>NC_136966.1:27015484-27058525 GCF_032717465.1 Coenobita brevimanus
TTTCCAGTTCAGTCATTAAGTTATCAAGTTTGTAATCTTCTGCGAGGCTTCTTACATTGTATGCATAGATCTTCATGCATTTCAATTTGTGTAATATCCCAGAGTCTAACTTCCCAACACAGTGCCTACTCGCTTTCGGTGGCACACTGCCTGTAAGCTCAGTAGGCAGTGCGGTTGGACCTTTTGAAGATGATGGTCCAACAGGAACGCCCGTCAAATCATTTGCAATAGAACTCATGTTTGGTTGGGAGGATTGTGGCAAATAGTCTCACCTCCCTGCCACATAGGTTCTAGGGAGATGTAATTTTTGTGCCACCTTCTTCATTATATTCGGTGGAGCCCTATATATCTACACGGGGTCCCATGGTCCACGCTGTGTAAGACGGTACCTCGTATCTATCGATCTATCTATATAGATATAGATATATATATATCTACTGTATATCTATCTATCTATCTATCTATCTATCTATCTCTCTCTCTCTCTCTCTCTCTCTCTCTCTCTCTCTATATATATATATATATATATATATATAAAACTGAAATCCATGAAGATCTATACGTACAATGTAAGAAGCCTCGCAGAAGATTATGAACATGATAACCTAATGACTGAATTAGAAAACATTAGTTGGGATATGAATGAGGTCCACAGAAAAAAGGAAAAAAGTATTTCATCTTCAAGACAGCAACGACCTATTTTACTACAGAGTAAGGCAAAATGAAAGAGTCAGTGGTGTGGGATTTCTAATTAACAGAACTCTTGCAGACAACATTGTTAAATTCAGCAGTGTATCTGTCAGAGCAGCATTAATTGTAATTAGACTACGCAAAAAATACATCCTTAAGGTAATACAAATTTATGCACCGATTTCTCAAATTTCAGATAAAGAAACAAACATTCTACGGCGACTTACCCGATTATGGAAGAAGAAAAGACCACAAGTACCATACCCGTGGGAGACTTCATTGCACATGTTGGGAAATCAAAATATGGATATGCATGTCTGGGAAAATTTGGAGTGGGAGAAAGGAATGAAAGGGGAGAAATGATGGAATTTTTCTGAAATGTATAACATGAGAATTATTAACACATTCTTTTACAAAAGAACAGGGAGAAGAGGACCTGGAGAAGCCCAGATGGAGAAACAAAGAATTTAATCGACCTCATTGTAGCAGATAAATCATAAATGTCACGGTTACCAACAGTCATTACAGGAAGTGCCCATAGACTAGTAGGTTGCATAGCCAGATTCAGTTTCATAAATGAAAGAGAGAAGATTATTAAAAATAAAAAGAAATCCTAAACAAAAGTCAGCAAAAACAAAGCAGCCATTCAGTTAGAAATAATGAACAGATTCCAGGCTCTAAGTAATGCCGAATGTGACATTGCTGAGTTGAATGATGGACTAACAAAAGTGATAAGAGAATCAACAAGTATTCGGATTAAACACTCGAGCTCATGGAAACATGAAGTGATATGGAAGTAAAAACAAAGAATGATGAAACAGAACGAACAGAATTAAATAAGCATATAACAAGAGACAGAGAGAAGAAAAAAGAAAGAGAAACATGGACCAGATCAAAGAAACCATCAATAAAAGAAAAAGTCTGAAATAAGTCCGAAGTAAAAGGGCACTAGGAAAGCAACAGATTATACTCCTGAAAGACAAAAACGGTACAGTCATTATATGCAGAGATAAGACAGTGAAGAGTGTTGAAGTTTACAATGAACTGTGTACATCAAAGACAACAGTACCAATAGCTAACTTTTCAATTGACCCAAGTGAAATGCTGGAGGTGACACCAGATGAAGTACACATTTCTCTTAAAAATATGAAATGAGGGAAGGACCCAGAAGAAGATGCAATTGTAGCAGATTTACTGTTGGATACAGGAGTAGAAGTACAGAAAACGCTCTCCCACTTATTTACTCAGTCTATAAAAATGAAGAAAATTCCAAAACATGGTGTAATGCAATAGTTATTTTACTTTACAATAAAAGCGACTCAAAATATCTCAGTAACTATTGACCCAGTAGCTTATTATCAGTTATATACAAACTCTTCACTAAGTTTCTTACAAACAGAATAACAGTTAATCTGGAAGAAAACTAACCTCGCAAACAAGCAGGATTTCGAAGCAGGTATTCAACTACTGATCTTCTACACATAATGAATCAGCTAACTAAGAAAACTGCATTGTCTGTGCTTAGGTTTTGTTGATAAGGAAATGGCCTTTGACTCAGTGGCGAACATAGCGATTATAAATTCATTGCAAGGGCAAGGAGTATGTGGAAACATTGCAAAACTGCTTGAAAATATATATAAAGAGGGAACTGCTAGAGTAATAAAAACTCGGAAAACTTTAAGATTAAGAAGGGTGTGCGTCAGGGAGATACAATTTCACCAAAATTATTTACAATATAGCTAGAAAGCATTTTCAGAAAGCTAGACTGGGAAAACAAAGGCGTAAACATAGGCGACAAGGTAAACCATTTAAGATTTGCAGGTGACATTGTCTTAATCTCAGAAACAGCAGAGGCATTGGAAGAAATGTTAAATGACTTGAACAGGGAAAGTCTCAAAGTAGGGCTAAAGATGAACTGGAGTAAAACTAAAGTACGGTAATGTTTAATCCAGACACGCCAATGAGCGTCATCAGAACAAGAGAAGAAATTCTTGAAGAAGTCGAGGAGTACAATTATTTGGGACAAAAACTCAAATTAACGAAACACCATGGCAGCGAAATAAAATGACGCATTACAGTCGGATGGAAAGTTTTCGGTAAACGTAGAGACTTATGAAAAGTAGCTTGCCAATATGTATGAAACGAAAAGTATAAAACAAATGTATAATTCCAACTATGACGTACGGTTCTGAGATTTGGAAACTGACAAAATCAATTGAAAATCAACTAATCTTTTCTCAAAGGGCAATGGAATGGTCAATGTTGGAAATATCTTTTATAGATAGGAAAACATCAAACTGGATGAGAAAGCAGACTAAAGTCAAAGACATTAGAGAAGTAATAAAAGAACAGAAATGGAGGAGAGCAGGTCATGTAGCAAGAATAAGGGATAACCAATGGTGCAGGAGGCTGACTGACTGGACTCCAAGAGATAGTAAGCGTAGCAAAAAAAAGGCCAGACAGGAGGTGGAGAGATAAGATAGAGAAGACTGCAAAGATTCAGTCAAGGAACTCGTCGAGAAGGTTGGATTGGACTTGCAATGGCTGATGATGATGATGATAAAAATGATTTTATATATATATATATATATATATATATATATATATATATATATATATATATATATATATATATATATATATATATATATATATATATATACAATACCGGTATAGATATTTGTGCTCTTACAGAAACGATGTTGCTTGGAGATGATAAAATGAATTTGGGAGATGGTATTACTTTGTTGGTTTCTGGTAGGAGTGATGGAAATCATTATCAAGGAGTAGGCTTGCTGTTGAGTAGAGATGCTTGCAAGGCACTATGTGAGTTTGAGCCAATTAATGAGCGCTTATTTTATGCTCGTTTAAAATCTGACCATGGTAATAGCAGTGTGGTGGTAGGGTATGCTTCGACAAATGAGGCTGCTGATGAAATGAAGGATGACTTTTATAAGAAGCTGCAGGATGTAGTGAATAGAGTTTCAAGACATGATGTGTTAGTTTGCATTGGTTATTTTAATGCGATTGCTTGTAGTAGTAGGGATGGCTTTGAAGATTGTACGGGTAAGGAGGGTGTTGGTATAAGAAACGAAAATTGGTTGCGATTTGGAAGCCTTTGCTTGGCTAATGACCTTACGATTGGTGGAACTATCTTTGAGCATAGAGAAAAACATAAAAGTACTTGGATTTCACCATGTGGTAAATATTGTAACCAGACTCACCACAGTGCAATTAGAAGAAGGCATAGGAGTTATTTGCAAGATGTTTGTGTAAGGAGGGTTCCGATATAGGTAGTGTTCATCAACTTGTTGTGTCAAAGATTAAAATAAAAGTTAAGAGAAACGTTAATGGTAATTGAATAGGAGGTAATAAATATGATTTTGATGAGCTGAGAAATGATGAGAACACGAAGGAAAAGTTTCGGTGGGAATGTAGGAACAGGTTTCTAGTCCTGCAGACTTTGATGGAACCTGAAGACAATGATATTAATCAAATGTGGAGAGAGGTAAAAGAGGTTTTGCTTGAGAGTGCTAAGGTTACTATTAAGAAAAAGGAAAAAGCGAGAAGGAAAAAGTGGATGTCAGATGAAACATGGAATGCAATTCAGAAAAGGAAAGAGGCGAAGTTAAGAAGTGAAGAACAACATGTTGATGGCCAGGTAGTTGAAGTACTTAGAGCAAAGTACTGGAGTTTACATTCTGAAGTAAGAAGACTCGTTAGACGTGATAAGAGGAGGCTATATGATGAAAAGGCAACAGAGACAGAAATTAAGTAAAAATGACGGTCAGAGCACAAGAGCAGCGTATCAGGCCATAAGGGAGTTAACTGGGACTGGAAAGAAAAGGAAGGAAATACCTGTACGAGATAGAAATTGTAACTTGTTGACTAAAGATCTGGATATAAAAGGAAGGTGGAAAGAGCATTTTGAATCTGTTCTAAATAGACCAATCCCAGCTGAGGTGGACATTTTGCCAGCCGAGAGAGAGTTGCAGACAGAAACAGGGGATATAACCTTGGAAGAGGTAGCAAAATATATAAAGGAATTAAAGAATTTTAAGGCCCAAGGAGAGGATGGAATATTTCCTGAAATGCTTAAGGTGGAAAATGATGAGTTGATGAAGGCGCTTTAGAAACTTTTTAATGTGGCTTGGGATAATGGTGGAATTCCAGAAGAGTGGAAAAATGGAGTGATTATAAAAATCCAAAAAGGAAGATTTAAGTGTGTGTGGAAATTGGAGGAGGATAACTTTGACACTTGTAGCTGTAAAAGTCTTATGCAAACTCTTGTTGAACAGAATAGAGCCAGTAATTGAAATAAAGTTTAAGAGAGGAACAAGCGGGATTTAGAAAGGGTCGAGGTTGTAATGATCAGATTTTTTATTGTAAGGCATCTAATGCAACAAGCTAATGAGATGAAAATGCCACTTAGTATGTGTTTTGTGGATTTTGAAAAGGCATTTGATAGTGTTTCATGTGGAGCTATGTTGAAAATTATGAGATTCTATGGTATATCAGAAAAGTTTGTAAATATTATTAGAAGCCTGCATGAAGGTACTTTTTGTAAGGTAATGGTGGATGGTTCTTTGAGTGATCCTTTTGAAGTTAGGTCAGGAGTGATTCAGGGAGTTCTTTCGCCTTTACTGTTTGTTTTGCTTATGGATTGTGTTATGAGAAAGGTTGTAAGGAGAACAGATGCAGGAATTAACTGGAAAGAAAATTAGAGGCTGATGGATTTGGACTGTTGATGATATTGTACTGATCTGCGGCAGCATTTACGAGATGCAAAGGGTGCTTGATTGTCTGGTGGAAGGAGAAAAAGTGGGATTGGTAATAAATTGTGGAAAGACTGAAACTATTAATATGAACGTGGAGAACCAAATCGATTATGTATTTGGGAATAATGTGGTAAGGAATGTAGATAATTTTAAATATCTGGGAACAAGTGTATCATCTAATGGCTCATTAAACAATGAAATTGAGGAGAGGGTTAGACAGGCTTGGTGAGCTGTTGGAATGTTGAAATATGTTTGGAATAATAATATGCTTTCGGTACATGCTAAAGTAAAAATTGAGGCGCACGCAATAGTAAGGGCACAAGCGCCACCGCACCCAAATCCGAGTTGCCAGTACTGCATTTTTTCTCAGGGTTTCCTCTATCCAACAGTAGGTTGTATATACCCTTCTGATTATTTTTCTTATGGTCTAGTGAGCCCTGAAACACCCGTGATTTTTCAGCTGTATACACCCTAATACAGCTCTGCCAGAGCGCGCCGGAGTAAGGGCACAAGCACCACTTTCCCTTTAAATTAGGAGTACTTGGGTGTGTGTGGGCGGCCGTGCTTCCTTGTCATTCTCACGTCTCTCCCACGCACCACGGTGGTGGATCTCAGCAGCCAATGAAAATTCAATTTGACTGAGCTAGCGTTGTTATTGGGTGACTGATGCCACCATCCAGTATAAACACAATCAAAACACCAGTCTCTTCCCCGCGCCTTTTTTTAACAGAACACTTTGCATGCTTCATTATTTTTGTTGATTTTGCGAGTGTTTCCGTTGTGTTGTTGTACTGTGGTAGCCATGGGTGATAAGAGTGATAACAGTGAGCACCAGGAGGCTGTTGTTAGTGAAAATGAGTCTGGTGTTAGTAAGAATAGTGAGTGTATTGAGCTGGGACCTTCCCGTGGCCGTAAACGCAAACCAAAGCCAGACATGAGGAAAGCCAATGTGGTGAAAAAACTTCGTAATGAAGGTAAGGCTTACACCATCCGTATGACGAAGAAACTGGTGGAAGCACGAAAGATAGGACCTCCATGTGCTGATGGTTGTTTCAATAAAGTGACTAGGAAGCGGAAAATAGTCGGCAGGGTTGGTGAGAACTGCATTACTGTTACACTCCCCTTCCTTTGCCTGTTGTCTGTCTGTCTCTCCTCACTCACCTGTCTGTCTGTCTGTCTGTCTCTTCCTTTTTTATGTATGCCTGGCACCCTATTATGCCTATTCTAATCTTTTTATTATTATGGCATTGCGGTATTATTCTGAACATTGTTGAAAGATTTTTTTTTATTATTATTATTTACCATTATTATATGAATGATTATCATGTGTATGCTACTATTGTGGCATTATTATAACATCTATTCTGATGTGTTGTAATGTTTAGATGGAAATAAAATGATTTCAGCAGTAAAAGAGATATGATTGTTCAAAGTAGCAGAGCCACATTACCTGACGTTTTATGCTGCAGCAAAGGCATAAAGCATAATAATGAAATAATTTTGAGATATGTATTAGAGGGATAAATTTTCTATAAATTGGTGCAAAGTAGATTGAATTCGTATGGTTGGTTTGGAAGATATTGCTGTTTCAAAACTTTAAATGACTTTTTTTTTTTCTTTTTTTAATGGCGCTTGTACCCTTACTGCAGCGTGTGCCTCAATTTACAAGTCCATGGTTAGACCATTTTTAATTTATGGGCATGTGTCATGGTACAGTACAAACGCACAGTTCAGAAAGTATTAGGATTTGAGAATAAAATACTGAGAAGGATACTTGGGGTAAAGTGGTAAGACAGAGTTACAAATGAAAAGTAAGAGATATTACGAGAGTGGAACCAGTTGATTAACATGTGAGGCTCTCGCTGGAAATGGCTGGGGCACATACAAGAAAAGAAGGCAGTTTAATACAGGATGTGCCAGAGTGGACTGCTAGAGGAAGAAGAGGCCGAGGTAGGCCGAGGGAAACCTAGTTGAGGACAATGAAAAGTGAAGCAGGAAAGGAGTGTTGGTGGGACCCGAAGGAGATGGGAAGAAACAAAGATTTGTGGAGAGAGTTCATCGAGGCCCTATGCATCCCGTGGGGTGCCACTGGAAATATCTATCTATCTATCTATATCTAAATCTATCTATCTATCTATCTATCTATCTGTATATATAAACATATCCACTTCTGCAGGCACACCACACTCACCAACTACTCCATCCACTTTCACATTCCATAGTGTTCCATTCATATCTCTAATGAAAAACACTCTCTCATTCCTTTCAAACTTTTCCATGCACGCTTCCACATTTGCCCAGAACTCTTCTTTCACTCTGCTTGGACGCTCTTATGTTGGTGCATACACCCACAAACAATCACCCACATTTGTAATCCTACTTTTAATCTTATACAGACAATCCTTGAACTAACTGATCCATACACTTTTATATTCTTCTTCCATCTCTTGGACACAACAATACATACTCCCTCTTTTGCCCTCTCATACTTACTTACTCCCACGCATGTACCCCATCCATACTCCCACTCTCACACTCTCACCCAACCATTTAGTCTCAGTTAAATCATATATGTCCACTTTTGCACGCTGAAGCACCTGGACAATCTCTCTCTTTCACCTTATCATTTGCACCTCTTTCATTCCACGTCGCAATCCGTACCATGTCTTGTCTTTGGTCCCTAGTTGTCACCTGTTGGTCAGTCCTGGTCCGAGGCTTCTTGTTTGTATTTTAGTTAGTTGTTTTCTGGGGAGAGGCACTAACCCTCCGCCAACCCACTTGTTGACTCGTAGGGAACACGTGTTGTTGCGTAAAAAGTTACCACCCATTGTATTAAATGATTTCCTGGTTTACAGGAAATCATTTGGCTTGCCACTCAGTGTGGAGCTTCCCAGAAAAAGAGAACCACTACACTAAGTGATGATGGACGTCCCCATCACACACACACACACACACACACACACACACACACACACACACACACACACACACACACACACACACATCATAATTATTACCTTTTTACTTATAAGTACACATAGTGCTTACTGAATTTGATCATTTTACATATTTCTTGCTTTGCACAAGCATGTCAGCAACATATGAGGCGTTCTCGTGGCGAATTGATGGATGTAAAACTCTTCCTTCCCTTCACGCTAATCCCATTGTGCGAGGTGCTGATCTCTGGGCACACAGAATTTTGGCAGCCACGGTTCAACCTATAGGCTACACACACAAAAGCATCCTTATCTGGTTAGAGACTAAAAATAGCATCTTTCGTCTATCTTTAGACATATACTACACCATCCAGACTACAAAACTAACTCCATACTTGCATAAACACAATAAACATCAAAAAATGTGAAAAAATTCATACAAATTAATTTTTTTACTCCCATATATTGATTCTGTTCTGTTACATATTTCTAGGCATTTCAAACCATTTCAGCAATAACGATTTTTTTTTTTATAAATGTACTAATATTTCTTAGTGTGATGTTTTGCCGTGCACTTGAATCGATTTCACCGGCGTGTTCACAGTCATTTTGCTATTCTCCCCCCTCCCCTTCACCCTATCGCACACACACCACAAAGCCAGTCAGGAGACAGGGCGTGTGTGCTGGGCAATCCCCAGGTCCTGTCCTCCCCACTTACTGTTTTTTAATCAGCCCATACCCCACTGACCGGGCTAATGTAAGGCCCGGCCTGCACTATGTGTGCAGGGAATCTTTCAACAACAACAACAACAACAACCCCCTATCGCGGACTTTGATGGATGGTCGTGGAGAGGGCAGACGTGTATTCGTTGATCTCTCCTCTAGCATTCTAGGGTTGCCTCACCGGCATTAGTTTTGTACATACCATCACTAAAGGTTAGGTTAGCTAGTTCTAATATTCCTCCCTGTCCTTAGTACAGATATAGTAGGTGTCTATATTTAATTACTGAGATCGCCTTTGCTTACTCACCTCTGGGGTGTACCCCCCACTGATCGCTCTGGGATGTGAGTTACACGCAGGCGCGTCCTCCCGAGAGTGGTTTGAGAGGGTAATCACAGGCTAGGTGTGTCTTTCCCAGGTACTTTGTCCCTTGCTCATTTTTCTCTTTCTTCCCACTTCCCCCACGAGGGGGAAGTGGTAAGTATGGCGGACGCCCCTACTGCCTCCCCCCCTTCAGGGGGTGGGAGGTAGTTCTGACCGACCCCCGATTGTCTCACGGACTGACTGCCCCCAGACTGAACTGCCCCAGACACGTACCTGTCTTGACATAAATGTTAAAAACGCCATGTTTGTACATATTCATGCGGTTGGTTCCACTCCCCTGTCCAGCCTCAATCCCTTCATCATCAAGAAGGTGATTGATGGGTGTGCAGGAGAGGTGGAACAAGTGAAAAAACTTGCGAGTGGAGACCTTCTCGTAAAAACTATGAATTCAGCCCAGGTAAAGGATCTGCTTAAACTGGGCAAGTTCCATTGTTATCATGTTCAGACCACGATCCCTCACTCCATGAATTCCTGCAAGGGTGTCATCACCTGCTGGGATCTTGTGGTTATGGAGGAGGAAGAGATCGTACAGGAACTTGCTCAGCAGGACGTTATAGAAGCACGATTCATAACTAGATTCTCGGAAGGCAGGAGGACGAAGACAGCCACTGTTGTCCTAAAGTTCAGCAAAGTTGCTTTACCTTCCAACATGAAATTGGATACGAAATTCTTAACGTAAGACCATACATCCTGAACCCCCTTCATTGCTTAAAATGACAGATTTATGGGCATCATGAAAAGGCTTGTCGGGCTTCCATCTTCGTGTGTGGCAGGTGTGCGACTGTAGGACATTCTGCTGAACACTGTACATCTGAGACTTAGTGCTCCTTTCACTGCAAGGACGCTCACTCCACTTCCTCGAGGGTTTGTCCCAAGTGGAAGGAGGAGAAAGAGGTCTGCACAGTGAAGGCAACCGAGGGCATTTCCTTTTACGATGCAAGGAAGAAGATGAAGGAGTTGCATGCAACTCCCAAGCCTAATATCTCCTATGCATCGGCGGTTGTGTCCCGTCCCGTGATGTGCACCGTGGAAACGCAGACTGACCTTACATTCGCTTCTCATGCCCCACGCCCTACCTCTCAGTCTAAGCCCCCTGTATGCACCAACTCTCTGACGGACATCCCTGTTGCTACTTCGTACTCTCGGGCTGCCGTGTTCCTTCGCAGTTACTGCAGCAAAAACAAAAGTCTGACAAGTCAGATAAGATTAATTTGACCACCCTCACCAAGCCAGCACGTTCTCATGTCCTTCCCGCTCCTGGTCCAGCTAGGGAGAGAAAGAATAACTCTTCCTCGGTGGAGTCTGGGAGCCTTATTATTGACGAGACTATGGAGATCTCCATGAACAAGCACCGGGAAAGGTCCCCCGGTAGCCATTCTCCTGGTCGAGGGGGGCATAAAAAAAAATAAGCATACTGGCCCCCAACGTAAATCTTAAACTGCCGCATTCACTGTGTTACAGTGGAATTGTGGGGGTCTCAGCAATAAATTACACAATATAGCAATCTTGCTTTCTATACACAGGCCAGACGTTGTTTGTTTACAGGAGACGCGCCTGGAGGATCATCCTGATCCTCCATAGTTCAAACACTATCACGGAGTCGCCACTTACACACACAAATCACACCCACAAACGGAAGTGATTCTAAATTCTACTCTGGAAGCTGTCGCATGCAGAGTGAAATTTAATAACATGTGTCTGTCTATCTGCTCTCTGTACTGTCCTCCACATGGCCCCATTGATAGTGATGCTTTAAATTCACTATTTGAACATCTTTCTGGCAATAAGTTAGTGCTGGGCGATTTTAACGCCCATCACTATCAATGGGGTAGCTTGAGGATCGATGGTCGTGGGGAGCAAGTAGCTGACCTAATACTACAGTCCAACCTCTTCCTCTGAACGATGATAGAGCGACTCATGTAGATGATCGTACTGGTAACTTTTCGGCCATTGACTTATCTCTGGCCTCCCCTGGTATACATCACGATTTCTCATGGGACCCTTATGACGACTCCTTGGGAAGTGATCATTTAACCATCTGCCTTTCTTATACACGCGACATCGTTTCGGACCCTCCATCTCCAAAATTTAACTATAAGAAACCAGATTGGAAATCCTTCTCAAGGATCACCAATTTAGATATATCTGGGGAGACCATAGATGTTAAGGTCGAAAATGTAACTACTTCCATATAACACGCAGCTGAGGCTGCTATTCCCAAGACTTCTACAGTTCATGCGAAGCATAGAGCACATTGATGGACACCGGATTGCCGACAAGCATTAAGGAAACGCAATAGGAGATACAGGATTTTTGATAGTCAGCCCACTGAGAAAAATTTTATTGCATACAAACGGGCAGGGGCTGAGGCAAGGAGAATAATAAGAAGGGCCAAACGTGACTCCAGGCGGTCCTTTGTGTCCACAGTGACTCGAACAACACCATTAAGTAAAGTCTGGCCCACCATAAGAATATTAAACAATAAAGGCCCATTCTTCCCTGTCACCACCCTGCAGGTGAATAACACCATCTATGACGAGCCCGTGGACGTTGCTAACATCCTCGCCAGGAGTTTCTTCCATGTAAGTAGATTAGCCAATTATGACCAGCGTTTCCAACATTATAAACGCACAGCTGAGCTACAGTTAATAGACTTTGCCACAGAAGAGGTTGATTCCCAGTACAACCAAGAATTTATGCTAGATGAACTGCTCCTTGCCTTTAAATCCTGTAAAGACACCAACCCTGGACCTGACACCATCACGTACAGTATGAGCCAGCATCTTAATCAGGACAGCCTGATTAAGATGTTCGCATTGTACAATGAGATTTGGGTGTCTTGAACGTTTCCAAACACATGGCACTTTGCGCACGTCATACCGATACCCAAAGAGGCTGGTCGTCTTATGAATTCCACTTCATTTTGTCCTATTGTATTGACTTCTTGTCTATGTAAGGTCATGGAACATATGGATAATAATAGGCTTCTTTTTGTTTTAGAGTCGAAGAATTTGTTAAATGATCAACAGTGTGGCTTCCGTAAATACAGAAGTACACTAGATCATTTAATGAATTTGGAGCATTGTATTGCAGAGGCATTTGCCAATAAAGAATTCATGATAGAGGTGTTCTTGAACATCCATAAAGCCTATGACATGGCATGGCGACACGGTATACTAATGAAGCTCTATGCTTATGGTTTAAGAGGAAATTTGCCTATTTTTATTTCAAATTTCTTAAAGGACAGGACTTTCTCTGTCAAATTGCCCCGTAACATAACATCGGATATATTTATTCAGGAAAAAGGGGTGCCACAGGGAAGTGTGCTTAGTCCCACTTTATTTACTATTATGATCAATGATACTCTGTCATCAGCTCCCATCCCGAGGAATCTTAAATACTCGCTCTTTGCTGACGATTGTGCAATATGGCACTCTTCCCATAATGCACAATTATCGGCTGGGCGGATTCAAGCAGCCCTTGACTCCGTCCACCAATTGGCCTTGCAGTGGGGATTTAAGTTTTCCGTCCCTAAGTGTGCTGCTGTAGTCTTCACTAATCGTAACGTACCTAATTTGTGCTTAACTTTGGATAATCAGGCGGTACCTTTTCAAAATTCTGTAAAGTTTCTGGGAATACATTTTGATCGTCATTTGAACTTCAAAATTGATGTTAATAATTTGATTGCTCATTGTGATAAACCAGTAAATGTCCTCAAGTACCTAGCGGGTACTACATGGGGTGCCGACAGAAAATCTTTATTAATGGTGTATAAGTCCCTTATTCGATCGAAGCTAGACTATGGTGCACAGGTGTATGGCTCGGCATCCGATGCCACGCTGAAAGGATTGGGTGTGTTGCAGAATAAATGTTTGCAAATGTGTCTTAGTGCCATCCGGTGTACAAGTGTAGCTTGTATGGAAGTGGAGGCGAATGCGCCTCCCCTCCATATTCGCCGTGACCACCTGGCTTGGTCCTATGGATTTAGAACATTTAGGAAAAGTAATATCGGCAATGGGGCCTGTACCCCCCTTCGTCAATACCACCAGCTTATGCGGGGGATGCATCAGCCACTTGCCGTTCGCTTCCACTTACTGACTCAGGAGCTTGGTGTGGACCTCAGTGACTGTGACAAGTTGGTGTAAAAAAATATAGCACCTTGGGAGCCACCCAGCTTTACAGTGGATGTATCATGGCTCCCAGCACCAAAGGCCAATGCCCCGGAGGCAGAGGTCCACCACTTGTTTCATAACATCATCATTCGTCACTTGGGGTCCCACCAATTGTACACCAATGGCTCCAAGTCGAGTGAATGTGTGGGTGCTAAGGTCGTACCATTCTAAAGTGGCGGTTTGGGTGGGGCACGAACCTCTGTACAGTGTTGCCACTTTTTCCACACTCTCTCTCTCTCTCTCTCTCTCTCTCTCTCTCTCCTGGGGGGATATGCATCACCCTAGGGAATTTTGTTTCTTTTATGTCTTATAAACTTGTGCTTTCATTTCTTTATTTTGTTTTTTATTATATTATTGTTTCAAATATGACGCCAGATGACCTCGGTGTTACGGCGCCTTTTCATTCAATCATTCTCGTCCTCCTTCCTCCCCTCCCTTCATCTTTCCCTCAGCTTGATAATGCACTCAACACTGCCCCTTGCCTGCCTTCTCTCTCTCTCTCTCTCTCTCCTGGGGGAGATGTGCTTCACCCTTGGGAATTTTGTTTCTTTTATGAGTCACTTATAAACTTGTGCTTCCATTTCTTTATTTTGTTTTTATTATATCTAATTATGTTTAAAAATATTATTGTTTTACATATGGCGCCAGATGACCTCACTATTGTGGCGACATGATTTGTTTTCATTCAATCACTCTCTCCCTCCACTGACCCTGGTCTGCCTTCCCCCCCCCCCTCTCTCTCTCTCTCGTCTGTGGTATTTTAGGATACATTTTGGTTATTTTCTTTTACGTTATAATGTACATATTGTAAATTTGACTATTTCCACACCACCCAGGAGGTTAAAGTCTTGGCGCGTTTTTTTTAAGAGGTGTCCCCAAACAGGCCTATTCCTCTATCCCTCACAGATGACCAGGTCGGACTAGGTGTGTGTGTGTGTGTGTGTTGCCGCTCACGAGGGTTTAATGTATATATTTTTTTTACTAAGAAACTGGCATATTTTTGCTTATATTCCTGCACATTATCTTATAATCATAATTGTGACATTATTACCAACCCCAGAAATACGGTAACAGCCAATAAAAGTGACTACTTTTTTTTAAGCAACACTGTAAAATAATTATGCCACGTTTCTGTATTGCCGTATAAATATTTTACGCATAATCAGTTTACTGTTCTTTCATATATTATAATACACACCTTACCATTATATTCTTATGTGTTTATCTTATTGTGATGCCTATTACATATATCAGAGCCGTTCACATAGTGGGTATGGAACAAGTGGCAACACTGTACAGAGGTTCGTGCCCCACCCAAACCGCCACTTAAGACTGGTACCACCATAGTGTGTGGTCGACTGAATGTGCCCTTAGGTATCCGTTGCCGACTCATACATCTGTGTTTACCTCCGAGCTTTTTGCTATTGATAAAGCCATAGACTATGCTCTAAATTCTCAGCTTGACTCATTTGTTATATTTTCAGACTCGAAATCAGCCCTTCAGGCAATTGCATCTTGTACTACGGACTCGCACGAGATCCAGGGCCGCATTGTTAATAAGTTGCATTCATGCAACAAGTCATTCACGCTGATTTGGGTGCCTGGTCATTGTCGCATCTACGTCAATGAGCAGGCTGACTTACTTGCAGAGTCGGCTGTAGAGCTCGAGGAGACTTGGGATGTTCCTCGTGATCTACGGTCGAGTCTCTCTCTCGGAAAGAAATCAATAAATCTTCTGTGCAAGGTCAATGGACCAGACTAAATAATCGAACGAGTAAGCCGTACCTGGGCGACTGGGACTCTGCCAACCGTCCCAGTCGCCTGGAAGAGAAAGTGTTGGCTCGTTTGCGGCTCAATGCCACCATCCTAACACGCATGAAACCTTATATGGAAAAACGATTCCCACCGCAATGTGACATCTGTGATGCGGTGTTATCTATCAGTCATATCATCCTGCGCGGTCCGTGATTTATTCGTGAAAGGGCTTCACTTATAAATTACTGCGGCGCAGGAGAGGTCCCCTTCACCCTTTCCACCATCCAGGGTGATGGGGACATTGTTATGACTGATATATTGATGGCTTTCTTGAGAAAGACCGGACTAATCAGAGTGATGTGACTTGTTTACTATATGGTTATGGTTTCTATGGACTGTAAATATGTATATACTATTATTTAGGGTTGACAGTTGACATATTTGAAATAGTTCCTCCTCCCACTGATCTATTTCTAATAAACAGTAGATGTCCCCTACATTAAGCCCCGTTCCTCGACTGACAGTTACCAGCTGACGAGTGCAAGTGTGCAATATAGAAAGGTATTGGGCACTTGCAGTCGATGGTGGTCTGGTTGGCGAGGTACTTCACTTTTTTGTACAATTTATGTAAAAAGATTATACCATATTGTTCAAGTTGTGCTAATTAGGGCCGACAGCTGACGTATTTGGAAATGTTCCTGACTCGTCTGGTTCCCTTTCATATATTGATGTCCCCCATATTAGGTTGTGCCTCGACTGACAGTCACCAGGTGATGAGTGCAGGTATGTAATGTAGAAAGGCATTACATATCTGCAGTCGATGGTGTTCTGTTAGTCGAGGTATTTTTACCATTAGGGTAGGTCTAGCTATTTGTCTCTGTAGGATTTAGTATAGGTTAGCGATTTGTCTGTTAGGTGATTAGTTTTAGGGTCTTTAGATTAGGTTTTTCTTTATAATATAAGGTATAAAAATATAAAAAAAAATAAAAAATAAAAAATAAAAATACAAAACAAAATAAATAAAATAAAAATTATTATATATATGTACGTGTGCATGAAAATGTCTGTATATATGCATGGAAGTGTGTGTATATATATATATATATATATATATATATATATATATATATATCTATATATACGGCCTTAATGACCAGGGGCTTTGGCCCTAATGGTTGATAGGCCAGAAAAAAAAAAAAAAAAAAACTATCGCGATTCATTACAAATCACAGAATGGGTTTAGCAAGCTAAAGCTAAAAAGAACATTGCCAAGTGCGTCTGACGATTCCCTACAAGTTGATAATGAAAAAAATATCGATTTTCGAAACCTGAAAAAATGGTCCCGGCGGTGGCCAGGGGAGCCAGTTAATGTCTGAAGGCACGGACATAGAGGAGTTAAATGTCAGATTTAAATACTGATGTCTCGGATCCAATCTTCGTGGTGAGAGTAATTATACCCGGTATAGTATTTGATGATGGCTGAATCCTCCTTCATGCAGTTCATTTCTTCAATCGTGCTGCCTTGTCACCTTGTGAAATGACTGTTACAGCATTCGAGTAACTGGTGGAGTATTGAACGTAAATATTTTTTCGTGAGTTATGTCTGACATTTTTCTTTAGGTTACAGTGCATCCTCGGCACATGAATTTAAGTTTGGAAATATGTTCATTGTAATCCATAGTATCGGAAGAATCATAAACAATTTGTTCTCAACAATAGGGCTAAACTCATTATCCACACTGTAGACACGGTAGGGCTTTAAGTCACTTTCAACTCTGACCTATGGTGAAGTGATAGGATTAACATTACCCTGTGTGAAAATATTAAACATTAATAATATTCCGTAGTCTCCAAAACGTCCGACGGAGGTATCCAGGCAATAAGAACTCTGTCAGGTAATCAAGTAGATTTCCTTAGCAGCAAATAAACCGTTTTATGTTAGGATTTATACATACTTAATTCCTACAATAAGTCACTCCATTTCTCATCACATTGCTCAAAAACGACGTTTTATTCAAACACAGTGTTACTATAATAGGTCCCAGACAACAGTAGGTCTTCATAATCTTTTTTCTTAATGAGAGTTGGCTGAACACTTATACACAGAAAAAAAAAAACAAAAAAAACAATGGAAGACAGGGCGTGTGTGCTGGGCGGCCCCTCAGCCCTGTCTTCCCCCTGACTATGAAAAAGCTCACCCCCTCCGACCGGGCTTATGTATAGCCAGGCCTCCACTATAGGTGGAGGAAATCTCAAAATGAACGAAGGAACACTTTTCTTGTACCAGTTTTGCATATCAGACTTTCACAGATCAGTATAAATAATAATTATCAATGACTATGTGCGTGTGTGTGTGTGTGTGTGTGTGTGTGTGTGTGTGTGTTTAGTAACGGGTATGGGACAGACACATTGGCCATAACCCTGAACTACACTTGATAGCTAGGTATCAATAATCTGTCTTGCGATGGAGAAATGACATTGTGATTTCCAAAATGAGAGAAAGAGAGAGAGAGAGAGAGAGAGAGAGAGAGAGAGAGAGAGAGCAATAGGCACATAGAGAGACTAGTGAAGAGGAAAATGAAAGAGGTAAATGATGATCTAGGAAGAAAAATGAATGCAAACTACTCTGATAACAGGAAGTTATTCTGGAAAGAGGTGCGTATATGTAGAAGTGAAAGCGGAAAGAAATGTGATGGTGTGGTGGTAGATTATCAACCCATGGGGATGAAGTAAGGACCAGATGGAAGGAATATTCTGAAAGCCTGGTGAATGAGAATAGAGAGAGCAGAGCGGCTGTAAACATGATTATTTTGGGGGTCGTGCAGATAAGGAATGCAGTGCCCGGAGACGTGATCCTCGCACAGGTGATGTGCTGGGAAGCGGCTGAAAAATGGGAAAGTAGCTGGGATTGATGAGGTGTATGCAGAGATGGTTAAGTGTAGTGGAGAGAGTGGAATTAAATGCTTGTTGGAGAAATGTAAGAAGGCATGGATGAGTGAAACCGTGCCAAAAGAGTGGAAAAAGACTGATTGTACCCATGTACAAAAATAAAGTGAGCCAAGTGACTGCAAGAATTATCGCGGCATAAGTTTACTGAGTGTGGTAGGGCAGGTATATGGAAGAATTAATATAGAGAAAGTAAGAGAGATATCAGAAGTCCTAGTGAGTGATGAACAGGATGGCTTTAGGAGTGGCAGAGGATGTGTGCATCAAATATTTGCAGTGATACAGCAAAGAAGTCTTGTGAGAAGAACCATAAGGTGTTTATGGTATTCATGAATCTGGAAAAAGCATACGACAAAGTGGACAGAGAAGGATTGTGGAAGGTTTTGTGCATGTACGGTGTAGATGGTAAGGTGCTAGGTGCCGTCAAGAGTTTTTATGATGGTAGCAAAAGCATGTATAAAGGTTAATGGACATCTAAGTGAAAGGTTCGTGATCGGTATAGGCGTGGGACAAGGTTGTGTGATATCCACATGGTTGTTCAGTACATATAATGGGGTGATGACAGAAGTAAAAACACGAGTAATGGAGAGGGGGATGGCATTGGTAATGAATGGTGAAGGATGGAATATCTCATATTTGTTGTATGCTAATGATGCAGTACTGCTTGCAAATACCGGACAAGAGCTTGGTAGGCCAGTGCAGAGTTTTGCTAATGTCTGCGACCGTTGTGCCTTGAAAGTAAATGTAGAAAAGAGTAAAGTGATGGTTACTGAGAGAGAAGATGACTCCCAGTGTGATGTTACAGTGAATGGACAGAGACTGGAATAGGTGAGAGAGTTCAAATACATGAGTGCAGTGACAGAAAAGAGAGGAAAATATGCAAAAGAAGTGGAAAGTAGAGTGACACAAGGAAGGAAAGTGGCTGGTGGAATGAAGGCATTGATAAGAAACAGAGGCTTGAGTGTTGCAGCTGCACGAGGCTTACGTGAAGGAGTGTTAGTGCCAACTTTAACATCTGGATGTGAGACTATGGTGTGGCATGAAAATGAAAAGTCAAGAGTAAGAGCAGTGGAGATGGGGCTGCTGAGGAATCTGTGTGGAGTACAAAGGGTGGATAGCATACAAAATGATGTAATTCGTAACAGATGTGGAGTGAGGAAGTCGGTGGACACCAGAATCGGAGAGAGTGTACTGAGATGATATGGTCATGTGGAGAGAATGGATAAGAATAGAGTGGTGAAAAAGGTATATCTGAGCAAATCTGAAGGAGGGAGGAGGCGAGGTAGGCCAAGGAGAAGGTGGAGAAATATGGTGGATGAGTGTGTGAGGAAAAGATGCTTGGAAGTCGGTGAGGCTAGTGAGATGATAAGAGATCGAGCTGGCTAGATGAATGTTGTGAGGAGAAGTGCATGATCAGGGATTTGCCATCCCTTTTTAACGTGCCAGCGTCTGGATTGACTCTACATGATACGTTATGTGAAGCTACAGAACGTGGTGAATGTTCTGGGAGTATCCGATAGAGCCAGGATGTCGAGGGCTTGAATAATGAGTGATTTTTTTTTATGCGAATAAGAAGAAGCCAAAGGCTAGGAGCCCGCAAACAATTCCTTCCAAGAAAAAAAACAAAAACAATACACAAGTGTGCCAAATTCAAGATCTGTTCATTTCGAGATGCCTGGATACATTGCATTTAAAAGACTGGAGATAGTAGGAAATAGGAAATACAGACAGAGGGAGACAGTTCCAGAGTTGACCTGTTACATAAATGAAGGACTGGGAGTAACGGTTAACTCTTGCATTAGAGTTGGACAGAAAAGGGATGGGAGTTTGTTGCTAGACGGGTGCTATGCGCCTGTTGTAGAGGTGGAGGGATGCAAGCAGACAGTTCAGAGGATCAGTGACCATGGACGTAGTGATAGAAAAGAGATAAAGAGGGAACAGTGCGGCGAGGAGACAGAGGTTGAAGGGAGCCAGTAAAAGGAGGAGAGTTAATGAGATGAAAAGCCTTTGACTCCACTCTATTCAGAAGAGCTGTATGTGGGGAGCCTCCCCACACATGAGAGTTGTATTCTACACAGGGGCGAATAAAACCTGTGAATAAAGTCAACAACTGTGCAGCGGTAAAGATGGTACGGAGTCGGATTAGCACACCCAATCTCTTGGAAGCAGATTTTACAAGAGATGTAATATGGTCTTTCCAAGCTAAATCCCGAGTGAATGAAACCCCAAGCATGTTCAAGGATGATGCAGGCTTGAGATGGATATTATTAAACATTAGTGGGAACTCCTGTGGAAGATTTAGTCGGGTTGATAGGTGTAAAAACTGAGTCTTTGATGCATTAAAAACAACAAGATTATTTTTACCCCAGAGATACGAACCAAGTCAGACATTAAGTGTGCCATAGCCTCATCCCTTGTTTGTTGAAGTAACTGCTGGGATGGATGTTGCAGGAACCGAATGGAAAGGTGAAGGGTGGAATCATTAGCGTACGAGTGGATAGGGTTAGATGTACAGCTTAGAAGATCATTGATGAATAAAAGGAAGAGAGTTGGTAATAGGACAGAACCCTGAGGAACACCACTGTTGATAAATCTAGAAGAACGATGGTCGTCTACAACAGCGGCTATAGAACGACCAGAAAGGAAGCTGTTGATAAAGTTACAGATAGAAGGATAGAAACCGTAAGAGGGCAGTTTGGAAATTAAAGATTTATGCCAGACTCGATCGAAAGCCTTTGAGATGTCAAGTGCAATGGCGAAGCTTTTGCCAAAGTCCCGAAAGGAGGATGACCAGGAGTCGGACAGGTAGGCGAGAAGATTGCCAGTGGAGCGTCCCTGTTGGAACCCATACTGACAATCAGAAAGAAGGTTGTGATAGGAAAAATGCTTTAAAATTTTTCTGTTTGGAATAGACTCGAAAACTTTTGAGACACAGGATGTTAAAGCAATTGGATGATAGTCAGTGGTTGGAAATGGTCACCCTTCTTTGGGACTGGCTGAATAAGAGCAAACTTCCAGCAAGAAGGAAAGGTATAAGTTGAAAGACAAAGGCAAAAGAGTTTACCTACGCAAGGTGTAAGCACAGAAGCACAGTTCTTGAGGACAACAGGAGGGACCCCATCAGGCCCATATGCCTTGTTAGTATTGAGGCCAGTGATGGCAGAAAATACATCATTTGAAGAAATTTTAATGTCAGTCATGAGGAAGTCAGAGGGAGGAAGTGATGAAGGAACAGCACTGGAATCGTATAAGGTAGAATTGGAGGAGAAAGTCTGAGCGAAGAGATCTGCTTTATTAGTAGAAGAAATAACTACAGAGCCATCAGAGTAGAAAAGAGGAGGGAAGGATGATGAGGTAAAGTTGTTAGAAAGGTTTTTGGCAAGGTGCCGGAAGGAGCAGGAAGAATTCAAGTTGGAGAGTTGAGAGCATTTAGTATGGATGAAATTGTATTTAGCAGAGCGAAGAACAGACTTAGCATGATTGCAGGCAGAAACATAAAAAAGATGTGATTCAGAGGTGGGTTGGCTCTGGTACCTTTTATAGGCCCTCTCCTTGTTGCAGACAGCATTAGAACAAGCGCGATTAAACCAAGGCTTTCTTGCATTAGTCAGAGGAAATGAGAAGGGAATATATGCTTCCATGCCCGAGAGAATAACCTCCGTAATGTGCAAGGAACACCCGGATGGCTCCCGGCCATGGAAGCAATAATTATTCCAGGGAAAATCAAAGAACAACTACCTGAGTCCCCCCAATCCGCAGCTCCAAAGTGCTACAGTTGACGTTTCTTTGGAGGGTCTGCAGGCCGTACCGGAGCAAGAGGACAGGTTAAGGTAATAAGGTAGTGATCAGAGGAGCCCAACAGAGGGAACAGATTAACAGCGTGAGCAGAAGGATTAGTTATATGGAAGAGGTCAAGTTTGTTGGAGTTCTCTCTAAGATGGTCAGGGATACGGGTAGGGTGCTGTATAAGCTGCTCTAGGTCATTAAGGATAGAAAAGATGCAGGTTTGTTCTCCAGGTGGATTAGTGAAAGGAGAGGAGAGCCAAAGGTGGTGGTGAACATTGAAATCTCCTAGAATGGAGATTTCAGAGAAAGGAGAAATGGATGGAATGTGTTTCATTGTCGAAGTAAGGTAGTCTAAGAATTTTTGAGAGTGAATAGAATTAGGGGCATAAGTAAACAGCGCAGATATAATCAGAGAATGACAGGAGAGCTGAAGCCAGAGAGTAGATAATTCAGAAGAATCAATTTCAGGAACACGAGAGCCAGTTAAGTCGTTGCGTACAAATGGAAGTTTGACCCATCTTATTGGGCAAATTTGTGCTGTCTGGACATTGCTACTCCTCAACCTGCCCTAGGGTGAGAAAGGAGGTCCGGATGACGATGATGAATGATAGGCTCTATATACCTGTATATATACTATATATATATATATATATATATATATATATATATATATATATATATATATATATATATATATATATATACATATATATATATATCTGTCTATATAAATATATATATATTATATATTTATCTACCTATCTATCTATCTATCTATCTATCTATCTATCTATATATATATATATATGCACATAAATATATATACATATATATATATATATATATATATATATATATATATAATGCACTGATATGAATCATGATAGTACGAAACGAAGGCTGTTTCGACATATTTAATATTTTTATTACTACTACTACTTCTACTACTACTACTGCTACTATTATTATTATTATTATTATTATTATTATTATTATTATTATTATTATTATTATTATTTTACGACGTTATTTATCTCACATTGTTGTCCAATCTACACAGGTTTATATTCAACTTACAGAAGATCTATAAATAAATGGTAAAATGAAGGGATATCAACTATTCCAGTTACATAAATCTCTCCGAAACTTTACAAGTTGATATCGAGTTAACGACTGTAATATTAACCCTTTTGCGGATGACAGTTGTTGCACATAAAATAACCGCATGTTACCGATGACCGTGTTCTCATTCGAACAATTCAACCGCTCATTGCCCGACGGGACAGAAAAACACTGCTCGCCTGAGCTCCCTGTGTACGACTATTCCCCCTCCACTTGCCAGTGTGGACACGCTTGCCCACTCTCACACTGTCTTAGTTACGTAGGTGCATTGTGCTAGTGCGGAACACCTCTCAAGCTCAGTTTGTCTCCATTTACGGTAGTTATAAGTATTATGTTGCAAAATTTGTAACTTTACAGTATTAAATGAATGTGCAGTGGTTTTAGCATTGAGTATGCAGTGGGTATTCTTGTAGCATTATGGAATAAAATAAGACAATGATAGATAAGTTAGAACTCTTAGCCATGGAAATGGTGGTCAGTACCAGTCTGAGGAGCAAGCTTCTTTTTATTATGCCTTCTAAATGCCGGGCCCGATTTGATGAAGTTGCCAGTGAACTATCAAGCTCTGAGGGTGATGATCAGTGAGTGAAGAAGAAAGAGTTGCCAAGTGTTAGTGTGAAGGGTTCAACTGCCTCCCACGGACGAAAATGTACCGCCTGTGTTCTTGTGACCCCCACTAAAATGCAAAGACCTCTGAAGGATAGTGGTGGTGAGTTTGAAGCAGAGAGTATGATTCATGGCAGTGATGATGCCAGTGACGTGCCGGGTGAAAGTGGTGAGGTATCCTTTGTGAGAACAGAAACTCCACGTGTGCTGCATACTCATGGACCTTTGAGGCGCGCTCTCAGTGGCACCAGCAATCGTCACACTACCCACTGCCCAGTGTAAACGTGCTCATATTCCACGGCATAAGAACTCGACATCTTCACTTTCGGTAGCGCCCACTCCACCTCCACCAGCATCCACCTCCCCTCCACCAGCATCCACCTCCCCTCTACCAGCATCCACCTTCCCTCTCCTAGCATTTACAAAGTCCCCACCATCATTTTCATTTTCTACAGCATTCTGGACTGACAATCCCAGATCACTACATCTCCATCCTGGGATGAAGATCCACATCCTTAATTCCCACATGGAATTTTCCCTTTTTTGTTACCTATGGATACTGGAATACCTTTCAAATGAATCAAACATGTATACAAGCCAGGAGATTTGGGGGAACAAGCGGCTAGAGTGAAAATGGCTTTCAGTACCAGCCGCAAACATGGCCAAATTTCTAGGCCTCACTTTCCTCACAGGAACTGTGGGATTCTTATGTATGTGAATGGAATGGACCTTGTGGAAACTATGGAACGTTACCATTTCAACTAGCACAGGAATTCTCAACCTGGGGCTCACGAACCCCAAGGTGTTCGCAGGAGAATTTCAAGGGGGTACTTAGATGGATGATGAAAATGTAGTAAAATATTCAGAGAGAGAGAGAGAGAGAGAGAGAGAGAGAGAGAGAAATCTGAGTGAGGATGGGGGGTACGTACTTTCTCATTACAGTCTGCAAACTGTAACTGAGGCACGTCTGCTGATGTTTTTGTTTACCTGCATGAGGTATGTTCACAACATTTCCAACAGTGTGCTGGTATTTTTGATAATAAGATGATATGTATGCTAGTTGTCTTTTTTCAATGTGGTAATGATTATCATTAGGTAACGATGTTATAGAATTTTGGAAACTCGTGTTTATGACTGTGGTCGTATGTGTCACTACTCAGCAGCAAATCTTAAATTTTACTAGTGCTGGCGGAGGTATGCACTCCCCGCAGCTTTCTAGTTACTGCTTATTCTTTTGACAGTGGATGTATTATGACCGCGTGAAGTTGTTTTCTAATGTCATCTTACGATGGTAGTGATAATATGACTGCCTGATGGTATTTTTATTGTTTGATCTTTTGTTATTATGGCTGTTTGAAATTGTTCCAACTATGTGATGAATGCCTGAAGTTGTTTGTACTGTGTAATCTTACGGCGGTGTTAATAAAATGATTCAGTGACGTTTTGGCTGGTCTTATGACATTGTGACTGTCTGGACGTGTTTCTACTGTGGGATCTTGCGACGGTGATAATAAGTGCCTGACAGTGTTTTTATTGTGTAATATTATGACGGTGGCGATTCATAACTGCGTGTCAGTGTCATTGGCTTATGTATGACTTTCGATATATGATTATACTTAAATTATAATTTCAGATACCGTTATGGCCCCAATACCAAAGAAACAACAATATGATGAAAGCGACATTTAGTATGGATTCACCACAATTGTCAAAAAAGGGTGTGAATTTCCACAGTGTGCTACATACTTCAAAGATATTTTCCTAGAGTGCATGAAATCAGTCTCAAGCGATATCTGAATAGTTGTCATACTAATATGAAAAGTAAGAATGTTGTCTTTCTCAAGTAAAAGGAAGAGGGACTGAAGCGAACACGCTCTGAGTGTTCGGTACAGTTCAGTCAGCAAAATGAATCTGGGTTACGTGCGTCATACATGGTATCATTGAAAATGGCACAAGAAAAAAAATCACAACACTGCAGCAAAGTTGATCGTCTCATTCTGTAAGAACTAGTCCGCTGTGTTACTGGATGTGATGCTGAGTAGAGGTACACATCAGTATCCTTCTCAAATTATGCTGTTCATCTACGAGTATTACATATGTATGAGGATATCCAGCAACAAGTGACTGCTGAAGTAAAAAGGGCATCCTTATGCAATGCAGCAGTTTAGCTTGATAGAGTCGACTGACGTGCTGCTTGTTCCTACCTCCTGGTGTTTTTATGATACATCAATGTGGAGATATCAAAGAGAAGTTTTCCTTCCATGCTTTGGAGTCGACTACAAGTGATGAAGACATTATCAGTGATCTCATATTATTTTTTTTAGAAACTGGAGGACTTTTTTTGGAATAATATATGTGCGTAAAACTGACGGAAAATCAGCAATGCTTGGCCGATGATCATGATTTCTAGGAAGAGTGAATGAGGCGAGTCCTGAAAAATTACATCCTCATTGTATGCTTCACAGTTCTGCTCTGTCATCTAAACCTCTCCCACGAAAGTTATGACTAGTATTTGATGATGATGTGCACATGGTAAATACCTTAAAATCAAATACCTTAAATACATGACTCTTCCTTCTACTGTGCCAAGAGTTGGAACGTATGAAGTGTTACTCATTCACACCGAGACTCGCTGGCTGTCACTGGGGAATGTGGTATTAAAAGTAGTGTCACTGAAGGAGGAGCTTTCCGAATTCTTCAAAAACAACAAGACAAAGCTACCTGATTTCACTAATAAATGTCAGACAACCAGTGGCTACAGAAGCTGGCCTACTTGAAGGATATATTCTTTTCTTCTAAACTACTTAAGTTAATCCCTCCAAGGCCGTTTTACCACAGTGATCGATTTCATGGGCAAACTAAGATCATTCAGCATGAAGCTGGAACTGTGGCAACGGAACGTCAAAAATTAAAAGCTTAGCAAAGGCACTGGAAAACTAAAATTGGTGCACCTTGTGTAAACATACCTTTCTTCCTTGCAGATGGAGTTGCATTTTATTTCCCATAACCGAGGGAGCTGGAATCAAAATTGATTAGTAACACTTTCATTTTTACTGTGCGCCTCCTCCCAATAACAAGCAAGAAGAGTTCCTAGCGTTTCTGAAAGACTTTGTTGCAAAAGATGCATTTGAAACATTTCCCCTGACCAAGTTATGGCCTAAAATGAATGATCTGTAGTTGATGTTGCTGCGAAGTCTTTGCTGATGTTCTCTAGTACTTACCTGTGAGAGCAAGGATGAACATGACAATTTAACACAATAGTCGGTATAGTACCATTCTACACAGAATTAGTGCTAATGTTTATTTTCTTCATAAGATAACAAGTTTCACTCTTGTGTAGTATTTTCGTACATAGACTATGATGCTAATGCTTAACTTCTTAAGAGTCATTACACTTTCAACCACTGGATAATATCCATTGTAGTTCCACTGTGTATTTAATTAGTCTTAATATATTTCCATTTTATATTCAGTATCAGATTACTGGGATTATAGGTCGATGATCTGATAAATCAGGGGTACTTGGTGCGATAAAGGTTTAGAACCCCTGAACTAGTGTATGCCACATACCAGATACTTCGCCATCAAACACTGTTTCCATTAACTAAAAAAACAACAGTGACAGGCTGGTCACGATACGAACTGTGATTGATTTATTAGCAACAAGTCCCGGGAGGTGTATGTGCCAGAGAGGGGGGGTCTCCATTCATGAGGAAGGAATGCTGTGGAATGGACCTGTGAGTTTCAGGGCCTAGCACTGGGTGATGATTATCATTGCAACTGCGGCATGAACAGGCTACATATTCAGTTTTGAAGTTTACGCTGGCGTAGCGACGAACACACGAGACACGACCATATTTCTCCAAGGCAACCGTGTATAAATGGAAATTTTCTATAATTCTGTTAATCTTGCAGAAAGGCATCACAGCAAGTAGTTTCGGTGTTACCTTGATATATGATGTTTTTCTCTAAAACAATTGGTCAAAACCTTGGCTGGCTCGCAGTCCTTCCACCAGGCTTTGTTAAAATAGGACAGAAACTGATTTACATTGTTTACACACACACACACACACACACACACACACACACACACACACACACACACACACACACCAATAAAACGCAATTCCCATTCCTGCATCTTCAGCACAGTTAAAAAAAAAATAGTAAATAAAGTAGGCCTCCACCATTGAGACATAAGCATGCAGTCTCCTTGCAGCCTATCCTCAAAACTGCATTCTTTACCAAGGAGTTCATAACAATAACCACAAAAGATGAATCTCACGATTCATGTGCGATTTGTACTGTCCTTCTTTTTTTATCTTAGCGATTTTTTTTAGCACTTTTTTTTTCCATCAATATAAATCTCCTTTGCAGTTCCGCGAAGTAGTGGAAATATAGTTAGTCCAATATGCCTTAAAAAAATATTATTGACACTGTATAATACATCCCTTGACCTGAAGAGTCTTAACTGAGTATCAAAGCTATGCACTGAGTTTCATCCCTCTATTTCAAATAATGTTTTAGAAAAGTGTATAAAAAAAAAGTCCAGCGTTCTTATCATTATCGTTATCATCGTCATTATCATCATCACCATCATCATTAAATTATTTATTTCCAGTTATTATGCATGAAAAAAGTAAGTCCAGGAAACAGGAAAACAGAGAGAGAGAGAGAGAGAGAGAGAGAGAGAGAGAGAGAGAGAGAACAAAATTTGAAGAAATATCCTTTAAATATCCAAAAAATGGTCAAACCTTTATTGGCTTCTCATTTTAGGCCTTGAAATTTTCAGCCTGTTAACTATGTGTCTGTCTGTAACCAGAAGTCTTAGTCACGGAAGGGGTGGCTACAAAGTTAGGGATCTTCCCCTCCAACACACACCATCTTCCCCTCCAACACACACCACCCTCATTCATTTACTCCGCCACCCCATCCCTCCTCCTCCCCTTACATCTTGGCCTTAGGGTTTCCCTGTCTATTTCATTCACATAAACTCTTCTCCATTATTTTCACATGGCTAAACCATTTCAAGGTAATTCTCATATCAGTTTACAGCACATCTACTTCAACACACAAAGCTCCTTAACTTCCTTACTTGCCTGCTTCATACAACTCCACATCCCCTCTCTCAGATATCTTATTTCCAAGCCTCTCTCTCTCTCTCTCTCTCTCTCTCTCTCTCTCTCTCTCTCTCTCTCTCTCTCTCTTTTCAACTGTGACCTTCTATCAGGGTTGAAGCTTCACTTCCATTAGATATGGGATCGTAATTCTGTCGTGCAACATCTTCATTACTTCCATGCTCATTATCTCTTATCACTGCCATCTGCGTGTCTGCAACATTACTCGCATTTCTCTGTAATACTCTCTTGTACTTCATGCTCTAAACTTGTATCCTGTTTTATAAGACTACCTAAATATTTGAAGGCACTCAGGTTTTCCCTGCCCTGACCATTCAGCCTCACTATGCACCCAGCAACTTCATTCCTCTTTGAGACCTTAACTTTTATATTTTTCTGTTTGTATACCGATGCCAAAATTATTTGGCGACAGTCCTACACTAACATTGTACTCTGGCCTCCATATTTCTCATTCCTTCCCAAATGACGGACAGTATCCAGCATTTTCATACCCTTTTGTTGAGTGTTTCACAATACAGTCCCATGATATGCATTATGTAACACTTTCAATTGCCTAAGCCGGCAAAGAAGGGAAGGTGAATTTTCTTCATGGCTGTACATTGGCTTTCCAGTCTTGTTTTTGTCCACACTTTCAAACACCAAATCATGTAATTTCCACTCATCTTCCGTTTTACTGAAAATTATCTGGTGGTGGCAACCATCATCCTCATACCTTGATGAAGTGCTGCCTACTTTTTCCATCACCTTTATCATTCTTTTTCTCTGTCTACCCTCTTCTCTTCCATTTCTCCCATCTTTCCTCTCAATTTTTTTACACATTCTAATGCAAATGGCTCTGCATGGAGCGACAAATCTAATGGTTAACCCAGGAAACCATTTACAATACTGGGTGGTAACTATATAACCAAATTACGGGATGATTTGGAGCCCATTATGGTGCCCATGTTAACTTGATGGAGAGAAGCGCCCATCCGGGAACCTAACCTCAACCTTCTTCCTCCCACTTCTTTGCGACAGAGCGCTTTCTAACGCAAAGGAACATTGTTCATTGCACGGGACTGCCTTGCAGGGGTGCTTGTTTGCCTGTGGTTGATGGGTCTGCTCGGCCAGACAGACCTGGATTACTAAACAACAGCAGCAATAGAGTAGTATCCTATAATCAAGGCAGCACAGGCAATTTCCAAACTCTGCCTTCTCTCATAAGGGATAATCTAGCATCCACTGCGCTACCAAATGTTTCTTGTATAATTCCATCCATTCGCAGGTCAGCCCCCATTTTGTTATGCACTTAACCAAACTGATGTTGACAGGTGCGGTCCTTCACCAGCATGACACTTCGATGACGTCGACCAAATGGGTGGTAGAGGAACTGACCTACTGGCCAGACCTCTACATGTGCTGTACTCAACAGGGCAAACTCAAGCTTCGGTAAACACTCATGTCACAGTCTTACTGGCCTAGTTGGAGTTAATGCAGAATTCAGGTGATATCTGTGCCAAAGAATACTGGACTGATATTCTAATCTTAAACACACACACACACACACACACACACACACACACACACAAGGGAATAACACTTCGTACGCGAATGTATTTGCACACTTAACACCTTCATTTGAAATGGAAGAATTATTTGGACAAACTTTCAAGATGGCCGATATATATATATATATATATATATATATATATATATATATATATATATATATATATATATATATATATATATATATATATAGTTACGGACCAGAGAAAGATAATGTAAACTGTAAGTGAGATCACTAAAAATCACTACTGTCCCGTAAAGTTCCAGGTTCAAAACAAAAGAGTTAGGTAAAATTACAAGTTAAAGTTTAATGCTCAAACTAACAACAAAACATTCAGGACTCATAAGGATAATGTAATGGCAAAAAAAACAGGTTAAATATATGGTTAACTTAATAGCCTCTATTAACACGAAATGAAATAGGGCAAGAGTAAATTTATCTAAGTCAGCCCTGATAAATGAAAATACACTGGGTAATGCTCAGTTAATGCAAGATAAATTATTACAGATACAAAATATTATTAATGGTGATGGACATAAAGATCCCTACATGAATTACAAAAACTTCACTTAGGCCTACAAATTAAACTTATGCTATACAGTACAAGAACAAAATGCAACAACACTTATACTCAAATTACAACAGCTGCTAGATGGTTGGAGACTTCCTGAGCACTAATAATAACTGTACAGGGGAGGACAGAGATGTGAACAAAATGAGGAGCAGATCTTAAGTGGCAATGATGCAGACTGAGCTCATTATATAGGGGCCGGCAGAGCATGATACAACTTGTAAGAAGGACGCGCAAATGAAGCCATGGGGACAAAAGAGCTGACAATCCCGCTCTGAATAACAGAAAGGACGACTTACTCTACTATAACGGTAGAAGGGGGGACTGAGGCAGAACACGCTTGTGATCAAACATGCAGCATACTGTGCGTTAAAATTATACAAAGGATGATGAAATCATAGGCTATGTAACAATATATATATATAATATATATATATATATATATATATTAATGCAGTGGCAAGCGACTTCTTCATGAAAGGTAAGCTGTACTAATTTCCAATGTTATATTTAGGGCTTCTGCAGTATCTCTCTCCCTTAGGACCAGTGAGCAACCTTTCGCACTCAACTCCATTATTTTCGCACCAGTACAGGGAAGGATTGGAGTTCAAAAGCACGTCGAAATTTATGTCATTGGTGATGTTGTATGAAGAAAATTTGGGTACGTCTTTTCTGAAACCTGAGAGAGTGATAGGCTTGGACATAAGGAAGGCAATGGTGTTCTGATCCACACAAGCTACGCCATTTCTCAAGTAATCTTCATCCCAACCACACATGAACACCGGAAAGTGAATTTAACCTGACAAACTAACGAAACTTAAGATTTTACAAATACACTCGTACTTATTTTGGTCACGAAACAGGGGCTAACATTCTATTAATCAATATATTATCAGACTTCAAGTTCCGGAGTTTTTAGAGCATTGTTGCAAAAGTCCTGAATTTTCGTTGTTTAAATTCATTATTTTTGCTTTCCAAAATCGCACTCTATCATATACCCATACTATGCCATTCTACCCTGATTATCCCACCAGCATCACGTACATACACTTCTTTACGTAAAATTTTGCTGAACTCACAAGTCAAATGTCCATGCAATGTGGCTGCATTAGTAAAGGTACTTCTCTAATTAATAATGATAATTCTTAATGCATGTTTTAATGACAAAATACGTCTGCTGTTTTTTACCACTGCTCAGTAATACAAAATGTAAGCTAACTGCATCTTATAGTTACAAATGTTCCGTATGACTGTCAAAAGCTGGGTAGGTAGGTTACAGATAAAAAAAAAAAAGTAAAAGAAGTATCGTCAGACTAACCAGAGAAAATTAACTTATACTTTCATTTGGTCATAATTCGATCTATCTATCGGTTAAAAGTCATATATCTTTATTTTGGGTAGGTGGCCACAAACAAAATGTCTACAAACCTCAGTGTTTTCATGCATCTCAGCGTCTTCTCCAAATGACATCACTCCAACTGACATCACCCATTTGATATCCTCCAACTGACATCACTCCTCCATTTGATAACTCCAAAACTGACATCACCTTCCATTTGATATCCTCCAACTGACATCACCCTCCATTTGATATCCTCCAACCGGGATGTTAACCCTCCAACTGACAGCACCCTCCATCTGACAGCACCCTCCAACTGACAGCACCATCTCAACCTAGGTTCTTCTTGAGCATCCGGACCAGTCATGCCTATGGCGGCTGGTGAGGGACGTAAGGGCCTCGTACCCCTTCAGCTAAGGAGTTTGATGCTTTCCTGTACCGTCACCTATCGCTGCTCACTGACGATCCTGAAGGTTAGCAACCACCAGGATATATATATATATATATATATATATATATATATATATATATATATATATATATATACATATATCATTTAATCTAATAACCTGTTTAAATAGGTAGATAGACATAGAGAGATAGACAGACAGACAGACAGACAGACAGACAGACAGACAGAGACAGATCATGTATGTATGTATTCATATATGTATATGTATGATTCTTTATCTCTTTTCTATCGCTACTTTAATGGTCACTGCTCCTCTGAACTGTCTGCTTGCATTCCTCCACCTCTACGACAGGCGCGTAGCACCCGTCTGGCAGCAGACTCTCATCCCTTTTCTGTCCAACTCTCTAATGCAAGAGTTAACCGTTACTCCCAGTCTTTCATTTATGCAACAGGTCAACTCTGGAACTGTCTCCCTCTGTCTGTATTTCCTGCTGCCTATGATCTCCAGTCTTTCAAACGCAGTGTGTCCAGGCATCTCAAAATGATCGGATCTTGAATTTGGCTCTCTATTGTATTTTGTTTTTCTCTTGGAGGGAACTGTTACTGCGGGCTCATGGCCTTTGGTTCCTTCTTCCTTGCATAAAAAAAAAAAATTGATTGGTAGCTTGGGGTGACATGCTCACACAAAATGACGATCGCTTCCGTCGTAAGTCTGATGCGTTTTTTTGCAGGAAGAACAATGAAAGTAAAGAATCTTTCCTTGTTTATATCTTCTGCAAAAGCAAATCTTAGAGGAAATTACAATAAAGATATATTTGTTTATTTATTTGTACAACCAGACGCCGTTAAACCGTAAGGGGTGGCCACAAACAAGTCGCCTCCACGTCCCTCTGTCTTCCGCCATTTGGTTGTCCTCCCTCGAACTCACACCTCCTCAGTCATTATCTCTCTCCACTCCATCCCTCCATCACATCCTTGGTCTCCCCTTCCCCATCTCCCCCTCCACCTCATTCACATACTTGCACTCTTCTAGTCAGTCACTCAGTCCCCATCCTCTCCACACAGCCAAACCATCTCAAACTATTTCTCATATCAATTATTATCATATCCACATCAATACAACCTTCTCTACATGAACTTAACTCCCACGAAATTGTTCCACATAAATTACAGAGTAGATACATAAAATCCATCCTAGACATTTACCAGCCAACAAAGCCCCAGGCCCAGATGGAATTCCCCCAGTTTTGAAAAAGTGTTCCCCAGAACTCGCCTCTGTTCTAGCTCGGTTATTTAGACTATGCATACGTACTTCTCCATTCCCTAATTCATGAAAATAAGCCAATATCCAACCAATCCCCCCAAAAGGAAGTTCCTCTGACCCCACTGATTACAGGCCAATAGCTATCACATCTTCTCTTGGTAAAGTATTTGATATTATAATTAATAAGCATATTGTTAAACGTCTTGAATCCAACAACTTGATTAGTGATAGACAATATGGTTTTCGTCACGAAAGATCCACGACTGACATAATCTCTTGACTCTACCGTCCATCAACCAATCGACCAACATGTGGAAACTCATGCAGCAACCCTTGATATTTCTAAAGCTTTCGAGAGTGTGGCACCATTCCCTGCTGTCCAAGCTCCCTTGCTATGGACTAACGTCTTTTGTTTCTCTGCTTTCCTTATATCTCAGTGGCAGAAAAGTAAAAGTAGATGATGTATATTTTAATTTTACCCAACGCCGGCGTGCCACAAGGATCAGTTCTGACGTCAACCCTGTTCCTAGTTCATAATAATAATCTCCTATTTGTCACCCACAATCCCATCTATATAAATGCAGATGACTCAACACTTCACAGTTCATTCACACTCAAACATCCATTCATAAAGTTTAATATCTGTAACTCTCAACTCAGTACCACCATTTCCATAAATCAAGACTTATCTACGATCAATGGATGGGGACAAAATAACTCTGTCTCATTTAATGCTAGTAAAACCAGACATATACAGTTTACTAATAGACATACATTGCCAGATTCGTATATTACCTTCAATGCTACTAATATTCCAATCCCGAAAAGTATTGAAATTCTCGGTGTTTCACTTAACAATGCTCTCAGCTGGACCTCCCATGTTAGATCACTTGCTAAAACCGCTTCAAAGAATAGATTGTTATACAGAGTCCGTAACTTCTTCACTGACGAGCAGTTACATATGCAGTAATTTATAAGAGTCAAGTGTGCTCTCAGCTTGAACATTGCTCACCGTTGTGGAATGCATGTGGAGAGGTTACACTAAAACAGCTAAACAAAATTCAGAACAGAGCTGTTGGAATTATTAATAACCCTGCTATCATAAACAAACTACCTTCCCTACAAGCAAGAAGGAATTTTGCCTCCCTTACATTGTTTTACAGATACTTTTATGGCAAATGCTCGGACGAAGTTGCATCCATTGTGCCACCTCTGTATGCCTTCCCTCGTGCTACACGGGCATCTGGTAGCGCTCATGACTGGAATGTCACACAATTATATTGCAGAGCTTCTGCCTATCAAAATTCTTTTATTCACTAAACTGCATCTCTCTGGAACTCGCTTCCCCGGAGTTGTTTCCCCCAAACTTCAATCTATAGTTATTCGAGTCTAACTGTTACAGATATTTTATGAATGGAGGATGCCAGTAAGCTGGTGTATTCATTATTATTTTTGTTCATATGTTTTTCTTGTTCTGTTATTAAAAAAAAAAAAAGTCGCAACGAAAAAGGAAGTAAAATTTGAAATTATCCCGCGTCTATAGTTCTTCCTCGAAAGGAAATCTTGGTTACAACAAAGAATTGGTCGTAAATTATTATGTCTGAGAATTTCATCCTTGAAAAACCCTGTTCCTTCCTCCTCCATGAATAACATATTGTACATCTAGTGCTATGTACTCGTACTTTTTGCACATGATTCCAGGTATTTTCTAGGATAAATGGGTGTCCCCACAAAAATCACACTACTTTTCGTTTCCGTCTTCACTTGTTATTATACTCTCTCTTCCCTTTCCGTTATCTGGGGTGAGGATGTATTCTTAATGAATAGTCCCCACACACCCCGCCTCGTGCAGTTCTGGTTATGCCCGTGCACAGCTTTTGTGGAAATTACGGAATTAACTGATAACGTGAACTTCACAGAATTATCAAAAAGGATGAAATAAAACCTGGATATATGGATGCTAAATTAGTATATTTGGCAAACCTGAAACATTATTAAAGCTGATAAACTTTTGTATGAGTATATGCAGTTACATTGTAATTTTACTCTGTAGTTCATAGTAAGATTTCAGTTACTAGCATTTATTTCTGTATGCTTGTAAATGTGAAGTTTTGTAGACGTTGCTTGCATATTTCATTCATGTACCGTAAGATTTCAGTTCCTAGCATTTATTTCTGTATGCTTGTAAATGTGAAGTTTTGTAGACGTTGCTTGCATATTTCATTCATGTACCGTAAGATTTCAGTTACTAGCATTTATTTCTGTATGCTTGTAAATGTGAAATTTTGTAGACGTTGCTTGCATATTTCATTCATGTACCTATGAACTCCGACTCAGGTTATAATCGAGTCATTGCATTCCCCGACCCTTCCAGTCTTCTCAGTCATTTAACAAGTCATTACTTCGGCATTTTATACTGAGCCATTTGCGCTGGAGGTACTACTAGGGCTACTCGGTCAGAGCTATACTTGTTTTACTTTAACTTGGCCTAAAAATGTCACCTTTCCATCTTCAATGCTGAGTTGTAACGACAGAATAACACTACACTATGATACAAGGCTCGAGGAAGTGCTACGGCTAGGATGTAGAGCCGGAGTATTGTCTTTTTCTGCCACTGAGCTATGGGAAGTAAGCTGTAAAAGGACAAAATGTAGACCAAGTTAGAGCGAAAGAGCTACAGTATGATGGTTTTAATGACAAACAGTTAGTTATATGGAAAATCAGAGAATACTGTACTCACCCGTTCCCAATAAGAGTTGTATAAAATAGTCTTGCTATAGTAAAAATGAAATAGTTATAAAACACAGTAGTAATACCGATGGTATTGCTGGAGACGTGTATCGAAACTCCCAGTCTCATTCTTCCTTTGTATTGCACAGCCAAGTATCCTAATAACGACATCTTGTGGAACTATTTTGTGGACTCCCTGACCCTCATGAACGACCTAGTGACGTACCGGCCAGCATGGGAGAGCTTCCTCTACCAGGGACTCAAAGAATTCTGCAACGACAATGTTCTCTACCTTGAGCTTCGCGTCAGGCTTCCTCCGGTAATCTCTCCAAGTCCTCTTATTGTGTCATAAGAAGCCTGGCATATGGGATGGGAACAGCTTTTGTCATCGTCCTTGTCCTCGTTTTCTTCACCATTAGCTTCGCTTTTTACGTTGTTACTTCTTTGTCGTTATCTCAGTCACCATCTTTATCTTCGTCTTCTCCTTCACCTTTGTGTTTTCCATCGCCCTTGTAGCTTTTACTCGTCGTCTTCTTCCTTCATGATTTTCTAGTCCTTATTTTCATCTTTATTTTCATTTTCTTTTGCATCGTCTTCGTCGTCAGTGTCATCTTCGTTTCTTCGTCTTTATTTTGGCTTCATATTCTAATGATGTATCCTAATTTATAGTTGCAGTATTCGTAGGTTATACCATGGAAAATTCTGTGCAGATTTTCTCCTGTAATACTATTCTCGCCGTGCCCCGCCACCCATCCCCTTCCACGCTTATTCTGCCCAGTCCCATCCGTCCATCCTAACCATTTTAGGCTGTCTGCCCTGTATTAAAATGGTCGATGATATCTTGAACGTAAAATTTACCTTTACTAACACTATTCGCATCTTACAACTACCGTCTTCTGATTTAATATTCATTCATTCTTTCTCAACCTTTGTCTCAAACTATAATGTCCCCCAAAAAAGTGATCACAATTTTTCATGCAAATTATTTCTTCTCATTTTAAAGAAAACAGTTTCGTCCGACATAGCAGTGTAAGATTTATCTTGATAACTATTAATGTTTGGGGTGACAGAACTTCATTTTCCTGAACGTAATTATCTGTTTTTGACCACAGTAAAATATCTAATGGAAATGAACGACAAAGGACCACATCTATATTTCCACTTGCTGCGTAGAGGCCCGATGCTGGCATACCATAGACCCTATTACTTATAGGTAGCAGACCTACATACGCTGCCAGAGGCTGTTATTATGAATTAAAAACTCTACCACCTATAAGATTCAATCTCTAGAACGTAAGATTTGACTGCCTCCGACCCAAATAGGCTACTCTGCTACCACACCATAAATTATAAATATCCATCCATCCATCGTCCAGTCCTACGTTGCCCCATAGGAGCGTAGGAGCCCGGGGCTAGGCACGTTGGTCCTGACATTTAAGATGAAAGTGACCAGCCTCACTCATCCCTGAGTGGCAATACGTGAGCAATAAACCCCCAACCATTCCTTTGATATAAACTTTCACTACCGTAGCTCAATCCGACTGGAGAGCCCTAATTACCCGCTAAACCACCAGGCGCCAAAATTTGGTTATATGGTTACCAATCAGCTCAATAAATGGTTTCCTGGAGTACAGGAAATTATTTGGCTTGTCACTCATTGTAGAGTCACCCACAGGCAGAAGGAGGAGGAAGGAATGAAGAAAAGAAAGACAGAAGGGGGAGCGTAAAGTCACCTGTAGGAAGAAGGACGAGGAAAGAATGAAGGAAAGAAAAACAGAAGAGGATGAAAGGAAAGAAGAATGGAGAGGAAAGGGCAGACATCCGAGAGCAGCACTACATCGAGTGAGTGGATGGTGAGAGCCCTCACCTACCACAATTATAAATATCAAGTTTGTAAATAATGGATTAATCGAGGAGAGTGTTAGCCTTGTGAATGTAGGAATATATCTAAAATTTTTGAAATAAACTGTATTCCAATATCATGAATGAAATACTATAGTGTTTAATGTGTGTGTTGCAGCTGTATGAATTAAATGGAACCCACCTGACAGTGGAGGAGACGATGGCTGTCAACAACAATACTGTGCACCGCTTCCTCAATGACCACGCTCATCTCTATTACGGCACTCGATTCATATACAGCCCATCCAGGAAGTATGTACAGCTTAACTACTTCATAATGAGAGGCGTTACAGAATATAATCACTTAGCAGCAGCAAGTATAAAAATGTGACAATGTACTAAAGGGGTTTAAGGATATATTTTCTTGCTTTATCGAGGGAAAAAAAAAAACATGAGAGTATTGAATGAGCAAACACCTCCCTGACTTTACAAAAACTAAACAAGAAACGTCAGACTGCAAGATTAAATCAGATAACAATGTCAACACCAACCCTACATAAACACTTCATTTATTTGAAACCATTTCAGTAGGCAGAAGGAAGGAATTCCATAACCCCTTCACAACAATGACACCTTAATTACTATAAAATTCTTGTCTGGTTAGTTCCATAAGCTTTTATTTAGGGGTAAATATGGGGTGCCCTACCATGATGAGTGGGTTGGATTCTATCTATCTATCTATTGCCAGACACCATAATCCCCTAAGGGGTGGCCATTTGACTTTGAGTTATTTTTTTTTTTTACAGGGAGGGGCACTAACCCTCCACCAACCCACTTGTTGACACGGAGGGAGCACGTATGGTTTGGTTATATGGTTACCACCCAGCGTTGTAAATGGTTTCTTGGCTTACAGGAAACCATTTGGCTTGTCACTCAGTGTAAAGCCACCAGTAAAGGAAAGAAAAGCAATAAGAATTGACAGGAAAGATGGAAGAAATAGGAAGAGGGGAGGGCAGGCACAGAAAAAGAATGATAAAGGCTAAGGAAGAAGTAGGCAGCACTACATCAAGTGAGTGGATGATGGTCGCCACGACCTATCACGACTACCTTCTAATAATTTCTAGATTGATAAGGATTTCTTACAGCTAATTAAAATGATGCATTGTTGGTCGGAATACTGAAATTGTACGTATCTTTGTAGTGCAGTGGCTTCACTGTATCCACCCTAAGAGTTTGCCACATGCTAATGTTCATAAAACGCAGTGTGGAGTAGCATGAAAGGTCGAACGTCACACCAGCCCATACCAGATATTCCTAACATTTATGTGGGCCGCTGATCACATGGCCAAAATAGTGTACCAGATTAAAAGGAGCTAAGACAATTTAAAAAATTGAGTCAGTTGGTAAACCAGCCCTCTTCGAATGCGTTCTCGCCCTACCACTTTCAACAGGGAAGTTTTTCGAGGCCTGCAGCCAAGGGTGGTACCTTTCCTGAGGGACAGCTCGTGAGCACCAGGAAATTATAAATACAAACAGTACCCTTATCACATTTCCAAAAGGAGTTACAAAAGGAAAGGAAGGTCTGCTCGGTATTTCAAAAACTTTCCTCACAAGGCCTCCTGTGTGATGTGCACGATATATATCAATACTTGCTTGTCCCTGATGTCCCCTTCATGTTCTCCACTGCTGGGAATGACGAACCAGACATCTTCAAGATTCCTAATAGCTTTTATCACTGCCCAACGGAGTTCCCCTGAGCTTCATAATTTGCACCTATTACAGCCGACTGTCACACTGGGATGAGATGATTAAACAACTTAGCTGTGATGAGATATTTAGAGACCTTCCACAATACAGTGTCCTCTGAAAAAAAAAAAAAATCTAAGCAGGTCGCTGAGCACCACACTACCATCCTCCTTCACCAGGGTGACTCAGAAATTATTATTTTTTTTTTTACACTATGGATAAATTGTATCTATCCACCTACATAGCGAGAGAGATTTCTATTTATTTTTTATCCAAGGAATGAGGAACCAAAAGCCAGAAGTCCACAATTCTTCCCTCAAAGAAAAAATAGAAAACAAGATAACAGAGAGCCAATGTCAAGATCCGTTCATTCTGAGGTGCCTGGGCACACTGCGTTTAAAAGACAGGAGGCCATGGGTAGTTGGAAATACAGACAGAAGTCGGTTCCGGGATTGATTTGTAGCATAGGTGAAGAACTGGGAGTAGCGGTTAACTTCTGTATTGGAGAGTTGGACAAAAGAAGGACGAGAATTTGCTGCTAGACAAGTGCTACTCGCCCTCTGTAGTGGTGCAAGCAGGCAGTTGAGAGGAGCAGTGACCACTAAAGTAGCATCAGAAAAAATATAAAAATGAAAACATGCGGCAAAGAGATAGAGGTCAAAGGGAGCTTGCAAGAAGAGGAGGCTTAATGAGACGGAAAGCCTTTGACTCCATCCCTGTTGAGAAGAGCTCTGTGTTGGGAGCTTTCCCACACATGAGAGTTGTATCCTACATAGGGGCGAATAAAGCCCATGTATAGATAAAACAACTGTGCTGGGTTAAAGAAGACAAGTAGTCGGCTTTGTACACTTAATCGTTTTGAAGCAAACTTTGCAAGTGAGGTAATATAATCTTTCCAAGATAAATCTTGAGAATATTAAGTCACAGTTATGTTTCAAAATGATGCAGGATTGAATTGGGCATTGTTAAAAATTAAACGATACTACTATGGTAGATTTTGACGGGTTTGAAGTTGTAAGAACAGAGTTTTTGATGCTTTAAAAACATCAAGAGTACTTTTTCTCCAATCAAAGAGATGAGCCAACTCAAACATTATGTGTGCATAGCCTCATCCCTTGCCTGTTGAAGTAACTGCTGAGATGGGCAGTGTGGGAAGTGAATGGAAAGGTGAAGGAGGGAGTCATCAGCATATGAGCGGATAGGATTAGATGTACCGCTTAGAAGGTCACTGACGAACAGAAGGAAGAGAGTTGGTGACAGGACAGAGCCCTGAGGAACACCACTACTGATAGCCTTAAGTGATGACTGGTGGCTATCTATAACAGCAGCTATCGAAAGACCAGAAAGGATACTAGAAATGAAGGCACAGATAGAATGACAGAAACTGTAGAAGGGCAGATTGGATATTAAAGATTTATGCCAGACTAGATAAAATGCCTATCAGATGTCAAGCTTTCACTAAAGTTCCGAAAGGAGGATGACCAGGAGTCTGAAAGGAAGGTGAGAGGATTACCAGTGGAGCAATCCTGACGGAACCCATATTGAAGATCGGAAAGTTTATGAAAGAAAAGGTGCTTTAAAATAATTTCGTTAAGAGTAGATTCAAAAAGTCTGGAAACATAGGATGTTAAAGCAATTGAGCTATAGTTAGAGGGATGGGAATGGCCACCCTTCTTTGGGATAGACTGAATGCGAGGAAACGTCTCAAGAGGGAATGGTACATGTTTTTTTTTTTTTTTTTTTTTATGTGAGGAAGAAGGAACCAAAGGCAACAAGCCCGCAAAACTGTTCCTTCCAAGAGAAAAACAAAATACAAGAGAAAGCCAAATTCAAGATCCGATCATTTCGAGATGCCTGGACACACTGCGTTTGAAAGACTGGAGATCATAGGAAGCTGGACATACAGACAGAGGGAGACAGTTCCAGAGGTGACCTGTTGCATAAATGAAGGACTGGGAGTAACAGTTAACTCTTGCATTAGAGAGTTGGACAGAAAAGGGATGAGAGTTTGCTGCTAGACGGGTGCTATGCGCCTGTTGTAGAGGTGGAGGAACGCATGCAGACAGTTCAGAGGAGCAGTGACCATTGAAGTAGCGATAGAAAAGAGATAAAAATGCAACAGTGCAGCGAAGAGACAGAGGTTCAAGGGAGTCAGTAAGAGGAGGAGAGTTAATGAGACGAAAAGCCTTTGACTCCACCCTATTGAGAAGAGCTGTATGTGTGGAGCCTCCCCATACATGAGAGTTGTACTCCACGCAAGGGTGGATAAAACCCCAGTATAGAGTCAACAACTGTGCAGCAGTAAAGAAGGAACGGAGTCGGCTTAGCACACCCAATCTCTTGGAAGCAGATTTTACAAGAGATGTAATATGATCTTTCCAAGATAAGTCCCGAGTAAATGAAACCCCAAGCATGTTCAAGGATGATGCAGGATTAAGCTGAATATTATTAAACATTAGTGGGTATACCTGTGGAAGATTTTGTCAGGTTGATAGGTGCAAAAACTGTCTTTGATGCATTAAAAACAACAAGATTATTTTTACCCCAGTCAGAG
>NC_136966.1:27058625-27218625 GCF_032717465.1 Coenobita brevimanus
AATTGATGGATGTAAAACTCTTCCTTCCCTTCACGCTAATCCCATTGTGCGAGGTGCTGATCTCTGGGCACACAGAATTTTGGCAGCCACGGTTCAGCCTATAGGCTACACACACAAAAGCATCCTTATCTGGTTAGAGACTAAAAATAGCATCTTTCGTCTATCTTTAGACATATACTAAACCATCCAGACTACAAAACTAACTCCATACTTGCATAAACACAATAAACATCAAAAAATGTAAAAAAATTCATACAAATTATTTTTTTTACTCCCATATATTGATTCTGTTCTGTTACATATTTCTAGTCATTTCAAACCATTTCAGCAATAACGATTTTTTTTTTTTTTAATAAATGTACTAATATTTCTTAGTGTGATGTTTTGCCGTGCACTTGAATCGATTTCACCGGCGTGTTCACAGTCATTTTGCTATTCTCCCCCCTCCCCTTCCCCCTATCGCGGACTTTGATGGATGGTCGTGGAGAGGGCAGACGTGTATTCGTTGATCTCTCCTCTAGCATTCTAGGGTTGCCTCACCGGTATTAGTTTTGTACATACCATCACTAAAGGTGATGTCACTGATTGCATTGCCCAGTTGACCCTTGTGCGGTGTGGTGCGGTGAGGATCTGTCCGTTCTCCCCTTTGGGGCTAAGATGCGAATGAATGTGTTTGAATGGATGAGTAAATGGAGAGTGAGTCGTCCTGTCTCGGCTACCTCCCTTTCCTTGGGGGAAGCAGCCTAGGTATATAGATAGATAGATCACTAAAGGTTAGGTTAGCTAGTTCTAATATTCCTCCCTGTCCTTAGTACAGATATAGTAGGTGTCTATATTTAATTACTGAGATCGCCTTTGCTTACTCACCTCTGGGGTGTACCCCCCACTGATCGCTCTGGGATGTGAGTTACACACAGGCGCGTCCTCCCGAGAGTGGTTTGAGAGGGTAATCACAGACAAGGTGTGTCTTTCCCAGGTCCTTTGTCCCTTGCTCATTTTTCTCTTTCTTCCCACTTCCCCCACGAGGGGGAAGTGGTAAGTATGGCGGACGCCCCTACTGCCTCGCTCCCCTTCAGGGGGGGGGAGGTAGTCCTGACCGACCCCCGATTATCTCACGGACGGACTGCCCCCAGACTGAACTGCCCCAGACTCATACCCGTCTTGACATAAATGTTAAAAACGCCATGTTTGTACAGATTCATGCGGTTGGTTCCACTCCCCTGTCCAGCTTCAATCCCTTCATCATCAAGAAGGTGATTGATGGGTGTGCAGGAGAGGTGGAACAATTGAAAAAACTTGCGAGTGGAGACCTTCTCGTAAAAACTATGAATTCAGCCCAGGTAAAGGATCTGCTTAAACTGAGGAAGTTCCATTGTTATGATGTTCAGACCACGATCCCTCACTCCATGAATTCCTGCAAGGGTGTCATCACCTGCTGGGATCTTGTGGTTATGGAGGAGGAAGAGATCGTACAGGAACTTGCTCAGCAGGATGTTATAGAAGCACGATTCATAACTAGATTCTCGGAAGGCAGGAGGACGAAGACCGCCACTGTTGTCCTAAAGTTCAGCAAAGTTGCTTTACCTTCCAACATGAGAACTGGATACGAAATTCTTAACGTAAGACCATACATCCTGAACCCCCTTCATTGCTTAAAATGACAGATTTATGGGCATCATGAAAAGGCTTGTCGGGCTTCCATCTTCGTGTGTGGCAGGTGTGCGACTGTAGGACATTCTGCTGAACACTGTACATCTGAGACTTAGTGCTGCTTTCACTGCAAGGACGCTCACTCCACTTCCTCAAGGGTTTGTCCCAAGTGGAAGGAGGAGAAAGAGGTCTGCACAGTGAAGGCAACCGAGGGCATTTCCTTTTACGATGCAAGGAAGAAGATGAAGGAGTTGCATGCAACTCCCAAGCCTAATATCTCCTATGCATCGGCGGTTGTGTCCCGTCCCGTGATGTGCACCGTGGAAACGCAGACTGACCTTACATTCGCTTCTCATGCCCCACGCCCTACCTCTCAGTCTAAGCCCCCTGTATGCACCAACTCTCTGACGGACATCCCTGTTGCTACTTCGTACTCTCGGGCTGCCGTGCTCCTTCGCAGTTACTGCAGCAAAAACAAAAGTCTGACAAGTCAGATAAGATTAATTTGACCACCCTCACCAAGCCAGCACGTTCTCATGTCCTTCCCGCTCCTGGTCCAGCTAGGGAGAGAAAGAATAGCTCTTCCTCGGTGGAGTCTGGGAGCCTTGTTATTGACGAGACTATGGAGATCTCTATGAACAAGCACCGGGAAAGGTCCCTCGGTAGCCATTCGCTTGGTCGAGGGGGGCATAAAAAAAATAAGCATACTAGCTCCCAACAGAAATCTTAAACTGCCGCATTCACTGTGTTACAGTGGAATTGTGGGGTCTCAGCAATAAATTACACAATATAGCAATCTTGCTTTCTATACACAGGCCAGACGTTGTTTGTTTACAGGAGACGTGCCTGGAGGATCATCCTGATCCTCCATAGTTCAAACACTATCACGGAGTCGCCACTTACACACACAAATCTCACCCACAAACGGAAGTGATTCTAAATTCTACTCTGGAAGCTGTCGCATGCAGAGTAAAATTTAATAACATGTATCTGTCTATCTGCTCTCTGTACTGTCCTCCACATGGCCCCATTGATAGTGATGCTTTAAATTCACTATTTGAACATCTTCCTGGCAATAAGTTAGTGCTGGGCGATTTTAACGCCCATCACTATCAAAGGGGTAGCTTGAGAATCGATGGTCTTGGGGAGCAAGTAGCTGACCTAATACTACAGTCCAACCTCTTCCTCTGAACGATGGTAAAGCGACTCATGTAGATGATCGTACTGGTAACTTTTCGGCCATTGACTTATCTCTTGCCTCCCCTGGTATACATCACGATTTCTCATGGGACCCTTATGACGACTCCTTGGGAAGTGATCATTTAACCATCTGCCTTTCTTATACACGCGACATCGTTTCGGACCCTCCATCTCCAAAATTTAACTATAAGAAAGCAGATTGGGAATCCTTCTCAAGGATCACCAATTTAGATATATCTGGGGAGACCATAGATGTTAAGGTCGAAAATGTAACGACTTCTATATAACACGCAGCTGAGGCTGCTATTCCCAAGACTTCTACAGTTCATGCGAAGCATAGAGCACATTGATGGACGCCGGATTGCCGACAAGCATTAAGGAAACACAATAGGAGATACAGGATTTTTGATAGTCAGCCCACTGAGAAAAATTTTATTGCATACAAACGGGCATGGGCTAAGGCAAGGAGAATAATAAGAAGGGCCAAACGTGACTCCTGGCGGTCCTTTGTGTCCACGGTGACTCGAACAACACCATTAAGTAAAGTCTGGTCCACCATAAGAATATTAAACAATAAAGGCCCATACTTCCCTGTCACCACCCTGCAGGTGAATAACACCATCTATGAAGAGCCCGTGGAGGTTGCTAACATCCTCGCCAGGAGTTTCTTCCATGTAAGTAGCTCAGCCAATTATGACCAGCGTTTCCAACATCATAAACGCACGGCTGAGCTACAGTTAATAGACTTTGCCACAGAAGAAGTAGACTCCCAGTACAACCAAGAATTTATGCTAGATGAACTGCTCCTTGCCTTTAAATCCTGTAAAGACACCAACCCTGGACCTGACACCATCACGTACAGTATGATCCAGCATCTTAATCAGGACAGCCTGATTAAGATGTTCGCATTGTACAATGAGATTTGGGCGTCTCGAACGTTCCCAAACACATGGCACTTTGCGCACGTCATACCGATACCCAAAGAGGCTGGTCGTCTTATGAATTCCACTTCATTTTGTCCTATTGTATTGACTTCTTGTCTATGTAAGGTCATGGAACGTATGGATAATAAAAGGCTTCTTTTTATTTTAGAGTCGAAGAATTTGTTAAATGATCAACAATGTGGCTTCCGTAAATACAGAAGTACACTAGATCATTTAATGAATTTGGAGCATTGTATTGCAGAGGCATTTGCCAATAAAGAATTCATGATAGAGGTGTTCTTGAACATCCATAAAGCCTATGACATGGCATGGCGACACGGTATACTAATGAAGCTCTATGCTTATGGTTTAAGAGGAAATTTGCCTATTTTTATTTCAAATTTCTTAAAGGACAGGACTTTCTCTGTCAAATTGCCCCGTAACATAACATCGGATATATTTATCCAGGAAAATGGGGTGCCGCAAGGAAGTGTAATTAGTCCCACTTTATTTACTATTATGATCAATGATATTCTGTCATCAGCTCCCATCCCGAGGAATCTTAAATACTCACTCAATGCTGACGATTGTGCAATATGGCACTCTTCCCATAATGCACAATTATCGGCTGGGCGGATTCAAGCAGCCCTTGACTCCGTCCACCAATGGGCCTTGCAGTGGGGATTTAAGTTTTCCGTCCCTAAGTGTGCTGCTGTAGTCTTCACTAATCGTAATGTACCTAATTTGTGCTTAACTATGGATAATCAGGCGGTACCTTTTCAAAATTCCGTAAAGTTTCTGGGAATACATTTTGATCGTCATTTGAACTTCAAAATTCATGTTAATAATTTGATTGCTCGTTGTGATAAACCAGTAAATGTCCTCAAGTACCTAGCGGGTACTACATGGGGTGCCGACAGAAAATCTTTATTAATGGTGTATAAGTCCCTTATTCGATCGAAGCTAGACTATGGTGCACAGGTGTATGGCTCGGCATCATGCCACGCTGAAAGGATTGGGTGTGTTGCAGAATAAATGTTTGCAAATGTGTCTTAGTGCCATCCGGTGTACAAGTGTAGCTTGTATGGAAGTGGAGGCGAATGCGCCTCCCCTCCATATTCGCCGTGACCACCTGGCTTGGTCCTATGGATTTAGAGCATTTAGGAAAAGTAGTATCGGCAATGGGGCCTGTACCTCCCTGCGTCAATACCACCAGCTTATGCGGGGGATGCATCGGCCACTTACCGTTCGCTTCCACTTACTGACTCAGGAGCTTGGTGTGGACCTCAGTGACTGTGACAAGTTGGTGTAAATCAAATATAGCACCTTGGGAGCCACCCGGCTTTACAGTGGATATATCATGGCTCCCAGCACCAAAGGCCAATGCCTCGGAGGCAGAGGTCCACCATTTGTTTCATAACATCATCATTCGTCACTTGGGGTCCCACCAATTGTACATCAACGGCTCCAAGTCGAGTGAATGTGTGGGTGCTAGTGTGTGGTCGACTGAATGTGCCCTCAGGTATCGGTTGCCGACTCATACATCTGTGTTTACCTCCGAACTTTTTGTTATTGATAAAGCCATAGACTATGCTCTAAATTCTCAGCTTGACTCATTTGTTATATTTTCAGACTCGAAATCAGCCCTTCAGGCAATTGCATCTTGTACTACGGACTCGCACGAGATCCAGGGCCGCATTGTTAATAAGTTGCATTCATGCAACAAGTCATTCACGCTGATTTGGGTGCCTGGTCATTGTCGCATCTACGTCAATGAGCAGGCTGACTTACTTGCAAAGCCGGCTGTAGAGCTCGAGGAGACTTGGGACGTTCCTCGTGATCTACGATCGAGTCTCTCTCTCGGAAAGAAATCAATAAATCTTTTGTGCAAGGTCAATGGACCAGACTAAATAATCGAACGAGTAAGCCGTACCTGGGCGACTGGGACTCTGCCAACCGTCCCAGTCGCCTGGAAGAATAAGTGTTGGCTCGTTTGCGGCTCAATGCCACCATCCTAACACGCATGAAACCTTATATGGAAAAACGATTCCCACCGCAAAGTGACATCTGTGATGCGGTGTTATCTATCAGTCATAGCATCCTGCGCTGTCCGTGATTTATTCGTGAAAGGGCTTCACTTATAAATTACTGTGGCGCAGGAGACGTCCCCTTCACCCTTTCCATCATCCAGGGTGATGAGGACATTGTTATGACTGATATATTGATGGCTTTCTTGAGAGAGACCGGACTAATCAGAGTGATGTGACTTGTTTACTATATGGTTATGGTTTCTATGGACTGTAAATATGTATATACTATTATTTAGGGTTGACAGTTGACATATTTGAAATAGTTCCTCCTCTCACTGATCTATTTCTAATATAGATGTCCCTTACATTAAGCCCCGTTCCTCGACTGACAGTCACCGCTGACGAGTGCAAGTGTGCAATATAGAAAGGTATTGGGCACTTGCAGTCGATGGTGGTCTGGTGGGCGAGGTACTTCACTTTTTTGTACAAATTATGTAAAAAGATTATACCATATTGTTCAAGTTGTGCTAATTAGGGCCGACAGCTGACGTATTTGGAAATGTTCCTGACTCGTCTGGTTCCCTTTTATATATTGATGTCCCCTGTATTAGGTTGTGCCTCGACTGACAGTCACCAGGTGATGAGTGCAGGTATGTAACGTAGAAAGGCATTACATATCTGCAGTCGATGGTGTTCTGTTAGTCGAGGTATTTTTACCATTAGTGTAGGTCTAGCTATTTGTCTCTGTAGGGTTTAGTATAGGTTAGCGATTTGTCTGTTAGGTGATTAGTTTTAGGGTCTTTAGATTAGGTTTTTCTTTATAATATAAGGTATAAAAATATAAAACCAAAAAAAAAATAAAAAATAAAAATACAAAACAAATAAAATAAAAATTATTATATATATATGTACCTGTGCATGAAAGTGTGTCTGTATATATGCATGAAAGTGTGTGTATATATATATATATATATATATATATATATATATATATATATATATATATATATATATATATCGGGCCTAAATGACCAGGGGCTTTGGCCCCAATGGTTGATAGGCCAGAAAAAAAAAAAAACTCGCGATTCATTACAAATCACAGAATGGGTTTAGCAAGCTAAAGCTAAAAAGAACATTGCCAGGTGCGTCTGACGATTCCCTACAAGTTGATAAAGAAAAAATATCGATTTTCGAAACCTGAAAAAATGGTCCCGGCGGTGGCCAGGGGAGCCAGTTAATGTCTGAAGGCACGGACATAGGGGAGTTAAATGTCAGATTTAAAAACTGATGTCTCGGATCCAATCTTCGTGGTGAGTGTAATTATACCCTGTATAGTATTTGATGATGGCTGAATCCTCCTTCATGCAGTTCATTTCTTCAATCGTGCTGCCTTGTCACCTTGTGAAATGACTGTTACAGCATTCGAGTAACTGGTGAAGTATTGAATGTAAATATTTTTTCGTGAGTTATGTCTGACATTTTTCTTTAGGTTACAGTGCATCCTCGTCACATGAATTTAAGTTTGGAAATATGTTCATTGTAATCCATAGTATCGGAAGAATCATAAACAATTTGTTCTCAACAATAGGGCTAAACTCATTATCCACACTGTAGACACGGTCGGGCTTTAAGTCACTTTCAACTCTGACCTATGGTGAAGTGACAGGATTAACATTACCCTGTGTGAAAATATTAAACATTAATAATATTCCGTAGTCTCCAAAACGTCCGACGGAGGTATCCAGGCAATAAGAACTCTGTCAGGTAATCAAGTAGATTTCCTTAGCAGCAAATAAACCGTTTTATGTTAGGATTTTTACATACTTAATTCCTACAATAAGTCACTCCATTTGTCATCACATTGCTCAAAAACGACGTTTTATTCAAACACAGTGTTACTATAATAAGTCCCAGACAACAGTAGGTCTTCATAATCTTTTTTCTTAATGAGAGTTGGCTGAACACTCATACACAGAAAAAACAAAACAAAAAAAACAATGGAAGACAGGGCGTGTGTGCTGGGCGGCCCCTCAGCCCTGTCTTCCCCCTGACTATGAAAAAGCTCACCCCCTCCGACCGGGCTTATGTATAGCCAGGCCTCCACTATAGGTGGAGGAAATCTCAAAATGAACGAAGGAACACTTTTCTTGTACCAGTTTTGCATATCAGACTTTCACAGATCAGTATAAATAATAATTATCAATGACTATATGTGTGTGTGTGTGTGTGTGTGTGTATGTGTGTTTAGTAACGGGTATGGGACAGACACATTGGCTATAACCCTGAACTACACTTGATAGCTAGGTATCAATAATCTGTCTTGCGATGGAGAAATGACATCGTGATTTCCAAGAGAGAGAGAGAGAGAGAGAGAGAGAGAGAGCAATAGGCACATAGAGAGACTAGTGAAGAGGAAAATGAAAGAGGTAAATGATGATCTAGGAAGAAAAATGAATGCAAACTACTCTGATAACAGGAAGTTATTCTGGAAAGAGGTGCGTATATGTAGAAGTGAAAGCGGAAAGAAATGTGATGGTGTGGTGGTAGATTATTAACCCATGGGGATGAAGTAAGGACCAGATCGAAGGAATACTCTGAAAGCCTGGTGAATGGGAATAGAGAGAGCAGAGCGGCTGTAAACATAATTATTTTGGGGGTCGTGCAGATAAGGAATGCAGTGCCCGGAGACGTGATCCTCGCACAGGTGAAGTGTGCTGGGAAGCGGCTGAAAAATGGGAAAGTAGCTGGGGTTGATGAGGTGTATGCAGAGACGGTTAAGTGTAGTGGAGAGAGTGGAATTAAATGCTTGGAGAAATGTAGGAAGGCATGGATGAGTGAAACCGTGCCAAAGGAGTGGAAAAAGACTGATTGTACCCATGTACAAAAATAAAGTGAGCCAAGTGACTGCAAAAATTATCGCGGCATAAGTTTACTGAGTGTGGTAGGGCAGGTATATGGAAGAATTAATATAGAGAAAGTAAGAGAGATATCAGAAGTCCTAGTGAGTGATGAACAGGATGGCTTTAGGAGTGGCAGAGGATGTGTGCATCAAATATTTGCAGTGAGACAGCAAAGAAGACTTGTGAGAAGAACCATAAGGTGTTTATGGCATTCACGAATCTGGAAAAAGCTACGACAAAGTGGACAGAGAAGGATTGTGGAAGGTTTTGTGCATGTACGGTGTAGATGGTAAGGTGCTAGGTGCCGTCAAGAGTTTTTATGATGGTAGCAAATCATGTGTAAAGGTTAATGGACATCTAAGTGAAAGGTTCGTGATCGGTGTAGGCGTGCGACAAGGTTGTGTGATATCCACATGGTTGTTCAGTACATATAATGGGGTGATGAGAGAAGTAAAAACACGAGTAATGGAGAGGGGGATGACATTGGTAATGAATGGTGATGGATGGAATATCTCAAATTTGTTGTATGCTAATGATGCAGTACTGCTTGCAAATACCGGACAAGAGCTTGGTAGGCCAGTGCAGAGTTTTGCTAATGTCTGCGACGGTTGTGCCTTGAAAGTAAATGTAGAAAAGAGTAAAGTGATGGTTACTGAGAGAGAAGATGACTCCCAGTGTGATGTTACAGTGAATGGACAGAGACTGGAATAGGTGAGAGAGTTCAAATACATGAGTGCAGTGACAGAAAAGAGAGGAAAATATGCAAAAGAAGTGGAAAGTTGAGTGACACAAGGAAGGAAAGTAGCTGGTGGAATGAAGGCTTGATAAGAAACAGAGGCTTGAGTGTTGCAGCTGCACGAGGCTTACGTGAAGGAGTGTTAGTGCCAACTTTAACATCTGGATGTGAGACTGTGGTGTGGCATGAAAATGAAAAGTCAAGAGTAAGAGCAGTGGAGATGGGGCTGCTGAGGAATCTGTGTGGAGTACAGAGGGTGGATAGCATACAAAATGATGTAATTCGTAACAGATGTGGAGTGAGGAAGTCGGTGGACACAAGAATCGAAGAGAGTGTACTGAGATGATATGGTCATGTGGAGAGAATGGATAAGAATAGAGTGGTGAAAAAGGTATATCTGAGCAAATCTGAAGAAGGGAGGAGGCGAGGTGGGCCAATGAGAAGGTGGAGAGATATGGTGGACGAGTGTGTGAGGAAAAGATGTTTGGATGTCGGTGAGGCTAGTGAACTGATAAGAGATCGAGCTGGCTAGATGAATGTTGTGAGGAGAAGTGCATGATCAGGGATTTGGCATCCCTTTTTAACGTGCCAGCGTCTGGATTGACTCTACATGATACGTTATGTGAAGCTACAGAACGTGGTGAATGTTCTGGGGGTATCCGATAGAGCCAGGATTTCGGGGGCTTGAATAATGAGTGATTTTTTTTTATGCAAATAAGAAGAAGCCAAAGGCTAGGAGCCCGCAAACAATTCCTTCCAAGAAAAAAACAAAAACAATACACAAGTGTGCCAAATTCAAGATCTGTTCATTTCGAGATGCCTGGATACACTGCATTTAAAAGACTGGAGATAGTAGGAAATAGGAAATACAGAGGGAGACAGTTCCTTAGTTGACCTGTTACATAAATGAAGGACTGGGAGTAACGGTTAACTCTTGCATTAGGGAGTTGGACAGAAAAGGGATGAGAGTTTGTTGCTAGACGGGTGCTATGCGCCTGTTGTAGGGGTGAAGGGATGCAAGCAGACAGTTCAGATGAGCAGTGACCATGGAAGTAGTGATAGAAAAGAGATAAAGAGGGAACAGTGCGGCGAGGAGACAGAGGTTGAAGGGAGCCAGTAAAAGGAGGAGAGTTAATGAGATGAAAAGCCTTTGACTCCACTCTATTGAGAAGAGCTGTATGTGGGGAGCCTCCCCACACATGAGAGTTGTATTCTACACAGGGGCGAATAAAACCTGTGTATAAAGTCAACAACAGTGCAGCGGTAAAGATGGTACGGACTCGGCTTAGCACACCCAATCTCTTGGAAGCAGATTTTACAAGAGATGTAATATGGTCTTTCCCAGCTAAATTCCGAGTGAATGAAACCCCAAGCATGTTCACGGATGATGCAGGCTTGAGATGGATATTATTAACCATTAGTGGGAACTCCTGTGGAAGATTTAGTCGGGTTGATAGGTGTAAAAACTGAGTCTTTGATGCATTAAAAACAACCAGATTATTTTTACCCCAGTCAGAGATATGAACCAAGTCAGACATCAAGTGTGCCATAGCCTCATCCCTTGTTTGTTGAAGTAACTGCTGGGATGGACGTTGCAGGAACCGAATGGAAAGGTGAAGGGTGGAATCATCAGCGTACAAGTGGATAGGGTTAGATGTACAGCTTAGAAGATCATTGATGAATAAAAGGAAGAGAGTTGGTAATAGGACAGAACCCTGCGGAACACCACTGTTGATAAATCTAGAAGAACGATGGTCGTCTACAACAGCGACTATAGAACGACCAGAAAGGAACTGTTGATAAAGGCACAGATAGAAGGATAGAAACCGTAAGAGGGCAGTATGGAAATTAAAGATTTATGCCAGACTCGATCGAAAGCCTTTCAGATGTCAAGTGCAATGGCGAAGCTTTTGCCAAAGTCCCGAAAGGAGGATGACCAGGAGTCTGACAGGTAGGCGAGAAGATTGCCAGTGGAGCGTCCCTGTTGGAACCCATACTGACGATCAGAAAGAAGGTTGTGATAGGAAAGATGCTTTAAAAGTTTTCTGTTTAGAACAGACTCGAAAACTTTTAAGACACAGGATGTTAAAGCAATTGGATGATAGGTAGAGGGTTGGAAATGGTCACCCTTCTTTGGGACTGGCTGAATAAGAGCAAACTTCCAGCAAGAAGGAAAGGTACAAGTTGAAAGACAAAGGCAAAAGAGTTTACCTACACAAGGTGTATGCACAGAAGCACAGTTCTTGAGGACAACAGGAGGGATCCCATCAGGCCCATATGCCTTGTTAGTATTGAGGCCAGTGATGGCAGAAAATATATCAGCTAAAGAAATTTTAATGTAAGCCATGATTAAGTCAGAGGGAGGAAGTGATGAAGGAACATCACCGGAATCGTATAAGGTAGAATTGGAGGAGAAAGTCTGAGCGAAGAGATCTGCTTTATTAGTAGAAGAAATAACTACAAAGCCATCAGAGTAGAAAAGAGGAGGGAAGGATGATGAGGTAAAGTTGTTAGAAAGGTTTTTGGCAAGATGCCGGAAGGAGCAGGAAGAATTCAAGTTGGAGAGTTGAGAGCATTTAGTATGGATGAAATTGTATTTAGCAGAGCGAAGAACAGACTTAGCATGATTGCAGGCAGAAACATAAAAAAGATGTGATTCAGGGGTGGGTTGGCTCTGGTACCTTTTATAGGCCCTCTCCTTGTTGCAGACAGCATTAGAACAAGCGCGATTAAACCAAGGCTTTAATGCATTAGTCAGAGGATATGAGAAGGGAATATATGATTCCATGCCCGAGAGAATAACCTCCATAATGTGCAAGGAACACCCGGATGGCTCCCGGCCATGGAAGCAATAATTATTCCAGGGAAAATCAAAGAACTACTACATGAGTCCCTCCCAATCCACAGCTCCGAAGTGCCATAGTTGACGTTTCTTTGGAGGGTCCGCAGGCTGTACCGGAGCAATAGGACAGGTTAAGGTAATAAGGTAGTGATCAGAGGAACCCAGTGGAGACAACAGATTTACAGCGTAAGCAGAAGGATTAGTTGTATGGAAGAGGTCAAGTTTGTTGGAGTTCTCTCTAAGATGGTCAGGGATATGGGTAGGGTGCTGTATAAGCTGCTCTAGGTCATTAAGGATAGAAAAGATGTAGGTTTGTTCACCAGGTGGATTAATGAAAGGAGAGGAGAGCCAAAGGTGGTGGTGAACATTGAAATCTCCTAGAATGGAGATTTCAGAGAAAGGAGAAATGGATGGAATGTGTTTCATCGTCGAAGTAAGACAGTCTAAGAATTTTTGATAGTGAATAGAATTAGGGGGATAAATAAACAGCGCAGATATAATCAGAGAATGACAGGAAAGCTGAAGCCAGAGAGTAGATAATTCAGAAGAATCAATTTCAGGAACAAGAGAGCCAGTTAAGTCGTTGCGTACAAATGGAAGTTTGACCCATTTTATTGGGCAAATTTGTGCTGTCTGGACATTGCTACTCCTCAACCTGCCCTAGGGTGAGAAAGGAGGTCCGGATGACGATGATGAATGTTAGGTTTTATATACCTGCATATATACTGTGTATATATATATATATATATATATATATATATATATATATATATATATATATATATATATATATATATATATATATATAATGCACTGATATGAATCGTGATAGTACGAAAAGAAGGCTGTTTCGACATATTTAATATTTTTATTACTACTACTACTACTACTACTACTATTATTATTATTATTATTATTATTATTATTTTACGACGTTATTTATCTCACATTGTTGTCCAATCTACACAGGTTTATATTCAACTTACAGAAGATCTATAAATAAATGGTAAAATGAAGGGATATCAACTATTTCAGTTACATAAATCTCTCCGAAACTTTACAAGTTGATATCGAGTTAACGACTGTAATATTAACCCTTTTGCGGATGACAGTTGTTGCACATAAAATAACCGCATGTTACCGATGACCGTGTTCTCATTCGAACAATTCAACCGCTCATTGCCCGACGGGACAGAAAAACACTGCTCGCCTGAGCTCCCTGTGTACGACTATTCCCCCTCCACTTGCCAGTGTGGACACGCTTGCCCACTCTCACATTGTCTTAGTTACGTAGGTGCAATGTGCTAATGCGGAACACCTCTCAAGCTCAGTTTGTCTCCATTTACGGTAGTTATAAGTATTATGTTGCAAAATTTGTAACTTTACAGTATTAAATGAATGTGCAGTGGTTTTAGCATTGAGTATGCAGTGGGTATTCTTGTAGCATTATGGAATAAAATAAGACAATGATAGATAAGTTAGAACTCTTAGCCATGGAAATGGTGGTCAGTACCAGGTTGAGGAGCAAGCTTACTGATACGGGAAAGGTCCGGCCTTCTTTTTATTATGCCTTCTAAATGCCGGGCCCGATTTGATGAAGTTGCCAGTGCACTATCAAGCTTTGAGGGTGATGATCAGTGAGTGAAGAAGAAAGAGTTGCCAAGTGTTAGTGTGAAGGGTTCACTTGCCTCCCACGGACGAAAATGTACCGCCTGTGTTCTTGTGACCCCCACTAAAATGCAAAGGCCTCTGAAGGATAGTGGTGGTGAGTTTGAAGCAGAGAGTATGATTCATGGCTGTGATGATGCCAGTGACGTGCCGGATGAAAGTGGTGAGGTATCCTTCGTGAGAATAGAAACTCCACGTGTGCTGCATACTCATGGACCTTTGAGGCGCGCTCTCAGTGGCACCAGCAATCGTCGCACTACCCACTGCCCAGTGTAAACGTGCTCATATTCCACGGCATAAGAACTCGACATATTCACTTTCGGTAGCGCCCACTCCACCTCCACCAGCATCCACCTCCCCTCTACCAGCATCCACCTTCCCTCTACCAGCATCCACCTTCCCTCTCCTAGCATTTACAAAGTCCCCACCATCATTTTCATTTTCTACAACATTCTGGACTGACAATCCCAGATCACTACATCTCCATCCTGGGATGAAGATCCACATCCTTAATTCCCACATGGAATTTTCCATTTTTTGTTACCTATGGATACTGGAATACCTTTCAAATGAATCAAACATGTGTACAAGCCAGGAGATTTGGGGGAACAAGCGGCTAGAGTGAAAATGGCTTTCAGTACCAGCCGCAAACATGGCCAAATTTCTGGGCCTCACTTTCCTCACAGGAACTGTGGGGTTCTTATGTATGTGAATGGAATGGACCTTGTGGAAACTATGGAACGTTACCATTTCAACTAGCACAGGAATTCTCAACCTGGGGCTCACGAACCCCAAGGTGTTCACAGGAGAATTTCAAGGGGGTACTTAGATGGATGATGAAAATGTAGTAAAATATTCAGAGAGAGAGAGAGAGAGAGAGAGAGAGAGAGAAATCTGAGTGAGGATGGGGGGTACTTTCTCATTACAGTCTGCAAACTGTAACTGAGGCACGTCTGCTGATGTTTTTGTTTACCTGCATGAGGTATGTTCACAACATTTCCAACAGTGTGCTGGTATTTTTGATAATAAGATGATATGTATGCTAGTTGTCTTTTTTCAATGTGGTAATGATTATCATCAGGTAACGATGTTATAGAATTTTGGAAACTCGTGTTTATGACTGTGGTCGTATGTGTCACTACTCAGCAGCAAATCTTAAATTTTACTAGTGCTGGAGGAGGTATGCACTCCCCGCGGCTTTCTAGTTACTGCTTATTCTTTTGACAGTGGATGTATTATGACCGCGTGAAGTTGTTTTCTAATGTCATCTTACGATGGTAGTGATAATATGACTGCCTGATGGTATTTTTATTGTTTGATCTTTTGTTATTATGGCTGTTTGAAATTGTTCCAACTATGTGATGAATGCCTGAAGTTGTTTGTACTGTGTAATCTTACGGCGGTGTTGATAAAATGATTCAGTGATGTTCTGGCTGGTCTTATGACATTATGACTGTCTGGACGTGTTTCTACTGTGGGATCTTGCGACGGTGATAATAAGTGCCTGACAGTGTTTTTATTGTGTAATATTATGACGGTGGCGATTCATAACTGCGTGTCAGTGTCAATGGCTTATGTATGACTTTTGATATATGAGTATACTTAAATTATAATTTCAGATACCGTTATAGCCCCAATAGCAAAGAAACAACAATATGATGAAAGCGACGTTTAGTATGGATTCACCACAATTGTCAAAAAAAGGTGTGAATTTCCACAGTGTGCTACATACTTCAAAGATATTTTCCTAGAGTGCATGAAATCAGTCTCAAGCGATATCTGAATAGTTGTCATACTAATATGAAAAGTAAGAATGTTGTCTTTCTCAAGTAAAAGGAAGAGGGACTGAAGCGAACACGCTCTGAGTGTTCGGTACAGTTCAGTCAACAAAATGAATCTGGGTTACGTGCGTCATACATGGTATCACTGAAAATGGCACAAGATAAAAAATCACAACACTGCAGCAAAGTTGATCGTCTCATTCTGTAAGAACTAGTCCGCTGTGTTACTGGATGTGATGCTGAGTAGAGGTACACATCAGTATCCTTCTCAAAATATGCTGTTCATCTACGAGTATTAGATATGTATGAGGATATCGAGCAACAAGTGACTGTTGAAGTAAAAAGGGCATCCTTATGCAATGCAGCAGTTTAGCTTGATAGAGTCGACTGACGTGCTGCTTGTTCCTACCTCCTGGTGTTTTTATGATACATCAATGTGGAGATATCAAAGAGAAATTTTCCTTCCATGCTTTGGAGTCGACTACAAGTGATGAAGACATTATCAGTGATCTCATATTATTTTTTTAGAAACTGAAGGACTTTTTTTGGGATAATATATGTGCGTGCACAACTGACGGAAAATCAGCAATGCTTGGCCGTTGATCATGATTTCTAGGAAGAGTGAATGAGGCTAGTCCTGAAGAAAGACACCCTCATTGTATGCTTCACAGTTCTGCTCTGTCATCTAAACCTCTCCCACCAAAGTTATAACTAGTATTTGATGATGATGTGCACAAGGTAAGTACCTTAAAATAAAATACCTTAAATACGTGACTCTTCCTTCTACTGTGCCAAGAGTTGGAACATATGAAGTGTTACTCATTCACACCGAGACTCGCTGGCTGTCACTGGGGAATGTGGTATTAAAAGTAGTGTCACTGAAGGAGGAGCTTTCCGAATTCTTCAAAAACAACAAGACAAAGCTACCTGATTTCACTAATAAATGTCAGACAACCAGTGGCTACAGAAGCTGGCCTACTTGAAGGATATATTCTTTACTTCTAAACTACTTAAGTTAATCCCTCCAAGGCCGTTATACCACAGTGATCGATTTCATGGGCAAACTAAGATCATTCAGCATGAAGCTGGAACTGTGGCAACGGAACGTCAAAAATTAAAAGCTTAGCAAAGGCACTGGAAAACTAAAATTGGTGCACCTTGTGTAAACATACCTTTCTTCCTTGCAGATGGAGTTGCATTTTATTTCCCATAACCGAGGGAGCTGGAATCAAAATTGTTTAGTAACACCTTCATTTTTACTGTGGGCCTTCTCCCAATAACAAGCAAGAAGAATTCCTACCGTTTCTGAAAGACTTTGTTGCAAAAGATGCATTTGAAACACTTCCCCTGACCAAGTTATGGCCTAAAATGAATGATCTGTAGTTGATGTTGCTGCGAAGTCTTTGCTGATGTTCTCTAGTACTTACCTGTGAGAGCAAGGATGAACATGACAATTTAACACAATAGTCGGTATAGTACCATTCTACACAGAATTAGTGCTAATGTTTATTTTCTTCATAAGATAACAAGTTTCACTCTTGTGTAGTATTTTCGTACATAGACTATGATGCTAATGCTTAACTTCTTAAGAGTCATTACACTTTCAACCACTGGATAATATCCATTGTAGTTCCACTGTGTATTTAATTAGTCTTAATATATTTCCATTTTATATTCAGTATCAGATTACTGGGATTATAGGTCGATGATCTGATAAATCAGGGGTACTTGGTGCGATAAAGGTTTAGAACCCCTGAACTAGTGTATGCCACATACCAGATACTTCGCCATCAAACACTGTTTCCATTAACTAAAAAACAACAGTGACAGGCTGGTCACGATACGAACTGTGATTGATTTATTAGCAACAAGTCCCGGGAGGTGTATGTGCCAGAGAGGGGGGGTCTCCATTCATGAGGAAGGAATGCCGTGGAATGGACCTGTGAGTTTCAGGGCCTAGCACTGGGTGATGATTATCATTGCAACTGCGGCATGAACAGGCTACATATTCAGTTTTGAAGTTTACGCTGGCGTAGCGACGAACACACGAGACACGACCATATTTCTCCAAGGCAACCGTGTATAAATGGAAATTTTCTATAATTCTGTTAATCTTGCAGAAAGCCATCACAGCAAGTAGTTTCGGTGTTACCTTGATATATGATGTTTTTCTCTAAAACAATTGGTCAAAACCTTGGCTGGCTCGCAGTCCTTCCACCAGGCTTTGTTAAAATAGGACAGAAACTGATTTACATTGTGTACACACACACACACACACACACACACACACACACACACACACACACACACACACACACACACACACACACACACACACACCAATAAAACGCAATTCCCATTCCTGCATCTTCAGCACAGTTAAAAAAAAAAATAGTAAATAAAGTAGGCCTCCACCATTGAGACATAAGCATGCAGTCTCCTTGCAGCCTATCCTCAAAACTGCATTCTTTACCAAGGACTTTATAACAATAACCACAAAAGATGAATCTCACGATTCATGTGCGATTTGTACTGTCCTTCTTTTTTTATCTTAGCGATTTTTTTAGCACTTTTTTTTCCATCAATATAAATCTCCTTTGCAGTTCCGCGAAGTAGTGGAAATATAGTTAGTCCAATATGCCTTAAAAAAATATTATTGACACTGTATAATACATCCCTTGACCTGAAGAGTCTTAACTGAGTATCAAAGCTATGCACTGAGTTTCATCCCTCTATTTCAAATAATGTTTTAGAAAAGTGTATGAAAAAAAAGTCCAGTGTTCTCATCATTATCGTTATCATCGTCATTATCATCATCACCATCATCATTAAATCATTTATTTCCAGTTATTATCCATGAAAAAAGTAAGACCAGGAAACAGGAAAACAGAGAGAGAGAGAGAGAGAGAGAGAGAGAGAACAAAATTTGAAGAAATATCCTTTAAATATCCAAAAAATGGTCAAACCTTTATTGGCTTCTCATTTTAGGCCTTGAAATTTTCAGCCTGTTAACTATGTGTCTGTCTGTAACCAGAAGTCTTAGTCACGGAAGGGGTGGCTACAAAGTTAGGGATCTTCCCCTCCAACACACACCATCTTCCCCTCCAACACACACCACCCTCATTCATTTACTCCGCCACCCCATCCCTCCTCCTCCCCCTACATCTTGGCCTTAGGGTTTCCCTGTCTATTTCATTCACATAAACTCTTCTCCATTATTTTCACATGGCTAAACCATTTCAAGGTAATTCTCATATCAGTTTACAGCACATCTGCTTCAACACACAAAGCTCCTTAACTTCCTTACTTGCCTGCTTCATACAACTCCACATCCCCTCTCTAAGATATCTTATTTCCAAGCCTCTCTCTCTCTCTCTCTCTCTCTCTCTCTCTCTCTCTCTCTCTCTTTTCAACTGTGACCTTCTATCAGGGTTGAAGCTTCACTTCCATTAGATATGGGATCGTAATTCTGTCGTGCAACATCTTCATTACTTCCATGCTCATTATCTCTTATCACTGCCATCTGCGTGTCTGCAACATTACTCGCATTTCTCTGTAATACTCTCTTGTACTTCATGCTCTAAACTTGTATCCTGTTTTATAAGACTACCTAAATATTTGAAGGCACTCAGGTTTTCCCTGCCCTGACCATTCAGCCTCACTATGCACCCAGCAACTTCATTCCTCTTTAAGACCTTAACTTTTATATTTTTCTGTTTGTATACCGATGCCAAAATTATTTGGCGACAGTCCTATACTAACATTGTACTCTGGCCTCCATATTTCTCATTCCTTCCCAAATGACGGACAGTATCCAGCATTTTCATACCCTTTTGTTGAGTGTTTCACAATACAGTCCCATGATATGCATTATATAACACTTTCAATTGCCTAAGCCGGCAAAGAAGGGAAGGTGAATTTTCTTCATGGCTGTACATTGGCTTTCCAGTCTTGTTTTTGTCCACACTTTCAAACACCAAATCATGTAATTTCCACTCATCTTCCGTTTTACTGAATATTATCTGGTGGTGGCAACCATCATCCTCATACCTTGATGAAGTGCTGCCTACTTTTTCCATCACCTTTATCATTCCTTTTCTCTGTCTACCCTCTTCTCTTCCATTTCTCCCGTCTTTCCTCTCAATTTTTTTACACATTCTAATGCAAATGGCTCTGCATGGAGCGACAAATCTAATGGTTAACCCAGGAAACCATTTACAATACTGGGTGGTAACTATATAACCAAATTACGGGATGATTTGGAGCCCATTATGGTGCCCATGTTAACTTCATGGAGAGAAGCGCCCATCCGGGAACCTAACCTCAACCTTCTTCCTCCCACTTCTTTGCGACAGAGCGCTTTCTAACGCAAAGGAACATTGTTCATTGCACGGGACTGCCTTGCAGGGGTGCTTGTTTGCCTGTGGTTGATGGGTCTGCTCGGCCAGACAGACCTGGATTACTAAACAACAGCAGCAATAGAGTAGTATCCTATAATCAAGGCAGCACAGGCAATTTCCAAACTCTGCCTTCTCTCATAAGGGATAATCTAGCATCCACTGCGCTACCAAATGTTTCTTGTATAATTCCATCCATTCGCAGGTCAGCCCCCATTTTGTTATGCACTTAACCAAACTGATGTTGACAGGTGCGGTCCTTCACCAGCATGACACTTCGATGACGTCGACCAAATGGGTGGTAGAGGAACTGACCTACTGGCCAGACCTCTACATGTGCTGTACTCAACAGGGCAAACTCAGGCTTCGGTAAACACTCATGTCACAGTCTTACTGGCCTAGTTGGAGTTAATGCAGAATTCAGGTGATATCTGTGCCAAAGAATACTGGACTGATATTCTAATCTTAAACACACACACACACACACACACACACACACACACACATGGGAATAACACTTCGTACGCGAATGTATTTGCACACTTAACACCTTCATTTGAAATGGAAGAATTATTTGGACAAACTTTCAAGATGGCCGATATATATATATATATATATATATATATATCGCAGTGGCGCGACTTCTTCATGAAAGGTAAGCTGTACTAATTTCCAATGTTATATTTAGGGCTTCTGCAGTATCTCTCTCCCTTAGGACCAGTGAGCAACCTTGCACCAACCCATTATTTTCGCACCAGTGCAGGGAAGGATTGGAGTTCAAAAGCACGTCGAAATTTACGTCATTGGTGATGTTGTATGAAGAAAATTTGGGTACGTCTTTTCTGAAACCTGGAGAGTGAGAGCTTGACATAAGGAAGGCAATGGTGTTCATCCACACAAACGCCATTTCTCAAGTAATCTTCATCCCAACCACACATGAACACCGGAAAGTGAATTTAACCTGACAAACTAACGAAACTTAAGATTTTACAAATACACTCGTACTTATTTTGGTCACGAAACAGGGGCTAACATACTATTAATCAATATATTATCAGACTTCAAGTTCCGGAGTTTTTAGAGCATTGTTGCAAAAGTCCTGAATTTTCGTTGTTTAAATTCATTATTTTTGCTTTTCAAAATCGCACTCTATCATATACCCATACTATGTCATTCTACCCTGATTATCCCACCAGCATCACGTACATACACTTCTTTACGTAAAATTTTGCTGAACTCACAAGTCAAATGTCCATGCAATGTGGCCGCATTAGTAAAGGTACTTCTCTAACTAATAATGATAATTCTTAATGCATGTTTTAATGACAAAATACGTTTGCTGTTTTTTACCACTGCTCAGTAATACAAAATGTAAGCTAACTGCATCAAATAGTTACAAATGTTCCGTATGACTGTCAAAAGCTGGGTAGGTATGTTACAAATTTAAAAAAAAGAAAGTAAAAGAAGTATCGTCAGACTAACCAGAGAAAATTAACCTATACTTTCATTTGGTCATAATTCGATCTATCTATCGGTTAAAAGTCATATATCTTTATTTTGGGTAGGTGGCCACAAACAAAATGTCTACAAACCTCAGTGTTTTCGTGCATCTCAGTGTCTTCTCCAAATGACATCACTCTCCAACTGACATCACCCTCCATTTGATATCCTCCAACTGACAGCACCCCCCAACTGACAGCACCCTCCATCTCACAGCACCCTCCAACTGACAGCACCATCTCATTCTAGGTTCTTCGAGCATCCGGACCAGTCATGCTCATGGCGGCTGGTGAGGGAAGTAAGGGCCTCGTACCCTTCAGCTAAGGAGTTTGATGCTTTCCTGTACGGTCACCTATCGCTATTCACTGACGATCCTGAAGGTTAGCAACTACCAGGATATATATATATATATATATATATATATATATATATATATATATATATATATATATATATATATATATATATATAATTTAATCTAATAACCTGTTTAGATAGGTAGATAGACATAGAGAGAGAGAGAGAGAGAGAGAGAGAGAGACAGACAGACAGACAGAGACAGATCATGTATGTATGTATTCATATATGTATATGTATGATTCTTTATCTCTTTTCTATCGCTACTTTAATGGTCACTGCTCCTCTGAACTGTCTGCTTGCATTCCTCCACCTCTACGACAGGCGCGTAGCACCCGTCTGGCAGCAGACTCTCATCCCTTTTCTGTCCAACTCTCTAATGCAAGAGTTAACCGTTACTCCCAGTCTTTCATTTATGCAACAGGTCAACTCTGGAACTGTCTCCCTCTGTCTGTATTTCCTGCTGCCTATGATCTCCAGTCTTTCAAACGCAGTGTGTCCAGGCATCTCAAAATGATCGGATCTTGAATTTGGCTCTCTATTGTATTTTGTTTTTCTCTTGGAGGGAACTGTTACTGCGGGCTCATGGCCTTTGGTTCCTTCTTCCTTGCATTAAAAAAAAAAAAAATTGATTGGTAGCTTGGAGTGACATGCTTACACAAAATGACGATCGCTTCCGTCGTAAGTCAGATGCGTTTTTGCAGGAAGAACAATGAAAGCAATGAACCTTCCCTTGTTTATATCTTCTGCAAAAACAAATCTTAGAGGAATTTACAATAAAGATTTATTTGTTTATTTATTTGTACAACCAGACGCCGTTAAACCGTAAGGGGTGGCCACACACAAGTCGCCTCCACGTCCCTCTGTCTTCCGCCATTTGGTTGTCCTCCCTCGAACTCACACCCCCTCAGTCATTATCTCTCTCCACTCCATCCCTCCATCACATCCTTGGTCTCCCCTTCCCCATCTCCCCCTCCACCTTATTCGCATACTTGCACTCTTCTAGTCAGTCACTCAGTCCCCATCCTCTCCACACAGCCAAACCATCTCAAACTATTTCTCATATCAATTTTTATCATATCCACATCAATACAACAACCTTCCCTACATGAACTTAACTCCCCCGAAATTGTTCCACATAAAATACAGAGTAGATACATAAAATCCATCCTAGACATTTACCAGCCAACAAAGCCCCAGGCCCAGATGGAATTCCCCCAGTTTTGAAAGTGTTCCCCAGAACTCGCCTCTGTTCTAGCTCAGTTATTTAGACTATGCATACGTACTTCTCCATTCCCTAATTCATGAAAATAAGCCAATATCCAACCAATCCCCCCAAAAGGAAGTTCCTCTGACCCCACTGATTACAGGCCAATAGCTATCACATCTTCTCTTGGTAAAGTATTTGAAATTATAATTAATAAGCATATAGTTAAACATCTTGAATCCAACAACTCGATTAGTGATAGACAATATGGTTTTCGTCACGAAAGATCCACGACTGACGTAATCTCTTGACTCTACCATCCATCAACCAATCGACCAACATGTGGAAACTCATGCAGCAACCCTTGATATTTCTAAAGCTTTCGAGAGTGTGGCACCATTCCCTGCTGTCCAAGCTCCCTTGCTATGGACTAATGTCTTTTGTTACTCTGCTTTCCTCATATCTCAGTGGCAGAAAAATAAAGGTAAAAGTAGATGATGTATATTTTAATTTCCACTCAACGCCGGCGTGCCACAAGGATCAATTCTGACGTCAACCCTGTTCCTAGTTCATAATAATAATAATCTCCTATTTGTCACCCACAATCCCATCTATTTATATGCAGATGACTCAACACTTCACAGTTCATTCACACTCAAACATCCATTCATAAAGTTTAATATCTGTAACTCTCAACTCAGTACCACCATTTCCATAAATCAAGACTTATCTACGATCAATGGATGGGGACAAAATAACTCTGTCTCATTTAATGCTAGTAAAACCAGACATATACAGTTTACTAATAGACATACATTGCCAGATTCGTATATTACCTTCAATGCTACTAATATTCCAATCCCGAAAAGTATTGAAATTCTCGGTGTTTCACTTAACAATGCTCTCAGCTGGACCTCCCATGTTAGATCACTTGCTAAAACCGCTTCAAAGAATAGATTGTTATACAGAGTCCGTAACTTCTTCACTGACGAGCAGTTACATATGCAGTAATTTATAAGAGTCAAGTGTGCTCTCAGCTTGAACATTGCTCACCGTTGTGGAATGCATGTGGAGAGGTTACACTAAAACAGCTAAACAAAATTCAGAACAGAGCTGTTGGAATTATTAATAACCCTGCTATCATAAACAAACTACCTTCCCTACAAGCAAGAAGGAATTTTGCCTCCCTTACATTGTTTTACAGATACTTTTATGGCAAATGCTCGGACGAAGTTGCATCCATTGTGCCACCTCTGTATGCCTTCCCTCGTGCTGCACGGGCATCTGGTAGCGCTCATGACTGGAATGTCACACAATTATATTGCAGAGCTTTTGCCTATCAAAATTCTTTTATTCACTAAACTGCATCTCTCTGGAACTCGCTTCCCCGGAGTTGTTTCCCCCAAACTTCAATCTATAGTTATTCGAGTCTAACTGTTACAGATATTTTATGAATGGAGGATGCCAGTAAGCTGGTGTATTCATTATTATTTTTGTTCATATGTTTTTCTTGTTCTGTTATTTAAAAAAAAAAAGTCGCAACGAATAAGGAAGTAAAATTTGAAATTATCCCGCGTCTATAGTTCTTCCTCGAAAGGAAATCTTGGTTACAACAAAGAATTGGTCGTAAATTATTATGTCTGAGAATTTCATCCTTGAAAAACCCTGTTCCTTCCTCCTCCATGAATAACATATTGTACATCTAGTGCTATGTACTCGTACTTTTTGCACATGATTCCAGGCATTTTCTAGGATAAATGGGTGTCCCCACAAAAATCACACTACTTTTCGTTTCCGTCTTCACTTGTTATTATACTCTCTCTTCCCTTTCCGTTATCTGGGGTGAGGATGTATTCTTAATGAATAGTCCCCACACACCCCGCCTCGTGCAGTTCTGGTTATGCCCGTGCACAGCTTTTGTGGAAATTACGGAATTAACTGATAACGTGAACTTCACAGAATTATCAAAAAGGATGAAATAAAACCTGGATATATGGATGCTAAATTAGTATATTTGGCAAACCTGAAACATTATTAAAGCTGATAAACTTTTGTATGAGTATATGCAGTTACATTGTAATTTTACTCTGTAGTTCATAGTAAGATTTCAGTTACTAGCATTTATTTCTGTATGCTTGTAAATGTGAAGTTTTGTAGACGTTGCTTGCATATTTCATTCATGTACCGTAAGATTTCAGTTCCTAGCATTTATTTCTGTATGCTTGTAAATGTGAAATTTTGTAGACGTTGCTTGCATATTTCATTCATGTACCTATGAACTCCGACTCAGGTTATAATCGAGTCATTGCATTCCCCGACCTTTCCAGTCTTCTCAGTCATTTAACAAGTCATTACTTCGGCATTTTATACTGAGCCATTTGCGCTGGAGGTACTATTAGGACTACTCGGTCAGAGCTATACTTGTTTTACTTTAACTTGGCCTAAAAATGTCACCTTTTCATCTTCAATGCTGAGTTGTAACGACAGAATAACACTACACTATGATACAAGGCTCGAGGAAGTGCTACGGCTAGGATGTAGAGCCGGAGTATTGTCTTTTTCTGCCACTGAGCTATGGGAAGTAAGCTGTAAAAGGACAAAATGTAGACCAAGTTAGATCGAAAGAGCTACAGTATGATGGTTTTAATGACAAACAGTTAGTTATATGGAAAATCAGAGAATACTGTACTCACCCGTTCCCAATAAGAGTTGTATAAAATAGTCTTGCTATAGTAAAAATGAAATAGTTATAAGAGACAGTAGTAATACCGATGGTATTGCTGGAGACGTGTATCGAAACTCCGAGTCTCATTCTTCCTTTGTATTGCACAGCCAAGTATCCTAATAACGACATCTTGTGGAACTATTTTGTGGACTCCCTGACCCTCATGAACGACCTAGTGACGTACCGGCCAGCATGGGAGAGCTTCCTCTACCAGGGACTCAAAGAATTCTGCAACGACAATGTTCTCTACCTTGAGCTTCGCGTCAGGCTTCCTCCGGTAATCTCTCCAAGTCCTCTTATTGTGTCATAAGAAGCCTGGCATATGGGATGGGAACAGCTTTTGTCATCGTCCTTGTCCTCGTTTTCTTCACCATTAGCTTCGCTTTTTACATTGTTACTTCTTTGCCGTTATCTCAGTCACCATCTTTATCTTCGTCTTCTCCTTCACCTTTGTGTTTTCCATCGCCCTTGTAGCTTTTACTCGTCGTCTTCTTCCTTCATGATTTTCTAGTCCTTATTTTCATCTTTATTTTCATTTTCTTTTGCATCGTCTTCGTCGTCAGTGTCATCTTCGTTTCTTCGTCTTTATTTTGGCTTCATATTCTAATGATGTGTCCTAATTTATAGTTGCAGTATTCGTAGGTTATACCATGGAAAATTCTGGGCAGATTTTCTCCTGTAATACTATTCCCGCCTTGCCCCGCCACCCATCCCCTTCCACGCTTATTCTGCCCAGTCCCATCCGTCCATCCTAACCATTTTAGGCTGTCTGCCCTGTATTAAAATGGTCGATGATATCTTGAACGTAAAATTTACCTTTACTAACACTATTCGCATCTTACAACTACCGTCTTCTGATTTAATATTCATTCATTCTTTCTCAACCTTTGTCTCAAACTATAATGTCCCCCAAAAAAGTGATCACAATTTTTCATGCAAATTATTTCTTCTCATTTTAAAGAAAACAGTTTCGTCCGACATAGCAGTGTAAGATTTATCTTGATAACTATTAATGTTTGGGGTGACAGAACTTCATTTTCCTGAACGTAATTATCTGTTTTTGACCACAGTAAAATATCTAATGGAAATGAACGACAAAGGACCACATCTATATTTCCACTTGCTGCGTAGAGGCCCGATGCTGGCATACCATAGACCCTATTACTTATAGGTAGCAGACCTACATACGCTGCCAGAGGCTGTTATTATGAATTAAAAACTCTACCACCTATAAGATTCAATCTCTAGAACGTAAGATTTGACTGCCTCCGACCCAAATAGGCTACTCTGCTACCACACCATAAATTATAAATATCCATCCATCCATCGTCCAGTCCTACGTTGCCCCATAGGAGCGTAGGAGCCCGGGGCTAGGCACGTTGGTCCTGACATTTAAGATGAAAGTGACCAGCCTCACTCATCCCTGAGTGGCAATACGTGAGCAATAAACCCCCAACCATTCCTTTGATATAAACTTTCACTACCGTAGCTCAATCCGACTGGAGAGCCCTAATTACCCGCTAAACCACCAGGCACCAAAATTTGGTTATATGGTTACCAACCAGCTCAATAAATGGTTTCCTGGAGTACAGGAAATTATTTGGCTTGTCACTCATTGTAGAGTCACCCACAGGCAGAAGGAGGAGGAAGGAATGAAGAAAAGAAAGACAGAAGGGGGAGCGTAAAGTCACCTGTAGGAAGAAGGACGAGGAAAGAATGAAGGAAAGAAAAACAGAAGAGGATGAAAGCAAAGAAGAATGGAGAGGAAAGGGCAGACATCCGAGAGCAGCACTACATCGAGTGAGTGGATGGTGAGAGCCCTCACCTACCACAATTATAAATATCAAGTTTGTAAATAATGGATTAATCGAGGAGAGTGTTAGCCTTGTGAATGTAGGAATATATCTAAAATTTTTGAAATAAACTGTATTCCAATATCATGAATGAAATACTATAGTGTTTAATGTGTGTGTTGCAGCTGTATGAATTAAATGGAACCCACCTGACAGTGGAGGAGACGATGGCTGTCAACAACAATACTGTGCACCGCTTCCTCAATGACCACGCTCATCTCTATTACGGCACTCGATTCATATACAGCCCATCCAGGAAGTATGTACAGCTTAACTACTTCATAATGAGAGGCGTTACAGAATATAATCACTTAGCAGCAGCAAGTATAAAAATGTGACAATGTACTAAAGGGGTTTAAGGATATATTTTCTTGCTTTATCGAGGGAAAAAAAAAAACATGAGAGTATTGAATGAGCAAACACCTCCCTGACTTTACAAAAACTAAACAAGAAACGTCAGACTGCAAGATTAAATCAGATAACAATGTCAACACCAACCCTACATAAACACTTCATTTATTTGAAACCATTTCAGTAGGCAGAGGGAAGGAATTCCATAACCCCTTCACAACAATGACACCTTAATTACTATAAAATTCTTGTCTGGTTAGTTCCATAAGCTTTTATTTAGGGGTAAATATGGGGTGCCCTACCATGATGAGTGGGTTGGATTCTATCTATCTATCTATTGCCAGACACCATAATCCCCTAAGGGGTGGCCATTTGACTTTGAGTTATTTATTTTTTTTTTTTACAGGGAGGGGCACTAACCCTCCACCAACCCACTTGTTGACACGGAGGGAGCACGTATGGTTTGGTTATATGGTTACCACCCAGCGTTGTAAATGGTTTCTTGGCTTACAGGAAACCATTTGGCTTGTCACTCAGTGTAAAGCCACCAGTAAAGGAGAGAAAAGCAATAAGAACTGACAGGAAAGATGGAAGAAATGGGAAGAGGGGAGGGCAGGCACAGAAAAAGAATGATAAAGGCTAAGGAAGAAGTAGGCAGCACTACATCAAGTGAGTGGATGATGGTCGCCACGACCTATCACGACTACCTTCTAATAATTTCTAGATTGATAAGGATTTCTTACAGCTAATTAAAATGATGCATTGTTGGTCGGAATACTGAAATTGTACGTATCTTTGTAGTGCAGTGGCTTCACTGTATCCACCCTAAGAGTTTGCCACATGCTAATGTTCATAAAACGCAGTGTGGAGTAGCATGAAAGGTCGAACGTCACACCAGCCCATACCAGATATTCCTAACATTTATGTGGGCCGCTGATCACATGGCCAAAATAGTGTACCAGATTAAAAGGAGCTAAGACAATTTAAAAAAATTGAGTCAGTTGGTAAACCAGCCCTCTTCGAATGCGTTCTCGCCCTACCACTTTCAACAGGGAAGTTTTTCGAGGCCTGCAGCCAAGGGTGGTACCTTTCCTGAGGGACAGCTCGTGAGCACCAGGAAATTATAAATACAAACAGTACCCTTATCACATTTCCAAAAGGAGTTACAAAAGGAAAGGAAGGTCTGCTCGGTATTTCAAAAACTTTCCTCACAAGGCCTCCTGTGTGATGTGCACGATATATATCAATACTTGCTTGTCCCTGATGTCCCCTTCATGTTCTCCACTGCTGGGAATGACGAACCAGACATCTTCAAGATTCCTAATAGCTTTTATCACTGCCCAACGGAGTTCCCCTGAGCTTCATAATTTGCACCTATTACAGCCGACTGTCACACTGGGATGAGATGATTAAACAACTTAGCTGTGATGAGCTATTTAGAGACCTTCCACAATACAGTGTCCTCCGGAAAAAAAAAAAAAAATCTAAGCAGGTCGCTAAGCACCACACTACCATCCTCCTTCATCAGAGTGACTCAGAAATTATTATTTTTTTTTTTACACTATGGATAAATTGTATCTATCCACCTACATAGCGAGAGAGATTTCTATTTATTTTTTATCCAAGGAATAAGGAACCAAAAGCCAGAAGTCCACAATTCTTCCCTCAAAGAAAAAATAAAAAACAAGATAACAGAGAGCCAATGTCAAGAACCGTTCATTCTGAGGTGCCTGGGCACACTGCGTTTAAAAGACAGGAGGCCATGGGTAGTTGGAAATACAGACAGAAGTCGGTTCCGGGATTGATTTGTAGCATAGGTGAAGAACTGGGAGTAGCGGTTAACTTCTGTATTGGAGAGTTGGACAAAAGAAGGACGAGAATTTGCTACTAGACAAGTGCTACTCGCCCTCTGTAGTGGTGCAAGCAGGCAGTTGAGAGGAGCAGTGACCACTAAAGTAGCATCAGAAAAAATATAAAAATGAAAACCTGCGGCAAAGAGATAGAGGTCAAAGGGAGCTTGCAAGAAGAGGAGGCTTAATGAGACGGAAAGCCTTTGACTCCATCCCTGTTGAGAAGAGCTCTGTGTTGGGAGCTTTCCCACACATGAGAGTTGTATCCTACATAGGGGCGAATAAAGCCCATGTATAGATAAAACAACTGTGCTGGGTTAAAGAAGACAAGGAGTCGGCTTTGTACACTTAATCGTTTTGAAGCAGACTTTGCAAGTGAGGTAATATAATCTTTCCCAGATAAATCTTGAGAATATTAAGTCACAGTTATGTTTCAAAATGATGCAGGATTGAATTGGGCATTGTTAAAAATTAAACGATACTACTATGGTAGATTTTGACGGGTTTGAAGTTGTAAGAACAGAGTTTTTGATGCTTTAAAAACATCAAGAGTACTTTTTCTCCAATCAAAGAGATGAGCCAACTCAAACATTATGTGTGCATAGCCTCATCCCTTTTGCCTGTTGAAGTAACTGCTGAGATGGGCAGTGTGGGAAGTGAATGGAAAGGTGAAGGAGGGAGTCATCAGCATATGAGCGGATAGGATTAGATGTACCGCTTAGAAGGTCACTGACGAACAGAAGGAAGAGAGTTGGTGACAGGACAGAGCCCTGAGGAACACCACTACTGATAGCCTTAAGTGATGACTGGTGGCTATCTATAACAGCAGCTATCGAAAGACCAGAAAGGATACTAGAAATGAAGGCACAGATAGAATGACAGAAACTGTAGAAGGGCAGATTGGATATTAAAGATTTATGCCAGACTAGATAAAATGCCTATCAGATGTCAAGCTTTCACTAAAGTTCCGAAAGGAGGATGACCAGGAGTCTGAAAGGAAGGTGAGAGGATTGCCAGTGGAGCAATCTTGACGGAACCCATATTGAAGATCGGAAAGGTTATGAAAGAAAAGGTGCATTAAAATAATTTCGTTAAGAGTAGATTCAAAAAGTCTGGAAATATAGGATGTTAAAGCAATTGAGCTATAGTTAGAGGGATGGGAATGGCCACCCTTCTTTGGGATAGACTAAATGCGAGGAAACGTCTCAAGAGGGAATGGTACATGTTTTTTTTTTTTTTTTTTTTATGTGAGGAAGAAGGAACCAAAGGCAACAAGCCCGCAAAACTGTTCCTTCCAAGAGAAAAACAAAATACAAGAGAAAGCCAAATTCAAGATCCGATCATTTCGAGATGCCTGGACACACTGCGTTTGAAAGACTGGAGATCATAGGAAGCTGGACATACAGACAGAGGGAGACAGTTCCAGAGGTGACCTGTTGCATAAATGAAGGACTGGGAGTAACGGTTAACTCTTGCATTAGAGAGTTGGACAGAAAAGGGATGAGAGTTTGCTGCTAGACGGGTGCTATGCGCCTGTTGTAGAGGTGGAGGAACGCATGCAGACAGTTCAGAGGAGCAGTGACCATTGAAGTAGCGATAGAAAAGAGATAAAAATGCAACAGTGTGGCGAAGAGACAGAGGTTGAAGGGAGTCAGTAAGAGGAGGAGAGTTAATGAGACGAAAAGCCTTTGACTCCACCCTATTGAGAAGAGCTGTATGTGTGGAGCCTCCCCATACATGAGAGTTGTACTCCACGCAGGGGTGGATAAAACCCCAGTATAGAGTCACCAACTGTGCAGCAGTAAAGAAGGAATGGAGTCGGCTTAGCACACCCAATCTCTTGGAAGCAGATTTTACAAGAGATGTAATATGATCTTTCCAAGATAAGTCCCGAGTAAATGAAACCCCAAGCATGTTCAAGGATGATGCAGGATTAAGCTGAATATTATTAAACATTAGTGGGTATACCTGTGGAAGATTTTGTCAGGTTGATAGGTGCAAAAACTGTGTCTTTGATGCATTAAAAACAACAAGATTATTTTTACCCCAGTCAGAGATACGAGCCAAGTCAGACATTAGGTGTGCCATAGCCTCATCCCTTGTTTGCTGAAGTAACTGCTGAGATGGACGTTGCGGGAATCGAATGGAAAGGTGAAGGGTGAAGTCATCAGCGTATGAGTGGATAGGGTTAGATGGACACCTTAGAAGGTCATTGATGAATAAAAGGAAGAGTGTTGGTGATAGGACAGAGCCCTAAGGAACACCACTGTTAACAGATCTTGGAGAAGAACGATGGCCGTCTACAACAGCGGCTATAGAATGACCAGAAAGGAAGCTAGAGATGAAGGCACAGATTGAAGGATAGAAACCGTAAGAGGGCAGTTTGGAAATTAAAGATTTATGCCAGACTCGATCGAAAGCCTTTCAGATGTCAAGTGCAATGGCAAAGCTTTTGCCAAAGTCACGAAAGGAGGATAACCAGGAGTCTGAAAGGTAGGTGAGAAGATCGCCAGTGGAGCGTCCCTGACGGAACCCATACTAACGATCAGAAAGAAGGTTGTGATACGAAAGATGCTTTAAAATTTTTCTATTAAGAATTGACTCGAAAACTTTTGAGATACAGGATGTTAAAGCAATTGGACGATAGTTAGAGGGTTGGGAATGGTCACCCTTCTTTGGGACTGGCTGAATGAGAGCAAACTTCCAGCAAGAAGGAAGGATATAAGTTGATAGACAAAGGTGAAAGAATTTGCCTAGGCAGGGTGTAAGCACAGAAGCACAGTTCTTGAGAACAACAGGAGGGACTCCATCAGGCCCATATACTTATTAGTATTGAGGCCTGTGATGGCAGAAAATACATCAGCTGAAGAAATTTTAATGTCAGCCATGAGGAAGTCAGAGGGGGGAAGTGATGGAGGAACAGCACCAGAATCGTCTAAGGTGGAATTGGAGGAGAAAGTCTGAGCGAAGAGATCTGCTTTATCAGTAGAAGAAATAGCTACAGAGCCATTAGAGTAGAAAAGAGGAGGGAAGGATGATGAGGTAAAGTTGTTAGAAAGGTTTTTGGCAAGGTGCCAGAAAGAGCGGGAATAATTCGAGTTAGAGAGTTGAGAGCATTTAGTACGGATGAAATTATTTTTAGCATAGCGAAAAACAGACTTAGCACGATTCCGGGCGGAAGAGTTTACCTAAGCAGGGTGCAAGCACAGAAGCACAGTTTTTGAGGGTCACAGGAGGGACCCCATCAGGCCCATAGCCTATCCCTTGTTTGTACTGAGGGCAGTGATGGCAGAAAACGCATCAACTGAAGAATTTTTATGTCAGCCCTGAAGAAGTCAGAGGAATGAAGTGATGGTGGTACAGCACCGGAATCATCTAAGGTGGATTTGGAGGAGAGAGTCTGAATGAAAAGTTCTGCTTAATCAATGGAAGAAACAGCTATATAGTCATCGGAGATGAAAAGAGGAGGGAAGGATTGTCAAAAAAGGGGGGGCGGCTTAAACAAATTTTTACTTATTGAATTAAAGTCTTAAGTTTTACTTTATTCTGGCTTACGTTGCTGATTCTTTGAAAACGAGAAATTTATAAACTTTCTCCTCAAATAGTGTTCAGAAAAAATAATCACTCATGGATGTTGAACTGGTAAGTACTGTCGGCCTCTGGAGAAAGAACCTGCCCCTGACAATTAATAATTCATCCTGGAACTTAGTAATAATAAACCAGGCTCTTGCTTTCGCCTCTCCTGGCTTACGCGAACGGTTTTATTATAAATTAATATGAGAAAACTGGCACAGCTACAAGTCGTGATTAATGTCAAGAAAAGTTTGTGGAAGCTGGGAGCAAAATAAATTAAGTAAGAACAATTTGGAAAAGTGAAACACGATTTTACATTTAATCGAGTTCAAAAGAAAAGCTGTAACTTTATTAATTACAGCAGAATGAATGCTTACATTACAAAAGTAGTACAACTCTGCCCATGACTACACACACCCTCAGGCAATCCCCCCCCTTCCTCCTCCCACCCATGTGTAGTACTGAGCCTGCCCAATATTATTAGGTCACATACCTCTGTCCAAAATCTACGCAGGCTGAAGATGTTTTAATCACAAGAACATACACGTCCATCTCGTACTGTGGCTACTGGGTAAACAAACAAGGGAAAGCCGAGTCTACGTGAGCGAGTGGCCTTGACCAACTTTCCTACCCGAGTAACTTTCACTTAGCGAAATCCTCCCCCCCCCTCTCTCTCTCTCTCTCTCTCTCTCTCTCTCCTCTTCTTCTTCTTCTTCTTCTTCTTTTTCTTCGTTCTGTTTTCTCCTTTTTTTTTTTTTTTTTTTTTTTGTTATCCTCATATGTTACCACAGTCAAAATCACTATACAGCTGGAATTAACAACCACCATTATTACCTGGTTTAGGACACGTCTTTTCATATAAAGGACAAATCAAAACAAAGTGAAACATTTGAAGACATTCATTAATAATGTTTTCCTATTGCATACATCCAAATCCAGGACATACCAGGCACTGTGCATCACTCAGGTACGATGGGTCTGCACATTTACAGCAAAATATCATGGGTATCTTGTGTGCGTCACACAGTGTTTCCAAATGCTTATCACACCACAGTTCAGCTAAGGGTGATTTTGCAAAGTTATGCTCGAGTTTGATAGCCGTCCATAGGTCAAATCCCAGGCTTGTACCTAAGGAAAAGAAAGAAAAAAAAAAGTCTAATCAATCACCCTTAGATACCCTAAAACAAACACTTCATGAGTCCCCCCTCTAAGATACCTTACCCACCCGGGTCTCCCATCTTCCATAGATGTCTGTCGGAGTCTCACCTCCGAGGGTTTATATATCCATCTCTAGATTATTATCAAGTACTGTCATCCACCCAACACCTATTATGGAACTGTAAGGACTGATACTTACCAGTATGTAGTGACTGCACTCCTCAGGGAAGATTCTTGCATAGGTAAAATGCACATTCTTTGTAAGTATATTTATTAGACAGAAAATGCGTCAGGAGTCAGGGAGAAGAACAGGAAAGTATTTATACACATATTGTAGTACCCGTTCATCGTTCTCGACATTATTATGATTGCGGAATTGTTTTTTAGTTATCATCATCATTATATCTACACCCTCTGCACACATGACATGTATGAAAAATAATATATAGGCCCAGCAAACACAAGAAGAAACACTCTGCTGGTGGTAGGGTTGTGTGCACAATTTAAATGTTTGATGATTTCTTAAAAGTTACACAGTGTTCAGAGTACGGGTTAGGTAGAGGACAATATGAATCAAGGAAATATATAATGTGATTCTTTATGAAAAAACAAACCCAGTGACCCATTTCTCCAGATTTTGAAGTGGGTAATATGTTAGCAATGATAAACACAGACTCAGGTTCGTCAGGTATTTTCACATGTATCATTTCATCAACTGCGACACCCCCCAGAATTGTTTAACACAGTGAGGGGGGTAAATTTTTACGAATCACAGTTTCATTTTCTTGATCAATCATTTTCCTTTAAGCTCTCATATCAGAATATATCTGCCAATCAATATTTATTCTTAGAATTCCTTGAGTGTCTCCAAACATCAGCTGGACACGATTAGACCCACTAGCTTTCTTGAATGTTACATTTATTCTCAGATTTCCTGTGTATTCAGGATCAATTGCATCTTTAACGTCCTCAGGTAATAGGTCTAAGACTAAAATCATTCTTCCATTGGTATAGACCTTATAGTTAGGTAAGTGATCTCGACTGGGACCTACAGCCTTCAAGGTATAATGGTACAATGATTCGAAATGATAAGGAAAAGAGACTGTGAAGTTATACAGACTTCTCCCATTGACACTTACAGCCTGCCCTGACAAGTCGGCATGAGTCATATACAAAGGATTCTTATTATACGATCCAGAAAAAGCAGTCATATCAACTATGCACAGATACAGCTTGCTTGGAATACAGTTCCCCCAAGGGTTGTCAACAGTCACTGAACTTTGATTTTGAGCAATGACGTATGATTTTATCACTTGTACTCCACAAACAAACCTGGATCAGATAACGAAGCATTAAGTACAGCCATAGCCGCTGGATGAGGAAAGACACGAATAACCCACAGTTTACACAAATCTATGTGGAACTTCATATTGCCCCCATCTCGATGAGTGCTGATATTGGTTTAGCAAATTCAGGTCGAATATTGACGTCAGTATTATCAAGTAGATATTCATCCATCTCATTTAAGTCCATCAAGTTGTGGTTTACATAGATGAAGTCCATGTTCCTTACAGTAAGAAACCTTTTTCCATGATCACTGAGATCAACAAAATGGTCTTCAGTATAAGTATCTCCTATCCCACTGCCATTTTCATTATGAAGTAAATAACAATTTTTACCAATAGTCCCTACTTTGGAGGGACTAAGTGTTGTAAGCAATTTTATAAAAGCTGTATAATTATATATATAATTATTTTCAACCTGAATCAAATTTAAAAACACAGATGCAGATTTATATATTGATGGTAATACTGCCGTACTCTTCTACGAGTACGGAAGTCTCGTCTGCTTTTGTAACTCGTATCAACTCGAGGGCTTGAGTGCTCATATCAGTGAATGACCCATTAGCTCTAGGCATGCGAAATTGTACATATTTATCAGTTATTTTTTGACAAAAGCCTGCATTTATGGGTAGAACATCCATATCCTGCTTTGACGCAATTGATGATTCTATCATCCGGACATTGTGAGGACGAGGAAACATTTCTGTTATGGCAGCCGAATAATTGCTGAGAGGGGATTTCACCCGTACTCCCGATGCAATATCAAGAGACATGTTACCAGAATCAAATCATTATTCTAACTAAGCAATATTAAGTCAAAAAACATCCTTTTTTATGACATTTCCGTAATTTCTGCCTTCATTTTGACTTTCGTTTACGTCCTCCTTTCATGCTAGCTCTTTGGGCAACACCTCTCAGGGCTGTAATACCTCTCTGTTTCAGAGAGTCATTCAGGTTTGCCTTGCCACTAGATACATCCTCGAGTCCTCCTTGTCCCATACCCAGAGCTTCAGGAACTACATTTTTATATCAAAAGGAATTACCCGTTTCCCTATGCACCTTAGAAAGTCAAAAATACCAGCTCCCCATAGGTAGTATACGGGACTCCTAAAAGTTGTTTTATCACTTAGAGTTCCTCCTCGTTTGAGTGGGAAGTCTTTGAATATTAACAAGAATTCGACTTTGGAAGGAGGAATCAGGGTAGTATGCATCATGGTGTCAAAAACAGTAATGAGTCTGTGAGCATCTTTACCTACGTCTTACATGTAAAACACAGGTAACACTGTGATTGTCTTCAAAGTACATTGGTCCACCATTCTGATTAGTAATTTTTACGTCAACACTTTCTATGGTTGAACCACTAATTGCTTTGCACATTATAGGATTAACACCCTAACTCATGACATCATTCAGTAGGGATATAGCATCATGGATATTCACAATTTGCTCCCCCTACATCGCAAAGGGTTAACCAGGCCAGAGAACACATAGGAATAATCACTGGAACCGGTTCATCAGATCTGGGTGGGTATGGACCTGTAACTTAAATAGGATTGGAATTCGAGGATGAAGGACTTTCCTTTTCAGTTTTTTGAAATACCGAATAACGAACTCTTGGCTCAAACCCCAGCACTATGGCAATTTGAGGAGCAAATTCCATTGATAACTCGGTGTAAGTACGATCTGTATCAGCCCCAACTACCATTTTTGGGACAGCAACCCTTTCCATGTTGTAATCATAATGTATTATCTGCTGGTAAGGGAAATAATCAGCAAACTTTTCTTCAACAATATCCTAAATTCTTTCAGCATTTGATAATTAATGGATTCGATAATAGATACTAAATTACGAGAGCTCAAGTTGGGAACAGTATGTTTCAAGTGTGTAATTATGAAAAGTTTACTCGTACTCTTCGTTTTCAGATCTCTTTATTCGTGCATGAAAACCAATTTTACAATCTGGATCACATTTCTGAGACTAATGATATTTTGGGAATAAACTATTACTTCATGATTTCTGTCTAGCTGCAGTGGGATAATGTGATTCTGAAAGTTTGTTGTGGTATTATCTGGATAAACATCTCTACTTGCAATGGAAGAGACATAGAGCTATAAGTCATCAGTGTCTTTCAGTGACATGTCTGTTCCCTTGTAGAATATATACTAACAAAAAATACGATATACCATTGTGTTACAGGTTAAGAAAACTAGTGACTTATGAATTTTTTTTTTGTTGTTGTTAACAACTTACATATGAATTTCTATCAACATAAAAAATAAAAGAAATTAAAAAATAACGGTACTTGGAATTACATAATATCACCCAGGAACATCTTACAGGCTATTACGAGTAAATGCTAGTAGTAATCAAGAGTGGATGTGCAATAGTTTTGACAAATCTTAATTTCTTAAGTAAATCTGTGTCTCAGTACTTAGAATTATATATCATCTCCCCAGATCATCTTACACACTACTATTAGTAATCAAATTTGGGTATGCATAGTTTTGATAAGTATTCATTTCTTAAGCAACGTTGGGGTAAGTAATTTCCCAATATTATAAATTTTCCTTTTAAATCTGGATCGATCAATGGCCTCTTTTATATAACAGCTTCCATTTCTGACATCTTGACAGGCAGGGTAATCTTCATATTGTTAACCCGCCCCGTCCCGTTGACGTATGGGTACGTTGCAGCGATTTGCATTTGCCAGTCTCGGCGACGTACCAGTACGTCGTGCAATTGCAAGGTCCCTAATTTGCAGAATTTTCAATTTTCGCGCGTGATTTTTCGTATGTATACACGGGACACCTTCCTCTATTCCTCTACAGGATGCCAAGCAGGGACAATGCCTTACACCGCATAACCTCCCCCCTCCCCCCCTCAAGCCATTGTCTTGGCAAAGGACCTGTTACCAGTGACCTGGCTAGTAAAAATATTCAGCGCCAGAGTGATTCCCCAATCGATGACAATGTGGAGGACAATGTTTACATAGCATTAGAAGAAGAAACAGCCAGAAATAATGATCAGGTAGTGTGGCAAAAAAAGGTCAGGTATGGTGATTAGTTAGTGAGTGAAACAATGCTTATAATGTCTTTATTAATGCTTGAAAACCAATATACTCTCATACTACATATACATTCGTACCAAGTAAATAAATAAATACCGTTTTTGAGTGGATAAAATAGTTACCCTCCCATAGAACTCGTTTTCTTTGGTGCCAGCATGTTAGAAAACCCAGTCAGGTAAGGAGGAACTCCTACCTGGATTGGGTATTTTAAACCTCAGGTGAGCGATTTCTCTATGAATTTTCGATGTTTCTCACCAAAAGCGAAGGTTTTAGCCAAATTTTTTTTTTTTTTTAAATACCTTGGGACTGGGGGATGTCGGAGGTGTGGAAAACCTTGGGACGTGACGGGTTAAGAAACGAGATTTGCTTGTTAAGTAGTCTAGAAGATTCTCGATGTTCCTGGTATTTTACCGTTGCGTGTCAGAGTTGCCAGTTAGCCTGCTGTTTATGAGCGTAGTTATTTTGTAAGTGGTACAACTACTGCTTCATTGTAAGGTGAGCAGCTCGTTTTGACAGGTGTCTAGGGGTGGTGGAACCTGATGTATGATGCAAGATGAAGACTGGAGTGATGGTTAGGAGAACTTTGGTGGAAACAGGTGCAGGTGAAGTGTCAGTTGTGGTGGCCAATTTCTCCTGTGAGCCATAGAAGATCAGTGAGGGAGAAATTGTGGGACTGTGTCAGGTGGTGGACCATGAGTGGCATCAGAGGAAGGTCTGTAAAAGAAGCGTAGTCAAGGAAGACAGGCACCTGCCAGACCATTTACAAGACCTATTTTCAAGGAGCTGCCAATGCCTGAATGGCTCACAAGTGCTGAAACTGAGGCAGCTGCTGACAAAGATTGCTGATGTCTTCTCTGGAGACCTACACCTGGGGTGCACTGATCTGGTGGAGCATTGTATAGACACTGGGAATCACTGCCCTATTAAACAGCCAGCATGGAGGTTGGCGCTAACCCAACAGCAAGAAATGGAGAAGGTGATGGAGAATCTCCAAAGTTAAGGAGTGATAGAAGAATCCAGCAGTTCTTGGGCATCAGCAGTGGTTCTGGTAAGGAAAAAGGATGGCTCAGTAAGGTGCTGCATAGATTATCGAGTCCTGAATGATGTGACAGTGGAGGATGCATGCCCCTTGCCAAAAATTGATGACACCCTGGATGCTCTGCCAGGTGCCAAGTGGTTCTCCACCCTAGACATGAAGGCAGGATATCACCAGGTCAAGGTCACAAAGAAGGACAATGAGAAAGCAGCCTTTTCATACGGGCGGGGTTTATGGCAATTTAAAGTGATGCCATTTGGTCTAAGCAATGCCCCAGCTATTTTTGAGCATCTCATGGATCGTATACTGTAAGGACTGCATTTGCAGACCGCACTCATCCATCTGAACGATGTAATTGTGTTTCGTTTTCGTTCGTTTTCGTTTTTAACCCGCACCGTCCCGAGGACGTACTTCCACGTCCTCACGTTTTGTCACAGCTAATCCCGAGGACGTACTTCAACGTCCTGCAATTGCAAGGTTCAAAATTTCCACAATTTTCAAATTTCGTGAGTCATTTTTGGTACGTATACACGGGACACTTTCCTCAACAAGATGCCAGGCAGAGACAATGCCTTACCCAGCATGACCTCCTCCCCCCCCCTGCAGGCCCTTTTCTCAGCAGTTCACCTGTTATCAGTGACCTGGCCAATATAGCCATGTCATGCCACGGTACGAAATTCAGGGCCAGAGTGATTCCCCAATCAATGACAATGTGGAGGACAAACTTTACTTAGCATTAGAGGAAGAAACAGTTAGAAATGATGATCAGGTAATGTGGCAAAAAAAGGTCAGGTATTAGTGAGTGAAACAATGCTTATAATGCCTATATTACTGCTTGAAAACCAATATACTCTTGTACTACATATAAATTCGTAACAGTTAATAAATAAATACCGTTTATGAGTGGTGTGAAATAGTTATCCTCCCATAGAACTCGTTTTCTTTGGTGCCAGCCTGATAGAAAACCCAGTAAGGTAAGGAGGCTCTCCTACCTGTAATGAGTATTTTAAACCTCAGGTGAGTGATTTCTCTATGAATTTTCGATGTTTCTCACCAAAAGCGAAAGTTTAAGCAAAAAAAAAAAAAAAGGTCGAAAAATGCCCGGGATTGGGGGGTACCAGTGGTCGAAAAGTGGCCGGGATGGGGCGGGTTAAAGGTTCCAACATGCTTGCATATGTCGGCCTTGGTCACCTAATGGCGGCTCTCCACGCTGCACGATCCATTGCAGCCTCCCTGTTCAGTCCCTTAACCCTAAGGTCACACTTAATGACCTCGTCCCATGTCTTCCTCGGTCTACCCCTCATAACCCCACCCCCAATATTAACACTTCTCACCTTCCTCACCCAATTATCATCCCCCATCCTCTCCACATGTCCAAACCACCTCAATCTACCTCTCCTCATCACAACACCAATACACTCCAGTCCCATCCTACCTCTCAACTCTTCCATTGTAAATCCAGCCCCTCCAGGCCTTGGACGTAGGGACGCACTGCACATCCACCTAATCATTGTCATTTCTGTACGTCTGAGCTGGCGAATATCTTCCTCCTTCACTGCCCAGGTCTCACTGCCATACAGCATTACACTCCTAACACATGCTGCATACAAAGACCCCTTAGCATGTAGGGAGAGCCCTCTCAATGTCAGGAGAGGCAAGAGCTCCCCGAACTTCTTCCAACCACTTCTCACCCTAGCAACAGAACTAGCTCCAGCCCCACCTCCAGCACACAACATGTCTCCCAAATAACAAAATTCTTCCACACACTCAAGAGATTCACCAGCAAGTTCAATCCTTTCACGTCTGACAATCTCCACCTGCTCATCACGGCACGCCGTATACATAAAATCAGCATTATCTCGCAGTCTACCTCTGATACCACTACATCTCTTATGCACCCATTTATCACACACACCGCACAAGATGGAATTACTTCCCACGCCCTTGTGGCAAAACTGCACATGGCCACTCTCCCTCGTCTTTGACAATACCGCCACCAACCCTAGATATCATCACTTTTGTTTTATCTGCATTTACCCTTAACCCCTTAACTGCGGGGTGTCACTTTCGTGACGCTTGGGAGCAAGGGATCATACCGCGGGGCGTCGCTTTTGTGATTCTGTGTTATTTTGAATTCACCCGGGCTTCCAAGTGGGGGCTTGTATCATCTATCAGTACTGCCAATGTCCAACACTAGTCAGCACTCTTAATCTCATCTGTACTCCCATCCATTGTTGACAATTTAGCCATTTCTCCCCGTTCTTGACTCCCCTCCCTACCCCCCCTCCATTACCCTATCCTCTCGCCTGCCCGGCCGTGCTACACTAAGTAAATCTTCCCTGGAATTTTTCACTGATTTCATCCATTGAAATAAGCCTTATGCCCTATTCTTATACCAAATAATATATACAAGAAAGAAATAAGGTAAGTGAGAGTGCCATACACCTGGAATTGGCTAATTATCACCTGACAACACCTCACGTGCACTCGTTCGCTAATTTTCGCTGTTTTTTTCCCCTTGAAATATGCCGTATAATCTATTTTCGTAATAAATATACACATAAGGAGGGAAGGGAGAAGCCTAAGTGATATTTACATTCACCTGGAACTACCTAATTTATAATGTATTGTCTAGATTTCCTGCCAATCATTTCAGTGAAATACATAGCTGTTTCAAGAGCTACGTTGGTAGTACTGAATATCCCCTAAGTAGGCCTCTACCCTGGCCCTCCCTTATCAGTTCTCTCTCATCTTCCGAAGAGGAGGTACGTCTGTTCCTCTTGCTGACTTCAGGGCCTTTTTCACCCCCATGCAAAGGGCCCTGTGACCTTTACCCCCTACTAAACCTCGTGTGGAAAGAGGTAAAGGGCTGACAATTGATAAAAGAGTGACTACGATCTTTCTATTGAGTAAAACAGTGCAAGTGGAATTGTAAATAATGTGTAAATAATGTGTAAACAGCAAGTGAAAGTAATGAATGTAAATATACGTACACAATGGAAAATAGTTTTATAAGTTACTTCAAGTGACAGTGCAAAACACAGTGTAAATAAAATAGAAATGTTAATAACGTAAATAAAATAGAGAACGTAAATAGAAATGTAAATGAGTAGTATTATAAGAATACGAGTATATACCCTAGGAGTAATGAAAGTGAAAGTTTCACTCTAGCATGTCTGAATACTATGAGTTATGAGAGTGAAGATGAAAGTGACATTCACTCTCAATGCTAGTATACAGGACGAGAAAGTGAATGCTACGTATTTTACTGAAAGAAATTGAATCCCTACAGTGACAATAAACTAATACTACTGAAGGAAACTTATGGATAAAGACTGTAGATATATATAAGTGTTATATAGTAATAGAAATATAAAGTGTGAGGGGTTTTATGAATAATAAATGACAGAGTACCAAGAGCGAACCAGCGCAAGTGCGGCGGTCAGACGCGCTCATAATTTTCATTGCTTTCACAGTGGGTTTTTTTTTGGAGTATGGATCCCAAACTACTTGAAAATCATAGAGTAGTGTTTATAGTGTTAATATCTGACTGTGGTAATCATATTACGGGTTGTCGGGAAGTGTAAAGTGGAGACTTCGTTACCCAACTTCAGAGGTCTCCACAAGTCCTACGGTAACAGACGAAGACTCAACAAACATTCCAGGAGAAAGCTGAAGGTATGTGCCATAAGCATATTTAATTTTAATATTCTAGAACTAATAACTGATTTTTGGCAAATATTTTTTGAGAGTCTGTTGGAGCCCGAATAACCTCGCGGCACACGCAAAACATCGGTAAACATGCCCGCGGTGTAGGAGTTAAACCCTTTTGCCCCATACCATCTCTCCACTTCCTAAACCTTTCTTCCGCCTCCCTTTCATTCTCTGCAATCAACACCAAATCATCAGCATACAACAACTCCCATGGGAGTCAGTTTCTAAAGTCACGTGAAAGGGCTTCAAGTACCATGATAAACAACATGGGACTCAAGACTGACCCCTGATGCACACCAACATTCACGGAAAACTCATCACTCAAATCTCCATTCACTCTCACCTGGGTGCGAGCACCCACATACATGGCCATAACCACCCTAACCAGGCACTCCTCCAAGCCAAGCTTCCTCATTGCCCACTTCACCACCTCTCTAGGAACTCTGTCAAAGGCCTTTTCCAAATCAACAAAAACAAAATAAAGATCCCTTCTCCTACCAATATATTTTTCCTGAAGCTGTCGAACAATGAATATGGCATCAGTGGTCCCCCTTCCTGGCATAAACCCAAACTGCATCTCATCAATATTCACTCTTTCTCTAATCATACCTTCTAAAACTCTCTCCATTACCTTCATTATCTGATCTAAAAGCTTTATACCTCTATACTTTCCTCTTTCCAGGGCATCACCCTTCCCTTTATACACATTTACGATTACACTCTTCAGCCAATCATCTGGGACGACACACTCATAAATAATCCTATTTATCAGGTCAGTGACTAAACCCACCCCTATATCGCCTGAGGCCTTCAACATTTCGGCAGTCAACCCAGACACACCTGCTGCCTTCCCCACCCTCATCCTGCCTATTGCCTCACTCACAGTAGCCAGACACTGGATCTGCTGGCTCCAAACCTTCCCTGTCCCAGTCAAACTCCTCATTCAACAACCGATTATAATGCTCTCTCCATGCATCTTTAATATCCTCGCTGTTCACCACTACCCGTCCTTCATCATTCTTCACACACTGCTCACCTATTATATCCCGATTATCCCTCTTCACCTGACCTGCCACCCTAAATATATTTTTCCTTTCCCCATGATTTAGGTTATCAAGTAATTGTCTCTGTGACTCAGACTTTGCCCTGTATACCTCTCTTCTAGCCCTATGCTTGGCAGCCAAATATTCCTCTTTGCTACCACCCTTCTTCCATTCCCGGAAAAGCCTTCTTTTCTCCTTAATTGCAGCTTCTACACTCTCATCCCACCACCAAGTTACTTTATGTCTTGGTGGTCCTCTTGTCCAGCCGCATGTTACATCAGTAACTCTCAAGAAATTGTTCTTGAGGGCTCTGTACTGTTCATTAACGCCTCTGTCTACAGCTCCCTGTTCAGCCACCACTCTCCTCAACTCGCTATAGAAGGCATCCCTTACTACTTGGTTTTTCAGCTTCCATATTTTCCTCCTAGGTACATAAGTCCTCTTTTTCATCACTTGTTCTTTAAGCACCATATCACAAATCAGTAGTTTGTGCTGCTGCACACACTCCTCACTTCCTATAACTTTAACATCCCTCACTAACCTCCTATCGGCCTTCCTAACCAGAAAATAATCTATCTGACTCCTATTTCCCCCAGACTCATACGTAATTAACCTACTGTCTCTTTTCCTAAAATATGTGTTGCACACAATCATGTCCGTTGCCTCCCCAAACTCGAGTATCCTTTCCCCTTCTGCATTCCTTAGACCATACGCACATCCCCCATGCACTCCTTCATAACCTTGTGCTGCTTCACCTACATGACCATTTAAGTCCCCTCCCAAAATCACTATCTCATCATCCCGCATACCACCCACTACACGTATTAAATCATCCCAAAATCTATCTTTCTCTGATTCATCCAATCCTGCTTGTGGAGCATATGCCGATATAATTGCAGGTATCTTTCTTCCTAACAGAATTTTCACTACCAATATCCTATCGTTTACTCTTAAAACATTCATAACATATTCCACCCATTTCTCCGCAACCATCACACCAACACCTCCATATCCGTCTGTCCACCCCTGCCAAAACAACTTATAGCAACAGTCCTTCCCAACAATCTTTCTGGCTGATCCACCCTTGTACCGGACTTCCTGCAAACATGCCACATCCACCCATCTCCTACTGAATACCTCAACGACTTCCCCTGCTCTTCCCCTCAAACTTCCCACATTCCATGAACCCACCCTCATCCCCATGGGTGATTTACTGTCCTCAGGCTTGCTTTGAAACTTATTTTGTTTTGTCATCTTCAGTATTAATAAAGGGGGACAGACACAGCACAGGTCTCACTCACTGCACGTCCCAGGTCCAGGCAATGGATCTGGGACCTCTAGCCCACCAGCTTACCAGTGGCTGTGGTAGTGGCCTCGGGGCACCCTGCCAGGACAGCTGCAGGGACACCCTCCAAGCGCGTCTTGGCACTGCAACTATCCCGCCATTATACACCCACTGATAGGGCAGCCTCCTGGGGCACTACTCCCAGGTTCGCGCCCCTCTCTATTGGGCGGAAGCGGCAGCCTGGGAACCGCAATGCCCTGTACCCTCTAGCACAGGCCCGAGCCCCATCTCGCCCTGGACCCACGATCTATGCCGGCGGAACCCCCGCCACGCCTCCCCTCAGAAGTCCGCCACTAGGTAACGGGGGCAAAGTTTTCTGGCCGCATGCCCTTGCTGGCGCCAACCCTTGTAACGTAGTGGGATACGTTGTGTGAAATGTAAAGTGCATGTGGTGTAGTGCATAGATAGTTAGAGGAAATGTTTGGGAGAGTATGCTGGTCTACTCTCCATGTTACTGTCACACGGACTTTCGACCAGGAATTGGAGAAGCTGTCAGAGGTGCTGAACAGATCCAAGCAGAGCACCTCAAGCTGAACCTTGAGAAGTGCTACTTGTTCCAGAAGGAAGTGAAGTACCTGGGACACATTGTAGGCGAGAACAGCATCCATACTGAACCAGAAAAGGTGGCAGCTGTGGAAAACTGGCCAGTTCCAACTTATGTGAAAGAGCTACAGAGTTTTCTAGGTTTGTGCACCAACTATCTGCATTTTGTCAAGGACTCTGCAACAATAGCTGCATCTCTCCATGAGCTGTTGGGGAAGAAGCGGAAGTTTGCGTGGACAACATTGATTCAGAAAGCCTTCAACAAACTCAAGCGTGCATTGACCAGTGCTCCAGTATTGTTGTACCCTGATCAGAGTCAGCCATTTGTCTTGGACTGTGATGTTTGTGACCATGGAATTCGTCGAGTCCTGTCGCACAAGGATCACAATAGTATGTGGTGGCATAGTACAGCAAGAAGCTCAGCCCACCAGAGCGGAACTACTGTGTGACCCATAAGGAGCTCTTGGCAGTGATGAAGAGCCTTGATTTCATCCATTGCTATTTGTATGGGTCCTACTTTATCATCAGGACAGACCATGCAGCACTGAAGTGGCTGAAGATGTTAAAGAATCTGGAAGGACAACTGGCATGCTGGCTCAGGAAGCTGGACCAGCACAATTATGAAGTACAGCACCATCCTGGGCGGGTACAGGGCAATGCTGACAGACTGAGTCGTCGGTCCTGATACCCAGAGTGCCGGCAGTGTAGTAAAAAAGAAAATAATAGCAAGAAATGCTGCCATATTGCAATGCCAGGGCCAACTTCAGATGGAGAAGACCTGAAGAGGATGCACATGGAGGATGCAGATTTACAACCAGTGCTAGAGTGGCTGCAGCAGAGGACAGTGTGTCCATCTTGGGAAGAAGTTTCCAGGTTAACCCCTTCGACTAAGAGCTACTTGAGTCAGTGGGATCTTCTGCGTTTGAACAATGGACTACTGGAGTGTCAGTGGGTGACACCCGATGGCCTCAGCAAGCATTGGCAACTGGTGTTCTGAAGAAAATGAGGTCTGGGATCTTGGATGAGTTTCATTACCAGATCACTAGTGGGCACCTGGGAGTGAAGAAAACTCTAAGCTGTCTGCAATAGAGGTTCTACTGGACTGGAATGTATCAGGATGTTGAAGAGTGGTGTCGGGCCTGTGATGTATGCTGTGGCAAGAAGGGACCCAAGAAACGTGGTTGCACCCCCTTCCAGCTGTACTAAGTGGGAGCACCAATGGAAAGAGTCGCAGTGGGCATTGCTGGACCTCTCCCACTCACTGAAAGAAGAAACCAGTATATATGTATTGCCATGGACTTCTTTACAAAGTGGCCAGAAGCCTATGCCATCCTTGATCAAGAGGCTGCAACTGTTGCTTAGGTGTTGGTTGACCAGTTTTTGTCATTTTCGGATGCCATGAGAGCTACATTCAGACCAGGGCAGAAACTTCGAGTTGCTGTGTTCTGCGAATGCTGGAAGTTACTGGGGATTAAGAAGACTAGGACGACTCTACTAAGGCCACAGTCAGATGGGATGGTGGTGAAATTCAACTGGACCCTGGGACAGCAACTGGTCTAGTACTGCATGGATGGACAAATGGAATGTGATCAGAAATTAATCTGCATTTTTTATCCATATTGGTCTGCATCCCATGAGTCTACCGACTACACCCCTGCAAAATTGATGTTGGGCCACGAGTTTCGCTTACTTATTGGCTTGTTAATGGGAAGACCACCTGGTGAAGAGCTGCCAACAGACACCTCCAGCTATGGAAAGCATCTTCAGGAAAGGCTGGCTGAGGTATATCATCAGGTGCGAGGTGCCCATAAGTTTTCAGGAGAGGTGATGAAATGCAAGAATGATGCCAAGGCAAGTGAGGTGAGCTTCAAGGATGGTGACCAAGTTTATTATACAATCCTCAGCGAAAGAAGGGTCAGTCGCTGAAGCTACAGAACCCTTGGTACTGGCCTTACACTGTGCTGGACCACCTGTCAGACGTAAGGTACCAGATTACGGGAGGCAGGAAATCTTGCCCAAAGGTAGTACATGTGAATCATCTGTGGCAGTACCATGGGCCAGAACAGTACAGCTGGGACGTCTCCGAGGAATCATGCTCTCACACAACCGAGGATGTTTAGGGAGACCAAGGAGCTGAAGTGGAAGAGGATGGTGACAGTTTCCCGAGGGAAGTGCATCAGGAAGAGGACCAAGACATTCCAGGAGAAGTGGACTGTGCGGAGGAGCAGGGACGTTGTCGGAAGCAGCATAAGAGAAGACCTGATAAGTTGAACGATAACTTTGTGTATAATTAATTGGATTAACGATTATGTTTGTATGCATTGTGTAGTTTTGTCAGGATGACAAACACTACCTCTTCCCTAGAGGAAGAGGTAGTGTTAAGAAGCGAGATTTGCTAGTTAGGTAGTCTAGAATTTTCTCGATGTTCCTGGTATTTTACTGTTGCGTGTCAGAGTTGTCAGTTAGCCTGCTGTTTATGAGCTTAATTATTTTGTAAGTTGTACATTAATTTTTGTGCTCTTTTTCTCTTTAATGTTTTATTTACGTCATTGTTGAATTATGTAATGTTATCTCAGCCTGTATGATAAATAATTTAGAGTGTTATGTAATGTAGGAAAACTCTCGAATTTGGATGTCTCCGAATTGGTAACTGTTGTATCCGTGCTCCCTCGGGACTACACCAGAACTGTGGAGAAATGTAGATCGTTCTAGAACAATGCAAGCTTATATAAGGATGGGGAGGAGACTAGAGTAGGTTCAGTCAGTTTTCAGTTCAGTTTGAGTGTAGTGTAGTGTCAGTGCAGTGGTTTGTACATCATCGGTTTTTGTGAAAATAGTGAAGTGTTGTTGTCAAACATTAAGTGTAATTGCAGTTAATAAAGTTTGTGTTTCTTCAGTGCTTGTAAATATAGTGAAGCTGGAAAGCATTAAGTGTGAATGAGACCATGAACTTAAGAAGCCAGTGTTTATTTACGACACCTGAGCTGATCCTGTGAACTGTACACAGAGAGGATGCCTCTAGGATGAACACCTTACTGGGCAACGTCCTTCCTATATTGTGCTACTGCTGCTGGAGCCTGTTACAGTGTGGGCGGGGATGTAACAATATGTATTTAATATGGTTACATTTTCTTTTGTATTGATTTCTTTTTTAATGATACTGACTGGTTCGACTATATCTGAGGCTGCTGTAGGTCGTTTTCGCGGGTCTTTGCGTTGTACATGGTGCTCCTTGTGCTGCTGCTGCGGTGGCTGATGTTAGGGGAGGGGCAACTGCCTCTGCTGCAGTGGTTCATGCTGGAGCAGGGGTAGTAACACTGGATCCTTCAGCCACACCTTCTCGTAGGAAGGTGGCTGTGGTAGAGGTTGTGATTGTTGTGGTGGAAGTTGTGGTAGAGGTTGTGGTTGTGGCAGAAGCTGTGGTAGTGGCTGTTGTGGTGGATGCAACTCGCCTATTCTGACTGCATGTTTATGATCAAAGACATTTCTCCTATCAAAGACTGTACAATTTATGTTGATACGTTTGCAGTACTTCGTCAGCTTCTCAAAGCAATGCAAATATTTCAATGCCCATGTATCCCCACCCAGACCAATTCCAGTCCCCGTAGGTATGATTAATCTTTTTTTTTAATTCCTAAATGGGATAGGATACGTTTTAGCTCTTCAGTACATAGAGCTAAGTTACCCACACATCCACTCAGAGTGTCCAGTTGGAGACCCTGAGTGTAATGATAGAAGATTTTTTAATTAACTCTTGGGCAAACTGGTTGGTCTCTAGTTCAGAGCCAGGACCCCAGTGGGCTACTAAAGTAATTATAAAGGGTCTGTTAGTTTCTTTGTAAAACAGACCCAACCTTATCTCGTGTTTTGACCAAGGCTCTGTTATGAATATAAAGGGGTTTTCGAGTGGAGTATTAATTAGCATAAGGGTACTTTGCAGGAATTATGACACAAAGGCAGTAATTTCGTACTCCCACTGCACTCACAATATGACAAATGGCATTATCTCTGACGTCATATTGATCATCAGTTATTTCACCATGTACTGTGTTTATGAAAGTGCCCTCAGCCTCCATCCCAACCCTCTTAAGTGTTAAGGAGTGTAAGGAGTGAAGTGTGGTGGCTGAACTCCTGGGGCCTTCCTTTTATGGGGAGTGATAACCAACAAACTCATTCACTCACCTCTTTGAAGATTGTAACTGGGTGGGGAATTCCCCCTCGTCTATTTTTTTTTTTTTTTTCCCTAAGTGGGTAAATTACAGATCTTGTCGTATGGCTCAAAGCTCATCCAATAAAGACTTGGCAGACAAAAATTGGAGAGCCACCCTTCTATAAACGATGGTATTATTGTTAATAATACTGAAGTTGAGTGTCTATATCCATATCATTCAGCCTTAGAGTGGAAACATCTAAATCTGTATCTTGCTTATAGTAATACTCTTTTAGATTTCCAGCTAGTCTGTTATAAGTCTCAAAAAAGGAGTTAATAATCGTGGTCCTATGTCTAGCAAGAGCATGGGCCAAACTTATTTCAATAATTGATCATGGACTTGCAAGCCTCTCGAGATTTCAAGGCAGACGGTTCCTGCAGGCTGTAAGAGGACCCACCTCTTAAAGCTTTGCTTTATTTTTTATGTTGAGATGTGGCTCCATCACCAAATAGTATTTTTTTCCTTTGCCTTTGGATTCTTGATATGAGTCTCGGGTATATCTATGTCACGGGTTTTTAAGAGCATGCAATATTAAAGGATATTTTTCAATAATACTGAGAGAAGGACAATGAATTGTCTTGTGAAAATCAAGCAATGATTACTTTATTATGGCTTGCTTCGCCGATTCTCTAAGGACGAGAATTTATGAACTTTCTCAACAGTACACAGCAGAGACTAATCCCTCACAATTACTGTTTGTTAGTACTGTTAGCCTCTGGAGAAAGGGACTTCACCCCTGACAATCCATAACTGATGCTATTAATGATAACAGATTCTTGCTGATGCATCAACTCCTGGTTGCACAATGGATTTTAGTAAATAAAAATGACTGGCCTAAGTACCAGTTATGAATAGCAAAGCGTTTATGCAAGCTTGGAGCTGCAACTAGAATAAGCTTAATATGGAAAATAAAACACGAGTTTAAATTACATTGAGCTCAAGAAAAAGAACTTAAGTTTATTGATTACAAAGGAATAAATTTATGTTACATTTCAAAATGAGTTGAAAATCAGGAGATCACACTCACTCGCTCACTCAAAAGCTAACTCTTAAGCCTAGGAAAACAAAAAGAAATACTCGTCAGAAAAGTGGACAAAGTGGATGACTGGGTGTTGTTACTGAGGAAGAACACTGTACACTCTGAGCCTCTGGAATTCAACCGCGGCGGCGGGAACTGGGTGTCGTTGTTGAGGAAGGACACTGGCACACACAACCTGCTTCCATGGCATACAAATCTTGACTGACTTCAAATCGTGAGAAAGGGGGAAGTGTCCAGCTGCATTGCTAACGGCTAGAATGAGCGAAACACGCCCATAATAAATCGCTCAGCAGAAGTGCTAATGTCTCGCACAAAGATGATCATTTATGACACAGTGAAAAACTGTTCTGAAAACACTCCCGACCGGGTGAATACATAGCGGTTAAACTGAACGATAAACACTGGGATTCCACTAGAGTTCGCGGTTTCCCACCAAAAGATGTCACGGGCCGACTCATGACATTACGCCCCATCAAAAGTGAAATTTTTTCTCAGGAAAAAAATTTCAATATATACATATAAATCCTACTCAATCACACAAGATTCACACTGTGGTGTGTGTGTGCTATCCTGCTACAGGAGAAAGTCACAGTCGCCAGTGAGCGGGAAAAAAAAAAAACTCATATTTACGTTAATAGAAGCAAGCTTGAGGGAAAAACTCCGTGACGATGGTGAAAAATCCTGTACTCAGGTCAAACTAAGCGAAAAATTCACTACATTTACATTAAAAACTAATTGTTATGTAGTGTGATGTATGTAATACATGGTGTAGGTGTGACAGTTGTGGTGTAACTGTGCCTACGTGTAAAATCATGTAATACAAATTTATAGTAAATAATGACGACAAGGCAGAAGAGAAGGGGCAGCAGCATGCGACAAGGACGACCAGCTGATCTGCACGGCAATGCTGCACCCACCAGCTGCACCTGAGAAAGGAATCAAGGTGGAGCATCAAAAGTGTCCTTTCTCTCTCTCTGCCTAGCAGTCAGTACTTATGTCATTATTAACCAGGAAACGTAATTCTTGAATTCACATATTTCTTAGAACCCTTATAGTTTACTGGTTAATGCTTATTAACTAGAAAACATGCCAGTTCTTGAATTGCTCAAATCTCTTAGAACGGGCTGTTTACTACTTAACCTAACATTATTAACCAGGAAACGTGTCCAGTTCTTGAATTGCTCAAATCTCTTAGAACGGGCAGTTTACTGGTTAACCTAACTCTACACTTACGATTAATGACAGGAAGCTGAGAATCGCTACGCAATCTCGGGCAGGTCATGTTTTAACACCCACCGTGGGTGTGAACACTCGTGTGGATATTGTGCATTCTCCGGGAATCCTCAGAGAGGCCCACAGCTCGAGACGTTCCACAAGGTAATTCATACACAGCCTCGGACTGTCTCTCCAGGCTTCTCAAACTTCCCCCTTAACTTATGGTATACATATGTATGTACAGGCCCTGGACATACTGTGTCCTGTAGGGCCAATGGGCGAGACGTCAGGTCTTACTGGTACACTAACTGGGAACCAGGCTGGTCCTTGGATTACTCAAATCTCTGAGGCCGCCTATCTTACGGAACCCAGCATACAACAGTTGCCCGTGTTAGTCAGCAGTTAGCAGGCGAGACATCAGGTCTGCATCTACGTTATCACTTCCCTTGATGTATCTCACAACAAGGTTAAACTGCTGTAAATACAGTGTCCAGCGTGTCAGTCTTGCATTAGCCGTCTTGGTCGTCCTGAGATTAGTGAGTGGCATATGATCAGTTTCCAGAGTGAATGGTGCCCCATATAAATAATAATAATATTTTTTAACACCATCAACCATGGCCAAGAGTTCCTTCTCAACAGTACTGTAATTCCTCTCAGCGGGTTTTAGCTTACGGCTGTGGTATGCCACTTGGAAGATTCCACCTTCTGATTCCTGCATCAATACGGCACTTACTCCATCTTGTGAAGCATCAGTTCGCAGTATGAAAGGTTTGTTGGAATCAGGCAACTGCAAGATATGCTCCTTGCACAACATGTTCTTAAGAGCGGCAAAAGATCTCTCTTGCACTTCTCCCCATTCAATGGTGTTTGGAGCATATTTCCGTAGCACCTCGTACAACGGTTGGGCAATGAGAGCAAAGTTGGGGATAAAACTCCTATAATATCCCACTAGGCCAAGGAATGCCCTAACCTGTTTCTTGGTCACGGGTCTCGGGGCTTCTCTAACCTTCCTGATCTTGTCACCCTGACACCTGCAGTGATTGTTGCCAACAATATGTCCGAGAAACTCCACCCCACTGTGAGCAATCTTACATTTGCTAGGCTTCACAGTCATGTTGAAACTCTGGAGTCTACTGAAGACAATTTCCAAGAGTCTGAGGTGCTCCTCCAACGTGGCGGAATGAACGAGGACATCATCAACGAACATCTCTACTCCTACAATACCATGGAGCACTTGTCTTATGGCATGATTGAATACTGCTGGGGAATTGGTAAGTCCAAATGGGAGGACTTTACACTGGTACAACCCCCTAGGAGCAGCAAAGGCAGGGAACTGACGGTTCTCAGGATGAAGGGGAATCTGGAAGAATCCCTTTGCCAAACTGAGCTTCGTGAAATATCGTGACCCTGCCAGCTTGGAGTAGATGGCAATGTGGTCACCCATTGGCTCAGCATCCACTTTGGTGATTGCATTGAGCCTTATATAGTTGCCACAAATCCTGACTCCACCATCTTTCTTGCGAACTACTGCTATTGGACTGCAGTAAGGAGATGAGGACTTTTCAATAAAACCTGCAATCTCCATGTCAGCAATTTCGTTGTCTACTGCGCCCAGTAGTCACATGGGAATCAGATATGGCTTAACCTTTACGGGAGTATCGCTGGTCAACTCAATCTTGTGACAATCAACCTTTGCAAGTCTAGGTTGGTCAGAGAAGACATCAGCATACCGACAGAGCAGTGACCTTATGGCAATCTGATCACCTAATGCTAAGTCAGCGTTAAGTAAAACATCTCTGACAGTCTCTTCCTGACGGGACTGAGCGGTTAAGGGCTCTTCATCATGGTCATCAGCTGGGATCACCGCGGCTGCCCCGGTTTCTTCCAGTGGCTGGTCACTATCATCAGCTACTCATAGGCCAGTCTCCTCGGTGTTTGACTCATGATAAGCCTTCACCATGTTAATGTGGAACCTTTTGTGAAGATTCCCCATCTGAATTATGTAGTTGAGGTCTGAAATGCGCTCTACTACATCAAATGGACCCTTCCACTGCGCCAACAACTTGTTCTGGGCAATGGGGAGTAACACCAAGCACTTATCGCCTGGACTAAACTTCCGAAGTTTTGCCTTCTTATCATAATAGGCTTTCTGAACTTCACACGCCTTGATCAATTCTTCCTTAGCTAACTTGCATGTCGACTAGAGGTGGTCAGCTAGATCAAGGACATAGGTGTAGGTGGTCTTGACTTCAGGGTCGGGTTCTTCATCGTCCCATAACTCACGAAGGACTTGAAGTGGTCACCGGACCGACCTTCCATATACCAGTTCAAGGGGTGAGAACTTCAAGGAGTGCTGTGGGGCTTCTCGATAAGCAAACAGAAGAGGAGCAATGAACCGCGGCCATTCCTTTGGCTGTTCAGCGGCCATGCACTTTAACCCTTTAACCGCGGGTGTCATTCCAGAATGACGTTGCAAAAACTGGACCAAACCGCGGGTGTCATTCTCGAATGTTTGTGAATATTTTGAATACCCCGTGTTTTTTCCGTGCGCCAATTGTTTCAAGGGAGAGTAGCTATTAAGTTCTTTCACTCCAGCCGACCCCCACCTCCATCTTCCCCCCCCGGGGCCCCATCTCCCACCCCCTGGGCCCCCCACCCCACCCCTGACCAAGCACGCATCAGTATCTGTCCAGCTGTGTGAGTGACAACACATGCTGATGTGGCAGTGAAGTGCAGGCAATTACAGTGCCTTTTACCTGTCTCAGTGAACACAGAGTGGGTGTTTATCGTATGTGCAGTGTTCATGTATGTTTACAGTATTATTATCAGAATGTGATTGGCATTTGGTAATGGTGTGTGAGCGAAAAATAGTGATTACAACACCGCTGATGTGGCAGTGAAGTGCGGGCAATTACAGTGCCTTTTACCTGCCTCAGTGAACACAGAGTGGGTGTTTATCGTATGTGCAGTGTTCATATATGTTTATAGTATTATTATCAGAATGAGGTTGGCATTTGGTAATGGTGTGTGAGCGAAAAATAGTGATTACAACACCGCTGATGTGGCAGTGAAGTGCGGGTAATTACAGTGCCTTTTACCTGCCTCAGTGAACACAGAGTGGGTGTTTATCGTATGTGCAGTGTTCATATATGTTTATAGTATTATTATCAGAATGAGGTTGGCATTTGGTAATGGTGTATGAGCGAAGGTAATGGTGTGTGAGCGAAAAATAGTGATTTTACACCCCTCACTTCTAACGGCACTGCCCGTCCTGTGAAAGTCAACAAAGTCATGAAACCTACATTAATGGAAAGCTGAAGGTTAGTACTTTCTAATGGTACCTTATTTTTTTCTCTAGCTTTATTCTGTGCAGATTTATTAAGGTTTAAAGGTTTGTTTACATTTGGCTGAAACCCCCGCGGGAGAGGACAGTCAGACCAAAACAATACCCGCGGTTAAAGGGTTAACATCTTCTTGAGAGTCCCATTGAACCTCTCACACAGCCCGTTATACATGGGATGATAAGGCGTAGTTCGCAGGCCTTGGATGGACAACAACCTGAATGCTTCGTTCATCATTGCAGAGGTGAACTGCGAACCCCGGTCGCTTAAGACCTCTTTGGGGATACCTACGTGACAGAACACTTCAATCAATGCCTCAGCAACAGTGACGGCCTCTATATTCTTAAGGGCCACGGCTTCAGGCCACCGTGTGCTGAAATCAACAATAGTGAGGATATACTTTGATCAATCACTTCCCCTAGGAGAGATTGGCCCAACAATGTCAACTGCTACTCTCTCGAATGGTTCAGAGATTACAGGCATTGGTTTCAATGGCGCAGGACGGACACGTCCCCGGTCAGTGGTATGCTGACACACATCACAGGAACGCACAAGCCTTTTTATTTCCTGTCCCATTCCTGGCCAGAAAAAGTCAGCATGGATCCGGTCAGAGGTTTTCTTTTGACCCATGTGACCTCCCATGACTGAACAATGACCCAATTCGAACACTGCCCAGCGATACTTTGCGGGAATGACGAAATGCAGTCGAACCTCTCCCTAGGGTGTTTGTGACTCACGGTACAGCCGTCCTCGCTTGTGCAGGAACCTGGCTTGACCTCCCTGTGAATACTTAATCACTTTACCCTCCAGCTTCTTACGCACTGAGGCAAGTGTCGGGTCAGACTGTTGTTCTTGGACAACGTCTTGACTACAAATCAAATCTTGCGGCGTTGTGACGGTCAGCGGGGTGACACGATTCGGAGCCTTGGCCACGGCTCGTGTTACTGCAACAGCCGAAGTCTGAGTAGCAACATCTACAGCGCAACTGTTTTTGACGCCCGGTATGTTGCCGATAATGAGGTCAAACAAGGGTTCTGGCATGACAACAGCAGCTGTCAAGCCAGTGTAGAAAGGAGATGCCACCTGGATACGTGCCTCAGGGAACAATCTCACTGACCCATCAATAAGTCTAACTTGGATCTGCTTACCAGTGTACTCGTCGGGCTGAACTAAACTTTGCTTGACAGAGCAACCTGAGGAACCATTATCTCTCAGTACATTTACAGAAACACCTCCCACAAACCCTGGCTGAACAAGAAAGGCAGTGTTACTGGTGGAAGGGTCTGAGGAGGTAGCAGCCAGTCATTGGTGAGACTGCAGAACAAACGATGCAGCAAATGTGGTGCCCTGAGACCTTGATACCTGAGGGGTCGTGCTCACCATTTGAGGAGCTGGAACATTGACCACCTGTGAAGGAGGGTTCACTGTCACTGGGGAACTAGTGAACTGCGGGGAAATACTTGTACTGGTGGGGTTGGCACCACTGTATGCTTGTTGTGGCAAAAGGGCTGCATTTGCATTCTGCCTCCAATACACTAAAGTCGATTGTCCTGACTGAGGGATATGTGGTTTGTCCTTGCCCTGCTGCTGCTTGGAATACTGGTACTGCTGCTGGTTAAGGTTCTGCTCATCATACTGCTTCCACTCAAGTTTCTGAGTGTTTTGCCCCTGGTCCTTCTGCGGTTTTGGACCTTGGCCATTATTCTGAAAACGGCTTTGTTGCTGGGGTTCAGTCTGAGACGATTTCCCAGATTTATCAGGTTTCCTGTTCCAGGTATGCTGCTTGCGAGTTTGATACCCATATGCAGTAAAGAAAGCGTAAGCCTTCTTCACCATTTGGCTGGCATCTCTTACCTGGCAGATCTTAAACTGAGCCATAAGTTCAGTAGGCCACGACTTTTCTAGCTGCATGCGCAGCATAAGGTCAATTATCCCTCACGCGTGGAAGGAGTTTCATCTTTCTCCATCCACTCATCTAAGTAAACAGTAAGCCGGTCAAGAAAATGAATGGCAGTCTCTTTTTCCTGTAAACGCGCCCTCATGAGCTGACTCTTGGCGTCGTCAACTGTGAGACCGTATGCTTTGACGAGTGCGGCCTTCATCATCTCACACGTGAGATTGTCTCCACGAATTCTGTGGAGAATATCGAGGGCAGGGCCCTCAAACAGGCTAAGAAACTGAAGCCGCTTAGCTGCATCATCCAGCTGGTACAGTTGAGCCATGTCTTCAAAACGAGCTATGTATGGCTCGTTGCTCGCCTTCCTTGTATGGGGGAAGCTTAATGTGTGGGGTCGCCATAATATGTGCAGGGATAGCGCTCGTGGAGCTTGGGCCAGCTGCACCAGATGTGTCTGAAGCCAAGGAATCTCGCTTGAGCTTCAACATTTCAATTTCATGTTTTTCGCGTGCTTCTCGCTCGACACATTCCTGTTCTCGTTGTTCTCGCTCGAATTCACGTTCTCTCTCTCGTTGTTCTTATTCGTGTTGACGTTCTCTCTCGCGTTGTTCTAACTCGAGTTTGCATTGTTTTTGCTCGTGTTCGCGCTGTTCTCGCTCGTGTTCGCGCTGTTCTCGCTCATATTCCTGCTCCTTTTCACGTTCCTCACGCTGAATTCGATGCTCTTCACGAGCATCATTCTCGCGTTGTTGTTTGTAATTAAACCGAGAGAGGACAAAGTCCTTAATTTTCTCCAGCTCCGTAAGCCCCATATCTTTGGCTTCCTGTACATAGATGCTGGTAGACATGATGCTAACTCAATCTAAGTAAAGTAGCGACTCAGTACTGACTGCAATTTTTTCAGAGAAAGATGTCAATAATCGAGAATAAAGAATATAGGCACAGGTTAGTGGTGACCAGTTTTATCTAATTAAACTGGTAAAGAAAGAAAATTAAACAAACAACTGACTGTGAAAACTATTATGTAAATTAATAAAAATGAATTAATAATCACCAGTAAGATAGTGCCTATAGACTTTAATGATAAATACCTAAGTATGAGTGAGTGAGTATTATCTCGTGAATAGCTTTAGAGCTAGGAGTTAATATCCTGGAATGAGGTCGCCAATTGTCACGGGGTTTTTAAAGTATAAATAATATTAAAGAACAATATTCAATAATACTGAGAGCAGGACAATGAATTGTCTTGTGAAAATCAAGCAATGATTACTTTCTGTGGCTTGCTTCGCCGATTCTCTAAGGACGAGAATTTATGAACTTTCTCAACAGTACACAGCAGAGACTAATTCCTCACAATTGCTGTTTGTTAGTACTGTTAGCTTCTGGAGAAAGTGACTTCACCCCTGACATTCAATAACTGATGCTATTAATGAAAACAGATTCTTGCTGATGCATTAACTCCTGGTTGCATAACGGATTTTAGTTAATAAAAAGGACTGGCCTAAGTACCAGTTATGAATTGCAAAGCGTTTATGCAAGCTAGGAGCTGCAACTAGAATAAGCTTAATATGGAAAATGAAACACAAGTTTAAATTACATTAAGCTCGAGAAAAAGAACTGTTAAATTTATTGATTACAAAGAAATTTATGTTACATTTCAAAATGAATTGAAAATAAGGAGATCGCACTCACTTGCTCACTCAAAAGCTAACTCTTAAGCCTAGGAAAACGAAAAGAAATACTGGTCAGAAAAGTGGACAAAGCGGATGACTGGGTGTCGTTACTGAGGAAGGACACTGTACACTCTGAGCCTCTGGAATTCAACCGCGGCGGCGGGAACTGGGTGTCGTTGCTGAAGAGGGACACTGCCACACACAACCTGCTTCCGCGGCATGCAAATCTTGATTGACTTCAAATCGTGGGAAAGAGGCAAGTGTCCAGCTGCATTGCTAACGGCTAGAATGAGCGAAACACGCCCATAATAAATCGCTCAGCAGAAGTGCTAATGTCTCGCACAAAGACGATCATTTATGACACAGTGAAAAACTGTTCTGAAAACACTCCCGACTGGGTGGATATGTAGTAGTTAAACTGAACGATAAACACTGGGATTCCACTAGAGTTCGCGGTTTCCCACCAAATGATGTCACGAGCCGACTCGTGACAATCTACAAGTTTCACCAAAATTCGTATGTCAGTTATTTTACCTGAATCAAACGTGTTGTTTCGGGCTAACCATTACTGAGTTACATCTGTATCATTAATGATGCGAATTGGAGACATCAAATTACCCATATCATCCCAGTGTACTAAAGGATGTTATCGTAAATATGATAAGATACCAAAAGCCTACTGATGGACTTCTGGTTTGCAAACCATTTTGACTGTGTCCTTGAGTGAGTGACGAGGTTCTGTATTTGAAGGCTGACTGGGGGCAATGACTTGGGAAGATTTAGGATAAGCAGTTTCCTGGAGTCTTTGAATGGCAGATGTATAAAGGATGATTTCCGCTTGAGACCTCGGTACTAGGCGGAATTCTTCGTGTCATTATTTAAGAAGACTTCCTACTACAGTAGTGGTTATGGGTAGCAAGATGCTTAGAATAGACCCTCCAGTAGTAGAGGTAAGGATCTGCCTTTTTTTTTTCTTTTTAAAGGTGTCTGTTTCAAAGCAATCTCTCGAATTATTGCCTGGTGTGGACGAAGTTTCCTTGATATCTTTCTAACTCTTGTTATGTATTTCTTCAGGAAATTTGCAAATATCTCTGATAAGCAATCTAACTCTGGTTTGCGGCACCTGGGAATTAATTTCCTCCTCAGGTTTGGCTTGGTTTCTTTCGGAAACTGAATACATTCACGATGATGGGAAATCAATGGTTTTCTGGATCTCCGAGGCATCTATCCACTCATTAAAGCGATCAGGATAGGATTTCCAGTGAATATAATACTGCAAAGAGCCGTCTTTCTTTCCGTCTCTTTAATATTTCAATGGGGAAGGTTTCTGGGGCTAAAGTAGGGATTATTTCTTCTCTGTAGAATATTCCCTTGATTGTTTCTCCACCCCAGTCATCCAGCTCATAGGTATAAATTCCTGACTTACTCCTGTGTATTTTAGTAATGCGATATATCTCATCAGTATTCTGTATGATAAATCCTTTTGCAAAGCTCTTACTCCTGAACGAAATCGCTATTCATACTAAGTCCCTTACAGTCAAGTTTAAACTAACTGTTTTTTTTACGTTTGATAGGCTTTTTATACATTAATGTCAAGTGCTATCACCAGTCTCTGGGCTCTTTTCGGTTGTGAATATCATTAGGTGTCTTGCCCCTGAAGCCTCGATGAGGTGGGAAAGTGTGCTTACCAGCGTACACTGTATGGGTAGGTAGTTTAAAGTGCTGAATGCAATTAAATATGGATATATTTTGTGCTTCAGAGTTCTTATGGCACGCTCACAGAGGCTAGCCATTGTCTCTTTTGAGTAAACACTATCAATCAATCAATCAATCATTTCCTGTGGCACCCTCGGGGATGCATAGGGCCTCGATGAACTCACACCACCACATCCTATCTTGTGCTAACTCCTCAAGATCTCCCCAACACTCATCTCCAGCTTCCCGTCTCATTGTCCTCACCCACGTCTCTTTTGGCCTTCCTCTACCTCTCCTACCAAGTGCCACCCACCCTGGTGTACCTCGTACTATTCCCTGTCTCCTATACACATGTCCTAGCCACTTCCATCGTGAGAATCTAACATATTCATCGATCGGCTGCACTCCCGTTATTTCTCTAATTCTACTATTTGGTATCCTTTCCCACCACTTAACTCCTAATATTCTTCTAAGTGCTTTATTTTCAAACACCAAGAATTTATTTTCCATAGTCACTGTGCTGTACCAAGACTCGTGTCCATAAATTAAGATACTCCTAACCATTACCTTATAAAGTTTGATTTTTGTATGCACAGAGAAATTGTTATTATTCCAAATATTTTTAAGCATTCCCATTGCCCGATTAGCCTTCTTTAACCTTTCCTCGAATTCAAAGTTCAAAGAACCATCCTTGGCTAAATAAGTACCTAAATATTTAAACCTATCAACTTGCTTTACAACCATACCTCCAATTACACATTCCTGCGCATTTTCCATATTCATATTGATTATTTCAGTTTTTCCACAATTAATAACCAAACCCACCTTGTGACCTTCACTCACCAAACAGTCCAACACTCTCTGCATCTCTTCTGGCCCATCACAAATCAAAACTATATCATCTGCATAATCTAAATCCAAAAGTTTCCTGTTCTCTCCCCAAAGTATACCTGCACCGGTTTTTGTTCCAACGCGTTTCATAATGTAATCAATGACCAATATAAATAGTAAAGGCGATAGAACACCACCTTGAATTACTCCGGACTTGACTTCAAACGAATCACTCAGACAACCATCAACCATCACTTTACAAAATGTGTCCTCATGCATGTTCATAATGACCCTCACAAACTCCTCTGGTATTCCATAATGTCTCATGATCTTCCCCATAGTCTCTCTCGAAACACTATCAAAAGCCTTTTCAAAATCAACAAAACAAAGACTTAACGGCACTCTCATTTCATTAACTTGCTGCATCAAATGCCTAACTATAAAGATCTGATCATTGCAACCACGTCCCTTTCTAAAACCAGCCTGTTCATCCCTCAGAATACCCTCAACCACTGGCTCCAACCTATTTAACAACACTCTACTGAAAACTTTCAAAGCTATCGGTGACAAAGAGATTCCCCTCCAATTACCACATTCACTCAGGTCTCCCTTCTTCGGAACTTTAACAATTACACCATTCTTCCAAACTGATGGTAGTAACCCCGTCACCCATATCTTATTGAATAGCTTGGTCAAGATCATTATTAATCTATCCCCCTCCACTTTAAACATTTCCGGAAATAAACCATCCTCCCCTGGTGCCTTATTATTCTTTAACTGTTTTACTGCTTTCTCCACTTCTGCAAGCCTCAACTCTCCTGTTTCTAAATTTAAATCTTCCTGAGCAGACGGTATATCCTCTTCTGGTGGTATTGGTCTATTAAGAACTGTCTCAAAATGCTCTTTCCATCTATTTTTAATATCTCCATCTTTGGTCAATAAGTTTCCTTCCCTGTCTCTAACTGGTATTTCCTTGCGTTTACCTGCATTACCACTCAGTTCTCTAATCGATTCATATGCTATTCTTTGACTCTGTCCATCATTTTTGTTTATTAAGATTTCAGTCTCTGCAACCTTTTCATCCACACATCTTCTTTTATCTCTCCTAGCTAACCTTCTTACTTCTGAATTCAAACTCCAGTACGCAGCTCTTGCTAATTCAATCTCTTGTTCATCAACGCATTGCATCTCACTCCTCAATTTAGCCTCACCTCTCTTTTTTATCATATCCCACGTTTCCTCTGATATCCATTTCTTTCTCCTGAAGCTATGTCTCCTTCCAATCGTACATTCAGCAGTCTCGTGCAAAACTTTGTTCACATCCTCCCACATCTCATCTACACTTCTCTCCCCCTCTTCCAACGTTTCCAACACCAAAAACCTATTTCTGCATTCTAATCTGAATTCCTCCTTTTCTTCTCCTTCCCTTCTAAGCTTAACAATATCGTATCTATCAACACCAGATTTTTCCTTCTTCTGATTTTTAAGTTTAAACCTTATTTTTGCAATGCTGAGTTGATGGTCACCACCAATATCCGCTCCCCGTTTAACATGAACATCTAGCAGAGAACTTCTATGCCTCCTACCGATAGCGATGTGATCAATCTGATTTTTATATTTTCCACACGGCGACACCCAAGTTGTCTTGTGTATATTGCAATGCTGAAAGAGTGTGCCCCCGATGACTAAGTCATTTGCTAGACAGAAGCTTCCAAACCTCACTCCGTTTTCACTCATCCTACTACCAACTCCCATCTTACCCATACATGCCTCAAATCCCTCATTTGAACAGCCCATTACTGCATTAAAGTCTCCAACGCAGATCAAAACATCATGTCTAGGTACCCTTCCTACTCCTTCTTGCAACTTTTCATAAAATGTGTCTTTCCTTTCATCGAGTGCATCATTAGTAGGTGCATAACACACAAACAGACTGATGTTGCCATGATTTGATTTAAACCGTGCGTATAACAATCGCTCATCTATAGGATCCCACTCACATAAAGCCTTATTTGCCTTACAACCCAGCAACAATCCTACTCCCTGATAATGCATTCCGTCCTGTCGACCAGATATCAATAAACGTATACCATCCTCCAAATCCAACTTATCGACTCCAGTTAATCTAGTTTCTGTCAGAGCACAAATATCAAGTCCGTAATTTTGAAAAACCTTCACTAACTCATCGATTTTACCGTCATGATTTAGCGTTCTCACATTCCAGTTACCAATTTTAATTGTATTTTTTGCACTGACAAAGGAATTAGATTGTAATTGAGGCAACCGTGAGATTATTATTCTTCCTCTTCAGGTAAGGTTCCAGCATTTTGTTTTAAAATTCTGTCCCCCTGTCTGTGAATAGTCTCCAATGATTCTGGTTAACTTAATATGATTGAAAGGGCGTTCGTTACAGTAGATCCAGTTTTTCGTTGAATGGGATGGACAAACATGAAACGTGAGAACACATCTACACATACCAGTAAATACTGTACGCCATTATTTTCCCTTTGTAAGTGCCTCAAATCAGCCATGTCACATTTCAGAATTATGCGGGGTTCTGTTGCCACAGTGTTTCGTCGGGGGAATCTTTTTCTTTGCAATTTATGCAGAGTGTAAACTCTAGAACCTTTTGAAAATCTCTTCACATCTGTTTTAGTCACTGGAGTGTTTATTTTTTTGGCAGCCCAATATAATTTTTCAATACTACTCAAGGATGCAGATGTAGGATCATAGTATATCTATCGAGTAAGCTATTTATTTCAGTAGGTATGGAATGGACGACTTCACAAGGAGGCTCTCCAACAACGTTTGACCTAAATTGCAGTTGTGGGAGAGTTTCTACAGATAACTAATAAATACCCTTAAAGTTTATTGATAACGGCTCGCCTGGATATTTCAGGAATATCTGGCACATGTTGTTTACCAAATATCTGACGAGCTAAACATTCCACCTGACCCAAGTCACGCATTCTTAGGAGAAAAAAATGTGTAGCATTAAGCGATACGCCACGAGAAAAGGAACCTCCCATAAAAAGGTTTTGAGATATTAATACAACACTTAGGTCTGAATGACATCCCGTGATGAAAGCTTCGGCTATAATCTGGCTTTGCATATCATTTAAATACAAATAATCTAAAATGAGTGGTGATTTTTCTTGAGGACTTGAGTGTACTGAAGGGTCTATTATATCTCTGTGCACAGAATCTTGATAACCAGTGCCTGGCTCATCTTGAAGAAGGTGATAACTTTACACCACAGATAAATATTTTTGAAAAATTTTCTGCATAGTATTTGATAAGTTTAGATATCTGTACGGTTTTTCCTGAGTTTGAAAACCCCGCCACAATAATTCTGGCAGGATCACGAAATATATCTGTATATTCTGATGTTCTCCATGGCTTTTAAACACTTACTGATAGAAAACTAAACTGTCCTCCTCTTATAAACAAAACAGGAAAACTGCTGACACTTTATTTTTCAAAAATCCGTAAAGATTATATAGTACAGTATATTCAGTATAAAGGATTTGCATACAAATGATCTATAAAACGAATGATACAAACACCCACATAGATCATGAAGCAGCTTCACTATCTAAGAAATATTTCCTCCAACATTTTTTTTTCCTTTGTCATAAGACACTGGACCCTGATATCGCTTGCGTGGGAAATACTGTTGGGTAACTGGGATGAGTCGTGACCCCCACAGAGTTGGAAGGTCCTTCTCATCTCTTTCTTCTTCTTCTTCTTCTTCTTCTTCTCCTTCTTCTTCTTGCCCTGCATTTACTTGAACATTGTTAGTGTTACCCAAAGGATGACCATAGCTGACTGACTGAGTAGGGGACAAATACTAACGTTTATCTTCAAATTCACTCAACCCTTTCTCGTTTACTGATAGTGCGGTGATCTGCCCCTGGCGGTTAGATATATTGGTGGCTGTAAAATAATGAAGCTTATTGGTTCCCAGAAGAGTGCCTTGTATTCTTGATGTTTAAGTTTTCTTTTCTGTCATAATGAGGAATTACCTTACCAGTTATCATTTCTTTTTTTATGCAAGGAAGAAGGAACCCAAGGCCAGGAGCCCGTAAACTGCTCCTTCCAAGGAAAAAAAAATACAATACAAAAGAGAGCCAAATTCAAGATGTGTTCATTTCGAGATGCCTGGACACACTGCGTTTGAAAGACTGGAGATCATAGGAAGTAGGAAATGCAGACAGAGGGAGACATTTCCAGAGCTGACCTGTTGCATAAATGAAGGAATGTGAGATCTGGTTAACTTGCACAAGAGAGTTGGGTAGAGAAGGGATGAGAGTTTGTTGCTAGGCGGGTGCTACGCGCTCGTCGTAGAGGCGGAGGAATGCAAGCAGAAGTTCAGAGGAGCAGTGGCCATTGAAGTAGCGACAGAAATGAGATAAAGATACAACAATGCAGTGAAGAGACAGAGGTTGAAGGGGGCCAGTAAGAGGAGGAGAGTTAATAAGATGAGATGCCTTTGCCTCCACCCTGTTGAGTGGAGCTGTAAGTGAGGAGCCTCCCAACAGAAGAGAGTTGTACTCCACACAGGGGCGACTAAAACCCGTGTACAAAGTCAACAAATGTGCAGGGGTAAAGAAGGTATGGAGTCGGCTTAGCACACCCAATCTCTTGGAAGCAGATTTTACAAGATATGTAATATGATCTTTCCAAGATAAATCCCGACTGAATGAAACCCCAACCATGTTCAAGGATGATGCAGGATTCAGCTGGATATTGTTAAACATCAGTGGGTACTCCTGTGGAAGATTTTGTCGGGTTGATAGGTGTAAGAAATGAGACTTTGATGCATTAAAAACAACAAGATTATTTTTTCCCCAGAGATAGGCGCCGAGTCGGACATTAGGTGTGCCATAGCCTCATCCCTTGTTTGTTCAAGTATCTGCTGAGATGGACGTTGCGGGAACTGAATGGAAAGGTGAAGGGTGGAATCATCAGCATACGAGTGGTTAGGGTTGGAGGTACAGCTTAGAAGGTCACTGATGAATAAAAGGAAGAGAGTGGGTGACAAGACAGAAGACAGCTGTAAGAGAAGAACGATGGCCGTCTACAACGGTGGCTATAGAATGACCAGAAAGGAAGCTACACTATAGATGAAGGCACAGACAGAAGGAGAGAAACCGTAAGAAGGCGGTTTGGAAATTAAAGATTTATGCCAGACTCGATCGACAGTCTTTGAGATGTCAAGTGCAATGGCAAAGCTTTCACCAAAGTCCTGAAACGAGGATAACCAGGAGTCTGAAAAGTAGGTGAGAAGATCGCCAGTGGAGCATCACTGACGGAACCTATAATGATGATAAGAAAGGTTCTGATAGGAAAGATACTTTAAAAATTTTCTGTTAATAATTGACTCAAAAACTTTTGAGACAGGATGTTAAAGCAACTGGACGACAGTTAGAGGGATGGAAATGGTCACCCTTCTTTGGGACTGGCTGAATGAGAGCAAACTTCCAGCAAGAAGGAAAGGTACAAGTTGACAGACAAAGGCAAGAGTTTACCAAGGAATGGTGTAAGCACAGAAGCACAGTTATTGAGCACAACCGGAGGGACTCCATCAGGCCGTATGCCTTGTTAGTATTGAGACCAGTGATGGCAGAAAATACATCAGCTGAGGAAATTTTAATGTCAGCCATGAGGAAGTCAGAGGGGGGAAGTGATGGAGAAACGGCACCAGAAATCAAGTACGGTGGAACTGGAGGAGAAAGTTTGAGTAAAGAGATCTGCATTATTATTAGAAGAAATAGCTACAAAGCCATCAGAGCAAAAAAGAGGAGGGAAGGATGATGAGGTAAAGTTGTTAGAAAGGTTTTTGGCAAGGTGCCAAAAGGAGTTGGAAGAATTCGAGTTGGAGAGTTGAGAGCATTTAATACAGATGAAATTATTTTTAGCAGAGCAAAGAATAGACTTAGCATGGTTCTGGGCAGAAACATAAAAAGATGTAATTCAGGGGTGGGTTGGCTCTGGTACCTTTTATACGCTCTCTCCTTGTTGTGGACAGTATTAGGACAAGCGTGATTAAACCAAGGCTTTCTTGCAATGGTCAAAGGATATGAGAATGGAATGTATGCTACCATGTCCAAGAGAATAACCTCCATAATGCGCAAGGCACACTCAGATGGCTCTCGGCCATGGAAGCAATAATCATTCCAGGGAAAATCAAAGAGGTACTGCCTGAGGGCCTCCCAATCCGCAACTCCTCAGTGCCACAATCGTCGTTTCTTTGGAGGGTCCACAGGCCGTACCGGAACAATGGGACAGGTTAAGGTAATAAGGTTATGATCAGAGGAACCCAATGGAGAGGAAAGACTAATAGTGTAAGAAGTTGGATTAGTTGTAAGGAAGAGGTAAAGTATGTTGGAGCTCTCTCCAAGGTGGTCAGAGATACGGGTTAGGTGTTGTACAAGCTGCTCTAGGTCATTAAGGATAGAAAAGATGTAGGCTTGTTCACCTGGTAGATAAGTGAAAGGAGAGGAGAGCCAAAGGTGGTGGTGAATATTGAAATCTCCTAGAATGGAGATTTCAGAGAAAGGAGAACTGGATAGAATGTATTCCATCTTAGAAGAAAGACAGTCGATGAATTTTTCATAGTCAGTAGAATTAGAGGATAAGTAAACCGCATATATATTTAGTCAGAGAATGACAGGAAAGCCGAAGCCAGAGAGTATAGAATTCAGAAAAATCAAGTTCAGGAACAAGACACCAAGATAAGTCGTTGCATACATATACTCGTACACAACAGCCACCTTTGGCTTTGAAATGAGTATAGAGAAAGTAGGAGGATACAGAGAAGGTTTTGCTATAAGCTGCCTCAGACAGCTGAGTCTCAGGAAGAGGAGGTGAGGTTTACGAGTCGAGGAAGGGAGCTGGTGTTCAACAGAGCGAAAGTTAGAGGAAAGGTCGCGAATGTTGCAGAAATGAAGAAGTGAGTCAGACAATGGTTCCAGGCAGCTCGTAGAGTCGTCAGCGGGAGAGGGGCGGATGATGATGGCATTTATGGTTCCCCCCCCCTCGGGGACTCCGAGGCTTGGTTATTTGTCGCAATTGTTCTTTTCTAATTTTGAAAAGGAAGTGTAGTGTGTACTGTGCATGTAGTTTGGTGCTGACAGTTAGAGAATGTTGTATTTGAGAGCATGCTGGCCTACTCTCTGTGTTATTGAAACACTGAAAGGAGGATGCAAAGGAGTTCAGCAAAGGAGGATGGTCAGGAACTAGTCCCGAGGGCTAATGAAACGGGAGCTCCAGCTCTCCCTGTCTTCAACTTTCCATCCACCTTGGGATTATTGCACTGCTCGACTGATCGCAAGAGTACGGCATATAATTGCAAGAGTACTGCGTATAATTTTGGCTTCAAACAACATTCTTCAACTATCAGTTTCCCCCCTACCTCACATTTTAACAGACCCAACTGTCCTTTACATGCACTGCTGTACAAAGAATGTTGGGGGCTGAAATTAGATGTATCCATCCAGTCCACAAGAGGATACCTTTGCATTTCACCGAATGTATCATCACACTTTAGTGAAAATACAAAGCTGTCTGTATATGAGTACACTGCTTTTACTCTTTCCCCATTGTGATTTGAGAACATCATACATAAAATGATACATCTTCACCTTGGCCAAATCAAGAAATTGAAATCCCACAAACTGAGGATGAGACAGTTCTATTTTTGGAGATTGAGAGATCGTTATTACTCGATTTTCTTTTAAGACTATCACCCTTCTGAAGAAAAGATTTCTAACACTCTTTAGAAATCCTTTCCTTCTTCAGCAAATTTTAGTATTGGTTGCATATCTCTGGAGATTGAATAAAATCTGACATTAGCTTGTATATGACTATTTTGTCTTTTGTTGACGCATTATTTCATAGTTGAATGTTTAGTTCTATGTGGTCTTTTAAATATAGTTCCTGTCTAAAAATGAACAGTGAGATCACTCTAACTAATCTCATCCCATGACTCATATATAACTACAGCAATGGTAGAGCTATAAGATAGTTGTACTTTGCTGAGTGTGACGTTTCAAGTTTCTGATTAAATTTAGGATGTTTTCTACCTTCCTTTTGCTCTAAGGCCAGCGAAAAATCATCTGCTAACTGAGCATCCTCTGCAGACACTGGCAGAGTGTCACACCCAAACATACTCTCAGTAGGTTGCCTTTCAATTCCCATATCAAGAAATGTTTTCGTCTCACTGTTACTAAGCTTCTTTATATCACCAGTGGAAAGTGATTCTGTCATTACGGAGGCATAGAGTGAATTAAAGTCGTGATAAATTTAAAAAATTGAAATATGAATTGTAGGGACAAAATTAGGGTTGGTGAATTGGTTATTAACTCTTGTGATGCGGCGAACAACCATAGTGAAACCACCTCTGATGTTATTCTGAGTGAGGTGAATCAAAGACCTGTCACTGATGAGTTGAACTTTATTTTTGAAGATTTCAGCCAGCTGTCGAAGCTGAATGAAAGGAGGGAAACATAATTAACTATATCTAAATGGTGTTGTTGCTGCAAAGTTGTTAGTTTGTGAACGTTTCAGCTAGCAGACCACAGTCTACTTTAAGGTACAGCATGAGATAGTACTTCAGACTAGAGCAACCTGCCACTGACCAAACATATGATGTACGATCATACTCTTCCTCTGTACTGCAGCTTCCTTTTAATGAACTGTAAAATGCATCAATGGGTGGTAAACTATGATCTTCAAGCTCATCAGTCTCGAAAAGATATTCACATGGAAATACTTGCTTCCCAGAAATTAACGTTTCTTTTAAGGATTCATCCATTTCTTCGGGTATTTCCTTAGTGAAATTAAGAGAATTTCCAGACTGAATGTGTACCTTAGCCAAATCAGCAAGACCCCCACTCATAAAGCTATAACTATCGATGAATCTCATCTTGCCAATATCAGCCTTAAAAGCTTAAGAGCCTGTTTGCAAAGCAGGTTAATGGGGAGATGTTGGTTCATTTCCTGACTAATCCTAAATCATAACTCATATTGTGGGCAATGGTAATTAGTCTATTAGAGTTATCTTTTATTTGCATATTACATTCCTACACAGAGCCCCTACATAATTGTTAAACTGCTTAAAGTGCTGATGATGTCTGTGTTTGTCACTACCGCTAACAATTGCTGACTCACGTAATTGACACACAGTTTGCCTTTGGAAGTTTTCCTCATCATTTATATATGAAATGTGTGGCTGCATCGGGTGCAACATATGTGTATGAATCTACTAAATTTTCATCTTTATCCACAATGCTATAGGCATATGCAACAGCGTAATGTGTACTGACAATGATCCATATCATCATCCTTCAGTTGGCCTTCAAAATCATACAGTAGAAGCACACAAAATCATGGGACACTGTTTTCCACCAATTTTTAAATTTAAATGTGGAATCTGGGTCAGGAACTACTTCTTTTTGTTGGGTGAAGTAAAACTGGGAGTGCGAAACCTCCTCCTCCCCAGGAAATTCCGAAAAAACACTTCACAGAAAAAGGGACTCATAGATTGACGTTTATGTAGCAAAACCTAAAGAAATTTCTTAAATCTTTTATCAAACAACAGTGTTTGTTGTCTATTAGAAGTAAATAAACTTCGTCCACATACTTCTTGCTCCCTATTCTGACTATAGCCAATTCGTAGGAATGTTTACCTGTACTGATTCTGAAACTAATATTAACACTTAACTGATTTTGAAATTCTGCCTGATCAAGGGAGTACCAAGAAATCTCTTTCCCTCTAGGAAACTTTATCAAAGTACTACATTTTTCCTATGAATTCACTTGACGCTGCATATTCCTCTACTTATTATGGGCGGAAACTATCTTGTGAGCAGCCAAGCACTGTATTATGCAAGCATCTTTATTTACTCCTCTCATAGGTCGAGGATGAAAGATCTGCTTGCATCCTTTTACTCTTGTGAGGAATTCTACATACATATCCATAAACTAAGGAAGGACATTTTTTATAATGTTAGTGTATTTGGTGTTGTCTAATATGAACCCACTTCCTCAGTAGCAGAAAGGACATTTTCTATGTGATTTGATATGCACTATTTCAACTCCTCCAGTGTTTGTCCTATAGTACTGAGAGTAACGAAAACTCGTGGAGTGTGAATATAGTGAGTTCTGGTTGTATCTTCCTCCTCTAAAACAGGTTCCTATCTTAATACAACTACCAGCACTAGGTATATGCCAACAGATGCTGCTTGCATCTGTCTCATTACATTCTGAATATGATTATGAAAAATGGAGCAAAGTCTGTTAAGAACACTAGAGGGTCCTGAATGTAATCTCCTGGTGGGCTAAATCTAACTTCGTGTAGCAGGCAGTAGAAAAATAGTCTTCTGCTTACTGCTGTAGGTAGAGATGATGAAGGTGTAGCGCCATCGTCTCTGCTAGTAGAAGGTGTAGCCCCGTTGTCTCTGCTAGTAGGAAGTGTAGCCCCATCGTCTCTGTTAGTAGAAGGTATAGCCCCATCGTTCCTGCTAGTAGGTGAACCCACACCGTCTCTACTAGTCGGTGTGTTTCCAGGGAGATGGGGTCGTCTTAACTGCTTTGAAGTTCCCCCTACCCCACCCATGAACAGCAGTGTTTTTCCTTAAGGCTTCTTCCTGATAATGTTGAACCATTAACAATAAGAGGTATGTAGGGTACTGACTCATCAGTGTTTATAATTAGTCACCTTGTAAACAGGACTGTCTTTGATAGTGTTGGAAGAATATGTTGACAAATCGCCCAAAACCTGGTATGGGTGGTTTTGATGTTAATCTTGCTGCCACACTTATCACAGAAGGTCTCTAGTCGTACCATGATGAAAGGGAACCCCCAGAGTTCCTCGCTGGCCTTACAAATCCTGATTGCTCAGTTGCCAGCTGTATGCTCCATAGGTCCTATGGAGATGTGATCAGATTTTTACAGATGCACACACACAAAATGGAGGTCACTGTTCTTGCTCTTAACTATTAAGTTTCTTCAATTATTTTTCTAGATTTATACTGATTTTGACTGTGGTAACAGAGAGGATAAGAAGAAATTAGGGATAAAACAGAATGGAGAGAGAGAGAGAGAGAGAGAGAGAGAGAGAGAGAGAGAATTTTGCTAGGTGAAAGCTACCCGGGTATGAAAGTTGGTCAAGGCCACTCACTCACTTTGGTCTCTCCGTCCCTTGGACATTTTCCAAATAGCTACATTACGGGATGGACGTGTGTGCTCTCGTGATTAAAACATCTTCAGCCTGTGTATATTTGGACAGGGGGTGTATGGCCAAATAATTGTTGGGGGGGGGGTAGGGATTGCTTGTGGGTATGCCCAATACTACGCACGCATAGTAATGGGCATGTCCATTACTACGCACGTATACTCGGTTTCACGGAGTCTGACGCACTGATTTTGCCAGCCGAGGACAGGTGGCTTTGGTAACACTGCGCGATGCACTCGGGCGGTGATTGGTGTTTTTCCGTTGTGTTGGAATGTGCACCAAATTGACTTTGTATTTCCTACCAAGGCAACTCATTGATTTGTTAAATGCCGGAATATATAGATACAAATTAAAGCAATGATATCATTAATGATAAGTATGTGCTTATCATTAATGATACTAGAGATAAACCTGAACGACAATGATAACAAAAACTAAGTAAAGTCGCGACTGGACGCATACGGACAAGAGTCAGCGACTGATTTATTTGTTTAAATTCATTTCATTATGTTTGATTTCGTTCACATTGCACGCGGTTTTATTACGGCAGCAGAGTTAAACTGTTATTTTCTCATGAGGTTTCCTTTTATCTTACTCTCCTTCCACCATTAACAAAACTTCGATTCATTCTACAGTGATGTAATCCATTACTTTCCCGGCTCTGTCGAGGGGACAGAGATACATGCTTGAGGAAAGGGTGCACGGTGGCCAGGGATAGGGTGTCCGTCTGTCTGTATGTATGTCTGTCTCATGATACGAAAATGTTTTGGAAAATCCAACACCAAACTTATTCATGTAAGAAATAATTTTACTTAATCTGACTCGGAATACAAACAAATGCAAATATTTAAAGCTACTGTTACCTATGAAGATAATGAAAATGTTAAGTATACTATATGTATTGAGAATAGCATGTATTGACCCCAGTGAAGTGTGTGTGTGTGTGTGTGTGTGTGTGTGTGTGTGTGTGTGTGTGTGTGTGTGTGTGTGCTCACATAAATCATAATTATTAGAAGCTGAGAGTATCTAGGGTAAGGTTGTATATTAGCAGATGAGGTAATGAAGGGCATGGTGTTGACTGTAGACTGTGACACTGTGTAGTAGTGGTGGGAAAAACATTCAAGCCCTTACAGGACCTCGGAACCACCTCGCTATGAACGTCTGAATTCCGGCCGCAGTCGCTAACTGTGTTCGTATGCATCCAGTTGCGACTATACTTAGTTTTTGTTATCTCTGTCGTTCAAATTTATCTTTAGTATTTAGAAGGCACATACTTATCATTAATGATATCATTGCTTTAATTTGTATCTATATATTCCGGCATTTAACAAATCAATGAGGTGCCTTGGTAGGAAATACAAAGTCAGTTTGGAGCACATTCAAACACAACGGAAAAGCAATCACCGCCCGAGTGCATCGCGTAGTGTTACCAAATCCACCTGTCCTCGGCTGGCAAAATCAGTGCGTCAGACTCCGTGGAACCGAGTATAGTAATGGCAGGGGGAGGAGGGGGGGGGACTGCTTGAGGGCATGACCCATCAGTACGCATGCGTACTAATGGGCGTTTTTATACTACTGTTGGCCAACTTCATATCGGGTTGACAAGCCCAAATACTTAGTCAAAACCTTATATCCTCTTATCTCATATGTATGTTGTACAGGTTTATAATCACAGCTTTTTGCACTCAACTGGTAGATTTTCATTCATTCAAGCTTTCCTAAAGATCTCAAAGAATAACTTTTGTTCCACTCTCTTCACTGTATTTAATCATCCCTGCAGACACCTCATCAGCACCTTCTACCTCCCAGTTTTCCAGGCTGATTACAACATTTTTCACCTCTGCCAGTATCACATTTCCCGGCACTACGATTCTTTTCTGTGCACCGCCAGTATCAGTCATTTTTACAGCTGCTCTGCTCTCATTAGTCTCATTCAGCAGCCTTTCAAAATATTATTACTTTGTCTTCCTTGGTGTACTTTCATTGAATTGAATTATTCTACTTTCATCCCCACACTTCCACTTCTATGATTTCACGCCTCATTCCAGAACAACTTCCTATTTTTAGAGTTCCTTGCATGTATTTTTCAAGACCATTATTTACGTCCTACTCTCTTTGCACGCCTCATACTTTCAATGTATTCTCTTCATCTTTTACTTGAAACCCTTACCTATATCTACACTAGCCACTTCATCGTCTTTTTCTCAACTGCTCTCCCAACCTCCTCATCGTACCAAGATGTAATTCCCTTCTTACTTCCTAGCCTCGCGACACCACACATGACTGTCATATTTATATCTATAGATAGATAGATACATAGATAATTAGAATTTTTAACCAAAACCACATAATTATTCTACACTTAGCGATTACAGTAAGGCGCGCTGTATGAATACAGTGGTTCTCAAACGTTTTCGCCCACGACCCCACAAATAATGTTGGGAAGATGTGCGAACCCCCCCTCCCCCTCCCTCTCTATGTCTCTGTCTTTCTGTCTGTCTGTCTGTCTCTCTCTCTCTCTCTCTCTCTCTCTCTCTCTCTCTCTCTTCTCTCTCTCTCTCTCTCTCTCTCTCTCTCTCTCTCTCTCTCTCTCTCACACACACACACACACACACACACACAAACAAACAACATACACACACACACACATACACACACACACACACACACTGTCTATCTATTGCCAGACGCCTTAATCCCGTAAGGGGTGGCCACAAACAAATCGCCTCCATGTCGCCCTGTCCCCCACCATTTCATTGCCCTGCTCCCAGCTCACACACCCCTCTCTCATGTATCTCTCCACTCCATCCTTCCATCTCATCCTTGGCCTCCCTCTCCCTCTCCCCCCCTCCACCTCACTCACATACACTCTCCTCGTCAGTCTCTCACTCTACATCCTCTCCACATGTCCAAACCACCTCAGCGTGTTTCTCCTAATGCTTCTGTCACATCCACATCCACATCCACACAACAACGCTCCTTCACTTCCACTTTTGTCAGTCTGTTCATGTGACTCCACATGCTCCTCTCAAATAACTCATTTCCACTGCTCTCACTCTTGACTTGTGTCTCTCCAACAAGGTTCAAGCTTCGCTTCCATACGTTAGAGTTGGTATGACAATACTGTCATGCAGTAGCTTTTTCAGTTCCATGCTCACTTCCCTGTTTCTTATCACTGCTTTCAAGGAACCAGCAACCTTTCTTCCCTGTTGCACCCTTTCAACCACTTCATCCTCTAAACATACACAATACAGTATATTCCTTCTATCTCGGGTTGTAGCTATAAAATGATAAATTATCCTTTGTCCTCTCAGACAAGTTTACAAGTACGATTACCAGTGAATAACCTACCGGCATTAGTGAGATGAATGGGCCAGCTTTTTGGAAAATACGAGTAATACCTCCATCCTCTGTCTGATACTGGAGACAACAACTCTGAGACCTTCCTGCACACCGAGTCGTGACCGGTATTTGGCTTTAATGTATGGTAGTACAGAAAATGCTGTTTCACAAACATATCGGTCCAAAAGCAATTAGTAGTAAAAGCAGCCTTGGATAATCCTGGATATTCCCATGCGAGAAAATCCAGAATTCGGCCAGTGTTGTCATTGCAAACTATGTCCGCAAAGTTCTTTCACTGGACAGCTCCAGCAGTGTGTCCTGCTGGTCTGATGATAACTGATCCTCAGCGACGGTGAACGGTTGTTGTATCCAGTCACATTTTTCTGGATTTGTCTCTTTCTGGAAGTATCTCTTGAAGTGGTCCACTAGGCCTCGAAGGTGAATGGTAATAATTTCTTAAATGTTAGCCTCACACAGTCTACTCCCCTACATCAATTCTTCCAGCTCTGGAAAAATGTCCACACTACTCACATCTACTCGCACAGCACATCGCTCTAGCTTCCTTGTGAATGCGTCGACCTTATCAGATATGGACAAGATGTTTGTGTTTGATCCTCGTGGTGATAAGCAGCTTACGTTTTTCAGATATGCAAGACAAATTGGCTACATCTGATAGCTAGTCAGGTTCAGTCAAATGGTCAGTGGGTTGAGATCCATAATCTATCTATTCTGTCCATCTCGAAATTGATTTGGAAAAAAACCCACCTCATATCGCAACTCGTACAGGCAGTTCAAAACTTTCTCCCTGGAAAGCTACCTGACCTGTGTATGGAACAGAAGGGCTTCATGATTTGAACTCAGCTCCTTGCAAAGTGTTGTGAACACCGTGATGTTCATGGGACGCGATTTGATGTAGTTTACTGTTTTCACGGTAGCTTGAAGGATGTTGTGTAACTCTGGAACGAGGGCTTTACCACTAATAGTTTTTTTTTTTTTTTTTTTTTGAATAAGACATTGCGTAAACTTAAAGTGAGATGCTACGTCCTAAGATTTTTACTCTTAGTCCTTTCCTTTTACCTAGCACTGCCCGTGCACCGCTGTGCACACGTTAACACATTTGTCCCAAGATAGTTTCTTCTCTTGTACTTTGTTCTCCAGCATTATGAAAATATCATTTCCTGTGCAAGTTCCCGCCAGTGCAGTGCAAAAAATGCATGTCTTCGTGAAGCATTCCATCAAAACTGTACCTGATGAATACATGCAACTGTGAAGTATTTTAGATATCTATTGATTCGTTCATCTGCAAAGTATATTTCCCGTCTTTCACCTTGTCAGCTGACACGTATTGTCATCTATGATGTCCTTAAAACGTCGAACAATGTGTCATTAGACAGGGAGACAGTTTCAAGCTCACAGTCATTTTATCACCATGCAAAGCCCGATTCACAGCCACTGCGGTGGGTTTGATCAGAGTTTCTCCAACTGTGTGAGTCTTTTGTGACCGTGCAGTTATGTAGGCTTTGAGCCTGTAGTAGTGATTATGGTTTGTAGAGAAAACACTTGCTATTGACCACGCAGCTGTTCTTCCTTTCGGCAGAAAAAGTTTATTGGTTTATCAGTACATGAGGAATGCTTGGTTTGAAAATGCATTTTCATTTCCACTGAATTAAGTCTTTCGTTTGCATTTTTGTTTCTTTTTGAACATTAAACGTACTGGGGGTGACACATCTCGTTGATATCACAGCCTATGAATCCGTACTGTATAAATTCCTTCTGGTACTTCCAGTGTTAGAATGTATGGTCAGATGCGTGGGTCTCACCCTTGCGTTTCTCACATCCTGTATTTTCGTTCAAAGTAGGTCTTTCTGAAGGAATGTCGGCAATTGTTTCAAATAAGTTTTTGTTGTCTGTTTTCTTATCTTTGTTCATGAGAGTACAGATTAGCCACTGTTGCTGATAAAACTATTGAAAAATGAACATCCACAGTCCAGACAGCTATTAAAAACTGTTACTTGATGACATGTGTCGCACTTCGCTGCGTTGCGGCGGACAGATGCCACATGTCGCCAAATTGGTACCAAAATAGCTATGTCTAATACCAAACATGCAGTTAAAATTTCGGATCTTGAAATTCAGACACCAGTTTTTATCAGAAATGAATCGTAGACAAGGTATTTCCAAAATTGTAAAAGTTTTAAGTAAAACGCATGAAAGTCTGGCATGCCAGTCATGTTTCCAATGAAGCTTGGCACCAGTAGGTCCTGATGTATTTGAGTTATGGGCAGGATAAAATGGTGAGGGACGAAGGGGGGGGGGGAGGAATGAGTATCTCGGTCCTGGGCATTGTGACATACTCATAGAATGCATACCTGTTTCATCAGTTATCTCTTGGGACTCTAGCAAAGGAAATTGAAAACATGCATTATAATGAATCCTCTCATTACCAATCGACGCAGGCTGCTTCCAACCGCGAGCGAGTATTTGGGACACAGTCCTGGGCACCCTAAACCACACGCAGAGACCTCCCTTGTCACCAAGCTATTCTCGCGCACTCGATAGTTCATAAACAGTTAATCCTCACACCCTTATTTAGCTTCGATAATCGTAATTTTTCCACCGTAATCCTGAATAAATGTACTTGCTTATGGTGTTGCAAAAAAGAGCAGCCGAACATAAATTATGCCTTAATTTTCTTTCCAGTTTTTTTCTCATAGAAATATAATTTTTATGGTAAATGTTACTGAGAAAAAAGTAATAGTGAATTTATATGGTTACATTTTAGTGTATAAAGAATTACTGTAGGTCAGTTATGGCCGATTTTACTCAGTGCGAAAAGAAATTATCTTACACTCGAGCAAGGCTTGTAGCACACTGACTGGGGCCACACTGCCACAGTGGGGCGAGGCTGAGTGCTGGGTGGGTTGAGTGTGGCAGAGGAATACACGGGGACGCAAGTAGTGCTTTATTCTTGCCCAGAAATGGACGCAAAATCATTTTGTGATTCAACGCAACCGGCATTGAATGGTAATGAGCGGTTGAAATGTGCGCAGATGCAGCCTACGTCAACCGGTAATGAGTGCATGAAATTTCCACCGCACCCATAACCACGAAAGGTTAAAACGGTGATGAGTAAATATTCCAGTTTTATATTTTCTAACAAACAATCTCAACTTCCTTCAAAATTTACCATATACTTCAATGGTAAGCATGCACAAGATGTAACGAAAATTGCAAATACAGGCTTAGTAACCTCTGTATTACGGTACGTGTTGTTTGACGTTTCTTACATGCAACAGTGATTTTTCAACAGATTTGGCATGCATTTTTCATCCTATATCCCAAATGCCGTCCACATCTGCAACAATTCGTGAAGCATTTAGTACATTATTTAATGCTGCTTTTAAAAAATGCTTTACACATTCACTGTTTTAGAGTGGCTACATATATCATATTATAAGGCTAACCCCCTTCCCCTCCCCCCCAGACAGAAGCACATAATACTGTAACATGTTCACATTTTGTTTGTTTTTTTATATCATCATGTTATCTCACGACCCTTGGGGGGTCACGACCCACAGGTTGTGAACCCTGGGTATAATATATCGTCCTTTCATTATTAAAACCGTCTATATAAATAACGTACTATAGTCGCGGCGCGCGACTCTGAGGTTGTTGTTATCGTGCGCTGGCAACCTATCATTCAGAAATGCGTCTGATTTCGTGTATAATATGAGATGCATGTCATTCGTGTATAATATGTTCGTGTAGGTTGCCAGGGTACGATAATGACAACCTCAGAGTCGTGCGCCGCGACTATAATTAACACTGGTTGGCCCTATGCCAAAAGAAGCAGATAACGAGGAGATGGTGGGTTAATTGATATAACCAATAAATAATGCCTTCAGACCAACATACTTCCAAAAGTAATGAAACACTAACATGGATTTTATCCTCAGAGTTGATAATGCCACCGTGGAAGAATACTTCCAACTAATGAAGGAGCTAAGGGCATTGTTTCCGGATCTAATAGCTGGGTTCGACATCGTGGGTCAGGAAAGTAAGGGTGAGCCTCTCAAGAACCTGCTGGAGCCTCTTCTTAAGATATCAGCAGCCGGCATTCCCGTCTTTTATCATGCGGGAGAAACAGGTTAAACTGATTTTTATTATTCTTTTCATGGATAACTTTTTGTATTATGTCTGTGACCTCTGTGAGGGGAGAACTTTCTATAATAACTTGTCACTTCTGTCGCTGCCCAGTAACGACCACTCCTTCCACCATCTTCCTGAATTACTGGGACATGAGTGCACTTACAAAGAAATTAATTATCATACCATAATGCACGTTTTTTTTTTTTTTTTCTTTTTATGGAGAATCTCCTGGAGCGGCTGTGTTCATTAGTCTCTAACGATTTTCAGTGTGAGGGGTATCAGTTCCATTGATATTATAAAGACTTTAGTAAGCCAAATCACAGTACACCATACAACACCATACATAATCACTCTACCATTTACCACGACAATGGCACTGACTGAGTGGCCTGAAGCTCCTGCATTGAATAATATTTCCTTTGTTTAAATATTGCTTATGGTGGAATAACCACTAATTCCTCCAAGTTTCGCTGGAATTGTTTAAATACATTTTTCGTGCGACATAAAAAATATAATAAAAATGGAAACTTTGATATAGACTTCGTTTCAGTTTGGTTCCAGTACTAATAAAACCTATTGTTATGAATTGATATTGGCTTTTTCAATTAAATGTACTATTACATATAAACTTGCAGCAAAATGAAAAAATAAGATATAGAATATATTAAATCATTAAACAAAGAAAGGAAAGTTGAGAAATAATTCGGGTAAACTATTTTCTTCTCGCCTTATGCTTCTTTCTGAAGTATTTATTTTCAGTGTAAGATGCTAGATGATATAATGTTATCCCTGCGATCTTTAAGGCCGCTTTCACACGAGGCCACCAGTGGCCGCCACTGGTGGCCCAGTGTGAAGGGGCCGGCAACTAGTGTAGCCGTATGAAAGCTCCAATTTGAAAAAATGCTTTACAGCGAGTGGCAGCAACCGCCAGTGGCGGACACTAGTTGCGCGAGCAAGCCACCGCCGGGAGCTGGTTGCTGGCAGGGCAACCGCAGTGGACTCGTATGAAAGGCTCCATTGAAAACTATGGGAGGCAACTAATTGCGGCCACTGGTGGCCTCGTGTGAAAGCGGCCTAAATTAACCAATCCAGCTGGAGACACTAAAAAATATAAGACTTATTCTAAACTCACACATGAACTTTTCCTATCATACGAGTAACATTCGTGTAAAAGTACCCCGGAAACTCGACCTAGAAGACACTCACAGCCACTGCTTTTTGACAGCAGAAAGAATCCTTGTACACTGTCTATAAACAATTCATTTGAACAACTGTGACTTATTGTGTCTCAGTTTGAGACGAGACATTAACAAGAAAAAACATGGATAAGCTAGAAATAAAAAAGAAAGCCATAATAATAATTAGATACACGAAGACCATGAATATATATCACAATCATCAAGAAACAATAATAATTCTAATCGGTGAACACATGAATATGACAAGCACACAGTTCATTACTTCAGTCCTAGGCCCTTCCCCCATCACATTTGTTCATCATATTCCAATACCTCCCCCCCCCCTTCAACAAAGAAACAAGACGATAACAACTGCTCAACACTACACAGAGGATCTCAGCAACCTACCATCTCCACTCTACACCACATTCCTGAACACATGCATTAACACACTGCCATCACAGCCATCCAGCAACTATAGCCAAATATCCTTCAGGATGATCCACCAGATATACACTGATCAAAAACTACCCTACCTAGACAGACAAGGAGGGCTGGACCAATGACAGTTATTACTATCAGTTAAAATTACAAATACAAGCCTGATTTTTTTTAACTACAGTTAAAATTACGATTATGATTACAACATTCATTTACATTACAGTTCCTCTTTGAAATTAGAATTTTCTACTATAATTACGGTTGCAGTAACAGATTGCTAAAGACTAGGGTACCATCTGAAAAGAAAACCGTAATGTTGTCCGGTTGTAAGGGTTAACTACATGTTGATGAATGTGTCGCACTTAAAACAATGCCAATGAATCAGACATAAGAACCATTGCAGTCCATGTCTACTACAAGTTACAATTAGTGTTTTAAAAGTTGGAATTTTATCAAATAAATCACTATCATTAACAATGACCAGAAAGTAATGAATGATGCAAAGTTGACCCCTGTTTAATATAAAATAATTTCCAACAATGCTGAAAAGTCACATGGATGGAGCAAATGTTGCAAAACACCCCATCAGTACGAATGCAAAGTTCATTCATGGGTGCAGAGTTGGGACCATTCTTTCCAGTAGAGCAGTGGTTCTCATCCTTTTCAGGGTCATACCTCCATTAGCAACTGACCCAAATACCAACGCTACCCCTCTTTTTTGTTCCATCATAATTGGCTTTAATTTCTTCCTGAAGTAAGCAGAAGAATTAAGACCGTGTGCAAAGTCCTCACTGAGTAACTTAAGCTTAAATGAAAGAAGATGCAGTACCACCATGGTAGTTCACAGAGTATTTCGTTATATTCTTTACATTGGTTCTTTACTGATTATCTTCTTTGTTAGACCGGTTGACATATAACATTGAGTCACTGATTAAAAGAAAGAAAGAAAATAGAAATGGCAGCACAACTGCTAGGGTCATAAGGCATGAAGGCAACAGACGACAAAAAAGAATAAAAGGAGACAAGAATCTAAGACATCAGTAATACAGTAATTAAATAATAAAAGTACTAAAATCACTAAAAACACACACGAAACAATAGTTAAACACTAAAAGCAGAAAAAATATCAAATACTAAATCTTATGAAGCAGTCCAGCAGCCTCCACAAAGGTGAGGTATTCCCCATTCATACAACAGACAACCTCCCCAGGCTTCGACTGAAGACAGTTCGTGTCATCACCCGCCTGGCGCTCAGAGGGGTACTGATGGCGTAAATCCCCAAGACTGGGGCACTCCTCCAGACAGTGCTGAACAGTCAGGGGGTACCAAGCAATCCTTACAGGAGGGGGGAAAACCCTTCATTAAAAAATAATGAGAGAACTAGTTGTGGCCAGTTCACAACTGGCAACAAGTCTTCTCCCACTGGCAAGACAAGCCACAGTAAGTGAAGGAGCGCATCTGGTCTCAAATGGTACATATTTTGTTGGCCCCCACCGGATCCCAGTGTTCTTGCCAACAGCGTTGAATCTGTCCAGCAATAAAAGTTTATGCAGGCAGCTGATGAAGAGGAGGATAGCATCCCACTGTAGTAGAAGGGCGTGTCTACTCATTCCCGGACACCCCTATTTGGACAGGAACCCAACAAAACCTTACACGTTGGCCAATGAGGAAAAGCCACTATATAACTAATGAATCAGTGGATGACATGAATTAAAAGATTCCACTGCAGATAGAGCTCTGTGGGTGCCACTGAAAACCACAAAAGTGACTGAGGGAGAGTAAAAATTATTGGAGAGTAAGTAGAATTGCAGCCAGTTTCGCTAAAAAAACTGAAGCCATACCAGGAAGACTATCGCCCAGAGTGAAGGAAGGGAAGACGACACCAAAGCCTACTTGATAGGCAATCCTCGATCAATCAGTACAGATAGGGACAGAGTCCTCATGAGTAGAGGCATGTTCTGATAAGAGAGAGAGAGAGAGGGATACCTGAGAGGGATGCAAGATCTTTTTCTACCAACAATGGACCTACAGAATGTCACATAGAAGGAGAAACTGAAACCCACCCTCGTGATTCGATGCAGTCAAAATGTGAACCTAGGAATAGAGAAGGCTGACATTATATAGGGGCTTTGGGAAACTAGGAGGAGTGTCATAAACAGAAGATTGCGAATCCTGTGAAATCTAAGTACCAGACACTGAGTCCGGGGGGGGGTTGAAGTCGACACCAAATCATCGTCAATGACTGGCAATGTAAATCCAAAGGGAGGGCATCAGCATCCACCAACAAACTCGAAATTGGGGATGACTTGAATGCCCCAGTTGCCCGTGGACACCAGCATGATGCACCAACTATAACATCCGATAAAGGGCATCTGTAGCAGAGAAGTAGACCTCATATCCATATTCAGGGGTAGACAGAATAAGAGATCGATGCTAGAGGAAGAGAGTTTGATGGTTAGCACCCCAGGAGGTATTACTCACAACCTTCAGCAGACTCGAGGCCTTAATGCAACCAGCTTAACTTAACGAATATGAGGAACCAAGGTCAGTTGTCTATGAACCAGAAGACCCAGAAACCGAGTTTGTTTCACACAAGAGATTCTGGAACCATAGAGGTACAGGTCAAGGTCTGGATGAACCATACAAAGACAGCAAAAATATATAGCAACAGTCTTTGTAGATGAGAAACAGGAACCACAAGACACAGCCCAGTGGGAAACTTATCAATAATCAGATGCAGCTTCCTTTCAACCAGAGACATTCGAGATGCACTGACGGAAGTCGAAAGGTCATTGACAAATCAAACAGTGACCCACCATTTGGGAATGCATTGATTATGCTGTCGATGGCGACAGCAGAGAGAGTAACACTAAGGATACAACCCTGCAGCACCCATTTTGAAGTTCACGGGCATTAGAAGGCGTCCCCCCCCCCCATTCCGACCTTAAAAAAGATAATCTGCTGCAATAAAACATATAAAAAATAATAGCAAAGCATCTGTGAGGATCAAACTCATGAAGAGAAAGTAAAATGCCATGACGCTAGACAGAGTCACATGCCTTCTACGGATCAATGAAAACTGTGACCTGGTGTTGTTTGGTGGAGACAGCTATACAAACAGAAGATTCCAAGGACAGGAATGTATCATAGTTAAACCGCATTAATAAAGTACCCAGTTGGTTAGAAGATAAGAAGTCGCCTCTCCAAAATCTGCATAGGCTGACCATTCACCATCTTTTCAAAGACCTTGCACATAAAAGAAGTCAGAGAAATTGGTCGATAATTTGTCGCTCGTAGATGATCCTTTACCTGGCTTAGAGATGGGAAATTACAGCATCACCCGAATTAACCGTAAACTGACCAATACACCAGATCGTACTGAAGAATGACAGAAAAAACTTAAGAGGCTCATCTGACAGGTGACGTAAAAAGGTATAAGGAATATCATCACAGCTGGGATAGGAATCATGGCACTGTGACAAAGCCGCCTGAAGTTTATAATTACGAGACATTATAAGCCATTCCCAGCAGAAAAAAACAAAACTGAGACCATGAGATTCTAAGCATTGGTGGTGGCATGGCAAAGGAGAAACTGTATCCTTCTGTGACAGGTTTGTAAAATTATCGATAAGCAACTCTGCAACAGCAAAAGGAATAGCCACAGTCCCATATACTGCACATAAAACGGGAGGGGAGGGAATGGTAATTCTCCTTAAATTTTCTCGCTCTATGACTTCCCTCACTCTGGTGTGAGGGAAGTCCTACAGTTGATGGAGGAAACATACCTCTTCCAGGAAGAACATCTGGCCTCCTATAAAACCCAATGCATATGAGCTCCCGCCCTCAGAAATCCCTACAAAAACTGATGATCCTCACGATGGCAATCAAGCCGAAAGAAGGCAACTCGTTTGGTTCTCAATGGGGAACTGCACTTAGGAGTTCACCAAGGAACTGGACATTTAGGAAACTGACCTTTCATCTCCTGAATAGATAACATGGCCACCGGGTCCAACACATCAGCGAAATAAGACACTGTCTCTCAACACAGCCGAAATCATTTATGGAATGGTCAGTTGGGTGTAATTCCATGAAAAGTGACCTAATCTGTCCTATGTAGGCACCAATGAGGAAGATGAAGTTTAGTTCCACCCTCAGCAGCAGTTAAAAGTGATGAGAAATGGTCGCTGCCACAGAGGTGTTACAACACACCAGTCGAACAGGGCGGTCCTCCCAGGATGGATGGAAAGCTGATGACAGGGAGAGCTGGACCTCCCTTTTTATCAGCGCTGGAGACTAGCTTCTGACCATCCTCTTTTGCTGAACTATTCAGTCTTTCAGTAACACAGAGAGTAGGTCGGCATGCACTTCGATACAAGTTCCTGTAACTGTAATCACCAAACTACATGCCCATTACACTCTACACATACTAGTAAACATTTAGGAAAAATAGCATCTCAGCTCCAAGCCACGGAGTCCGTGGGGGGCGGGGGGGGCATGAAAGTCCCCACCATCCCCCTCTTTCCCAATGACGGCCAAGTGAAATGCCTGGAACCACTGTCTGACTCACTTCATAATCGTTTTTACAACACTCTTGGCTTCTCACCTACATTTCTTTGTGTTGAGCACCACTTCTCTTCCTGTAAACCCCACCTTCTCTTCCTCACCGAGACTCAGCTGTCTGAGGTGATCGATAGTAAACCATTCCATGTATCCACCTACTTTCTAAATGCTCACTTCAGTGTCTAAGGTGGCTGCTGTGTATATGTACCCAACAACATATCTTGCTCTCATGTTCCTAAACTTGAATCTTCTGAATTCTCTAATCTCTGGCTTCGGCTATCATGCCATTCTCTGACTGTATATGTCTGTGCTGTTTACTATCCCCCAAAACTACTGCCTATGAAAAATTCTTCGAATGTCTTACTTCTAAGATGGAATACATCCTTTAAATTTCTCCTTTCTCCAAAATCTCCATTGATCTTAAGTGATTTCAATGTTCACCACCACCTTTGGCTCTCCTCTCCTTTCACTGATCCACCTGGTGAACAAACCTACATGTTTGCTATCCTTAATGACCTGGAGCAGCTAATACAGCATCCTACTCGTATCCCTGATCACCGTGGAGATAATCCCAGCAAACCTGACCTCTTCCTTACAAATAATCCTTCTGCTTACTGTGTTAATCTTTTATTTCCGTTGGGCCCCTCCAATCACAACCTTATCTCCTTAACCTGTCCTATTGCTACAGTTAGGTCTGTGGACCCTCCCCAGAAGGAGTGGCTGTGGCACTTTGGAACTGCTCATTGGAAGGCCCTCAGACATTACTTCTTTGATTTTCCCTGGAATGATTATTGCTTACATAGCTGAGAGGCATCTGGGTGAGCCTTGTGCATTACAGAAGTTATTCTCTTGGACATGAAAGAATACATTCCTTTTTCTTATCCTGTGAGAGAGAGAGAGAGAGAGAGAGAGAGAGAGAGAGAGAGAGAGACTCTGGTTTAATCACGCTTATTCTAATGCCGTCCACAACAAGGTGAGGGCCTACGAAAGAAACCAGAGTCAACTCACCCATGAATCTCATCTCATATATTTCTGCCCACATTCATGCAAAGGCTGTTCATCACTATTAAAAATAATTTCATTTGTATTAAATGCTCTTAATTTTCTTCAAATTCTTCCTGCTGATTCTGGCACATTGCCAAAAACCCTTCTAACAACTTTACCTTATCATCATTCCCTCCTCTTTTCCACTCTGATGGCTCGGTAGCTGTTTCTTCTATGGTAAAGCAGAATCCTTCATTCAAACCTTCTCTTGCAGTTCCACCTTAGATGATTCCGGTGCTGTTCCTCCATCACTTCCCCCTACTGAATTCCTCATGGCTGACACTAAAATTTCTTCAGTTGATGTATATTCTGCCATCACTGGCCTCAATACTCACAAGGCATAGTGGCCATATGAGGTCCCTTATGTTGCCCATAAGAACTGTGTTTACATTCTGCCTAGATAAACTCATTCACCTTTGTCTGGCAATGTATACCTTTCCTTCTTGCTGGACGTTTGCTCTAATTCAGCATGTCCCACAGAAGGGTTACCATTTGAAAGCACAGACTGAAGGATAGGAACTATAAAAGGGCAGCTTGGAAATTAGAGATTTATGCCAGACTCGTTCGAAAGCCTTTGAGATGTCAAATACAATGGCAAAGCTCTCGCCGAAGTCCCAAAAGGAGGATGACCAGGAGTAAGAAAGGCAGGTATGAAGATCGCCAGTGGAGCGTCCTATCCCTTTAATTATCGCCCAATTGCTGTAACATCCTGTATTTCATTTTTTTTTTTATCTACCCTTAAAAACACATTTCCTATCACAACCCTCTTTCCGATCGTCAGTATGAGTTGCACCAGGGTGGGGGTTTTGATGAATGTATTTACCTTGATGCATGTTGGCTGCCTTGAAAGTATAAATATGGGTTTAAAGTAAGAGTATTTTCAGTTGGGAATGTGCATTGACACAATAATTTCAGTCAAAAGTTATTACAATCTACGGTGATAAGAGTAAAAAGGAAGTGTATACAAAGCACCTCAAAAATATCCTTTTTTGTGTGTGTGTGTGACACAGTCTGACAAGCGTGTTTGTCGACCTTGTGACCTGCATCATGCCATGAAACTAACAAAAGCGTGTAAAGAGATGACCATAATGAGCAAAGGGTTGGGTGCGATGGACTATAAATGTGGTGGACATGTGGATGGAGCAGGAAAATATACCCTATTAAAAATGTAATAGGAGAAGAATAATTGGTTAGATTTTTATTTCGAATTAAGAAAGAAGAATGAAATCAGATGAGGTGGGTAAGCATGGTGAGCTGTAGTTGTACTGTAAAATAATGAATGGAAATAAGAATTTGCCCCCACGAAGATGAGCTCAGTAGGAGTTATGGTTTTGATGTAATGAAGGGTGATACATTTTTCTTCCAACAACATAGTCACCCATTACTAATCAGCATCTGAAGTAATGATACAGGTAAAAATGAAATTACCGTAGATTCTAATAAATCAAACCACCTTAAGTTTTGCATCTCCTCAGCTACTGCTCACTCATTTTTTTTTTTTTTTTTTATGCGGTAGATAAGAACAATGCAACCAATTTTTTAAAAGCTTGATCTTTTCAGTCCTACATAGTAAGCCTTTTGAAACAGTGTTTTAACTGTTTAACGTACAAGTATAAAAAAAGAGCAGCACTCACAGAGCGCATACCTCCGCCAATGCTGGATCCGCCCCTAAATTTTAATCGATTCTTTCTTGGCCCATGGCCCACCCTTCCACAAAATTTCATTGAAATTCATTGTGAACTTTTGAAAATACAATGTAATAGGATCCGGATCCGGATCCGCCCCCAAATTTAAAAAATTCTTTCTTGGACGATGGCCCACCCTTCCACAAAATTTAATTGAAATTCATTGAGAACTTTTGGAGATACTTTACGGTAGGATCCGCATCCTGATCCGGATCCGCCCCAAAATTTAATAATATTTTTCTCGGTCCATGGCCCACCTTTCCACAAAATTTCATTGAATTTCATTTGAGACCATTTGGAGATATTATGTGAACAAACAAACAAATGATTCCAGATAACAACCAAAATCTAAACGTTGTTAATTGCGCCATATCCTACCACCCCAAAAAATTTCATGAATTCCATTCATAACATTTTGAGTAATGCTGCCAACAGACAGACAGACAGACAGACAGGCAGAGAGACAGACATATATATATATATATATATATATATATATATATATATATATATATATATATATATATATATATAACTCTGTGTAAAGTGTGCGTTTTCATACATGGTAGAACGAGGGTTCTTGCGCCGCCAGGATAATAAACTTTGGGAGCGTTCTTCTGGCCACGTACTGCTTTGGCGGACATAAGGGGTGCTGTGGTTGAACCATTGCCGCATACTATAACATAAGCTTGCACCAAGGCAGCTTGCACGGGCCGATTACGCTTAGTTCACTGACTACACACACATCCAAAGCCACTCCAAGGTTCCTGCTGGGACTGATAGAGGCCCAGGCTGCAGCTCTCGTAGCTGAGCTAGAGCGATGGGTAATCGCATATCAAGTGGTCAGAATGTGTTTCAACAGTAGGTTTCTATAGCCAGACACCAGACTGGCTCATGTGTGCTCCTTGAGCAGAAATTCGAGAATGACTTGTTATACTCTCCATGTAGGCACCATATCATGGAACTGGTATATAAAGACCCCCTTCGAGCATACTTCGTTGCCACTTCCAGCTCAGAAGTTTCACTATTCAAGCGGTTCCATAAGTTTTGGTCACACGTTGATCATGCCAAATATGAACCTGGTGGAAGAAAAAGTTTCTCAGAGGAAGAAAGAGAAGAGCTGGTAGACTTTGTTCTTGACATAATCAGGAAGGGAACAGTCCGGGACGATTACAGGGAGTATTTGGAAATCGCCCTCATGTTTCTTGACATCAGAGAGATTGAGGGGGAGAAAATCAGCTTTAAAACGCCAGATCCGATGCATCATGCCCGATGATTGTCGAAAGTCTGTCTGTCTGTCTGCTTGTTAACAACTTAACGCGAAAACTACATGTGCAATTTTGACTAAAATTGCAGGGATGATGGGCTATAAACTACTGATCACCTGATTAAAATTTGGACCAAATTGGGCCAAGGCCCAGGCTGAAGGCCCAAATGATGTAAAAAATAAAAATGGGGATGGGTACAATCGATTTTTCGTCATAATTCCTTTCAAATTCGTCATATCGACATGAAACCAAAACCAAAAGGTGTACCTTCCAAATCTGCATCCTATAACATGCCTCATTACATCAGGGGGGTCACCCCCGCCAGTTAGCAGTAGGGGGGGTCAGTGTCAGATGGGTCGGGCCTAAAATTTCAAATGGAAATAAAATCGTCAATTTTCACCCGATTTACTTCAAATTTGACATGTGACATCTTTGAATAGATATCCTGTTGTGTTTATACGACAGCATTAAAATGACTGCCGGGGAATGGTTTGCTGTGCCTAGGCGCAGCTCTCTTGTTTTACCTGCTTCTCAGTTTTTTACGTCTTCATCTACATAAAAAAATTAGTCTTATGCTAAACAAAATCGCATGTTTTTAGCAGGAGTGAAGTAGCAATCAATTTGATATGATGACTGAGATACTGTCTGCTTGTCTTTTCCCTTGTCCGGCTGTCCAATTGCCTGTCACGTTTTCCTTTACAAGAAGGGTCTGTTATCACTTAATATGAATAGTGTCATCTGGTGAAATGAAGACTATAATAAGTCAACGTGAATCATAATCCAGAATTTGTGTCTGTCTGTTTGTCTGTCTGTCTTAATTTGAAGGCCATTTCTTTTCGAAGATGCATGCAATCGTTTGTCTTTAGCAAGAATAAAATAACAGTTACTCATAGTCTCAAATGGCGTGTGTCTTTGTCTTTCTTTTTCCTTCCGGGAATAGTTTATATTCAACCTGGCTAACTAAATGTGTTGATAGTTTGAATAAAATAACAACACTGGCAAATATCTGTAAAGCATATCATTGTCCTTCCGTCAGGTTTTCTGTTTCTCTGAGGATGACTTACATTCAGCAGTATGATTCTCTGTCAGAGAGATTTCCAAGCAAGCCTGAATGTTAAGAACATTAAATTATTTTTCATTTGAAGTCAGTACGAGTATAACGCTCACTCCATTTTGCATCACGCTCTTTTATTATGTTACTGTGTAATTAGAATTCTTCATACATATTAACGTTATATAGATGCTCCTTCCCTCCCTCCCTCTCTCTCTCTCTCTTTCTCTCTCTCTCTCTCACCACCCCGCTTGATCGAATGGTAGCTGACTCCTTTACCTCGCGGTTTGAAGCATCTTACGATGCTTAGAATGGGTTGAAGTATTAACATAACGTAAATTCACGTTGACTTATTACATTATATTCTTGACTTCACTAGATGACTTTATTCAGAATAAGTGATAACAGACCCCTCTTATAGCCTAAAGGAAAACGTGATAGGCAATTGGGCAGACGGACAAGGAAAAAGACAAACAGAAAATCTCTCAGTATGCGTGAGAAAGAGAGAGAGAGAGAGAGAGAGAGAGAGAGAGAGAGAGAGAGAGAGAGAAGGGGGGGGGGAAACAAAGGAGTAAGCCACCTCTCGATCAAGATAATGAAGGAAGGTGGTTGTAGTTGGTAATGGATGGAGCGACAGGAGGAGGGGAGGGGGTTTAAAGCTGTGTCCGAACACCAGATCATTTTTGGTGTCCTGGCCACGGCATCGACAAGGCCTGGATGCTTTCTTTGGACTGCGAGTGTATAGTCACGATTACTAATCTCTGACCAGAGGTGCGTGGCGGGCAGTGTTATGACCACACACGAGCCACGCATTCGAACACAGCCTCTGCACTACTGGGCGGGGCAAAGAACTGTAACCAGGTGATTTGAAGCGTACTACTCCTCATATCTTTGATATCACCATATCCTTATGGTTTCTCCTCCATAATATAATAATCTGTGTTTTTTGTCAGGGGCCGACATTTCTTCAATCAGTCTGCAATTTAGCAATTTCCAAGAAGTAAAAGAACATGTGCCACTATATGTGGGTATTGGGATTATATATACGGTAATAATTATTTTTGAATTAACGGCATTAACTGGCACACATTTTGACCAGCGGGGGCATGCAGCTAAGACGTCGCGTGGGCATAGGGCAACCATTCCCACTGGATGGCAACGCCATAAATATAAATAAGACTAGATGCCGCATCGCCCATTCTTCAGTACAGCGGCTATGCGTCTGCGCGGCCGCCATTTTGGAGCGGTCAAGCATGTAATAGTGGGGCTTGTTTTAGAGCGAATTCAGACTATGAAAATTAATGTTGTTTTGGTGGAGGTGGTGATGGTGGTTATTGATGTTGTGGTGGTGGTGGTGTTGGTGATGGTTATTGTTGTGGTGGTGGTGATGGTGGTTACTGTGGTGGTTGTTGCTGTGGTGGTGATGGTGGTTTTTGTTGTTGTGGTGGTGGTGGTTGTTGTGTTACTTGTGGTTGTTGTGTTACTTGTGGTTGTTGTGTTAATTGTGGTTGTTGTGTTTCTGGTAATTGTTGTGGTGGTTGTTGTTTTGGTGGTGGTTGTTGTTGTGATGGTGGTTATAATGGTGGCTGTTGTGGTGGTGATTGTGGTTGTTGTTGCTGTTATGGTGGTTGTGGTGGTGGTGGAGGTGGATGTTGTAGTTGTTGTGGTGGTGGTTGTGATGGTGGTTATAGTTGTTGCTGCTGTTGTTGTGGTGGTGGTGGTGGTTGTGGTGATGGTTGTAGTGGAGGTGGTGGTTGTTGTGATGATGTTTTTTGTGGTTGTCGTTGTTGTTGTGGTGGTGGTGGCGGTGGTGGTGGTGGTGGTTGTGGTTGTATTGGTTGTTGGTGTTGATTTGGTGGTGGTGGTTGTTGTGTTGGTGGTTGTTGCATTGGTGGTGGTGGTGGTTGTTGCTATTGTGGTGGTTGTGGTGGTGGCTATTGTTGTGGTGATTGTTGTTGTGGTTGTTGGTGTGGTAGTTATTGTGGTTGTTGGTGTGGTAGTTATTTTGGTTGTTGTTGTTGTGATTGTGGTTGTTGTTGTGGTGGTGGTTATTGTTGTGGTTGTTGTTGTGATGGTAGTTGTTGTGGTGGTGCTGGTTGTAGTGATGATGGTTGTTGTGATGGTGGTGGTTGTTGTGGTGGTGGTTGTTGTAGTGATGGTTGTTGTTGTGGTGGTGGTGGTTTTTGTGGATGTTGTGGTGGTGGTGGTTACTGTTGTGATGGTGGTGATTGATGTGCTGTTGGTTGTGGTAGTTGTTGTGATGGTGGTGATTGATGTGCTGTTGGTTGTGGTAGTTGTTGTGATGGTGGTGGTTGTTTTTGTGATGGTGGTGATTGTTGTTGTGGTGGTGATTGTTATTATGGTGGTGGTTGTGGTGGTGGATGTGGTGCTGGTGGTAGTGGTAGTTATTGTTGTTGTGGTTGTGGTGGTGGTTGTGGTGGTGGCTGTTATGGTGGTGGCTGTTGTTGTGGTGGTAATGGTTGTGGTTCCTGGTTCATCTGAAACGTGAACTCGGTGGATTGCAGGCTTAAATTTCCCTTCTGCAACCCACCATCCTGCCTTCGGAGGATAGGGAAGCAGCTGAGGGAAGCTTCATAACCAGACAGTTGAGCCGCTCGTGCTATCGGTGTCACGAAAGATATATTCCGACGCTTTGTACACCCAAAAGCAGCACAGTGCTGTTGCATGTCTAGGTAAATAATGGTCAGCTTTGATCATCGTCAGGAACACGACATCGTCTGCCTCGACCGTTCCAAGATGGCGGCCGCGCAGACGCATCTAGTGTCATGCGGCATCTAGGCTTATTTATATCTATGGGCAACGGGGCCTGTTATCACTGGAGAAAAACATTCAGTTCAAAGTAGTAGTAATAGTAATTTTGGTCAGTATTATAAAGCATTCTTACTTAGAATATGTCGTGTGAATGCCGGCTGCTGTGGCAATCGTGGATAATTCTCTGCTATCACCTACCAACAACTCGGTTAAAGGCTCGCCTCAAGAAATACTGTAGGTCAGTGAAATAATAAACAGATTAATAAAACACAGTATGAAATTCAAATATCATCACGCACTCACCATAGACTAGAAATAACAGCTATAACCAAATTTGTCTATTTCTTACCATGCATATATTACTTGAAAGAGTAATATAAAATGTGAAACAAAAATGCTTCAGTGATGCTTAGAAAATTGTTCATTGAAACACTAAACCTTTCTGAAACGATGGTGGAGTGTGTCTGACTGTGTAGCTTACGCCTGGCCACGACTTTGACTAACTCTTTGGTCAGAGATTAGTGATCATGAGTGTACGTGTACATCCCTTCTTCTTCCCCTCTTCCTTAACTGATACAATCCTCAGTTTCACCAAATTCTGTTATCATTTTCATGCAGCTCAGTATAAGCAATACTTTCTCAGCCTTCTCCGTTCGTTTCCAATAACAGGTAGTGACCTTACCACCATACAAGTCTGCAGTCGTAATTTTTTACCTCTGCCATTCGGTCTCTACTAACGAAATAATCATTGCAACCTTTTTCACCCTCCCAGGGTGTGATAAACTTTCTCAGTCGATATATCGACCAAATATTGATAGAGTGCCGAAGTGACGGAAATGCTTTATGCTGGATCGTTTGACGGTGGGATCAGGCATGGGAAGCCAACACAAAGACAGGTGTATTTGGAAAATGAAAGCATGAGTAAACCAGAAAGTGCTCAGATAATGAATCCATCCGCCAATACCATTGCCATTGAAATGGATTCGGATCCGGATCCGTGGATAGGGGATCCGGATCCTCCCCCAAATTTCTTCAATTCTTTCTTGGTCCATGGTCCACTTTTCAACTAAATTTCATCGAAATTAATTGAAAAATTTCGGAGATATTCTGCGGGATACTCCGGATCCGGATCCACTCCCAAATTTAATAATTTCTTCCTTGACCAATGACCCACCCATCCACAAAATATCATCAAAATCCGTTCATAACTTATTGAGTAATCCTGCTAACAGACAGACAGATAGACAGACAAGCCAACGCAGGGTAAAACAACCTCCTTGGCAGAGCTAATGGGTATGCTGGGTGAGAACGATAAGTAACTGAAATGACTTCTAAACAGCTGTTTGAAATGCTGCATCTTGATAATGCCTATGAGAGGCTATACCCTTTTTTACCTCCGCGAAGGAAATAATGTTTTAGTCAACATTTGTTTGTTACTTTGTCTGTCTGTCTGTTAGCAGGATTACTCAAAAAGTTATGAACAAATTCTGATGAAATTTTGTGGAAGGGTGGGCCATCGGCCAATGAAGAAATAATTAAATTTGGGGGCAGACCCGGATCCGAATGCGGGGTATCCCGCACAATATCTCCAAAAGTTCCCAATGAACTTCGACGAAATTTTGTAGAAAGGTGGACCATGGAAGAAGAAAAAATTGATTAAATTTGGTGGCAGATCCAGATCAGGGTCAGGATCCTATATCCACGGATCCGGATCCGGAATTACTCAAAAAGTTATTAACGGATTTTGATGAAATTTTGAGGAGGGTGGGACATGGGGCAAGGAAAAAATGCTTAAATTTTGGGGTGGATCCGGATCCGGAGTATCCCGAACAATATCTCCAAAAGTATTCAGTGAATTTCTATGAAGTTCTGTGCAAAGATGAGTCAAGGACCACGAAGCAATTGATTAAATTTGGGGGTTGGTCCGGATCCGGATCTGGATCCTTTTTAATGGCAGGCATTGTCTCAGTTTTTAACCTTATAATTGATAGATAAATTATATCCAACAGGTGTATGTGAAGTGTAGTAAATGAGATATTAAACAAGAATATTGTGTTCCAATGGCTCATTTTCTGAGTTGTTCCCGGGAATTGGGAGGTGTGTGTGTGTGTGTGTGTGTGTGTGTGTGTGTGTGTGTGTGTGTGTGTGTGTGTGTGTGTGTGTGTGTGTGTGTGTGTGTGTGTGTGTTTAATACCATGGTTACCACTTAATTAGCTAGGTAGACTTTAATTTACATCGATACAACCCCTTGTGCGGAAAATTCAAGTTGACCTCTTTTGTAGAACTAGTAGCAGGTCTTTTATTATTGAAACCAAAGGAAGATGTTTTAAATATATATATATATATATATATATATATATATATATATATATATATATATATATATATATATAATATTGTGAGGAGTAGACTGTAGCAACAGTCGAGCAGGGCAGTACTCCCAAGTTGGATGGAAAGCTGATGACAGGGAGAGCTGGAGCTCCAGTTTCATCAGCCCTCGGGACTAGGTCCCGACCATCCCCATTTGCTGAACTTTTTCAGTGTCTCAGTAACACAGAGAGTAGGCCAGCATGCTCTCCAATACAAATTTCTCTAACTATCAACATCAAACTACATGCACAGTACACACTACACTTCCTTTCCCAAAATTAAAAAATCATGGCAGCACTACACGTGGCCTCGGAGTCCCCGGGGGGGGGGGACATAAATGCTCCCACCTTCCGCCCATCTCCCAGTGACGGCTCGAGCTGAATGGAACCACTGTCTGACTCTCTTCTTCTTCATTTCTGCAACATTCGCGGCCTTTCCTCTAACTTTCGCTCTGTTGAGCACCACCTCTCCTTCTCTAAACCTTACCTTCTTTTTCTAACTGAGACTCACCTGTCTGAGGCAACTGACAGCAAACCCTTCTCTGTATCCTCCTACTTTCTCTATACTCATTTCAAAGCCAAAGCTGGATGTTGTGTATATGTACGCAAGGACCTATCTTGTTCTCGTGTTCCTGAACTCGATTCTTCTGAGTTCTCTACACTCTGGCTTCGGCTTTACTGTCATTCTCTGACTAAGTATATCTGTGCTGTTTACTTATCTCCTAATTCTACTGACTATCAAAAATTCTTTGACTATCTTACTTCTATGATGGAACACATTCTATCCATTTCTCCTTTCTCTGAAATCTTCATTCTAGTTGGTAGAGGAGTTTGGAAGGGTGTGTGAAAGGAGGAAATTGAAAGTAAATGAGAATAAGAGTAAAGTGATGAAGTGTACGAGGTTGGTAGATGGTAGAGGGATGAATATAGTTTTGAATGGCGAGTTGCTTGAGGAGGTAGAGTGTTTTAAATATCTAGGGTAACATGTTGCTGTGGATGGAAGAATAGATGCAGAAGTGAAGTTTAGAATAAATGAAGTAGGAAAGGTGCTGGGAGGAATGAAAAAGGTATTTAGATGTCGTTCGCTTAGAATGGATGTAAAGAGAAGGCTGTATGAGGGTACTGTGGTACCGACTGCGTTTTATGGGGCTGAAACATGGAATATGCGTGTAGCAGAGAGGAAAAGTTTGAATGTAATGGAGATGAGGTGTCTGAGGAGTACGTTTGGAGTGACGCGTATGGATCGAGTGCGAAATGATGAAGTGCGAAGGAGAACTGGAGTTGTTCGGGAGATGGCTGGTAGAGTTGAGCAGAGGGTGTTGCGATGGTTTGGGCATATGGAGAGAATGGATAATGAGCGATTGGTTAAAAAGATAACTAGATCTGATGTGAGAGGTGTAAGGCTGAAAGGAAGACCACGAATAGGATGGATGGACAGTGTGAAGAGAGCGTTGGATGCGAGAGGGATGCTTGTTGAGCAAGGAAGAGTGGCTGTGCGTGACAGAAATAAATGGAGAGAAATTGTGAATGAATAAGTGATGCAGCCCTGAGGGGATATTCTCCCGCATTTGGTCTGATCAGCTAGTCAGGTCAGGTGCGGGTAAGGGGATGGGCCTGTTACGATGTGGTAGGGGTAAACCAGCTCTGCTGTCGGGCCCTGCTGCAGATGTCACTGATTGCATTGCGCAGTTGACCCTTGTGTGGTGTGGTGCGGTGAGGATCTGTCCGTTCTCCCCTTTGGGACTAAGATGCGAATTAATGTGTTTGAATGGATGAGCAAATGGGGAGTGTGTCGTCCTGTCTCGGCTACCTCCCTTTCCTTGGGGGAAGCAGCCTAGGTATATAGATAGATAGATAGATAGGAGATTTCAATGTTCATCACCACCTTTGGCTCTTCTCTCTTTTCACTGATCCTCCTGGTGAACAAACCTACACCTTTTCTATCCTTTATGACCTACAGCATCTTGTACAGCACCCTACCCGTATCTCTGACCGCCTTGGAGAGAGCTCCAACATACTTGACCTCTTCCTTACTACTAATCCTTCTGCTTACACTGTTAATCTTTTCTCTCCGTTGGGCTCCTCCAATCACAACCTTATAACCTTAACCTGTCCTATAGCTCCGGTACGGCCTGTGGACCCTTCAAAGAAATGCCGTCTGTGGCACTTTGGAGCTGCTGCTTGGGAGGCCCTCAGGCAGTACTTCTTTGATTTTCCCTGGAATGATTTTTGCTTCCATGGCCGAAAGCCATCTGAGTGTGCCTTGCACATTACGGAGTTTATTCTCTCGGGCATGGAAGCATACATTCTTTCCTTATATCCTCTGACTAATGCAAGAAAGCCTTAGTTTTAATCATGCTTGTTCTAATGCTGTCCGCAACAAGGAGAGGATCTATAAAAGGTACCAGAGCCAACCCACCCCTGAATCACATCTTTTATACGTTTCTGCCCGGAATCGTGCTAAGTCTGTTCTTAGCTATGCTAAAAATAATTTCATCCGTACTAAATGCTCTCAACTCTCCAACACGAATTCTTCCCGCTCCTTCTGGCACCTTGCCAAAAACCTTTCTAACAACTGTACCTCATCATCCTTCCCTCCTCTTTTCTACTCTGATGGCTCTGTAGCTATTTCTTCTACTGATAAAGCAGATCTCTTCGCTCAGACTTTCTCCTCCAATTCCATTTTAGACAATTCCGGTGCTGTTCCTCCATCACTTCCTCCCTCTGACTTCCTCCTGGCTGACATTAAAATTTCTTCAGCTGATGTATTTCCTACCATTGCTGGCCTCAATACTAATAAGGCATATGTGCCTAATGGAGTCCCTCCTGTTGTTCTCAAGAACTGTGCTTCTGTGCTTACACTCTGCCTAGGCAAGCTCTCTCGCCTTTGTCTATCAACTTGTACCTTTCCTTCTTTCTGGAAGTTTGCCCTCATTCAGCCAGTCCCAAAGAAGGGTGACCATTCCCAGCCCTGTAACTATCGTTCAATTGCTTTAACATCCTGTATCTCAAAAGTTTTCAAGTCAATTCTTAATAGAAAAATTTTAAAGCATCTTTCCTGTCACAACCTTCTTTCTGATAGTCAGTATGGGTTCCATCAGGGACGCTCCACTGGCGATCTTTTCACCTACCTTTCAGACTCCTGGTCATCCTCCTTTCGGGACTTTGGCGAAAGCTTTGCCATTGCACTTGACATCTCTAAGGCCTTCGAGCGAGTCTGGTATAAATCATTAATTTCCAAATTGTCTTCTTACGGTTTCTATCCTTCTATCTGTGCCTTCATCTCTAGCTTCCTTTCTTTCCGTTCTATACCCGCTGTTGTAGACGGCCATCGTTCTTCTCCTAGATCTTTCGACAGTGGTGTTCCTCAGGGCTCTGTCCAATCACCAACTCTCTTCCTTTTGTTCATCAATGATCTTCTGAGCTGTACATCTAACCCTATCCTCTCCTATGCTGATGACTCCACCCTTCACCTATCCATTCGGTTCCCACAACGTCCATTCCAGCAGTTACTTCAACAAACAATGGATGAGGCTATGGCACACCTAATGTTTGACTTGGCTCTTACCTCTGACTGGGGTAAAAATAATCTGGTTGTTTTTAATGCATCAAAGACTCAGTTTTTACACCTATCAACCCGACAAAATCTTCCACAGGTATACCCACTAATGTTTAATAATATTCAACTCAATCCTGCATCATCCTTGAACATGCTTGGGGTTTCATTTACTCGGGACTTATCTTGGAAAGATCATATTATATCTCTTGTAAAATCTGCTTCCAAGAGATTAGGTGTGCTAAGCCGACTCCGTTCCTTCTTTACCCCTGCACAATTGTTGACTCTATACAGGGGTTTTATCCGCCCCTGTGTGGAGTACAACTCTCATGTGTGGGGATGCTCCCCACATATAGCTCTTCTCAATTGGGTGGAGTCAAAAGCTTTTCGTCTCATTAACTCTCCTCCTCTTACTGACTCCCTTCAACCTCTGTCTCCTCGTTGCACTGTTGCATCTTTTTCTCTTTTCTATTGCTACTTCAATGGTCGCTGCTCCTCTGAACTGTCTGCATGCATTCCTCCACCTCTACGACGGGCGCATAGCACCCGTCTAGCAGCAAACTCTCATCCCTTTTCTGTCCAGCTCTCTAATGCAAGAGTTAACCGTTTGTTCCAATCCTTCATTTATGCAACACGTCACCTCTGGAACTGTCTCCCTCTGTCTGTATTTCTTGCATCCTATGATCTCCAGTCTTTCAAACGCAGTGTGTCCAGGCATCTCGAAATGATCGGATCTTGAATTTGGCTCTCTCTTGTATTTTGTTTTTCTCTTGGAAGGAACAGCAATTGCGGGCTCGCGGCCTTTTGTTCCTTCTTTCTGGCATAATATATATATATATATATATATACATATATATATATATATATATATATATATATATATATATATATATATATATATATATATTTATTTATTTATGGATATAATGGCAAATGAAGTTAAATACAGACTTAAAAGACATCGGACTTGCAAGTATTTTTTGGATCAGACAGTGTCAAAGAACAAAGTAAACGGGATTTGAAAGAAATTGATTCCAAATACATTCACATAATCTCGATTGGATTCTGACAGTTTTGAATCGAGATAAAGGAGGTACTCACCTTCTCTTCCCGTTTATGTTGACAGCCTGGATGGGACTGGACCCGGACGAAAATGTGATTGATGCACTACTGCTCAACACCTCAAGACTGGGTCATGGGTATGCCATCGTCAAGCATCCAGTAGCCAAGGCATTCGCTAAGAAGAAGAATATCCCGCTGGAAGTATGCCCCATATCAAACCAGGTACAGCTTTTCCCCCCACCCTGTTTTTTGTTTGTCAAACCTTCTTCTATTTACTCATTTACGTACAGACCCAGTTGTTAAGTTGTCATACGCTTTCTTTGTCCTTGTTTTACAGTTCCTTCATTTTCACAGCTCTCCCACCACATGTATTTACTTACCTCGTCCGTTAAATTTCCTAACCACTGTGTAAAGAAATATTAGCACATATGTCATGTTGGTGACCTATGGACACAATCCGTGCTCGGGTACCATAGAAACTGAATAAATCCGTTATACGTCTGAGTCTCCAGAAATATGAAGCTGGACTCCAAAGTATGAGAGCACTTTTTTTTTTTTTTTTTAGCCTTTTTTTCTATCAGTGATGTGGTATGCTACCTATTTTTACCAGATCACTTGAGAGGTGGAAGCACCAAGCAAATGCTTTTGTGGATTATTGTGTTTTCTTTTCATCTGCTTTGGAAGTTGAATACTGCTGGTCTTAGGTAAGTTAATCAATAAAGGATTTCCAAAAATATTGTTTATAAAACTTACTAAATATTAGGATCGCTGTTGATAAATGCTCGAACAGAACCCAGTAATCAGAAATGGCACATATTTATAGCAATAGAAAATTTGGAAAATCCAAAATTTCATACTATTAAGGAGAAATATAAAAAGCAGTTTATTGAAAAATACTAAATTTATGATTTCCTTTGTTTATATCTTGATCTGCTTCGCCTCACTGAAATTGAAAATTAAATAACGATTACGATTATAAGGATGGAGATGGATTTGATACAAGTTATGATAATAATGACAATGATGAATATTATCATTATGATGATATTAATTTTTTATTATTCTCAACATCACTATAATTAAACTCTGTTATTTTGCTTGACCATCGCATAACAAGGATGCAGCAATAGATTGTACAGCCTGGATAGTACCCTGTATGAAAACGTGACTAAGGCAGGTAAATATGTAAGCTTATCTTACCTTTCTAAATTACTACCACATAAATCCGTTTCTTGGCACATCTCATAGGTGTCAGTCATTCACCCATCTATTCTCCCCCCAGGTACTTTCTTCCTTTGTTGACGTGTTTCTCCATGAATTACTTTCCCCCATGAACCTGGTTACGCTCAAGAAACTGTTTTCCTTATGAACCCATTTTTCCACATGGAACAATATCACCGATGGGGCTATTTGCCTCCACTAACCAATTTTTCCAATAATCCCCCTTTCCCCCTTGGTCCTATTTTTGACAAGGGCCTATTTTTTTCTTGGAACTGTTATCCCTTGTGGTAGTTGGGGGCGCTCACCACCCGCTCACTCGATGTAGTGCTGCTCTCGGCTGTCTGCTTTTTCCTCTCCTCCATCCTTTCCTTCCATCCTCTCCTGTTTTTCATTTCTTCATTCTTTCCTTGTCCTGCCTACGGGTGACTTTACACTCCCTCTTCTGTCTTTCCTTCATTCTTTCCTCTTCCTTCTGCCAGTCGGTGACACTACACTGAGTGACAAGCCAAATGGTTTCCTGTGCACCAGGAAACCATTTACTAAGCTGGGTGGTAACCATATAACCAAATTTTGGCGCCGATGGTTTATTGGGTAATTATTGCGCTCCAATAGGATTGAGCCTGTGAAGGTCTATATCCAAGGAATGGTTGGGCTTAATTGCTCATGTAATGCCACTCAGGGATGAGTGAGGCTGGTCACACTCATCTTAAATGTCGGGACCAACTGCCTAACCCCGGGCTCCTACGCTCCTCATGGGGCAATGTGGGATTGGATAATGGATGGATGGATGAACTGTTATCCCTCATAGACCCGTTTACCCTCACGGTCCTATTTCTCATATGGGATCCCCACCTGGACGTATTTCCTTCCATGGACCTACTTCCACCGTAGACCTCTTTTTACCCAATGGACCTATGTTCCCCCTAAGGCCCATTTTCCCCAGGAATATACTCCCTTTGGACCTGTTCTCTCACATAGGCCTATTTCCGCAAAGGACCCTATTCATCCCATATACCTGTTTCCCATGAACCTATTATCCCACAACCCCTCACCCACCTACACATCCACAGCCTGACCCAGTGTAGTCTGGGTAAGATGTATGTAGATGACTCGACAGTCCACCCCTGCCCCCCACACACACATATACAGAGGCACAGTAGATTTACTAGTATTGATATATTAGGGACCAACTACAGTGCTGGAGAGAATGCGTTCACGCAGTGGCACTTATGTAACACTGCAGACTGTTGTCCATTTATGCAGACGTCCTTCACTCACCACCTAGTCCTCTTAAGAGGGATGATGTTTGGAGAAGGGAAACTGCAACAACAAAGGTCCACTGTACCTAATGAGAAATATACACCAGTCCTATTTTGGAACCACAAGATAGAGATATATAATGTAACGACCCTCATCTAGAAGTAAGTCACAAAGAACTACATCGCTGGTGAAAGTTCCTCTTTTAGGAACTAAGGTCTTATTACCCTGAGGATGCTTGTTATCCCTTAGCAATAGCAGTTAATTCATACTATGCAGCACTGCTATGCAGAAAGCATCAGTTCTGTTCCAGGACATAGGATATTGCTCCTACCAAAAAACTTAGGTTCCTTGTTGCCCGTTCTCTGTATGGTCTGTGCATCCTGAGGATGATAAATTTGATGGATGCAATTATGCAATGATACAGTTGGTATAGGGCTGTTGTCATGGGATATTGTACAAGATGGCTTCATAAATGCTGGGTAGCCCATGGGGAAAGACGTGCAGGATAACACACTGGGTGCAAGATGGCCCAAGGAATGGTGTGCGGTGTGAATTTCATAGAAGCAGACTTTCCTGATCTACCAGATGACCCGCCGACATGTCATAAAAGTACCCCCGCTAATACCAATACACCAGTCCTGTATGAGACAGCCCTAGCATGTATTCAATATGGACGGTGGGTGTTAGCGCCGAAGTGGTGACATGTGGAGGTGTAGGAGGACTACTGGGCCCTGGGATAGGCTACTGCCCCCGAGATATAGGCCCTGAAGCCTTTGCCCAGAGTCGGACACATTTAAAAAAAAAAAAAAAAAAAAAAAAGCATGTTAAATATCTATGAAACAGATTTATAAAAGAAAGAAAAGTGATCTTTCACAATTTTTTATTTGTTTATACAAGGAAGAAAGAACAAAAAGCCAGGAGCCTGCAAATTGTTCCCTCCAAGAAAAAAAAAAAACACTAACAAAATAACAGACAGCCAAATTCAAGATTCGTCAATTTCGAGATTACTGGACACACTGCTTTTGAAAGACTGGAGATCATACGCAGCAGGATATACAGACAGAGGGAGACAGTTCCAGAGTTGACCTGTTGCATACATGATGGAGTGGGAGTAACAGTTAACTCTAGCATTGGATAGCTGGAGAGAAAAGGAATGAGAGTTTGTTCCTCGACAAGTGCTATGCACTCGCCATAGTGGTGGAGGGATGCAAACAGTTTGGAGGAGCAATGACCATTGAAGCAGCGACAAAAAGATGCAACAGTGCGACAAAGAGACAGATGTCGAAGGAAGCGAGTAAGAAGAGGTGAGTTAATGAGATGAAAAGCCTTTGACTCCACCTTGCTGGGAGGAGCTGTATGTGGGGAGCCTCCCCATACTTGAGAGTCGTACTCTACACAGGGGTGAATAAAACCAGTGTATAAAAGTCAACAATGGGAGCGTTCGCGCGATTAGGAAAATCTGCCAGACACCGCCAGAAACTATGTCTCGTTGTTGTTTCTGCGGGCTAAGGGACTCTTAGTTAAATTTCAGTGTTATTTTCTGATCGATAATTACGATACTGGTTAAGCAAATAGCTTTAAAAAATGTAAATCACTCTTACTTATGCTATTTCACCCAAAATATCGCCGCTAAAATAATATATTTGTATATTCTTTCCTAAGAGGATTAGTGCAATATTTGACAAAAAGACTTTTTTTGGACTGTAAGAAGTAAAAATTATTGACATTTGTATATAATATGACTTGTAAAAAAAATAGCACATATGTTCTTTCCATAGTTTAATATTTATTAGACCCTACAATGTTAGGGCGTACCGAAGCCTAGCGCTGCCAGACGTATGAAGCAAGCATGGTGATGGAGTAGATCAGCCACTGAAGAAAGACGGCTGTTTCAGTTTCCTCGGAAAACTTGTTTTACCGGAGGCAGCATATAAATATCGACATGCTTTCATGATATTAATTAGGTTTTATTCTTACTCACAGGGAGTGTACTTTGTTAGTATAAATTATAACTAATTTCTGTTATTGGATACAGATATACATATTTAATCCTATGCATGCATAAACCAAACTGGAACCGCTGTGGAATTTTTTTATATAATTACTTTTGTTCATGCTGCATTGACAATACTGTTTTAAAGAGAAGAAATAGAATATTTATGGATTTTTAGAGTAAGCAATTGCATGAAAAGGACATTAAATTATTGCCCGACATGTGATTTTTTTTCCATCCGAAAAATTAAAATATTGGTGACATCTGGCATTTCTCCAGGCGCGCGAACACTCCTATTGCGCAGGGATAAAGAAGGAAGGAGTCGGCTTATCACACCCAATCTCTTGGAAGCAGATTTTAAAACAGAGGTAATAATTATGTTCTCTCCCAAATAAATCCTGAAAGAATGAAACCCCAAATATGTTTAATGATGATGGAGGATTGAGCTGGATATTGTTAAAAATTAGAGGGTAGTCCTGTGGAAGATTTTGTCGGGTTGATATATAAAAGAACTGAGTTTTAGATGTATTAAACACAACAATATAACTTTTAACCCAATCAGAGATATGAGCCAAGTCAGACATTAGGTGTGCCATAGCCGTATCCCATGTTTGTTGAAGTAACTAATGAAATGGACGCCGTGGGAAGTGAATGGAGAGGTGAGGGGTGGAGTCATCAGCATACGAGTGGATAGGGTTAGATGTAGAGCTTAGAAGGTCATTAATGAATAAAAGGAAGAGAGTTGGTGGTAGGACAGAGCCCTGAGGAACACCGTTCTTGATCACTCTAGGAGAAGAATGGTGGGAGTCTACAACAACAACAACTATAGAACGCCCATAAAGGAATCTAGAGACGAAGGCACAGATAGAAGGACAGAAACCCTAAGAGGGCAGTTTGGAAATTAAAGATTAATGCCAGACTCGATCGAAAGCCTTTGAAATGTCAAGTGCAATGGCAAAGCTTTTGCCAAAGTCCCGAAAGGAGGATGACCAGGAGTTTGAAGGGTAGGTGAGAAGATTACCAGTGCAGCGTCCCTGATGGAACCTGTATCGATGATCAGAATGAAGGTTGTGAGAGGAAAGATCCTTTAGTTTTTCTTTTTTGTTATATTTGCCTGCATCCTTAAAACTTCCCAAACCCAGGCTGCTAGCTCCTCTGGTATCTGAAAACCAAGACTGGGATGTTCAAAAGATCTTAGCCAGACGCCACTATGATCATCGTAACGTCCTCGTAGCGGCCATCTTTGATCGTGAGCTACTACAACCTCCGAGGTGTATCTTCTAAGGCTCGCAACAACTCTCGTAGCTCACAATGATGCGATCGTAAAACCCATTTCGTTCCGTTCCTGTTGTTCATAATGCAGCCCAGCTGACTGTTGCTGGGTCAATCAGAAGAGAGATTTCATAAACCTTGAAAGATTGTAAGCCAGTCATAATGCACTTTCAAAATGTAAACAGATACACTCCTCCAAGCACGCCATTACATCACTCAAGCAACAAAAGTGATAATTTTGAAAATATCGAGATCCAAACTGAGACCCTTTTACTTGATTAAACAATATATCATTGGCTTCAGACTGTATCACTGCAACTCCCACAGAGTTAAACCATGTTTTAATGAACATTACATCGGTCTGCATATTTACAGGTGTAAGCAGTAGAAACGAAAAATTCCCCTTCTTTGCTTACTGCTTGGCATCTTAATTTCCCTAAGTGATATCCTGTACAACACGTGTCACCCCGTTAATTATTCTGCTCACACATCACTGTGTTAAGCCGAATGTGTCTGCCAACACACTCTGAAATGAGCCACTTGCATAAAATCTGAATGTCATTAACACCTGCAAATGACATGGCACAGCACAGGATCTTCTTGTCGCTGGTCCAACTAGTGGTTCAACTCTTGCACACCAATGAAGAAGATCTGGTCTGGGAAACCTATAATATCTCAACAAATGTTCGTCACTTTAAGCAAATGGATCCATTCTGTCGTTGTAGTTCCTCTCACGTCTCCTCGCTCTTCGTACTGCCAGTTCTACCTGTGAAACCACTTGTAACTCCATCTTCGTTCACAGAAAAGGGTAAATAAACAAACTCAGCATCACTTGATATGGTTTGTTTATTAGAGAAACATCCACTATGCAACCCTACGATCAGCTTAAAGGTGCTTGTCAGAAATCGTAGTGTTATGAGCAAATATGGCGGATGGAGGATCGTAAAATTTGAACATACACCTTAGCGGTTTACGAGCACGCTATGGTTATCATATCCACTACGATGATCTTAGCTTCCCTTACGAGCTTTCGAACATCCCATCCCAGAATGGTAAACATACACCATAAATTTTACGTCAAATTTTTTTTATTTTCAGGTGGCCCGGTAGTAATCCACAAAAAGTGAGTCATGTGCTAATACGTAATATATGTAAATAAATGCTTTTCCAAATTACATTCTATTTTATAAGTAATTATATATATATATATATATATATATATATATATATATATATATATATCTCCCATTGGAACCCGGTGTCCGGAATATTGGACAGAACTGGGATTTTTCAGGTCTGTTTAAAGTAAGGAACCCCCGGGTATGGACCTATGAGCTTTGTGACTATGAGCCGATAGGCGGAGGGCGGTACGCTTAGTACCCACCCAGTGCCATGCCTCTCCCAGCACCCCTGGGATCCAATGGGATATATATAGTTTCTTACCTTCATCTACAGCTTATTACTGAAAATAATAGGCATAGCCAGGTGAAGATCACCCAAACACCACAAACACAATAGCCATAGCCTTGTAAATATCACCCGACCCCTATTAACACTGTAGGCATAGCCGGGTGAAAACCATCCGACCACTGTAAACAATATATGAAGACCAAGGTGGCCGTACAGTGTCACCCACCAACCTATCACCGAGTCTCAACACACACACTGCAGCTACTGAGAGAGGGAGTGTTCTGGAAGTAAAGGAACCAGGTGAAAAATAGTTTTGCAATATCTATCTATCTATCTATCTATAGCCCGACGCCCTAATCCCGCAAAGGGTGGCCGCAGACAAAACGCCTCCAAGTCACTCTGTCACCCACCATTTGACTCCCCTCCCCCCAACTCACCCCCCCCTCCCTCATATACCTCTCAACTCCATCCCTCCACCTCATCCTCGGTCTACCCCTCCCTCTCCCTCCCTCCACCTCACCTACATACACCCTCTTAGTCAGTCTTTCATTCTCCATTCTCTCCACATGTCCAAACCACCTCAGTGTATTTCTCCTAATCTTTTCAACCACATCCACATCTACCCCACAACGTTCCTTCACTTCTTCATTCGTCAACCTGTCCCTCCACGTCACTCCACATGCTCCTCTCAAGTAACTCATTTCCACTGCTCTCACTCTTGACTTGTTCCCCTCTTGCAATGTCCACGCCTCGCTTCCATACGTCAGGGTAGGGATCACAATACCATCATGCAGTGACTTCTTAACTTCCATACTCACATCCCTATTTCTCATCACTGCTTTCAGTGTACCAACAACCTTTCTTCCCTGCTGTACCCTTGCACGTACTTCATCCCCCAAAGTTCCATCCTTACTCATCACACTACCCAAGTACTTGAATGCACTGAGTGAATTTCACCTGGGTATGCCTATATGGGGTTAAGAATAGACTAAAACACTTTTGAAACACACGATGTTAAAGTAGTTGGGCGATAGATTGAGGGATGGGAATAGTCACCCTTCTTTGGCACAGGCTGAATGAGAGCAAACTTCCCGCAAGAAGGAAAGGTGCAAGTTGATAGACAAAGGCGAAAGAGTTTACCTAGGCAGGGTGTTAGCACAGAAGCACAGTTCTTGAGGACAACAGGAGGGACCCCATCAGGCCCATATGCCTTGTTAGTACTGAAGCCAGTGAGGGCAGAAAATACGTCAACTGAAGAAATTTCAATGTCAGCCATGAGGAAGTCAAGGGGGAAGGGGGGAGGGATGGAGGAACAGCACCGAAATTGTCTATGATGGAAATGGATAAGAAATTCTGAGCGATGAGTTCTGCTTTATCAGTAGAAGACATAACAGAGCCATTAGAGTGAAGAAGAGGAGGGAAGGATGATGAGGTAAAGTTGTTAGAAAGGTTTTTGTCAAGATGCCAAAAGGAGTGGGAATAACTAGAGTTGGAGACCTTACAGCATTTAGTATGAATGAAATTATTTTTAGCAGAGCGAAGAACAGACTTAGCACGATTCTGGGCTGAGACATAAAAGAGGTGAGATTCAGGAGTTGACTGACTCGGGTACCTTTTGTAAATCTTCTCCCTGTTGTGGACAGCATTAGAATAAGCGTGAGCAAACTTTTTTTTTTTTCATTTGTCAAAGGATATGAGAAAGGAATGCATGCCTCCATGCCTGAGAGAAAAACTTTTGTAATGTGCAAGGCACACTCAGCTGGTTCACGGCCATGGGAGCATGGAAACAATAATCATTCCAGGGAATATCAAATATGTCCTGCCTGAGGGCCGTTAAATCAGCAGCTCTAAAGTGCCATAAGGAACACTTCTTTTGAGGGTCCACAGGCCTTACTGGAGTGATAGGACAGGTTAAGGTGCTTAGGTCGTGATTGGTGGAGCCCAACGGTGGGGAAAGATTAACAGCATAAGCAGAAGGATCAATTGCAGGGAAGAGGTCAGGTATGTCAGAACTCTCCAAAGTGGTCAGGGATACGAGTAGGGTGCTGTGCAAACAGTTATAGGCCATTAAGGATAGTAAAGATGTAGGCTTGTTCACCAGGTGGATCAGTGAAAAGAGGGGAGAACCTACGGTGATGGTGAACACTGAAATTTGAATGGAGATTTCAGAAAAAGGAGAAGTGGATAGGATGTGTTCCATCTTAGAAGTAAGATGGTCGAAGTATTTCATAGTCAGTAGAATTAGGGGACTAGTAAACAGCAAATATGTATTTAGTCAGAGAATGACAGGAAAGCCGAAGCTACTGTATAGAGAGAAGGGAATTCAGAAGATTCAAGTTCTAGAACACAAGGGCAAGATATGTTATTGCACAAGTATACACAACAGCCACTTTGGCTTTGAAATGTATATAAAGTAGGAGGATACAGTGAAGGGTCTGCTATCAGTCGCCTCAGTTAGGAGAAGGTGAGGTTTAGAGGACAGATGGTGCTCAACGGAGAGAAATTTAGAGGAAAGGCTGCAAATGTCTTAGAAATGAAGAAGTAAATCAAACAGTGGTTCCAGGCATTTCACTGGGTTGTCACCAGGAGAGGGGCGAATGGTGGGGGGGGAGGGGGACTCCGAGGCTTGGTTAGTAGATGCCATTATTATTATTATTATTTTTTTTTGGCTAAAATTTTGAATAGGAAGAGAAGTGTGTAATGTGCATGCAGTTTGGTACTGACAGTCAGAGGAAGTTGTATCAGAGAACATGTTGGGCTGCTCTGTGTGTTATTGAAACACTGAAAAAGTTCAGCAAAGAGGGATGGTCAGGAGCTGGTCCTGAGGGCTGATGAAATGGGAGGTCCAGCTCTCCCTGTCATCAGCTTACCATCCACCTTGGGAGTACCACACTGCTAGACTGGTGCTATAGTCTACTCTCTGAGATAAAAACTCCAAAAATAAGGTAATGTTATGAACAACATTTGTGTACTGTTAAAAACAAAGGAAAATTTCTTTTAGCACAGGAGTTCTTTTTCCCATCAAGCCCCCCCTGCGCTATCAGACCATTGACTCGTACCCCCATTAATCTGACACTGAATATAGAACGATAATACGAGTATACCCTAAAGACTGCAATTATTTCAGGCAGGGTACCTCCCACAACCGCAATTCTGGAGTTTTGGCGACTTTCACCAAGGGCAAATTGACTGTGTTCTGGCTAAAGAGGAAGAATTTACACATCTGACAACGCAATCTGCACCCCTGTAGGCCAGATGGTTACCGCACAAGTGCGTGTCAAAGTTAAAAATAGTTTATAATAGTTACCCCTCGAAAACACTCTAAAACGTGAAAATTTTGACTACATATTTTTCTTATTGAAACAGGTCATTTCAAAGTGTTTTGTCACACCAATCATGAAAACAGGTGCATGTAGGTGTGGAGAGATTACTAGGCTGTGGGGAGATAAAGTAGGCTGTGGGGAGTAGGCCTATAGGTATGGGGATTGGAAATATAACCAACTTTTTGCATGAAAAGAAGGCACTTCAGTGTGTTCTGTAACATCTTGGCAGCCTGATACCGCTCGGGGGTCTGTAGTGGGTGGGAGGACAAGGAGGGAGGGATGGGGTGGGGTTCAGGGGGAACACAAAGCTAGCAGGGTGGAAGGAGGGATGAAAGTGTGTTGGAAGGGACACAGGTGGTTGTGGGAGGAGAGATGCAGGTGTGTGGAGGGGTGGGAGGATGATGGGGGACAAGGAGGGAGTGAGGGAGTGGGGTAGAGGGTGGCATGGAGGCGGCCCAGAGGGGAGGTGCCCCCACACCGCCCATAATGGTCCGATCCCTCCCTCACGCCACCCAGGAGTGAGTTCTTATTGGCCTGAAGCCATGTATATCATAATCGGGGCAGAGGAAATGCTCTGCAGCTTTTTATAGGTCCTGCTCACTTGATGTGATTAAGCATTTTGGCATAATACTCAAATCACATCAATTGATGTGATCAGGACTTTAGGAGTTATCAAGCAATTACGCATGAACATCATAGTTAGTGTACACTGATTCTATATGTGAGTGAAACTGTAGTTACTTTGTGGTGAAAATAAACATTAGCATTAATTCTGAGTAGGATGGTACCATACCATCTATTGCAAGACTAGCGAAATTATAATTACTTCATCTGACAAGTAGGCATTAACATCATGCGTTTAATGTGACAACCACCATTAAAATTCATTGTGGAAACTACCTTTTTTGAGCAAACAAGATTCTCAATTCGAGTAAGAGTATTAGACAGGCATACTCGATGGTCAAGCTCTACACTAAACTGTGTTTTGTGATTAGTTTTTGTGTTCAACAGCACTGGAAATCTTGCTCGCACAGGTACGTACTAGAGAACATCATGAAAGGCCTCAAAGCAACATTAGTATAAGCAGGGTCAAACTCACTCATTTTAGACCAGGACTTGGTCAGAAGTTTCAGATCCATACTCTTATTTGCAACAAAGTCGGGTACCAGTTCTACGAATTCTTCTTGCATGTTATCTGGGAAAAGGTGCGCATGCACAGTGAATGGGTTTCTGATAATTTTTGATTCTGGCTCGCTCAGTTCGGGGACTAAGACGGCGATTCCATCCTCAAAGGAAAGAAGAGTTGAAGAAGGTGTACAAATTTTTTTCACTGCCTTTGCTTTTATGAAATTCCTCACTATCGTGTTCAGACACGCTAAGATTTTCGTCTTTGGCCTTCCTTTCCCACAGTGCTAGCTTCAAGATGAATAATCTTAGCTATCACCCTCCTAGCAAGGCAGTTATATAATCGCCTGTGTGTGTGTGTGTGTGTGTGTGTGTGTGTGTGTGTGTGTGTGTGTGTGTGTGTGTGTGTGACCAAAATATCTCAAAATCAAGTGGGCATAATGTATCTAAAGCACTGGGGCAGTATGCCAGGATAATTTGATTTTCACTGATTAGGTTTAGGCAACGCTGCTATGATCTGCCTCCGATTGCAGGAAGACCTGTCTCTTATTTAATGCCTCCATGCTACAAACACATATTTGTTTGGCATACATGAGGAACAGATATTACACTGAAACTTAGTTTGTACTTGAAGAACACCCATCCTAATAAGGCCTCATATTTAAACTGCAACCATTTTATTTTAGCAAAGGATACTGATCTAGTTTTATAGTGATGGCGGGCGATATACATACGTAGGTGAATGTTTTGGTTGTCCTTTGTTCATGGAATCATTCACTGTGGTAAAACGGCCTTGGAAGGATAGGTTTAACGAGTTTAAACATAAGTAGTTGTCTCTCAAATAGTTCAGCTTCTGAAACAACTGGTTGTCTGATAATTTCTTGGTGAACTCAAGCGACTTTGTCTTGTCACGTCCGAAAATCTCGGAAAGCTACTCCTTCTTGACTGCTTTTGATACCACATTCACCCGTCACAACCAGCGAACCTCGGTGTGTAAGAGTAACACGTCCTCATCTACTCCAAACTCTTTCGCAGAAGATGAAGGAGTCGTGTACTTAGGACACTTCATGCAATTTACCATAGGCACATCATCAAGTACTAATCTTAACTCCGGTGGGAGATAGTTCTAATGTCTGAGCATACTTATAAAGCATACAGTGAAAATGCCTAGTGTAGTGCCACACATTTGATATTCATGTATGTGTTTAGTAGTACTGTAATTTTAAGTTAGATAGGGTGTAACCTGAATATTAGTTTATAAGTTCCTACCCTAAGTAGTAATTCATATGTTAATGATTACTGTAGGGCTAACTTCATTTTTTATCTGTATGTATCTCTGTATCTATGCAGTGGGTGATGTAATTGTGGATGTTGAGCTATGGGAGTTCCCCGTCTCATGGAGTAACGAATAACATGCGCGCAGCTCTTCCCCTTGTTTGTGCGTCGTTGCCGGGCGCCGAGTTTAAACCTTAAACAGAATAATGATGAATATACAATTCTTTCCGTAACCTAGTTGTGAAATGTTTGCTAATGAGCTGCTAGAACCCAAATACGTATGATTAGCAGTCCAAAAGGCCTAAATAATGTCATTTGTGAGGATTTAAAGTCCCGTTTATCTTGGCCGTCACTAGATGGCATGAGCTGCTCTCAGATTCAAATTGAGATAGTGACAGAATCGGAATCTAAATTAAGTAAGGAATAAATCCCAAATTTTACCCAATTCAATCAAAAGTCTTGGCGTCATGGGTACACTGCTAAATAAATTGTAAAGAGAATTGAAACCCACCATATTTCAAAAACACCATCTCATTTGACTAAGCAGTGGCTGCCCAACGTAGTCACTCGAGCCCCAGATGTCGTATCTAATGGACGTTTGTTCAGGTGAGCCGTCCACATTTCTCCTTCCTCCCCCTCTTTTTCTTAGTTTAATCCTTACTTGTTATGGACTGTATGAAGTAATATTGTTGAGAGTTTAACGTAGTCACTCGAGCCCCAGACGTCGTATCTAATGGACGTTTGTTCAGTCCCCAGACACCGGCGACGTCAAAGTGTGCACGAGGCCTTCTCGTGGTATTGCCCATAGACTCTTACATACACACACTACCCATGAATTATTTTATAAACCGAATGTAGTTGAAATGGTATTATTGATCTATCAAGTGAACTTCTTTTTTTGTAGATAAGGAATAGAAATTTAAAAGTGATGTGATCTTGTAACGGAAAGGCGAAATTCAAATTCATTAACCGTTCTCTTTCTCTTATATTAATATGTTAGAAAATCAGGAGCGTGGAAGGGAACTTAGTGGTTGTGAGCAATAATGTGATTTTTGTGTTGCACCTCGAGGCTAAATAAGCCCGAGTGATTACGTATTCTTAGTGATTATATTTTTTTTCTGAATTATTCCTCGAGGCTAGACAAGCCCGAGTGATTATGTATTTCCAATGACTATATAGCAGTGATGATTATGAACTGTAAATAGTACTGAATTGATATTGGATTCTAGAAAATTACATGGAGAATATATTATATGGATGAAAAATGAACACAAGTAATCATTCTTATTGGTTCGAGGCTATGTCAACCCGAATAGATAACCCATGCTCGTAAAAAAGGTCCCTGTCTTGAGGCTATTGTCGAGCCCAAGAGTAACAGACAAAAAGAAAATGTGATACAATGACTTCATACATAGCTTGAATGTATCAAATTGTTTCGTCTGGTAATAATGTTAGAGGAAAGATCATCCAAAACCTTGGTAACATGTACAATCTTCTCTCATACTAAAAAGGGTCATGTAATTAAAAATGTTTTGTGGAAATTAGCATAGAATTATTAAAGTAGAGTAAAGTATATATCATTTTCTTTTCTTTATTAGTGTACCTAATCAAGGAAATTGTCCTCAAGCCAAATTCACTCCCCTTCCAATTCAAGATTCCTTCGCTGAGGGAACGACGACCACCTGTGGTACTGACTAAATCTAAGCTCGGCCAAAAACTACAAACGCTACCACAATTCTTTCTTAAATATTTACCATCTACTATACTAAGTCGAGTACCACTTATAGCATCACACTGGGTGACAACCGGTGGGATAAACATTTACAGCTTTACGAGGGGTGATTAGAAAGAAATGACAGTGAGTCCATAAACTTTTATTAGCATGAAGAACTATCAAACTATGACTCACATTCCTTCAAAGTACTCCCCTCCAACCTCTATGCAGCGTTCCATTCTCTTTCTCCACTTCATGAAGCAAGCGTGGTACTCTGAAGACGGTATACTTCGGAGTTCTGAATTGACGGTCAGTGCCAAGTCTTGGATGCGATGAAATTGCTTCCCAGCGATGGCAGATTTAATTTTTGGAAACAACCAAAAGTCACAGGGAGCCATGTCAGGGGAGTAGGGTGGGTGGGGGAGCAGAGTTATACCTTGTTGTTCCAGGTATTGCATAGTGAGGCGAGCTTTGTGGGGTTGCAGCATTGTCGTGGTGCAGCAAAAGGCGAGACCGACGGCGGGTTGGTGCGGTGTTGGCCTTGTGTTCCAAGACTTGTGGAAGGACCTCGTCTGTGTAGTATTGGGCTGTGATAGTGGACTTTTCAGGCATCACATCCACGCATATTGGTCCTTGAGAATTGAAAAAGATGGTGAAAAGGCGCTTCCGGCTGCGAAATCCTTCCTTCAAAATCTGAGGTCGAGGGTCTTCATCGCCCAACCACACCATGTTTGACTGCTTGTCACGGGTTGTGAAGAATGAAATCCAACACTCATCTCCAGTAGCAACATCTGAGAACCGTTTTGGACCATTTGGTTCAAATTCAGCAAGCCAGACACGACAAATCCTCACCCGTTCAGCCTTTTGCTCATCAGTCAACAAATGGGGTATCCATCGACAACACTTCTTCCTCAGGTGTAATTGTTCATGTACGATGTCATATGCACTCCCATAACTGATATCAAGCTCTAAGGCTAAGAACCTAAGAGTTACAGTTGGATCCTCGTCAATGATGGACCGTGCACGGACAGTTGTTGCTTCGGTCACGGATGTCCGGGGGCGTCCAGAGCGTTGTTCATCTTTCAATTCAGTTTTTCCTGCTGTGAAAGCACGAATCCAGCGGGAAACAGTTTCCAGGGAAGGAGTAGTGTCTGGATAAACTTGTAATAATTCCCCTCGAATCTCTGTTGCTTTCTTTCAAAGTTTCCACCTCGTAAAAATGTAGAACCTGCAGCCTTCTTTCGAGTAATCCATGTTTCTGGCCAGAGAGCAAAAACAAGAGTGAAGCATTCACTCACAACAATAAAACAAGAAAAGTCAGGCATACGGCGACAAGTTCAAACTCGTAAGGACAGGCAACTCTGCACTCTCCTTGCTCCCCTACCTCCCATCATTCAAGGTTTTCATGTTATAGCACGAACTGTCATTACTTTCTGATCACCCCTCGTACACTGGTGAATACCGGTGGGATAAAAAATTATGGCTTTACACTAGCTTATGGATTTGTCATATACACTCCTTTTCGAAACTCTAATCAACAGCCAAACATTGCTGGTGCTCCGTCAGTTGTGCACGCACAAATATACCAAGAAAGTTTTTCAGTCTCTAAAAAATTTGAGACCATAGAAAATAACTTCATCTCTTGTAGTTGACTGCAAAGCATGATAGAAAAAGAAATCCTTCATGAAATCTCCACCACTGATGTACAAACACCAGAGCTGGCAGAAGCAGCCATCTCAGTCGACTCATCAAAAGGACTGCAAACTGTTTAAAGATGCCCTTTTTAAGTCAGCAGTCACTTATTGTTTGATATCTTCAGACATATCTAATATTCGTCACTGAAATAATTTTAGAGAGGTATGTGACCTGCTATGCATCACATCCAACAAACACAGCAGACTATGGCTTTACATCATGGGACAATTAACTTCTCTGCAATGTTTTATTTTATTTTTTCCACGTCCAATTCTCAGTTATATCAAGTACATGCACGTAACCCAGATTCATTTTATTGACCGAACTGTCCGAAAGATCATGGCGTGCACGCATCAGTTCCTCTTCCTTTTGCATGAAGAAGGCAACATTCTTACTTTTCAGATTCGGATGACAACTATTCAAATGTCGCTTGAGAAAGCTGGTTTCATGCAGTCTAGTGACAAAACTTTGAGGTATATAACACACTGTGGAACTTCACATCATGTTTTGACGATAGTAGTGAATCCACAGAATGTAGCTTTCATCATACTTATGTTTCGTCGGTGACAGGGCCATAACAGTATATATCTGGAATTGTGATAAAAATACTTATATAAGCAATGTCATACATAAAGATATTAATACTGACACACAGTTATAAATCGCCATCGTCATTAAGGTTACACAATAATAACACCATCAGGCACTCATCTTATTATCACTGTCGTAAGATCATGCAGCAGAAACAGCTTCCGGCACTCAAAATGTCAAAAAGTCAGTGTAAAAATCATAGGAAGTTACGTTATGACCACCGTTGTAAGATCGCACTGAAGTACAAACAACTTGAAGTTTTCATCTACAGTAGAAACTTTCAGGTAGTCATTGCGACAAAAGATCAAACCATAAAAACACCATCAGTCAGTCATACTGTTACGTCTCCGTCCCACACTGCCACAGGCTTCAACTGCAGTAATTCAATAGAAAGGACAATGCCCAGTGAGTTCGTTTATGGCTAGGCCTGCACTATAGGTGCAGGAAATCTACGAACGAACGAACGAGTTAGTTGTTCTTATGGTCAGCCTTTCGGTGTGGTTTTCTTACATTACACAATACTACACTATTGAGCATAAATAAAATTACATAATTTGACAAGCAGTCACATAAAGCTTTACAGAGAAAAAGAGCACAGAAACTAATGTACAGCTTTACAATATAACTTCCCTCAAAACAGCAGGCTAACTGGCAACTCTGACATGAAACATTCAAATACGAGAAGTACTGACAACCCTCCAGACAGCCTAACTAGCAAATCCCGCTTCAAAACAATATGATCAAATAATCGAAACAACTTCCGAGAGTTATATTACCACCGGTGTCAAACTAATAAACGTAAAGCAGAAGGCAATTGGGAAGTGCATACCTCCGTCAACACCAATAAAATCAAGGATATGCAGCTGAGTGAGTACTGAGTAGCCACACAGTTGGTCATTCATAAACTCGTTTCCAAAGTGCTATACATCACTAAGAAAGTACAATCATTACTACATTCTAAAATGACAACTAGCACACATATCACAGATTACCTAAAACACAACACAATTAGATAAATAAAAATATATGGAGACGGTCAATAAATGCATGCATCAGTTGCGCTTAGTTGACTGCAATGAGACCCCCTTCCTCATTCAGGGCTGCTGTTTGGGTGGAAACCAACCTGATATGCGCATCCATAACCGCTGTAACCGCCGCTCTCTCTCTCTCTCTCTCTCTCTCTCTCTCTCTCTCTCTCTCTCTTCAAATACATTTTCGTCAGCCATCTAAATACCTCTGGTGGTTCATGAACTCCAGGTTGAGAACTCTTGTTCTGGCAGATTTCTGTTGTTGAAAAATGGAGGTAATTACGTTTTATTCAGTAGGTTGGGGACGACTGCTTGATGTAGGTGACTACAAGCAGCTTCTTGTCATCAAAGAAACCATTTAATACGTTAAATGATATGCATATACGAAAACTGAATTCTAAGTAGAGGACTCGTGGGTTAAGACACATTAATTGCATGGTACTCACCACTGTGGCATACGCTGTGTATGCATGGGTTGGAAAATACAGTAAATGAAGGAGTCCTAAGTGAAGATGTGAATAGAGCTAGGAGGCTAACTAAGATAATCTTGGATGGTTGGAAGAAATTGTGAAAAGACTGAACATTGAGAAATTCACCAGTGATATCTTTAGAAGAGTGACGACCAACAACAGCTTTTGTAACAAACAAAAAGTAAACGAGAGAGAATTTCTGAAGTCAAAATACAGGACGCCTCCGCTGAAACCCCTGCTCTTCATCCCCCCCCTTACCTCCCCCCCATCACACACTTTCGGTCTTTTGCGTAACGAAACCTTGAATATATATATATATATATATATATATATATATATATATATATATATATATATATATATATATATATATATATACCAGTACTACTGTACTGTGCCACAATCTTTAACCTTTTTACAATAATATAATGGACAATAGGAAAAGTACAGAATTAGCTAGTTTATGACTGAAAAAGGGCCTTAGATGCAGGATAAGATCATAAGTATAACAAATGCTACAATGTAAATATGAAAACTAAGCCAATAATTGTGTACAGTTACCATTTACTTTATCGCTCTAACAGCACTAAGCATAAAAAAAATCGTGGCTGAACAAGAGGAAAAGGCAAGACATTTTAGCATGCTGCTAGCGTTGGCAACACTTTCCAGCTGTCGAGAACAATAAAGGTCTCTCTCTCTCTCTCTCGTCATTACAGAGTTTAATGGTATATTAAATTATTCGAGGAAAAATGATGGAAGCTGAAATTCCGGACCTTTGGAGATTTTTTTACATTCCTCCCGGACGAAGATTTTGACACCTAAATGCAGGACATGTCCGGGAAAATCCGGACGTATGGCAATCCTTCGATTATGGCAGGCTTGGAAACACAGAGAGAGAGAGAGAAGAGAGAGGGCTGTCAGAAAATAAAACTAGGTACAGGAGCATAAAGAAAAGGGGCAGTCGGAAAATCATAGATATGAAAGGACAGCGACGGTAAATGACAATCAGGAAATTATGGATCTGTGCTTTTTTTTTTTTTTTTTTTTTTTAAGTGCAGTGACAAAGGTTTTACTGGCAGGTAAGTCTTGATAGGAGGAGGATCTAATGAGCAAAGTGAGATCACAAGAGGAGCATTACTGATGGTTATAATGAAAGTTACATGAAAGGTCCTTCAGAATATTATGCAGAAAACAAACTGAAAGGTTTCGGAAACCAAGTGCAAGAAATTAGAACAAGAGGATGGTAGTTAGAGGTTACTTATTGATTTCCCGTCTTCGGAACAAGCTAAATGAAAGTTCCTGCCATAAGGAAAAAAGTTGGCAATAGCAAAACGTTTACTCAGGCAGGATGCCAGCATGAAAGCTAGTTCTTTGCGAAAAATGGGAGACATTTCGTCAGTACTCTGATGAAATTGTAATTCAGACTCGCAGAATTCATTACTGTTGCCAAAGGGTGTGACGAAATATCTATCAACTATCATGTACCAAATCGGCACTGTTAATTGGAAAATATTATAATTCTTATCACCATATAGATTCATAAACACCCAGTTATCTGAATCCGGCAAATATATATACATATATATATATATATATATATATATATATATATATATATATATATATATATATATATATATATATATATATATATATATATATATGAGTTTATTTAACTTGATAAAAATTCAGAAGTCAAAGCAAAAATTTGCAAAAGTTAGCAGAGGTGCTTCACCTTTCATTCGACAACTCGCCTTGACATACTTTGGACATGCAATTACATTTATTTGCACTGTAAATCAATACTGATGCAAAATAAAAGTCTGTCAAGGCTTGTTGGCAATTGAAAGGGGAAATACCCGCTAACCTATGCACGTTTTCGTTCTGAATCCTTATTTTATATTAACAGTTCCACTAAGCACAATTTTTCGACCGAATATCTGATAACTGGGTGTGTATGAGCTTATATGGTGATAAAAAAAATATAAGTTTCCTTTTAGAAGTGCCGATTCGATGCCGATTCGGTATTTCGTCGCACTGGTTGCCGGAAATGTAACGTTAGTCAGGATATTAATGACAAAGCAGTATCCAGCCAAACATCACTGTTTAGGCAACCATCAGAGCCGCCATGGGCAGCAGTTCGGTTTGCTCCCTCTACAGAAGCAAATAAAAGAATTTATGGTCAATTTTCGGTAGTTCACTTAATCGATCTAGGAAATCTAACACAACCACATTTTAGACCACGTGAATTTGAATCTGTTCCACTATAAACTTGTTTTCAAAAATGTATATTTAACGTGAAAACCCTATATTAAATTACCTCGGCTCTATTCAATTTCTTACGTGGAGGGATTAAAACTGGCCAAAAGGCGGGCCAATGAAACCCCTGACACCGTTTGCATATCGTCAAATTTCAAATATTCCTTCCTTCATTCAGTTGCAGGATGGCTTCCTCTTGTAGTGGGTGTAGGCAATCTTGACGGAATACAAGGCTACTGCTCGTTTTTTAAAGAATAACAAAGAACTGTGAACTACGCCATGACGGTGTTCTGCCTTCTTTCCCGAGGTGTAATAAGTGTGGAAGTGAACTACACTTTATACAGGACCAGTAACTGTGGTACTGTATCAAGAAAATCATTTATGCCAAATCTAAGAAGTGAAACACATGAGGTTTTAGTGTCGGATTATATGGGAACTTATCTTGAAAAGTGCCATTTTGAACCGTGGAAGGTACTGCTTTTCATTAACCACTGGCTTATAAAAGTTTGGAACCACGATATAACTAGAATGGCACTTAGTAGAGCGCATACCTCTGCCAATGCCCAACATGCAGATCCTTTGAATTCAGTCAAGTCCTACAGTATTTGTTACTATACGACAGCTGGAAAAAGACAACCCCCCTATAAAAGCATATTTAAATCCACTAGATCCGGAGTTTTATATGGATCCACACCAGACTGTACACATTCGTAGATACCAACATCCTCAATATGCCTGACTTTTTTTCAAGACCCGTGCAATATTCACTGAAAAAATTTACGGAAATGTCGAAAACTTCCTATCTCGCAATGTTGAAGAAAGTGAAAAAAAAAAAAAAAAATCCTGGTTCCGCACCTTTATCCGGATAAGCACCAAAATTTAATGGAGTCTATTCTGGGCCAAGGCCCATTCTTCTACCAAGTTTCGTGGAAATCCGTCTAGTGGTTTTTATATAATCTTGCTCACAAACCAACCAACCAACCAACAAATAAACGGACAGGGGTGAAAACATAATCTCCTTGGCGGAGGTAATAATACAGAACCTGGCCATGAGTTCTGAAACCAGTGTTAACTGGAGATCAAACTTCAATGAAGTGACTGATTTTTGTTTTTATAACCAAGAGACAATCGATGGACCAGGGAAGATATAGTGGAGATCAACGAGAGCAGCTTTGCAATGGCGAAGTTTGGACGTGGCAGACACTTGTCTCAGATATAGGTTTTCGGCGGGACTGAGTGTGGAAGTCGACGGCCGTTGGGGATATTGAATCCTCTGACGATAACATTTAAGGTGAGGCAGGGTTAGGTTAGGTTAGATTGGGTTAGGTTAGGTATGAAATGTGATTTTCTGGTTTTAGTGTGATTTGGGTGTTTTCTTTCCTTCATTTTTTGTTTTGAAGATAGCCTTGGGTCCTCCTATCTCCAAAACGAGTGATTTCCGAAAAGAAAATGAAGCTCAGATTCATTCAAACTACTACAATCTACCAGATTTTTTTTTTCGACATATAATGATGTGAAATACCGAAAATATTATTCCAGTTAAATAAGTTTTTTTTATTTTTTTTTTATTTATGCTCTTTATAAACCATTCAGTACAAGCCCCAAACCACTGGGGAACATTGTCCCTGAAGGCGAAGCAGGGAGGGGTGCGTGAGAGCAAAAGATTAGTGTGACACATATGCCATAAAAGGTATAGAAGTAATTATCATTACAAGCACAGTAATGAACAAAGGGATACAATGACACACATGGTACAAAGCTGTTGCAGTAATTATCATTATAACTTTAGGAATGAGGAAAGGGATACATTGACACACATACGTTCATATGTATGCAGAGAGAGAGGCACATATGCACACATACATATAAGTATATATCTATACATATACGTATATATTCACACATGTAGCCATTGACATTGTGTATGTACAGGATAGATATGGGTATGTGAACAGACAGGCATACATATACATAGGCTATAAAGATATGCATATACACATGTATATGAATAATATATATATATATATATATATATATATATATATATATATATATATATATATATATATATATATATATATATATATATATATATATATATATATATATATATATATATATATATATATATATATATATATATATATATATATATACATACAAACTAAATAGATACAAATAAATAGTCACCAACCCAGGTGGATAGATAGACAAAAACGATACGCATGATAACATTATCTCAATTCAAAACCCAGCACAAGGATAATACATGTACAGTCACCTTCACTTCTAAGTGCTACACCGACTTGTGGCGTCTTGGTAGATGTGGCACCACTGTGTTTGATTACATCGTCGTATTAAGACTCGAATGAGTTGGAGGAACCTCGGCATAGTGGTCAGGTACTGACAGCTACATTCCTATCATTTGTGTAGTGCTTGTATTATATAAAAGATGTAATTGAACTTGTGCCTGTAACTCGAGCTTAATTTAGGGTGATGTTGCTGGGACCAATCAGGGAGTTGGATGCTTCGTAGTGGATGTTCAGGGGTGCTGTTGGTCCGAAGCAGGCCTTGCTTTACTGAATGAAACGCGGGCCAAAATTAGACTTGCCTAGCGCAACGTATAATGGAGGATGAACATATTCATCCTATCCATCTGTCTACCTATCAGTCTAAACATCTATATATATCTACATTATATCTATATAACTCTCTCTCTCTCTCTCTCTCTCTCTCTCTCTCTCTCTCTCTCTCTCTACTGTATATATCATTATAAATATATGGAAATTATGTTGCAGGAACAATGCTCGTAATGCAATTTAGGTAAGACAAGGAAGTGAAGTCGCTAATGAAACTGTTCAATACTGGGAAAAAGTATTACGGTGTTCTTAAGAGAGTAGAAAGAAGATCGTGATAATGTGGGATAACTTTTAACTGGTACTGGTGTAGTGGATTGCTGCCTGACTCTCATCTGAGAGTCCCGGGTTCGATTCCCCAGCATGGTGGTAATATATTGGAGGATCTTAAGACAGCATTGCCGTATCGGCCTAGTCCTTCTGGACTAGTGTCGTCAAATTCATAATATCTGAAAAACTTCCGCCACACAAAGCCTGTCTCCCAGCCACACAAAGCCTGTCTCCCAGTATTCTTCCATCTCTTCGTTCTCCTCTCTGTTGCGCCCTCCACCTGTGATTCTTATATCCATTTCACCAGTCCTACTATCCATGAATTCCACATTATCAGACCATTTCAGCACTCCTTGATCAGCTCTTACAGTATCTACCAGACTACGCTTCATTCCATGTATCTCACTTTCATCTCTAACCCATTACACCACCATACTGCGTTATTGTGCTCAGACAATTTGGTTCCAGAAAGCCATTTATACTACGTATGCTATGTCATGAATCTAGTAAAAATCAAGCTATAAAACTATAATCAGGTATTTGTAGTACACTCAAATTCAGGACAATGTTCAGTTAACAGACTTGGATAGAATATTACATTATAGCACCAGGCAATTGAAACCAAAGGCATTTTCGTGTGTAGTGGTAAGCAACATCAGAAATGGTTGACAGATCGATAACTGTGAAAATATCACTAACATTAATAATATGGTCATGTATTTAGCCAGAATAGCCATACCGGTAGGTTTTGCCGCCGGCTAGAGGAGAAAGAAGTTTATCATTAAAATTTGAATCCCACTCCAATTAGATACCCACAGTATTCATATTTCACGGCCAAGGTATACGGAGTAGACCTACTTTTGTCTTCAGTGTATATATATATATATATATATATATATATATATATATATATATATATATATATACATATACATATATATATATATATATATATATATATATATATATATATATATATATATATATATATATATATATATATATATATATATATAATCGCGTAGGCATCGAAGGCCATGTAGCACGGCATGGACCCTAACTCCTGACCTTATGGACGGGGAGTCAGCGTTCTACTGACTGAGCTACTAGGCTCACATTAACAGCATTACCTGACTCTCTCAATATACAGTATTAGGAGCATTTGGTAATCCGCAACAATATAATATGAAATAGGAAAATTGAGACTGTGGATCATAGACAGTTTATTGATGTGTTTAGTAACGGCTCCAGCCTCCTTCTTGCACAATAACATCCCGGAGTCTATCAGGCATGCTGGAGACGACACTTCTCACAATGTGCGGCTTTCTCCGCAGAGATTCCCATTCTCGCCTTAAATGTTCCATCAACTGCTCAGCTGTCCTCTCTCTTTCTGGCTTCCATGTGTTGACCATATTCGCCCAGATACATTCAATTGGGTTGCAGTCGCAACCCTTGGTAGACCAGTCCAAGAGCTGAAGATTACCCTGTGTAGCAAACCACTTCTGGACTGCACGTGCCATGTGAAATGGGCACCGATCATGGACGAATATGGTGGGACCTGGTGGGAAGGGATGTCGCTCCTGCAGGGAAGGTAGGAAAAATTTCTCAAGAATTTCCAAATACTTCTGGACTGTGAACCGTCCCTCTACTCTCGTAATATTTTCCAGTCCATGGATAGATATCCAGCCCCATACATTGCACACTTTATGTCCACTTCTGGTCTCGAAGGTGTTTGGGCACTCGATTATAGCTAAAAAAAGAATATTACGTTATAGGAGTTAGTTTTGGTTCTGGCTTCCTCCTTTAGTTGAAAGCTACTCTACTTTGTTTGGAAAATGCTATATATATAATACTGTAGTTATAGAAGGAATAACAGTTATCAAGTCTAGTGAACAGGTGGAAGCAGTGTTTCTTATATTTTCTTGCATACTTTCACCCTACAGACTATGGGTGGTATATGCTATACTACATTTTAAAGACTCATTTATCCTTCCCAAATGTTCTGGGTAACCGATTCATTGGTCAACAAAATTATCGTTTCTGTTAAGTAATAGATAAGTATATTAACCCTTACACTGCAGGCTTGTTTTGCTCTGTTTTGCGTGTCCCACGGACATATTCGGACTCCGACAGACTCTCTAAAAATATTTGCCAAAAATCAGTTATTAGTCCTAGAATATTAAAATTACATATACCTTCAGCTTTCTCCTGGGATGTTTGTTGAGCCTTCGTCGATTACCCTAGGACTTGTGGAGGCCTCTGAAGTTGGGTAACGAAGTCTCCACTTTACACTTCCTGACAACCCGTAATATGATTACCACAGCCTGATATTATCACTAGAAACACTATTCTATGATTACCAAGTAGTTTGGGATCCATACTCAAAAAAAAAAAAAAAAACTGTGAAAGCAATGAAAATTACGAGCGCATATGACCTTCCCACTTGCATTAGTTCACTGTTGGTATTCTGTCATTTATTATTCATAAAACCTCTCACACTTTATATTTCTATTACTATATAGCACTTATATATATCTGCAGTCTTTATCCATAAGTTTCCTTCAGTAGTATTAGTTTATTGTCACTGAAGTCATTCAATTTTTCATTCAGTAAAATACGTAGAGAGCCACGGATTCACTTTCACTGTTATAACCTCAAGTATTTGTACTCATATTCTTATATTACTAATTATTTACATTTCTATTTACATTTTCTATTGTATTTTCAATATTTACACTTCTATTTTACTTACACTATGTTATTCACTGTCACTTGCAGTAACATGAAACTATATTACACTGTTCAGTCATATGCACTGTTCATCCATTGCTTTCACTTGCTATTTACTCATTATTTACACATTATTTTCATTTCCCACTTGCACTTTTAGAACTGCTTCTGGCTGTGGTAATCAAAGAAGCAGGTAACACAGAGGGGAACCTGGCACTCAGCACACTGCCAAGAGGTGCGTTTGTGCTCAGGTGTGCGTCGGGTGGTATGTGCACACACCTGGCACCTGCGGATCGCAGCCTTCCTCTTGGTTGAGGCAGGCATTTGCACCAGTCTGTGCCGATCCCTGTACGCCCTCTGCTCAAGTCTGTCAGGAAGTCTTACGGCATGGCGCCTTGGAGTTGCTGCTGTCACCCTACCATATCTTTCAAGCAGCTGCTGAACACAAGTCCTGGCGAACAACCTCAGGGAGAAGGACTTGGGTGGCTTGACCTTCATCTTGTACAGGATGAAGGCGTTCAGCATCGTCATGTCTATGAGATGCAGAAAATTTTCCTGTACCACCTAGTATTCTTCCTGAGGCAGTCAATCTCTCCAATCATCATGTCGGACTTGTCCACCAGCCGCATGTTGATATTGTAGTCTAAGACAGCATCAGGTTTCCTCACAGGTTCGCCTGTCTTATGGTCGACCTTCCCACTGTCTGTCATTTCCCCCTTGTGTACAGTGGTGAGCATGTGCGCGACCCTCTTGTCATGCCACCGTATTGCCAGCATCTTCTCAGACTTGAGTAGGCGCACGTCTCCTCGCTACGAGGTTCCTGCCTCTGGGAATTTAGGGAAGTGGGCACGATTACTCTTGACAGTGCCGCAGGAGCTGATGCCGTGCTCTGAAAGGTATTTGGCAAGTTTCGGTGCTGTATAGTAGTTGTCTGTATACAGCACATGATTCCCACCAAAATACCTTTCAAGGAGCACTTTCACTACACAGCCTGAGAAGCCAAGGAGGTGTGTTTTATCAAGATCGACAGTGCTGGCTGAATAAATGACGAAGTCAAGGATGTACCCCGTCTTACAATTGCACAGTACAAAGAACTTGATTCCAAAGCGATGGTGTTTGCTTGGAATGTACTGCACAAACCTAAGACGTCCTCTGAACAAAACCAAGGATTCGTCAATGACAACCTTCTGAAAGGGGTGGAAGAATGTCATAAACTTATCCTTCATTCTGCTCAGAATCTCCCGGATCTTCCAGAGTGGGTCGGTTTGGGAAGGTATATTGTTGTCGGCAAAGTGCAGGTTTCCCATGATGTTCCGGAAGCGATCTCTGGCCATGTACTTATTGAAGGTGGGTGAGGGTAGTAAGGGGTCCATGGACCGGTGTTCTTCCAACTCATGCTTCTTTGAGTGTGGCATGAGAAGCATGAGGGTGAAGAACACATACAGCTCCTGCACTCCCAGCATGGACCACTGTTGCATCTTGGCTGCACCTGTACCACTTGCAGCACATTGTGATTCATACCTGTTGGTCTCATCACATATATGCTGCATGACTTCGTCATCGAGGAAGGCCAAAAGGAAGTCCACACACTCAGCATCCTCGTCAAGAGTGAAGGCAGGCTGTATTCCTGAGGAACTCTCATCGAAATGGAGATGTTCAGGGACAAAATCGGACCCTTCCGTCCACGCGAAGGCGTCCAGGATTCCCTGTCGTGGCGGTGTAGGGTGAGTGAGGGTGGAGGGTGGCTGTGAGGCAGATTTATCTGGTTCAAGATCACTCGCACTGACCATGGGTTGCCGTACAGCACTAGTAGCCCTTACTCTACTGGCAACTCTACTTTTACGGGTCAGGGATTTACCTCTTCCTCTACGGCCTGCCTTCACTGTTGATGCTGGTGGTGACTCTGACGACGAAGACTCCGGAGAAAATTCAGCAGAAGAAGTGGAGCCTGGGGAACGGGGAGGTGATTCACCTCGGGACTCATGGCAGGCTGAGTCATGCGGGGCCATTGTTCCGGAGCTAACCCGCCGCCTTTTCATTCCCTTCCCAAATTCCTTCCCTTGCTGCACCAACGGCTCCTTTCCCTTGGAGCTAGGGATAACTTGGGACACTGAAGCACTCGTACTAGTAGTTTCTGGCACGATTTCCTCACCCGGCTCATCACACGATTCCCCCGAAGGGTCATAGTCACTATCCATCATTATCATTGATAATTCGGCTAGTTCACGTTCCACTGCAGAGTCACTTAGTCCTTTCCTGCTTCCCCCACGAGTTTTTCTGGGTGTAAAGGTCATGGGGCCCTTTGCAATGGGTGCAGAAGCGGCAGAAATGGCGGGGCGCGAGTGCGACATGCTTTAACCACAGAGGAGGACAAGGAACTAAATGGCACGGCTTATCTGAGAAGGCAAGGGTTGACAGTGACAATGGGGCTGACAGCTGCTAACTTACATGCTAAGAAATTATTGGTAGGAAATCTCGGAAATATATAAAGAAATAGGTAGTTCCAGGTGAATGTAAATGTCACTTAGGCTTCTCCCTTCCTTTCTGATATATATTTTTATTACAGAAATAGATTACAAGGCATAATTCAAAGGGGAAATTACCGTGGGAATTTAGCGAATGAATGCATGTGAGGTGTTGTCAGGTGATAATTAGCCAATTCCTGGTGTATACCACTATCACTTACCTTATTTTTTTTTGGTATATGTTATTTTGTATAAGTATAGGGCATAGGGCTTATTTCAATGGATGAAATCTGTGGAAAAATCCGGGGGAGATTTGCTTAGCGCAGCGCGGCAGGGCAGGCGATAGGAAAGGGTAAAGGAGGTGAGATAGGGAGGGATAAGAGGGTACTGGAGGGGAGGTAGGGAGGGGAGTCAAGAAAGGGGGAAAATGGCTAAATTGTCAACAATGGATGGGAGTACAGATGAGATTAGGAGTGCGGACTCTTGGTGGACAGTAACAGTACATGCTAAATAATGATTGGAAGGAAATCTTGAAAATACAGAAAAAAGTAGGTAGTTCCAGGTGAATGTAAATGTCACTTTGGCTTCTCCCTTCCTTTCTTATATAATTTTTTTTTTTATGAGAATAGATTATACGGCATATTTCAAAGGGGAAATTTCCGTGGGAAATTAGCGAACGAGTGCACGTGAGGTGTTGTCAGGTGATAATTAGCCAAATCAAGGTGTATACCACTATCACTTATCTTATTTCTTTTTCGTATATATTATTTTGTATAAGAATAGGGTATAGGGCTTATTTCAATGGATGAAATCAGAGGATAATTCCGGGGGAAATTTGCTTTAGCGCAGCGCGGCCAGGGAGGTGAGAGGACAGGGTAATGGAGGGGAGGTAGGGAGGGGAGTCAGGAACGGGGAAAAATGGCTAAATTGTCAACAATGGATGGGAGTACAGATGAGATTTGGAGTGCTGACTAGTGTTGGACATTGGCAGTAATGATAGATGATACAAGACACCACTTTTAAGCCCGTGATAATTCAAAATAACACAGAATCACAAAAGTGACACGCCGCGGTATGATCCATTGCGCCCGAGCGTCACGAAAGTGACGCCCCCCGGTTAAGGGGTTAATATAAAGTGATTTTTTTAATTTGAAAAACCATTCGCATTGTTGTTGATGTGATTTTCTGAGCCTATTTCACAGTAAATCACCGAGTTCGTAGGCCTAATCCTGTGATTTATGATATTATGGTGTATGTATTACAGTAATACAGCAGTTTTTTCTCTAGCTGGCGCAACTTTCAGCGATTGACATACCCACTACTCTTCCTGGGAAAGAAATACAGATTTGCTTGATCCTTCCACATACCCATTCCAAACATTTTCACCCTCTCCTGAAGATTGCGCAAATATAGGATCAGTCTAAAAAAAGAAAATCATGAAGGTTAAATTAAAAGAAAACTGAAATTATAAGTGTTTAAACCCAGCAAGGGATCTCTCTTCATTCGTCTGAGGGTGCCTGTGTAACCGTACCGACTCCTTACTTATCCATTGCAACGTTTTTATTTTATTGTAATTTTGATTACATTGCGTGACAATTCAGCCTTTCTTACGTTAGGTGACCTACTTTTAATACCAAAAAAAATAAATAAATGTGACTTAGGAGATGTTGCTTTTGCGGGCAGTAATGAACACGGAGTGTGATGTTTTTTAACTCCCCAGCAGGGAATGTCGATTGCCGAGATTTACTCCAGCGCTCTCTCTCTCTCTCTCTCTCTCTCTGTCTAAAGCTATATGAAACACTGGTTGCAGCAGTGCTTTTAGGTGAAACATCAAAATATTAAACATCTTAGCAGGTATTATTGCTCCTTCACACATGAGTCCTACCATGATCGGACGATCGGGGAGTTTTCTCATCTTAGAAAACCCGTGACCAGAAGTCGAGCCTTGGGTTCTCATATTGGTGGGCGAATTCCAGTCTGGCATCATGATGCGCTTCTGTGAGGCTCTCCTTTATCGCGGGAACAGGGAACCCTATGATGTATTCCCGCCTAATCTAACCGCCTATGGACTGTAGAGAGAGACTTGTAGTTCAAGTCTCTCCCGGAGTGCCACTGTAAATATTGTTTGTGGTGATTCCAGGGTCGCACATAGTAACGCTTCTTCCTGCTGGTGCGTCGTCACTCGTGAGCGTGGTCGTTTTGCTGTCGAATGCAGTTATTTACGTTGTCAGACGATCGAAAGTATGTCGATCTCCCTGTAAACATTTTCCTACTTCACTGAATAAGTAGTTAGGGCAGATTAGTATTCCGCTTAATGGGGTTATGTGTGGGAAAAGGTTCCGTTCTGGGTGATATGAGAACCACTGGGGTGTCTAGGAGATTCAATAATAGCGGTGTTGTGACCCTTCAGGAAATGCTACATATCCAAACCCTCATTAACATTTATGTGCTGTCTTTTTTAGGGTGAGGCGGTGATTTGGGGACAAAATCGGTGTCCCTCAGTATGTAGGATACATGAAACACTATCTATCTATCTGTCTATTGCCAGACGCCTCAATCCCGTTTGGGGTGGCCACAAACAAATCGCCTCCAAGTCGCCGTGTCCCCCGCTATTTCACTGCCCTGCTCCCAACTCATGCCCCCCTCTCTCATATACCTCTCCACCCCATCCCTCCAACTCATCCTCGGCCTCCCCCTCCCTCTTCCCCCCTCCACCTCACTCACACTCTCTTCGTCAGTCTTTCACCCTCCATCCTCTCCACATGGCCAAACCACCTCAGTGTGTTCCTCAAAACGCTTCCTATCACATCCACATCCACACCACAACGCTCCTTTATATCCTAATTCATCAGCCTGTCTCTCCATGTGACTCCACAGGCTCCTCTTAAATAACTCATTTCCACTGCTCTCACTCTTGACTTGTGTCCTTCCAACAACGTCCAAGCTTCACTTCCGTACGTTAGAGTTGGTATCACAATACTGTCATGTAGTAACTTTTTCACTTCCATGCTCACTTCCCTGTTTCTTATCACTGCTTTCAAAGAACCAGCAACCTTTCTGCCCTGCTGTACCCTTTCAAGCACTTCACCCTCCAAACCTCCATCCTTACTCATCACACTACCCAAGTACTTAAACGTACTCACATTTTGCAATTCCTCACCATCCAACCTCACTGTACATTCACTGACTTCACCTCTCTCAAAGACCATCACTTTACTCTTCCCTACATTCACCTTTAGATTCCGTTTCTTACACACTCTCCCAAACTCATCCACCAAGCCTTGCAGCTCCCCTTTGTTTTCACTCAACAACACAGTATCATCTCCAAACAACAGTACAGGGAGTTTCCAAACACTATCCTCTTTCACCAGGTCCACTCCAACATCCACTACCCTACCTTGTACCTCTTTTATTACCCCATCCATGTACAGATTGAACAATCATGGAGACATGACACATCCCTGTTTCAACCCAAATTTCAAAGAGAAAAATTCACTTAGTTCAGCATCCACACGCACTGCAACCTTTGCACCATCGTACACACTTCACAGCAATCAACAACTTCCCATCTTCTCCATATATTCTTAACCCTTTCCACAATCCTTGTCTATCCACCCTGTCATATGCTTTCTCCAAATCCATGAAAGCCGCATACAACTTCTTTCCCTTCTCTAGAATGAATATCTGATCTACACAACCTCTTCCCTTCCTAAAAGCCTCCCTGTTCTTCTCCAACTAATTTCTTTGTTCTTTCTCTAACTCTGTCAATAAGTATCCTACCATACACTTTTCCTATTATACTAAGAAGACAAATGCCCCTATGATTACCACACACTTCTTTTTCCCCTTTCCCTTTGTACAAGGGAATAATTATACCTTACTTCCAATCCTCCGGGACTCTACCTTCCTCCCAGGCCAATCTGCACATCTTCCACATCCATTCTGCTACTATCTCTCCCCCATGCTTCAGCATTTCACCACACACTCCATCAATTCCTGGGTCTTTCCCCAATTTAACTTTCTTCATTGCTTCCACAACTTCTATTCTACTGATTTCTTCCTGTCTTCTCACCTCCCTCCTTCTCCCAGCCATTCCCCAGCCACTTATACTTGCATTACTTCCATCCTCAATGTTCAACAATTCCTTAAAGTGTTCTCTCCATTTGCTCACTTTTTCTCCCTTCTCCACTAGTAATCTACCATTTTTATCTTTCACTCCCCTGCTAACTTCACTTCCACCCTGCCTTACTCTTTTCACCTCTTTCCAGAACATTTTCTTACAGTCCCTCCACTTTACACTCAAATTCCTTCCAAATTCCTCATCCACTCTCTTCTTACTCTCTCTTACTAATCTTTTCACCTCTCTCTTTCTTTCTACATATAACTCTCTCTTCCGCCTCTCAACTTCTTCCACGCCCCTATTTCTCATCCATTCATTGTATGCTTTCTTCTTTTGTGCCACAGCCTGTTTCACCTCTTCAGTCCACCACGCTGTTCCTTCCACCCCCCTTCCGTCTTCTCTTCCTTCCACACACCACATCACATGCTGCACATACTTCTTCTGTAAATATCCTACACACACCTTCCACGTCTCCCATCTGCTCCAATTCATTTTTGCCCAATCGTTCCTCCACTTCTCTCTTATACGCTGCCTTTTTCTCATCCTCTTGTAACCTTTCCACTCCCCTTGCAACTACTCCTTCCTCTTGTCTTTCCCTTTTTCTATTCCTCATCTTACTTGAATTCTAATTCTGGCCACCACCAAGTAGTGATCAGAAAGGATAGATGAAACACAAGAACTGATAAACTTCTTTGGAAGATTTACAACCCCAGTTCCTGTTTATTATATTATGTATTTAGTGTTTCTAAGGGACATATACATTTATCAGGTATATACGTATGTCAGAAAGAGATAAAGCCTAAAAATATGATCTAAATAGCACTGGGAAACAGTTATAAACATTCCTTGGTAGATAGCCATGCCATGCGCGAAGGTTACAGTCTCCCCGAGGGGGCTGGGGTCACAGACTCACGTAATCCCATGAAGGTGGACACGCTTGTCACCTTTCACTTGAAAATCTGGACCACGACAGCTTACCCAAGTGCCCCTACCCAAACATGGTGGGCAATATGGGAAAGCTACAAATACAATAATAACTTTCTAGAAGGGCAGTCAATAGAGTGCATACCTCCGTAAAGGCCCAACAACCCTTTGCGGTGGTATGCACTCCATTTGAATGATCCTTTATCCGGATCCATTTCAGAATTTAACGAGTTACTTCCTGGCCCATGGCCCATCCCTCAACCAAGTTTCATGAATATCCAGTCAATAGTTGACGGATGTATGCGCTCTACAGAGTGCCCCTTTAACCGGATGCACTCCAAAGTTTAATGGGTTCTCCCTGCCCCATGCTTCATCCCTCCACCAAGTTTCATGAAAATCTGTTCATCAGTTTTGCGTAAAAGACACACACACACACACACACACACACACACACACACACACACACACACACACACACACACACACACTCAGAAACACACTCTTAAGACAGACACAAACACAGACTCTGACAGACACCACACACACTCAGACACACGCACACACTCAGACACTCGCACACACTCAGACACACACATGAACACACTCAGAAATGCTCACACACACACAAACACACACACACACACACACACACACACACACACACACACACACACACACACACACACACTCAGACACACACACACACACACACACACACACACACACACACACACACACACACACACACACACACACACACACACACACACACACACACACACACACACACGCACACTCAGAAAGACCGACATATATAGACATACAGACAGACACGCAGAAAATAAACCTCCTGGCGGAGGTAACAATAGAGGAACGTGGCCAAATTAGTTCACTAGTTAAAAATGGTGCAAAAGGAATGCAGTATTGTTCACCGTATGCCTACATACCCAGATTAGTCAGATCTCCAGATTCTTGCCATCTTCGTATCCACTTTGCCACAGTCTTAGTAGATAAGCCTGATTCGTTGGCGACGGCCTGGATGCTTAATGCACTCTCTCAAAGACCGATGATCTGTCCTCGTACTGCAACCTCGCTGTTTCTTCTGTCCATGACGAACACCTTCTTTGACTGGCGTTGTATTACTTATGATGCCCAGACGAAAACTCGGTTTGCCCATGGTTGGCTGCCTACAACGCCTGATAATAAATTTGATTGGCTACGGCCCCTTTAGTTCTTAAGAACCGCTGGGTTTTGTATACGTCGCTCTTGGCTGTTCAAATTACGAGTATACTATGCCCATGATCATATACCAGCTTTTATTTGTCATGGTGGCCTGCCTGAGCTATTTGGGTGTGTGATATTAGGTATTATTGTGTTACACCACCGCATTTCAGCACTGCTTATTTTCCTTTAAATTTTACTTTTTTTTTTTTTTCCCCCACTGTAGAACACTTTCATAAATTACTTTGCATCCATGTCATACCTAAATTTTTTTCTGGTCATTGTGCTTGCATTATTCTTTCCATGCTATATATATATATATATATATATATATATATATATATATATATATATATATATATATATATATATATATATATATATATATATAATTCATCTAATCGTTTGTTATCCATGAACATCGTAGAAGCCGGGGCCTAGGCAAGTAGATCTTGTCATTTAAGATGAAGGTGATCGGCCTCTCTCATCCCTGAGTCGCACTACGTGAGTAATAAACCCCAACCAACCCTTGGATATAAACCTACACAGTCTCAATCGATTGGAGCACCTTAATTACCCACTAAACCACTAGGCGTCATAGTTTGGTTATATGGTTACCACCTAGCGTTGTAATTAGTTTCCTGGTGTAATACAGGAAACCATTTGGCTCGACACTCAGTGCAATGTCACCCATAGGCAGAAGAAAGAGGAAATAATGAAGGAAAGAAATGCAAAAGAGGGAGGAAGGAAGAACGGAAGAGAGGAGAGGGCAGGCACCTAAGAGCAGCATTACATCGAGTGAATGGATGTTGAGCGCCCCCGCCTACCATCTCTCTCTCTCTCTCTCTCTCATGTATATATATATATATATATATATATATATATATATATATATATATATATATATATATATATATATATATATATATATATATATATATATATATATTGTTACGGAACAGAGAGAGATAATGAACACTTCAAGTGAGAATACTAAAATCACTACTGTCCCGCAAAGTTCCAGGTTCAAAACAAAAGAGTTAGGTAAAATTACAAGTTAAAGTTTAATGCTCAAACTAACAACTAAACATTCAGGACTCATAAGGATAATGTAATAGCAAAAAACAGGTTAAATACATGGTTACCTGCAATAGCCTCTATTAACACGAAATTAGCAAGAGTAAATTTATCTAAGTCAGCCCTGATAAAATGAGAAAACCGGATAATGCTCAGTTAATGCAAGATATATTATTACAGATACAAAATATTATCAATAATGGCTGACATCAAAAACTCCACATGAATCACAAAAAAACCACCAGGATCACGAATTAACACCTTATGCTATACACTACAAGAAAAAATGTAATAACACTTATACTCAAATTACACAGCAACTAGATGGTTGGAGACTTCCTGAGCACTCACAAAAATAATAACAACTGTACAGGGGAGGACAGAGATGTGAACAAAATGAGGAGTAGATCTAAGTGGCAATTAATGCAGAGACTGAGCTCATTATATAGGGGCCAGCAGAGCTTGATACAACTTGTAAGAAGGACGCACAAATGAAGCCATAGGGGACAAAGAGTTGACACTCCTGCTCTGAACAACAGAAAGAACGACTTACTCTACTATAAGGGAGGAGAAGGGGGGAGTGAGATAGAACACGGAAGCTTGGTCACTATGGAAGCCACGAGGCGAATCGTGATCAAACATGCAGCATACTGTACGTTAGAATTATACAAAGGATGATGAAATCATAGGCTATGTAACACCTCCCCACAAAAAAAAAAAAAAAAATTTACAAAGGAAATTTCTTATTACTCTAAAACAATCTGTCTAAAGTCTAGATAAGCAATCTGCAATAACATTTTCTTTCCCCTTGACATGTTGTATGTCTAATGAATACTCCTGAATAAGTAGACTCCATCTTGTCGATCTTTGATTTTTATCTTTAAACTTACTAAGGAATTTCAGTGAGTTATGATCGGTATATATGACTATGGGGCCAGAACACAAATAAAATGCAAAATGCTGTAAACCCAAAATCAAGGCCAAAAGCTCTTTCTCAATAGTTGAGTAGTTCTTTTGATGTGGAGTGAACTTCTTACTGTAATAAGATACAGGGTGTTCAATACCCTGATCATCTTCTTGCAGCAAAACAGCCCCAGCTCCTGTATCACTTGCGTCAACAGCCATCTTAAAAGGCTTAGCAAAATTTGGAGTAGCGAGCACTGGCTGACTTAACAGGATAGCTTTAAGTTTGCTGAAAGAAGATTCACAGTTATCGGTCCAGACAAATTTAACTCCCTTTTTCAGTAGGTCTGTAAGTGGTGATACAAGAATTGAAAAGTTAAGAACAAATCTCTTGTAATAACCTACCATTCCCAAAAATCTTTGTAGCTCTTTCCTACTTTTAGGTCTGGGAAGATCACTTATAACCTGAACCTTAGCTGCTGGTGGTGCAACGTTTCCATCACCAATTACGTACCCAAGGTACTGAACTTTAGCTTGACCAAACTCACACTTTGATCAATTAGCTAGAAGATTAGCCTGAACCAAACGCTCAAGAAATTTACTGACATGGCATAGGTGATCTTTCCAGTTGTCACTGAAGATTAATACATCATCAATATAAACAACACACCCTGCCAAACCCTCTGTTACAACATTCATGAGCTTCTGAAATGTGGCTGGTGCATTCTTCATACCATATGGCATTAAAGAACATGCAAAAGTCTTTCCTAGTGTTACAAAACATGAGATCTCCCTAGCACGTTCAGTCATAGGTACTTGCCAGCATCCCTCTAACAAATCAAACTTACTTATGTACCTAGCCTTTCCGATCTTGTCTATGCAATCTTCCACGCGAGGGAGAGGGTAAGTGTCTGTTTTGGTTATCTGATTAACACGTCTGTAGTCGATGCAAAGCCGCTGTGACCCACCTGGCTTAGGGACTAGAGTGACAGGAGAACTCCACTCGCTCTGACAGAGCTCAATCATCTTGTGGTCCAACAGGTAGCCAAGCTCCTTCTGGATGAGAGGAACTTTCACTGGGTTCACACGGTAAGGAGGCAGTTTAATTGGCTTTGCGTCTCCAACATCGACATCATGCATCAACACAGTGGTTCTTCCTGGAGTGGCACGGAACACTTGCGGGTACTCCTGCAGTAATGCCGAAAACTCCTGCCTTTCCTCGGGAACTAGATGAGAAAGCTTAGTCTGTAGATCATTCATGATATCAGGATTCTTCCCCAAACTATCACTCAGGCTCATACTGCATGGGAGAACTTCACTTGCAGACTCGGGTGGAACAGCTACAGTGCAGACTGGGTTATTTTCGTCCCGCCTGTGATATGACTTTAGCATGTTGATGTGACAAAGTTGCTTGTTCTTTCTACGATCTGATGTGGCGATGACATAGTTGACATCACTGAGTTTCTTCTCCACGAAATAAGGACCACTAAACTTGGCTTGAAGAGGTTGCCCATACACCAGTAGCAGAATCAAGACCTGATCTCCTGGCTGAAAGTGGCGTAACCTGGACTTCTTATCATACCAAGTCTTCATCTTCTCCTGAGCAGCTCCTAAATTCTTTCTCGCCAGCTGTAAAGCAGTGGACAGCCGTTCTTTGAACTTCATCACATACTCCAGCAGGATGACGTCATCTTCCTCCGACAGCCAGCATTCCTTGAGTAGCTTAAGGGGTCCACTTACTTCATGGCCAAACAGTAGTTCAAAGGGTGAGAAGCCCAGTGATTCATTTGGAGATTCTCTTGCGGCAAATACAACGAATGGAAGACCTTTATCCCAGTCTTTCTAATGTTCCAAACAGTATTTCTTGAGCATCGATTTGAGTGTTTGATGATATCTCTCCAACGCTCCTTGGGTCTGGGGATGGTAAGCTGAAGACGTGATCTGGGTGATGCCAAACTCTTTCAGAGACTGCTTGAAAATATTTGACATGAAATTACTTCCCCGGTCTGACTGTACCTCCTTGGGCAGACCAAACTTCGTGAAGAACCCTAGCATTTCCTTAACCACGTTCTTTGCTGAGATATTTCTAAGTGGAATGGCTTCAGGATAAGGAGTAGCCATATCAATCAGGGTCAACACACAAGAAAATCCTGAAGAAGTCTTAGGAAGAGGGCCCACAATATCCACCAACACACGGGTGAATGGCGCCTCAAAAGGAGGAATGGGAACTAGAGGTGCAACCTTTTCGGTCTGATTACACTTCCCCACAACTTGACAGGAGTGACAATACTTACAATACCAGGAAACATCTCTGAAGATACCTGGCCAGTAGAAGTGTTTCAAAATGCGTGCCACAGTCTTCCTCACTGCAAGGTGTCCTGCCAAACTGGAATCATGAGTCACTCTAATGATATCCTGCCTACAAACACGAGGGATGACAAATTGATGTACAACCTCCCATTCACAGTCGGCTGATACTGTTGGGGGTCTCCACTTCCTCATAAGTACTCCTGACTTTATATAATAACAAGTAGAAGCACCAGCTGACTCTTCCTCACTGCAAGCAGAGTTAGCTAGACCTTTCAACTCAGGGTCAGCAACCTGCAACTCAACCAACTCTTGACGAGACAAATTATCAACACTACGGGGTACTTCCTCATCTGGTGAGTGGTCCAAATTAGCAAGAAAAGTGTCAGCTAGGATAACATCATCATCATCATTATCCTCTAAGTCACCAGTAACTTTAGACTTAGCCCTAGTGACAGCACATGCAGAGAACACGTCAGGGATATCACAATCCTGGGACGCAGTCACTGGCTCACTAGACAACTGAGGAGCTGGACACACTTGACTTCCACCAATATCATTTCCAAGTAAGAAAGTTACACCTGACATTGGGAGTGTCTCAACCAACCCAACCATAACGGAACCATTAACAAAACCAGACTCTAAATTCACTCTGCATAGAGGGGCAGAGAAGTAATTATTCCCTACACCTTGTAAGATTACAGTTTCATCAGAGGAATTAACATTAGAGCCTAGAACACTGGTCAGCATAAGGGATTGGCAAGCACCTGTATCACGATATATTTTAACTGATTTCCTGTTATTACTGTCCAGAGGACTGACAAAACCTTCAGACAGGAAATTAGCACATGAACTCTTGAGAGTGTCACCCACGTTACTGCTCAAAAAGGGAGCTTCATCATGAGAATTTAATTTACCCCTCAAAGCAGGTTCAGTTAACTCGGTTAAAGAATTCTGGGAACTCTCAAGGGTGGACCCTAGACCAATTGACTGGATATTTAAAGACTCCTTTTTGTTCACATCACGTTGTCTCCTGAAACATTTCTCCGTAGTATGACCAAGCTTACTACAATAAGTACATTTACTTTTCTGAAATCTAGAGGTGGAGCTGGTATTTACTTCCTGAGAAACATCATCTTTATTCTCTTTCCTGTTTTCTGTACTATGAGTAGAGGCAACGTACTTACTCTCAGCTTTCCTTTTTTCTTTAGAATATCTCTTGTGAGTGAGAACATATTCATCAGCTAAAACTGCAGCATCAGACAAATTATCTATTCTTTTCTCATCAAGATATAGGCTTACATCATTATTAATACACCTTTTGAAGTCCTACAGCAAAATCATCTGCTTAAATTTATCAAAATCAGAATTTACATTCTTAGAATTTAACCACTGCTCTAACAGATCTTCTTTGATTTTTGCATACTCAACATGGGATTGCTTATCTTGCTTGTAAGTTGTCCTAAATTTTACTCTATAGGCTTTAGGAACAAGCTCATAGGCCTTAAGAATCAAGCTCTTAACTACATCATAATTATCAGATTGATCCTGAGGCAAAGATGCATAAGTTACTTGAGCTTTACCGGTGAGAACAGTTTGAAGGAGTACTGGCCAATACTTTTTGGGCCAATTAAAACCTGTAGCTACCCTCTCAAACAACTGAAAATACTTTGTTAAATCAGATTCATTAAAAGGAGGGACAACTTTAACATTTTTAGCCACATCAAAATCATGAGAGCTAGATGATCCAGTTCCACCTTGTTTCATGCGATACTCATGGTCTGCCTGAATCCTAGCAAGTTCAATTTGTGCCTCCTGAATACGAGCCTGAGACTCAGCCTCCTTAGAACGTGCCTGAAACTCAGCCTCCTTAGCACGAGCCTCCTGCAGGGCTAGCTGTAACTTAGCTATTTCAATCTGCGTTTGCTCATCTGGAGGAGTTACATCAAACAAGCTTTTATTAATCATGCCAACAATTTGATCTTTAGAATGATGAGAGCGAACAGCAATTCCCAATTGCTGAGCAACAAACTTAAGTTCATTCTTTGTTCTGTTTTCTACATCACAAACTGTTTGCACATTTGACAAAAAATCTTTGGCTTCATCAAGCTTAGTAATAGGAGACATCATGAATAAATCACAGTCACAAAATATCAAGCAATATCCTTACGATAATATCCTGAATATCCTGATAACAGGTCGCCAAATTTATGTTACGGAACAGAGAGAGATAATGAACACTTCAAGTGAGAATACTAAAATCACTACTGTCCCGCAAAGTTCCAGGTTCAAAACAAAAGAGTTAGGTAAAATTACAAGTTAAAGTTTAATGCTCAAACTAACGACTAAACATTCAGGACTCATAAGGATAATGTAATGGCAAAAAACAGGTTAAATATATGGTTAACTGCAATAGCCTCTATTAACACGAAATTAGCAAGAGCAAATTTATCTATGTCAGCCCTGATAAAATGAGAAAACCGGATAATGCTCAGTTAATGCAAGATATATTATTACAGATACAAACTATTATCAATAATGGCTGACATCAAAAACTCCACATGAATCACAAATAACCCACCAGGATCACGAATTAACACCTTATGCTATACAGTACAAGAAAAAATGTAATAACACTTATACTCAAATTACACAGCAACTAGATGGTTGGAGACTTCCTGAGCACTCACAAAAATAATAACAACTGTACAGGGGAGGACAGAGATGTGAACAAAATGAGGAGTAGATCTAAGTGGCAATTAATGCAGAGACTGAGCTCATTATTTAGGGGCCGGCAGAGCTTGATACAACTTGTAAGAAGGACGCGCAAATGAAGCCATAGGGGACAAAGCGTTGACACTCCTGCTCTGAACAACAAAAAGAACGACTTACTCTACTATAAGGGAGGAGAAGGAGGGAGTGAGGTAGAACACGGAAGCTTGGTCACTATGGAAGCCACGACGCGAATCGTGATCAAACATGCAGCATACTGTAGTTAGAATTATACAAAGGATGATGAAATCATAGGCTATGTAACAATATATATATATATATATATATATATATATATATATATATATATATATATATAGGCTATATGATGAATATGTTCATCCTCCATTATACGTTGCGCTAGACATGTCTTATTTTGGCCTGCGTCTCATTCAGTAAAGCAAGGCGTGCTTCAGACCAACAGCACCCCTGAACATGCAGTACGAAACATCCAACTCCCTGATTGGTCCCAACACCATCCACACCACAAAGCCAGTCAGGAGACAGGACGTGTGCGCTGGGCAATTCCCAGGTCCTGTTCTCCCCACTTACTATATTTTAACCAGCCCATACCCCACTGACCGGGCTGATGTATGGCCCGGCCTGCACTATATGTGAAGGAAATCTTCGAACGAACGAAGCAACACCATCACACACACGCCACAAAGCCAGCCAGGAGACAGGACGTGTATGCTGGGCAATCCTCAGGTCCTGTCCTCCCCACTTACTGTTATTTAACCAGCCCATACCCCACTGACCGGGCTAATGTATGGCCCGGCCTGCACTACAGGTGCAGGGAATCTTTAAACAAACAACAACAACAACCAACACCATCACCTTAATTTAAGTTCGAATTACAGGCACAAGTTCAATTACATTACATCTTTTATATAATATAAGCACTACACAAATCATAGCAATGTAGCTGTCAGTACCTGACCACTATGCCTGGTTTCCTCCAACTCATTCGCGTCTTAATACGACGATGTAAACAAACACATAAATAATCACCTATCCTCCGGTACCCCGTGCCTCAGGCTGGCTTAATTTATGCTCGGCAAGTCACACTGGAGTAAGATGGGCTGAAAGGGAGGGGCCAGAGAGAGCAGGGAAAGTGGGTGGGGAGATGAGTGATGGTGCGGGGGTGGAATGAGGGAGGGGAAGGAAGGGAGGTAAAGGAGGGAGAATGATATGCGAAGTGGTGGTCACATTATTTGTCTATTTTCTTTCATTCAGGGCATGATATAAAGGAGTTAATATTCAATAGATTATGCTGCATTACACCTTGTATAACGGCGTCAGATAATAAGCTTCAGATAGATGGTGACATCAAGGGCTGGCTCGCGAGAGAAATATACTGACGTGACAGATCAAACATTAGTTCAGAGCCATCGAGACTGTGTGGGCCCAGACTGTCAATGCGTGGGAGCCAGAGAACGAGAGGACATGGGTCTGGCCTCTTACAGCACATCAGTGACGAGTGGGAACTGTTCAGACGAAACCAGGAAACCATCAACAATATTGTTTCCTCGGGGCCGCGAAGACTGCAAGAGGTTATTGAGGCAGGACGTCACTGGACTATTGTACTTAATACGGCTTTCCTGGTTGCTTTGGCTTCAACAATATTGGTAAATATTGACAGAGATATAATTTGGGAGTTTGGGTAGGATTTTGTTTCATTATGAAAGATATTGATATCATATCACAAATGTGCATAGACAATAAATTTAATTACCTTTAATGCACAACTATTAAATAGCCTTTTCATATAGAGATGCCATGAATTAGCTGACATGATGGTGACTGTATAGAGGGTTTATATATGGAGAGGATGATCATATTTACTGTGGACACTGCCGTGTCAAAGGATGCATATGATATTTACTTCCAAAATTTAATTGCATGTAATGGTAGAGGACGTTCCTTATATAAACATTACGGAAGTCAAAGCCATCCAGATTTCATTCTGCATCCGAAGTCAAAATACACAGATAAACAGAATTATCTGGCTCCGTACAAATGTTTTTCACGTCAGTATATTTTTCTCACCAGCCAACCGTTGTTATCAACACCTATCTAAAGTTTATCTGAAGTCGCTATACAAGGCATAATGCAGCATTATCTACCGAATATTAACTCCCTACGCCCTGAATGAAAGAAAATAGAAAAATTATGAGAACACCATTTCGCATATCATTCTCCCTCCCCTCCCTTCCCTCTCTCACACCATCAATCGTCCCTCCACCCACCTTGCTTTCTCTCTCTCTGTCCCTCCCTGTCAGTCCCTCTTACTCCAGTGTGATTTGCCGTGCATAAAGGAGCCAGCCTGAGGCACGGGGTACCGAAGGATAGGTGATTATTTATGACCACGACTGTACATCCACCTGATGAGTACGTGTGTGGACAACACACACACACACACACACACACACACACACACACACACACACACAGGCTTGCATATACTAAAATGTTTCATCATTGTCAGAGCGCTAGGGCATTACAATTAAAGGAAGTCGGGGTGAACTGTGAGAAAGTCTTTGAGCACAAGCTATGTGATGAAGTGGGTACACAAAGCAGAAAACAAAAATCCAGGGGGTCTGAAGTGGGCAATAACTGGGCAGTCAACGATGTGATGGGATAATGCTTCATCCATGGGACTGATGGAATTTACATGGCCTATTGGCGGCCGGTCGTCTGGTTACTTCCCCTGAGTAGCGATACCTCAAGCGAATGTGGGCGACAGTCACATCACAGTGGCAGGTGAAGATGAGATGCCTGCCATAGCTCTGTCTCACGCCACGGTAGTTGTCATAGCGTTGTAGGGTGACACTAATGGGACGTTCAGCATCGGCCCGGAGGGCAAGGTCCTCCTTGGACTCCTTGAGAAGAATTCTCCAGACAATCGTCGTGGACACAGGGAGGTGGATGGCAGCAATGGGAAGGTTACAGGCAGATCGGGCCAGGCGATCTGCCTGGTTATGGTGGGTGTGACCAACATGGGCTGGGATCCAAAGAAAAGAAATCCTGAGACCAAGAGCGTGAGCCTGATGGAGGCGGGAGTAGAGCGAGACGAAGAGAGGGGAGGCGAGTCTGGGGGAAGCGTTGCGAATTAGGGCAAGGGCAGCTTGGGAATCACTGATGATGAGCCCTGGTAGGTGTTGGGAGAGAAGGAAGTCAAGGGTAGAGTGTATAGCAGATAGTTCACACTGTGTACTGCTGGCCCAGTTGGGAAGGTGGTGGGAGGTGAAGACTGGGGAAGCAAGAGTTAGTAAAGGTAATGCAAGCAGCTCCTGCCCAACCATTAGTGAGGAAAGAACCATCAGTGTAGACGTAAATAGGATGGGAAGGGTAGGTGTGGGCTATGGAGTTAAGGGTTTCACCAATGGAGAGCTGTGAAGAGATTAGTAAACGGTCAGAGGCAGTGGCAGAAGGTGTATAGTGCATAGCAGGAGTTCTATACGTGTCCAGGTTGGGGGCAAAAGGTCAGTAGGGATTGGAGTGACAAGATCAGCACGGATACTGGCGGGATCTCGGCTAGAAAGCTGGAGAGGACGGTTGAGTGCCGTCTTTTTGGCCAGGACGCCAGGCCTGGCACGTGAGCATGCCGGATCCGGTCGAGGTGAGTGGTATTGGAGAGAATATCAACCAGTCGGGAGGAAAAGAATGGAGCAGGAAACGGAAATGTGGTCAGACACTGTGTGGCAAAGCAGACTCCAAGCATATGAATGAGATTGGTAATGGGACACATAGTGAGTTCAGGGAGCATGTTGCCTATTCTGGCAGACCTAGGGGAGTGAAGAAAGAGACGCATCTTCCGATTTTGTACAGCTTCAAGTGGTTGGAGCTGTGCACAGCTATCCCCTCCACAGAGAGGGATTGCATGATAATTATTAAGAAAGTAAATATAATTATAACAGGTAAAATGATTGAGCGATGAGGGTCCTAACACCATGAAAGTCACAAATGAGTGTGACAAGGGGTTAAGGCTGCAGTGGAGGAGGGAGCAGATAGTGAAGACATACTGGGAATGGTTAAAGAGTGGAGAAAGAGTGATTCCGAGAAATGTATAAGACTGTGCTACCTCAAGATGAGAGCTGAGGAGGGTTATGGTTGTGCAAGGATGCCTGTGGGTGAGAGTTCGAGTAAACAGTTTGAGTTTGGCAGCGTTGATAATCAACCCACAACCAGATGCAGCCTGGCCACACCTAACCAGACGTTGAAGAGTGACAGGGGAAGGGGAGTGGATGCAGCATAGTGGATCATCACCATAGGTTAGGATCTGAGGGGAGTAGATACAGCCTGACCGAACCTAACCAGGAGACGTTGAAGAGTGACGGGGGAAGGGGAGTGGATGCAGCATAGTGGACCATCAGCATAGGTTAGGATCTCAGGGGAGCCAGAGATAGGACCTAAGAGACGGAGGAGTCTGTTCACGAGAAAGGGGCTACCTACCTAACCTTGAGGTGTGCCAAAATTGAGGAGTTGGTAATTACTGACCACCCCACAAAACAGAACCCGAGAGTGGCGATAGAACAGGTAGCTTTCCAGCCAGCAGAACAGGTAACCAGAGACACCCAGGTGGGCAAGTTCGGCAAGGATGACATCACGGTTTGCGACGTCGATTGCGGCTTAAAGGCGGCGTCACACTAGACCAAAAGTGGCTAACATACGAGCCAGTTTTGCGAGTGAAAACGGCTAGCAGAGTTGAGTGTCCGTCACACTCGTGTGTTTTTGAGAGCCAAAACGGCTAACAGTGTCGTCTGCCTTGGCGACTCATGGTCATTTGTAAACAAACCATCACGGAGTACCCACTCCCTTTTCCTCAATTTCTGTAACCGCCTCACGTACTTTAGCACCTCCAGAGCCACAAAGCAGTCTTCTAGAGTTTTCTTTGCCGCAGGATCCATATCAATATCTGATTTTTACTTGTTGTTTGGAGACAAAACAGACAGCCTCCGTGGCTGGTCACTCGAGTGTCCGAGTATTTATTTCATGCTACAAGAAAAAAATAAAAATGAATAAAAACCACAAGAATTAAATTGTATTTACTTAACAATTTAGTTAAAGTTTCCTTCTGTGAATAACAGAATATTTTCTCACCAATTACAAAATTAATATAGGCTTATTTGAGTTCTAATCCCACCAACAAGCTGTGAGCAAGAATTGTTATCCATTTCGCCTCGCAGGCAAAATCTCGCTCACCATGAGTCAGTTTGGCTAGCGAGTCGCAAAACTGGCTCGCATGTTAGCCACTTTTGTCCCAGTGTGACGGCAGCTTTAGGCCAGTGTCCCATATTCAAGTTCATCTTCGAGAATGGTCCCTATCACCACGATCTTACCCTCGAGGTATGATCTTGGTAAAATGCCACAATCATACCTCAAACGGTAGGCCTATTTTTTTTTTTTTTTTTATAAATAACGGAACGGAGGAAGGAAAAGCAAATGGGTAAAAAAAATAATCCATACACCAGATTACTGGTGTCCTCTGTTCATAAAATATCTGTAACAGTTAGACTTGAACAGTTGTGGGTTGAAATTTGGAGGAAAACAACTCTGGGGAAGCGAGTTCCAGAGAGATGGAGTTCGGGGAATGAAAGAATTCTGATAGGCAGAAGTTCTGCAATATGGTTGAGTGACATTCCAGTCATGAGCGCTACCAGATGCCCATGTAGCACGAGGGAAGGCATTGAGAGGTGGCACCATGGACGCAACTTCGTCTAAGCATTTGCCAAAAAAATATCTATAAAATAATGCAAGGGAGGCAACATTCCTTCTTACTTGCAGGGGAGGTAGTTTATATGTAATGGCAGGGTTGTTAATGATTCTAACAGCTTTATTCTGAATTTTGTCTCGTTGTCTTAATGCAACCTCTCCACAACCATCCCACAAGGGTGAGCAATATTCAAGCTGAGAGCGCACATGACTTTTATAAATTATAGCTAACTGCTCATCGGCGACACAGACACGTTAGTGCTAAGAACACAAAAGACTTCTACAACATCACACGACACCCTATGGAAGCATCATGTTATCCAGACGACACACTACGATCATCCCTCAGTTAAAAAATAATGGCCACTCTGACTCCACATCACGCCAAGACATCGCCACATAGCATGTCATAAGTTGTCGCGGCGTGTCTTAGGTATACTTTACCTGTAGCAGGTATAACTTCGTGTGTCGTAGCGGGTCTTCGGGATCCGATCTCCAAGTTATTGCTACGACACGTCAAGTTACACTTAACGACAAGCTACGACAACGTACGACAAGCTAAGACACGCTAAGTCACAGCTAAGACAAATGACGTACTGTAACGACATGTCACGTTCTCCTCCCTGTCGGCGTCCATGCCGACAATTTTTGAACATTCCTAAAATTGTCATAGTGTGCCAAGAACCACGAAGAATGACCTAGTTCTCCACGTCAGAGCTACGTCGTCACTAAGTCACGCCACATTATTCATGATAACATGCGGTGACACACGAAGACATGAAGGTCGTGGCGTCTCGTGGGAAGGTTCCTGACAGTGGGACATAGGCTTTAGGCCAATGATGGCTGAACAGAAGGATGTGAGGTGAATGTGTAATTCTGCAAGGCCTAATTGTGCTACTGCCTGAGAGGAAATCAAAGAGATGAGGAGGGAGTTAGTCCTAAAGATCACAGAACCTTGCTAAAAGAATTTTCTCTAGGATTTTGTATAGGCTATGCAGGAAGTTAGTGAGATTGGACGGAAATCAGAGAAATAAAGCTTACGGATGGGGATGATGGTACTACGGGTCCATTCTGCAGGGAGACTACCTTCATCAATAAGACTCAGGTTGAACAGTGTAAGTAAGGGATTGCCAGGGACTTGAGCAGTGAGTCTTAGTGTGGCATAGGTGATCCCTTATTCACCCGGGACAGTTGCAGTGCCTTGCCATAGTGCAAGGTGCAACTCATCACTGGTGATGGGGTGATCAGCGAGGGGAGAGGGCGTGGAGAGAGTCTTTGCAATGCGTGCTAGCCTGTTTCTGCTAGCAGCCGAGAGGCGAGCCTTGATGGGGGCAGGTGGGCATGTCAGTTGAGATTGGGTGGACCATTTATCAACTAGGTTGTTGGCATAGCCCACAAGATTGTGGTGGAGAGGAGGGGAAAGGGACTCACGTGACTGAACAACTCTGTTAACAAGCCGCCAAGCCCAAGGTCGAGGAGTGTGTGTGTTAATATGCTGGAGAATAAGGAAATAAAAATCTAAAATAGTTATTCCTATCATTACAAAAAGAAAACCTAGGACTGGCAACTTAGAAAACGAAACTTAAAAGGAGTAACGACAAGCTTCGATCTAGGCTGCTAAAACTTACTTTCACTTACTGTAGCTTGCCATAAACCTCACAAACAAAATAAAAGCGTTAAGTCTACGGCATATTGAAGCTGAATGTCAGTGCTTACTCAAGATACTTTTTTTTTTTTTTTTTAAATAGTAATGTAAGCAAATGGAAACATAGAAGACAGTAGGGAATCAATGTTTAAAACACTGCAAGAAAGAACACTTTAAAATTAGTGTACATAAGGTATTCTCTTGTGAAGAAGCGACAAGCCACCTAGTGAAACAAATGTAGGTCAATGTAGCTCAATATCCTTAATTCATGTCTGGACCAGCAGAACCATCGACCACAGGTACGGGAAGCCACCTACGGGGTTGTCCCATAGGTATCCGATAACACTGATGTTGTGTCTGTCTTAATGTGGCATGTAATGTGCAATGTTCCATAATGTGGAGTTGTATGTTTTTTTCTATAAGTGGGGCACGTGTCTAATGTGATTCCACACACCCCTGATCTAAGCTGATAACTTAGAACTGGCTGATGTCCTGATCGAAGCCCAGCGAGGTAAATGCAATCACCTGGTTTATGAAATCCTCTGATGGGTGGATCCCGAGGAGGGCAGAGGTTACCGTACAGTGCAATATAGTGTTCTCATCGAGGAGTTATATCCCTGTGCATGACATGAGTACAGTATGTAGGTGTTTCTTTGTTGCTGATATAGAGGTGGATTGAGGTGGGATGCTGTTGAATATGATCTGGTAAAGTTAGCGTGTTGACTACTTTGTATCTAATGGTGTCAGGTGGGCCAGTAATATGATGGCAGAGGTACTGTGTATTAGCACAGGCTGCCGCACATATTGTGTGACTGTCATGCCAAAGATATTTTGTGACAGAGAGTACTTTCGTTTCAAGGTGTGAGTGAACTCAGGAAGTCATACTGTGATGTTGACCAAAATCTGTTCATGTAATTGCCCTGTTTCCATGGAGTCTAATGGTGTAGCCTACAATTTTTAATGTTTGTATGTGATTCTTGAAGGTGCATCCAGTATTATACTGTATGTCACTCTAACGATATTAATGAAGGTATGTGGCATAGGTACATGTTAAGGGTTATGTTACTAGTATACCTCTGCTCATGATTAATGCTGGCGATGTGAGTTGTGGTGGATTTGGCTAGAGTGATCGTCAACCTGTTGTCCTTTACCCATGCCCAAATTGTGTTGAGGTAGCCTTGTTCCCAAGAACAGGCTGTAGCTATAGTAATGTGTTGTTGTTACGGTAATATCATGTGTATATGAAACAATATTTGTCAGTAGTTGTGGTGTAGGAATGTCATGCATGTAAGTGTTGAAAAGTGTGTATAAAAGAAAGGAGCCCATGCTAGGAAAGTTTAGTGTTTTTTGATGATTTGCGAGGAAGTGTAGCATGCACTTGTCTGCCACATAAGTAGTTGACAATCCAGTTGTAATAACTGAAATGAAGCTTAACAAATTGATCACAAGTCTTGGTCGGGATTCTCAGGACAAGCGCTCCAAATGCGCGCACGTTACCAATGAGCCAGGCAGAGAACCCTCACTTCGGTTATACGGGGAACACGGGCATTTATAGAACCCATTATACCCCTCTTTTCCCCCACTGGTGATTAACTTGGTAATCTTCGAACACACATGCTAGCGTAATATTGGAGGCTACCACTGGGAACGCTGCGACCACACCGAACAGCTCATCCCTCAGGATGTAAGGACAAGGATGCTGTCAGCTAACCAAGGAGCAACATCAAATTGCCCCACAAGCCTCGCCACACATCCTATACAGCTGCCAACAAATGTAATAACCAAAATGAAACTTAACAAATTAATCACCTCATCATGGCCAAGCTTTGATCCCTGGCCCTCGTGACCTAATCACGCACACGATACCACTGAGCCAGAATACATCTGTGTTGGATATGGGCAGTGGCATATAGGACATTTTAACTGAAGTGGCCAAGATTGGACATAGAGCTAGTGTGGGGTGGCTATGGCATAACGAACTTTAATGAATGGCAGGTGATCAAAATATGAAAACTACAAAGAAACATCTATTACATAAACCAACATTATAACATAACATAAACTAAACAAACCTTAACTCCAAACAAAGTGTATATAATAATGTTATGCAAACTTTTAAACTAGAAACTGCACCTGTGATGAAATCGTCCAACTATCGTGTGACACGTGGGATCTTCCTCAGCGGAACTCGCACACCATAACAATAAAATCGTCAGATCATTGGCAGAAGTGCCAAACGCAAGAACAGTCAAATTTGTAGATCTACGGGGCCGCTTGTTAAGCGGCGACCACTGTATTTGTGAACAACTGTGGGGAAACTGGCTAATGAACAGGAAGCAGAAAGTGGTGTTAAACGACCAGAGTTTGCTCCACCTTATTGTGTTGAACTTGACCAACTACCTATTATATCTGGGGTGGCCAAAGGGGTGGCCAGTAAGAGTTCAGGGGTGGCCGTGACCACCCCAGGCCACCCCCTAAAATAGCCACTGGTTGCAGGCAACGCAGGCATTTATAGACCCCATTACGCAGTGCTTGATGTTTTTCCTCCTTGTTTGTGATGTAGATTCTGGTGACTAGCATGTGTTGAGGGTTGATATCAAAGGCTTAAGTGTATTGCTGTATTAAGTACAGGCTGTGTGGCTCCTGCAGAGTTGATGCCGTCCAATGCTTGTTGTGTGGGGTTAAGTTAGTGGGGTATTTGTGGAGTGTATTACTCGAAAACTGTGTTATGAGGGAGGTAGGGGGTCCATGAAATGAGATTATCTGGAGAATATGGTGTTTATTTTCGATGGCTTAAGTAGTGTTAGGAGCTGTACAAAGAAGCGTGTGTTTCATCCTTGTTTGCTTTACGAATAATGAAGATTTTTCCACGTATCGTTCTTTGGAAATGCTCTGCTGTGGTAAGAGTAGTTGCTGGTTTTGTGACGGTCTGGATGCTGTGGAATCATAGACGTTTAATGTGTAGTTTGCTAATACCTTTTGGCCCTGTACTTATAGACTTCCTTGTTTCTTGTTAATGTGATGTGTCTGTTCTGGAGAGAAGGAAGTTACGTTGTGGTCACGTGGAAAGTACTACCTATGGAGATTTATTTTTCAAACTCAGACCGTGTTTGTGTAAGATGACGTAGCCTAGCATCTTATTCAAAAGTATGTATGCATATTCTTCGTAAGAAAGGATGTGTTAGTAGATGTAAGAAGATGGCGGTGTGGCTCCTGGAGGTGTGTGTGTGTGTGTGTGTGTGTGTGTGTGTGTGTGTGTGTGTGTGTGTGTGTGTGTGTGTGTGTGATTTAGTGAAACTGTCATGAGTTTTTTAAAGCTTAAGGAGTTTGTGCGGTGGATGGGAGTTTTTACAGAGGTTTTTCCAGTTCTCTGTTTTGTGTTAATTTTGTCAGTCTCTTTTCTTAACTGCCGAAATCTTGCGATGCTGTTTTGTGAGTGTGGGAGTGGGGACTTGTGTTCGAATGAGTCACGTTGTTTTATGTAGTGAAAAATCTCCAGTGTAAACTTTCGGTTGTATTGTCTCCAGCTGAATCATGGAATATTGTGTTAGTCTTCGTGATGTATGGTCTTGTTTAATTTCGTAATGTGCCTGCCAGTTTTGGTGATGGGCGTGTTGTTTATTATGCTGAACTGTTGTTTTGATTCTTCTGTGAATTTTGTCGAGTTTGCTTAATTGTAATTCGTGTAACTGATGTGTGATTACTGTAGGATAAGGACAGAGAGATTATTTGTGGGAAATTTTCGTTCTCGCCACCACGAGGTAGTGAATAAAAATATGAGCTAACAAAATATTATGATCTCGGGTGAAAGAGGGGGTTCTGCGTGCTTGGTGTGGGAAATATATACAGTGGTTGTTTCGTGAAATGGGATTGCGAATGACAAGTTGTTGCATTGTGGTGCAATGACGAGGCCTCGAACGTTGTTTTCAGTGTGCTAATATCAGACTGTTATGATTTACCATTAAAGTTAGCAGCAGTTATTTGACCAGAGATCTGTTTTAGGGGAATATGTTAAGGGGTTGTAGTACACTGGTTTGGTGTGGGAGGTGTCAGAAAGAATGTAAATGTTAAAAATATTGATTTCTTGTCCCTGACCAGGACCGACACTGAGTAATTATATATCCAATGTGGTATTATTATGGAAAATTATTGTACTGTTTGTGTTTTGTCTTTGCAGAGGATGAATTATATAATAGATATAAATGATGTGGGCTCCTTTTTGGCCATTACTTTGTCTGTGCGCATGTGTGAGAAATGACATGAGTGTACTTTTCTGTGAGCGTGTTAGCTTTGTTTCTTGTAGGAGTGTAATGTGTAACTATGTTGTGATAGTGAAAGCTTTTCAGTTTATAATGTCTTGGTGAGGTCATAAAATTTAGTTTTTGCTGCTGTTTATGTTGTTTAAACCAGCCTGTTTGGCTAAGCAGGGAAGCAACTGCCTCTGTGGGGCCGTCCTTCGGGTATACCACAGTACATACACCGCTACATCGTGCATGGATTCTCACCAGGTCGTATCAGGGTTCTTCCTTCGGTGAAGTGTCGGGAAATATGAGAAGATTTGGCTCTGGGGTGGACGCCAAAGATGTTTTACCCGGACTGCACACTGTTACCACGTATTGGATTTCATCAGTGCCGCGGTTGTAAAACGTTTATGCTGCGTATTCGAGGTGTTGTGTGTCTTGTGTGGCTCTGTGTTGTATGTATAGTGTTTGTGCGGAGGGGTAGAATTGTTATGGCAGTGGCTGTGAGTAGGGTGGATGTTTAAGAGGGACGGGTGGGGCGGTGGGGGGAGGGAATGGTGTTTGAAGTGAAAGGAGGAGTGTTTGTGGAGATGTTGCACCTGTCATATTTGCACCTGACATTTGTAAGTGCCTGTGGTGTGGACCCATCTGGTGTTACACTGAAAAGATCCAAGAGTTTGTGTGGCGCTTGTGATGTATAGGGAGCAGAGGAAGCATATGTATCGCGTTTAGAGCGCGGAATTGCTCTTAGTGGCTCCGGTTAGTGTGAAAAAGCAGATACATGACCTTCACAGAGTCATTTCCCTTTATGTAAAGAAAAAAAATAGCGTAGTGAACAAGTACCCTCTTGCATGAGACGCCGTCCTCACAGGATGCTGGGCATATGTGAAATTTTGTTCCCAGGCCAGAACCGCATCTGCTTCTCTCTAGGCATGGGAATGGCGGCTGCACATGAAGGGTCCTCTTCACCCCCTGAATTCGAGTGTAAACGTATGAGAAATACAAGAATATAGCAGACTGCATTACAGAAACAGCAGGACCTGGAGCGGTGGCGTCTTCGTCGTGGGTCCACCCCCCAGAGGCTGTCGAAGAGAAGAGGAGGACAGCATGGGGGCCAAACCACCGCACCCCCCCCCCCGGCCCCTCACGGGGCTCGAGTACCTGGGAGTGGCTTCGGTCGCCCGGGCAAGTACCACATCAACACAACACACACAACAACATCTTTTTTTCTACACCGAGAAATGACTCCCCGGCTGTCATTTCTCGATAACTTCTTCTAGCCGGGGACATTGAGAGCAATCCAGGACCCACCAACAAATACATATGTCCAACGTGCTCAAAACCTATCACGTTGAGCCGACAGACAAAGGGTTCAGTTCAGTGCAACTCTTGCAAGAACTGGACCCATTACACCTGGACAACACTAGCATCCAAAAAACATTACACAAACACCTGGACCTGCTCCTTATGCTCCTTCCCCCCATCCACCAACCCCCCTACCAATCCTACTCCTACTTCCTTCACACCTCCACAGCCAAACCCACCGATCCTTCCCACACCATCCAGTCCCACAACTCCTCCCATTCCAACCCATCCTAATCAACCTCAACCCATACCTCCATCACAACCCCCTCCTACCCCTTCCCCTCCACCCACACCACCTATCCCCCGTGCTGCAGCAGCCAACGCACATCGCACACACAACATAAACATCCTTCAATTAAACATAGATGGCATAAACACCAAAAAACAAGAACTCACACAATTCATCAAACAACAGAACATACACATTGCCATCTTACAAGAAACAAAACTACACAGAGCACAGAAAACACCAACATTTCATAACTTCACCACCATTCGACAAGACTGGGCCGACGGCGGTGGCGGTGGACTCATCACCCTGGTATACAAATCCATCAACTCTGCAGATACCAGTGCACACACAAAGTCACTTCTCCCCCCACATGACACCACAACAGAAATACAATCAATCAAAATATGCACAGGTAACAAATCACATGTAACAATCGCTAACACATACATTCCCCCCCAATCATCGCCAACAGTACCACACAATTGCTCACCACAGATACACCACATCACTAACATGTCCAACATCATCCTGGGTGGTGATTTCAACGCCAAGTCGTCGGCCTGGCATGTCAACAACCCTGACACACACACAGAGGGCTGGTACTACAATCCCAGACAGACCATCTTTTCATACTAGACAATCTAGACCAACATACCTATATCCCACACCAAGCCCTCTTCCTCCCATCATCTCCAGACATCACCTTCTGCTCCCCAAACCTCGCCCCCACTACATCATGGAGAGTGGTCAAAACCCTAGGTTCGGATCACCTCCCAGTCATCATCACTACCAAAACCAGAATCACCCCAGCTGGCCACTGACACACATACACTAATTATAAGAGAGCCAACTGGGAGGCCTTTGTAACTGAAACAGAACAACATTTCGATACAGTAAACAGTACACCCATCACAAACATCAACACCGCTGTGCACACTTTCAATACAATTATACAAAATGCAGACAAAAGACACATCCCTAGAGGCAACAGAAAGAGACACAACCCCAACTTCACACCAGAAATTCAAGGTCTCATCAGACAACGGGACACACTGTGACACTCCCCAACACCCCATACACAAGACACCATACAACAAATACAAGAACTCAACACTCAGATAAACAATATCAGAACAGCAAACACTAAACTGGAAAAATTACGTCCAAACGCTTGACCACAAAACAAACATCAGCAAACTCTACAAAACACTAAACAGCATCACACTTTCCAACAGCAACACCACACAATCACACGCTGCCATCACAACAACAGACACCATACCCTAAAACAAACAACAAGCAAACACTCTCATCAATCACTTTTCACAAGTCAGCCATCTAAAACCCCATCCGGAAGACCGACGTATCATCAGACGTAAGAGACAGTTCCCCACAGACCCAGACTATGCACCTTTCACTTACAACCAGACGAAGCACATCATTAACAACCTCAAGCACTCATCTGCCTGTGGACCAGACAACATAAGCAACATTCACCTTAAACACCTAGGACCACAAGACATACAAGCACTCACCAACATATCAAACTACAGCTACTCACACAACAATATACCCAACATCTGGAAGCATGGCAATATCATCACCATCTCTAAACCCAACAAAGACCCCACGTTACCCTCCTCACATCACCCCATCACACTCCTCTGCACCCCCTCTAAAGTCACTGAACGACTGATAATAAAACTAGTCACACCTCACATTCCCCTAGCCCAGTCACACTCACATCACCTCCAGTTCGGACATGGGTTATGTGAGGTTGACCTCCGAGGTCATCTGAGGTCAACTGGCTTTAGGCCACTACACTCCACAAACACCCTTCTTACAGACCTTACACAGAGAGTTTTCGATGGCATAAATTCAGCTAGGCCACCACACAGAACACTCCTAGTCACACTAGACATTAGCAAAGCTTTTGATGCCATCCCCCACCACAACCTCACAAACAAAATACTCATCACAAACGTGCACAATAACACAAAAAGATGGCTGGCAAACTATTTAGCAGGCAGATGTGCACACGTAACATTTGCCGGTCAGTCTTCTAACATCAGAAACTTCACAAACGGCGTCCCCCAAGGATCCGTTTTGTCCCCTACACTCTTTAATCTATACATGCACGACGTACCCACACCCCACACACCACAGATATACATAGCTTCTTATGCAGATGATATAACACTTACATGTACACACCAAAATGCAAACACAGCTGAACACATCATTCAACCTTACCTCAACACACTACACGAATGGTTCACCACAAACAGGCTCAAAATAGCCCCAGCCAAATCTACAGTGACCCTTCTCAC
>NC_136966.1:27223625-27351125 GCF_032717465.1 Coenobita brevimanus
AATCTGCTACTATTCCATCTTCTGCTGGACCCTTCCCTCTTTTCATATTTTTAAGAGAAATGTTTACTTCGTCTGGTGTTACCTCAGGTATTTCACTTATGTCAGCTGAAAAGTTAGCTGTTGGTACTACTGGCTTTGATGCATACAGTTCTTTGTAAAAATCTTCAATTCTCTTCACCATCTTACAGTGTCTCTGCATTTAATGACTTCACCGTTTTTGTCTTCCGGTGATGTAATTTGTTGCGTTCCTAGTGCCATTTTACTTCGGACCTGTTTCAGACTGTTTCCTTTTTTGATGGTTTCTTTGATGTGATCCATGTTTCTCTTTCTTTTTTCTTCTCTTTGTCTCTGTTGTTAAGCTTATTTAATTCCGCTCTTTCTGTTTCATCTTTCATTGTTTCTACCTTCATTTCCTTTTCTTTTTCATAAGCTCTAGCTTCTTTTCTGAATACTTCTTGGCTTTGGTTGTATTACAGTAGGTTTTCCTACTACCCCCGCTGATTTTCTTAACACATTTGTTAGTCATTCAGCTCAGCAATGTCATATTCAGCATCACTTAAAGCCTGAAATCTGTTCCCTATTTCCAACTGAAAGGCTGCTTTGTTTTCGTCTACTTTTGTTGGGCATATCCTTTTAGCTTTCTTTCTTTCACTTCTGAAATTGAATCTGGCGTGTGCAACCCAGCATTCTATGATCACTAACTATATATATTTACTTTGTTGATAACTGTGACATTTGTGATCGTGTTATTCTTATCTGCTATAATGAAGTTGATTTCATTCTTTGTTTCTCCATTTGGGCTTCTCCAGGTCCACTTTCTCCCTGTTCTTTTGTGAGAGAACGTGTTCATTATTCTCATGTTAGCTATACATTTCAGCAAAATTTACCACCATTTATCCTCTTTTATTCCTTTCTCCCATTCCAAATCTTCCCATCCATGCTTCTCCATTTTTTATTTCCCAACTTTTGCATTGAAGTCTCCCATGAGTGTAGCATATGTGGTCTTTTCTTCTTCCATAATCTGGTAGGTGTCGTCGTATAATGTTTCTGTTTCCTTATTTGAGCTTTGAGAAGTTGGTGCATGTACTCACACACACCACAAAGCCAGCCAGGAGACAGGACGTGTGTGCTGGTCAATCCCCAGGTCCTATCCTCCCCCCTTACTGTTTTTTTTTAACCAGCCCATATCCAACTGAGGGGGCTAATGTATGGCCCGGCCTGCACTATAGGTGCAGGGAATCTTTGAACGAACGAACGAACGGTGCATGTACTGTACTTGTATTACTTTAAGGGTATATTTTTTGCATAGTCTAATTACAACCAATTCTGCTCTGTCAGATACACTGCTGAATTTAACAATGTTACCTGCAAGATTTCTGTTAATTATAAATCCTACACCACTAACTCTTTCATTTTGCCTTCCTCTGTAGTAAAATAGGTGGTTGCTGTCCTCCTGCTGAATTACTTTTTCTTCTTTTCTGTGGGTCTCACTCAAACCTACAATATCCCAACTAATGTTTTCCAAGTCAGTCATTAAGTTATCAAGTTTGTAGTCTTCTGCGAGGCTTCTTACATTGTATGCATAGATCTTCATGGAATTCAGTTTGTTTAATATCCCAGTCTCTAACTTATATATACTGTATATAATATAATATAATATAATATATATATATATATATATATATATATATATATATATATATATATATATATATATATATATATATATATTAGAGATAGATAGATAGATAGATATAAAGAGCCACATTGTTCATCCTTGAGTCCTGCCCAAACCAAGGGCCAGACCCCCGGTCCCATATATATTCTAAATCAGGGTGACCTAAGGATGGTTTTAGGCCAGTCAAAATTCAGATCTGGGTCATTTGAGGTCACCGGTATATAGTTTACCTTTTTGGCCCGGCCAATGCCGGGTACCCTTGCAAGCCAATTTTTGGCATGAAGACTCACATGACCTCCAGTTCGGACATGGGCTATGCCAGGTTTACCTCCGAGGTCGTTTGAGGTCACTGGTTGGAGGTCATCTGAGGTCACCGGTAGTAGACGTTCGATGGACTGGACCCAGAAGCCCAATTTTTGGCATGAAGACTCACATGACCTCCAGTTTGGACAGAGGCTATGTGAGGTTGACCTCCGAGGTCATTTGAGACAGAGCTGGGCACTTCCGCAATCACTTCAGCAAACTGCAAATTCCACAAATGCGGAAGCGTCATTCATTTGCGGATTTGCATCTGCGACAAAGTCTACTGAAATTTGTGGTTTTGCGCTTGAGGAAGCACTTCCGCAGATGCAAAGCTGCCTGCAAACATCTACTGTACGTGGCCTAGCCCGGTAGACGGTGGCTGGCTGTGTTCCCGGCTCGCCGGCGCCGGCCGCCACTCCTGCACTGTTGCCATAAGTACGTTAAATATTTTAATATATATACGATAAATTCACTTTCAGTACGATGTACAATAGCATTTTCATTATCGTACATTTTGTACGATAATTTTACGATTCCTTCAAAGAGAGAGAGAGAGAGAGAGAGAGAGAGAGAGAGAGAGAGAGAGAGAGGGAGAGAGAACGGATGAAAATCAGGTTCATCTCTTTTTGATATTCATTGGCTTCATACCAAACTCTCAGGAAAAGAATGAGAATAGGTATAAGCCAAGATGGCGCAACGTTCGTACACGTGATTAAATAATAAAGCATGACATCGTCATAGCAAGTCGAATTCTGGTTTACAGTTGAGGGTTCCTCACTACATTATCTTAATGATATACTGTGTGTATTCTGGGGGGAGGGTAGAAAATAAGAATCTGAGGATAAATGCAAGCAAAGATGTTTTTCCCCCCAATAAATATAGAGAAATATAAAGCCTAATTCAAGATCAATTTATTTTCCAGATTCTTAGATGTTATAATGTATGGGACTGATTTAAACTACATCGATGCTAGAAAGACTTGTTTAGCATACGAGTCAGTAACAAAATGAAAAGTGCAAAGATGTCCTACGAAGCCTCCCAGTGGACCTAGAATATGACCTTTAGTCTAAATTTCAAATTTGTCAGACTTATAGCATTGCCAGTGCCAGTATTTTGATCTCAACAAAAATCACGTAGATAAATAACAGATTCAACAAGAAACACACGAAATGAAACTGAACACAATTTTACCATTTTCCTTATCAGACAACCACCTTTCCCCATGCGGCAATATAGATAGATAGAGTGACAGATAGATGGATATACTATGTGTTGGAGTTATCTCAGTTGCAGTAGGAATCAGACTGTGACTACGGAGTGAGGACTGAGGAGGTTAGAGCCAAGGAATAGAGGTGGATTGGTGTGTCAACTTGTCAAGCGTGAGGTGTGAAGTGTAATAATTTAATTCATTTATATACAACAGTGAAAGATTTACCCTCGTATTGTAGTAAAAACAGTCTAATATACTAATAATAATAACAAATATATCTTTTAGTTTTACTATAACTATTTTTATAGATCGCATTCACTACTTTAGACAATTTCCAAGCTTCATTAAGTCGTATTGGTAGTCAGAATAGAGTTAATAAAGATATAATTGTAGAGAGTTTTTAAAACCCCTTGATTATGAAAAAATATCATCCTAAACTTAATACAAGAAGCGGTGCCAAGGTATAGTAAACCCGTCCCCGGCAGTCATTTTAGTGCTGACGTATAAACACAACATGATACCTAGTCAAAGATGTCACATATCAAATTTGGAGTAAATTGGTGAAAATTGACGATTTTATGCCCATTTTAAATTGTAGGCCCGACCCACCTAACACTGACCCTACTATTGCTAACTGACTGCGGTGACCCCCCTGATGTAATGAGGCATGGTATAGGATGCAGATTTGAAAGATGCACCTTTGGCTTATGGTTTCATGTCGATATGGCAAATTTGAAAGGAGTTATGGCGAAAAAACTATGTATATATATATATATATATATATATATATATATATATATATATATATATATATTTTTTGGAGGGGGGGGGGCCCTACAGCCTGAGCCTTGGCCCAATTTGGCCCAAAATTTTATCACGTGAACCGGTCATAGCCCATTTCCCCGTATGTTAGTCAGAATTGCACCAGTAGTTTTCACGTAAAGTTGTTAACAGACAAACAAGCAAACAAACAAACAGACAGAAAAACCGTGTGAAAACAATATCTGTCCCCGAGCCCCTCCGGGGTGGGGACGGGTAATAATCCTCTAATGGTATACAGAATAAAATGAAGCTGATGCCGGGGTAGTGAAAGGGATAAAAATGGTTTGTGTTTGCGATTTTGCATTTGCAGAACTGCTAATTTCAAGAATTTTGCAGATTTGCAGTTGAGAAGGCAATTTTTTTAGTTTGCGGATTTGTGTTGTGGAAGTGAATTTTCATTTGCGGTGCCCACCTCTGATTCAAGTCCGCCAGTTGGATGTCATTTGAGGTCACCGGTAATACACGCTCGAATGATTGCACCCAGCAGCCCAATTTTTGGCATGGAGACTCACATAACCCTTCGTTCGGACATAGGCTATGAGAGATTGACCTCCTTGGTCATTTGAGGTTACCTGTCAGAGGACATTAGAGGTCACCAGTAATAGTAAAGAAGTGCTCACAAATACTGTACATTAGTCTGCGAAAGCTTTAATAGAAAGGTCCTGGACCTCTTATAATCCCTCTTCAGAAACACAAGAGGTAGATGGTCTTTCAAGAGTAGAAAGAATGATTGAACTAGAACAAATAGGATTACAGTGTTCACCTTTTTGGCCCGGGAATGACAAGTACCCCTGCTAATATATATATATATATATATATATATATATATATATATATATATATATATATATATATATATATATATATATATATATATATATACCTAGGCTGCTTCCCCCAAGGAAAGGGAGGTAGCCGAGACAGGACGACACACTCCCCATTTACTCATCCATTCAAACATATTCATTCGCATCTTAGCCCCAAAGGGGAGAACGGACAGATCCTCACAGCACCACACCGCACAAGGGTCAACTGCGTAATGCAATCAGTGACATCCGCAGCAGGGCCCGACAGCAGAGCTGGTTTACCCCTGCCACATCATAACAGACTCATCCCCTTACCCGCACCTGACCTGAAATAGCTGATCAGACCAAATGCGGGAGAATATCCCCTCAGGGCTGCGTCATCACTTATTCATTCACAATTTCTCTCCATTTATTTCTGTCACGCACAGCCACTCTTCCTTGCTCAACAAACATCCCTCTCGCATCCATCGCTCTCTTCACACTGTCCATCCATCCTATTCGTGGTCTTCCTCTCAGCCTTACAGTATATATATATATATATATATATATATATATATATATCAGTGTATAATGACCATCCCCCTTTGCTGAACATTTTTAATGTGACACTAACATGGACAGTAGGCCGGCATAGTCACCCAAACACTGTCTCTATCTCATGCACTAATCTACATATGCTTTGCATACCACTCGGTGTACCCCAGTATGTCACAGAGGATGATGCCAGCAAGGGCATGCGACCAGAAAACTATGCCCTTACTACCTAGTGTTGAACTTATTGAGGGGAGGCATGACGCATGCTCTGCCAGCATAGCTTTTGGGGGCGGGGTGGGATGGGACTCGGATCTGTGCCAGTAGTTACAGGTCACTGCAGTTCCCAGGCTGCTGCTTCCTCCCAATAGTGAGGTGCACGAATCCACGAGTAGCGCCCAGTGAGTCTGCCCTATTGCTGGGTGCATAATAGTGGGGCAGTTACAGTGCCAAGACACACCCGGAGAGTGTCCTTGTAGTTGTCTTGGCTGTTGCCCCGAGGCCACTGCCACAACCATTGGCCACAGCTGGTGGGCTATGGGTCCCAGGTCCTATGTCTGGACTTGGGACTGTCCCTTTATTTAATTTTACCGACATGTCAAAAATTTAGAAAAGGTGCAAGCCTGAGGAAACTAAATCGCCCAAGGGAATTAGAGTGGCATCATGGGATGTGGGTAGTTTGAAGGGCAGAACAGGGGAAGTAGTTGAGGCCATGAATAGAAGGTGGGAGGATTATGTTTGTGTACAGGAGGATAGATACAGGGGAGGATCAGCCAGAGTTATTGCCAGGAGGGATTATAGGTTTGAGCTATTTTTGCCGGGAAGTGCAGATGGAAATGGTGGTGTGGGTGTGCCTGTTAAGGAAAAATGGGTAGAATATGTCATGAATGTAACAAGGGTGAATGTTAGGATTATAGTACTGAAAATTTTGTTTAGTAGGCTCACAATTTCTTATATATTGGCATATGCTCCACTGGCTGGCTTTGATGATGTAGAAAAAGAAAGATTCCAGGACAACCTGATACATGCAGTAACTGGTATGGGGGATGAGGAGACTGTAGTTTGAGAAGGGACTTAAATTGTCATGTGGGTGAGGCAGCTCATGGTTACGAAGGGGTAGTTAGGGGATGTGCATATACAATGGGGAATGTGGAAGGGGTAAGGCAGATGGATATGGTGGTGTTGGTGTGCCAGTTAAGGAAAAATGGGTGGAATATGTCATGAATGTAACAAGGGTGAATGAAAGGATTATAGTACCGAAAATTTTGTTTAGTAGGGCTCACAATCTCATATATATCAGCATATGCTCCACTGACTGGCTTCAATGACACAGAAAAAAAAAAACATTCTGGGACGACTTGATACATGTAGCAACTGGTATGGGGGATGATGAGATTGTAGTTTTGGGAAGGGACTTAATGGTCATGTGGGTTAGGCAGCTCATAGATATGAAGGGGTACTTGGGGGATGTGCATATACAATGGGGAATGTGGAAGGGGTAAGGATACTCGAGTCTGCGGAGGCAATGAGCATGACTTTGTGCAACACATAATTTAGGAGAAGAGAAAATATGTTGAGTACATAGAAGTTTGGGAGAAACAGTAGCCATTTAGACAATTTCCTGGTCAGGAGAGTTGATAGGAGGTTGGTTAGGGATGTTCAAGTTATAGGGAGGGAAGACCGTGTCTAGTAACACAATTTACCGATATGACTCTGAACAGTGGATAAGAAGTCACCTCTCTCCAAAAACCACAGAAGCTGACCATTCACCATCTTCTCCAAGACCTTACACATTAGAGAAGTTGGTCAATATATCCTTACCTGGTGAGAGGATGGGGATAATTACTGCAGCATCCCAGCAAGCCCTGAACTCACAAGTACACCAGAATCTATTAAACAGTTACAGCAAAAACGGAGGGGACTCATCAGACAGGTGACGTAAAAGTGCATAAGGAATGTCATCACAGCCAGGAGAGCAATCATGGCACTATGGCAAAGTTCAGAAATTGACAAGGGGACATTAAAAACTCTGTCCCAGACGACACATAAATGAGACCAATTGATTCTAAGCGCCCGATAGTGGTATGCCAAAGGAGATTCTGTATTCTTCTGTGACACCAGCAAAATGATCGACAAGCAACTTTGCAATAGCAAGTGGATTAGACACAGACCCACCTGCTGCAGATAAAACTGGAGAGGAGGGAATGGTTAATTTTCCTTGAATTTTCCTCACCCAGTTCCAATCCTGAGTGAGGGAAGTCCTCGAGTTAATGGAGGAAACATAACCCTTCCAGGATGAATATCTTGCATCCTTTAAAGCCTGACACACAAGAGCTCGTGCCCCCCAAGGCACCACCAGATACTGAGGATCCCCACAGATACAACAAAGCCAAGAAAAGGTGACTCATTTGGCTCTCACTGCGGAACTGCACTCAGGGGTCCACCAAGGAACCAAACGTTTAGGAAACTCACCTTTTATTTTTAAAGTAAGTAACAAGGTTGCCGAATGCAGCATATAAGCAAAATAAGACACCACCTCATTATCACAGCCCAAATCTTACACAGAACAATCAACAGAACTGCATTCCATATGTGGCCAGGCTACACTATCCAGGTGCCAGTGAGGAAGACGAGGTTCATCCTCAGCAGCAGGTAAAAGTAATGGGAAATGGTTGCTGCCAAACAGGTCTGGCAACACATCCCAGTTAAAATCTAAAACAGCATCAGCTGAGCACAGGGACAAATCAATGGTCGTGAAAGTCCCAGTCTGGCTATGGAAATATGTCATCTCACTGGAATTCAAAACACCCAACCCCTAGTCCTCTAAGGAAGCCAGCATGGCACCGAGAGGACTGACCTTACTGACACCCCACAGTTGATAATGACCATTCAAATCCTCCAATAAAAGAACGGAGGAAAGAAAGCCATGAAGAAGGTGTTCCAGATCCACCCTGTCGACAGTAGCACTAGAAGGAAGATGAAGGCCAGAAAATGTATAGGAACGACATAGAAAAACCAATACGCAACAGCTTGCAGGTGAGATGAAAGGTCCAGATGAGTGAATGGAACATAGCGACGAGGGAAGCACGCAATATCTTCATGATGCCCTCGAACTGGAACAGGATCAGAATAAAAGACAGTAACCATAATGACCAGGTGGAACAGCATGACCAACCATGGTCTCCTGGATGCACATGCATGCAAGTGAAAATTGTGCAACAAGATGACTCAATTCCTCCCAATTGGCACCTAATTCCGACAGTTCCGATGAATGATAGTGGAGGGAGGATCAGAATAAGGTGTGGGACAGACCCTGGCAAGTGAGTAGGTTTGGACCGATGCTTAGGAAAGCCTTGAGAAAGAATCTGCCCAGCACCAGGAATCTGCACATTGTGCTGACCATTCAAAGGCAAACATGAGTACTAGGAAGAAAAAAAATTTACAGCATTGCTCTTCTGAACAGGAAGAACAGGTTGCTTGAAAGGCGATTTGCTGGCTGCCCTTGGTGGAGCTGGGTATCCAGTGCCACCACCGGAAACCTCAAAACTAGAAGCAGACTCCACAGGACCAGAACCCTGTGGTGATGACATCCTATGCAGCCAAATTGAAGCACCATTAATCTGTGTAGCACCATCCCCCTGTGGGAACCGGACCAGCGGCGTAACACCAACGTCAGCCTGGCTAGACTCCAGAGACTCCAGGGCAGGGGAGAACAGTAGAATGGTCCACCCAACATTCCACACCTGAGATTTTAGGAGGAAGGTCATTAGGTTCAGAGGAGACTGAAGAACATGGTGACCTTTACCAGATACAGATAGAGTTTTGGGGAAGCTGGACAAGGCAGGACAAGGAGACATGTGAATATTGGGATTCACGACCACTACGGAAATGGGCAATCCCTCTGCCACCGAAATAGAGGGAGAAACAGTCAGAAATGAGGGTGGACAAACACCTTTATAAGCAGTCCTAACCTAGGGAACACAGTCCTGCAAATCATCAGACGGGGAGGGCAGCAATGGAATAAACTGAAGCAGCTTCCAAAACACTGGACGGCACACAGGAGCAGAAGAAGTGACATAAGCATAGGTGACCCCTGGCTGGAAGAAGAGAGTGTGGACACTTGTCTTTGCTTCGGAAAACGAAAGCTTCTCATGGGTATGGATGGACAAAATCTCCTTCTCCATGCAGTAGCGAGGACAGTGTCAAAAAAATGCAAAATAGGTACCCCCCCAGTGGTAGCATTTCAGGTGTCCTGAATAGACACTGTCATGACTTAAGCTGCCAAAGGAGACACAGACACCAGGAAGGCCAGCCTGTGCACGGCGACAAAAGCGGCACACAAGTCCATTTTCTTGACAATGGAAACACTGCTTTGGGGTTTGCATGAACAATATGGCTTCACAGAAAGTGAGAGCCAAGCGAGTTTCATAGAAGCAGGCAACGTTAACTTGTCAAATGTCAGGAATAAGGTTGGACTTGAGGTTGGAATACCATCTATTTTCTTCTACAGGCACTTGACAGTCACCAAAACAGATCGTAGTTCCTCCAACAATTGTGCCTCTGAGTATCGGAGGTGGTCACGGGAAAATAATTCATCCTTTCCTCGGTTAGAGATAGCGTGAGGAACACAAGAAATATCGTTTTCACATACATAGGTCCACGCCAGTAGACAGGAGCTCTCAACTGCGGAGGATACCTCAACAAGGATGTTTCCATCCCCTTGGGAAGAAAATTTAGGATAACGGCTACAGGCACAAACAACAGCACAGTGAAGGTCAAAAATATCAAAATCAAACACTGACCCTCCCACAGAGGATTTCACCACTAGATATTTCACACATGCAACAGGCGCTGTTCCATCTAAGTCTGACGCCAAAGCTGCACGAACCCGACATGAACGCTTCCCAGTTCCAGTTGGAGGCTGGAAAAAGGAGGACAGTCCCAAGGGGCTTGGAAAGGCTCCAGAGTTGCAAAAAGAGAGGAAGAGTCTGAAGAATGTCCAGGGACAGATGCAGCATTGCCAACAACATATGTAATTGAACACGCCATGTACTATTGCGTACACTTACAGCTGGTACAGTCAGCACTTTCAATCCTATTTTTCTTAGGTGTGAATCTCGGGCAGCTCGACTCAGTTTCTCTGAATCATTTACTGGTGAGAGGGAGAGTCGCCCGGAGATGTCTTGGGCAGCTGTATGGGGTGGCGGTGTTGGGGATGAATGGGGTTTACGTGACTAAGTAAATGGGGCACTAGTGTAATACACATGTGGTACCAGCGAATTTGTTAAAAACGTAGGTTTACGATGTGGATGAGCTGAAACAACCTCTTTTTAGTGGTAACGACACTCAGTTAGGGATTCCACATATATTTCAGAATGCTACTACAATGTGTGTTCAGGTTAACATATACATGAATTGTCATTTAACGACAGTGCTATAAGTCTGATAAATGTTGACAGTTGGAAGTGGCAGCATGTTACCTATGTTTGACAGGGTAATAATCGTGGAAATTATTTACAGTTTTAACGAACAAGTGGCAAAAGGTATTGCAGTAGCATCCGACTTAATAATAACCCATAAAGAACAACAACATTAAGTTTTGCATAATGTGACAATATCCACAGTAATATGAGTTTCTTCAAGTGTGTTCGACATTTCTTAAGAAAGGCTGCAATGATTGAATCCCTGATGATACCTTAACTTTTGACCTAGGTCATTGTAATGTTCACCATGAGGACTCCTATTGCGCAGTATGCTATATTTGCTTGTTCATGAATAACTGTTACATTAATCTTTCGATACTAAGGTATTTATAAGCAGACATGATTAACTTTAGCCAAAATAGCACTATTAATATGGCACATACTTTAGATTGATGTATCTTATCTTTGTAACCCCTACGGTGTTTGCCAGTATAATATACCCCAGTTCTTAGCAGACCTTGAAGGGCTAACGTCATTGGCACGAGTATATTGCTTACTGCGATACTGACAGTTGATAATGCATGAGAACATAAGGCAACAAGAATTACGGGGATATAATGTCACTTGACAGATCTTAATTTATTATTTTATAGACATTACACTCAGTAATGAGTCCAGCCACTCTCCTTTTCCACAACCTCCCGAAGCCTATCGGCCATGCTGGCCACATCATTCCTTACGAGGTGTGGCTTCTTTTGGAATATTTCCCACTGAGTCATAATGTATGCCATCACCTGGTCTGCCGTTTTCTCTCGTCCTGGTTCCCTTGTTTTAACCATTGCTCCCCAGATATTTTCGATTGGGTTGCAGTCATAACCCTTGCTCGGCCAATCTAGGAGTTGCAAGTTTTCTTGACCACTAAACTATTCCTGAACCGCTCCTGCTTTGTGTACGGGACAACGATCTTGGACAAAGGAGGGAAGGTGAAATTTTTTTTCTCGTAGGGAAGGTAGAAAGAAATCCTGCAGAATTTCAATATATTTTTGTGCATTGAATCATCCCTCCACCTTCACTACCTCTCCTGCCCCATGGATGGAAATATAACCCCACACATCGCATGTCACATGCCCACTTCTCATCTCATCATAAACATTGTCTCGTTCATAGCTGGCAAGAACAAAAATTATATAATAGAGATACTGTGATTGTAATAGAAATTAAAACAAAAAATATAGGACTGATTTGAATTCTAGCCTACACTCATCTCACTACAGACTCCTTGGAAATCAAAGGAAGGTGATCCGTGGGTTGCATCTCTGTATTGTGGGAAGTTCTTGCGGAGACGTTTAGGAGTCTGCAAGTAATAAAGGGAGAATATTTTAATAATTTAGAACACCCACCAACACCAGGACCTTCACATTTATCTTTGTTAGTAATTAGTGATATGAACTTATACACCACATTATGATTAGAAAGTAAACCGTGGTCTTTTTCATTTATCTTTGTTATTAAAAAGTGATTAAACGAACTTATGTACCACGTAATGATTAAACAGTGAACCTTATCTTAGCGAGGTGTGTGTGTGTGTGTGTGTGTGTGTGTGTGTGTGTGTGTGTGTGTGTGTGTGTGTGTGTGTGAATTATCAGGTTCAGTTATTTTAATATTATTGATTCAATGTTCTGCAACAGTTCAGTGATTACCGGGTGTCGTTCTTCCTCCACACGTGTATATTTCCGTGATCGGAAGATCGGAAGGTTTTCTCATCTGAGAACACCACCCTGGACCAGAAGTCTAGGCCTTTGTCAACATGCTGACGTGCAAAGTTAAGCCTTACAGCACGGTGCGCTTCAGTGAGCAACGCCATTTTGGCGGAACCCGGTGATGTATTCTGGCCTCATGAAGCCGCCTCTGGACTGTAGCGACAGACACATCCAGCTGGAGTCTGTTCCGAAGTGCCACCGTGTTCATTATGGAAGGCTCCTCACACGCTTGTATAATACGTTCATCCTGTAGAGGTGTCGTTACACGGGAGCGCGGTGTCCTGGCTGAGGAAATATTTTAAAGGGAAACAACTATTTTACATGCTCGTAGGAGTGGTGGTAGAGGGAGGAGGAGGGGATCAGGGGAGGTGGGAGAGTTGGGGTGGGCAGGGAGGGAGAGGAGAATTTTGGATGACTGTGGTGTGAAGGAGGATTGCAAGGGAGATGATACGTCACACTAAACTGGCTTCCTGTTACCTATACAACAGGATTAGTACAACATAATGTCGTTGACGCTGGTTTGCATTTTTGTAGGTAAAAAGTACCCGGTATGTCATGCATCGATGATGCTGTACTGCGGGGTAATGTAAAATATATGACTGTTGACAATATAAATATTACTGTAAGGCAAAATATTATGAAACAGAGTCACATCATACACGGTGGACATACAATTATGGCAAAAAAAAAAAGGAACTACTGACCAAATCTTCCATAGTTAGGCTTTCTTACCCTGGTTAGTGAGAACTGTCTCTTCTCACCTCTCGATCCATTTTGCCACAGTTGTTGGGGATATGGCTAACTGATTGACGATGGCCCGAATACTTGAGGCTCCTTTCCGCAGACCGATGATCTGGCCTCGTAGGGCTACTTGCTTTTCCTGTATGTTCATTGTGAATCCTGAACTGTGAATGGTGTAGGCAATCGCCAGATTGATGGTTTGGAGGTTGGCCCCTGCGGCAGACTTATATTGGCAGTTGGCACAAGGCCTAAGTAGTGCTGGAACGAGGAGCTATTGGTTCTATCCCGGTCTAAACCGTTTGATTTATACTTGCCTTATCACTACGAAAGATTCCAACAACACCCATATTCTCCAAGCGGTTATAGAATGGAGGATGGCTGGACATTTATACTGAATGAATATAAATTACAAAACATGTGTTGTCGTTTCCATACTATTGTATGCGTTTACTTTGTTCTTGTAGTGTTACAAATTGCCAGTTGTCACTCCCACAATCAGCGAAAGAGACTCGCATGACGAAGATTACATGAATGCAGAGAAGATAAAAGAACAGATATCTTATGATTTGTGGTTGTAACATGATAACCCCATTAACATTATAATTAGCTAACTCGAAATTTATGGAACCATAAAGGAGTCGATATCTGCAGTATTTCCTATACACTGTGCAATCTGACTTACATCTACCACATTTGAAAAACTCATATTATTGTGGGTATGGTCATATTATGGACAACTTACTGTAGTTGTTCTTTATGGGTTATCTATTATAAAGTCAGATGCTACTGCAATACCTTCTGCCGCTTGTTCGTTAAAAGTTTAATTAGTTTCCCCGATTATTACCCTGTCAGACATATGTAACATGCCATTACTTCCAACTGTCAACATTTATCAGACTTCTAGCACTGTCGTTAAATGACAATTCCTGTATATGTTAACCTCAACACACATCGTAGTAGCATTCTGAGATATATGTGGAATCCCTAACTGAGTTTTTTTTTTTTTTAATAACAGAACAGAGGAAGGAAAAACAAATGAACAAAAAAAAAAAAAAAATCCATGCACCAGATTACTGGTGTCCTCTATTCATAAAATATCTGTAACAGTTAGACTTGAACAGCTGTAGGTTGAAGTTTCGAGGGAAACAACTCTGGGGAAGCGAGTTCCAGAGAGATGCAGTTCGCGGAATGAAAGAATTGTGATAGGCAGAAGTTCAGCAGAATGGCTGAGTGACATTCCAGTCATGAGCGCTACCAGATGCCCGTGTAGTACGAGGGAAGGCATGGAGAGGTGGCACAATGGACGCAACTTCGTCTGAGCATTTGCTATAAAAATATCTGTAAAATAATGCAAGGAAGGCAAAATTCCCTCTTACTTGTAGGGGAGGTAGTTTATCTGTAATGGCAGGGTTGTTAATAATTCTAACAGCTTTGGTCTGAACTTTGTCTAGTCGTTTTAATGCAACCTCTCCACATCCATTCCACAAGGGTGAACAGTATTCAAGCTGAGAGTGCACATGACTCTTATAAATTATAGCAAACTGCTCGTCAGTGAAGAAGTTATGGACTCTGTACAATAATACAAGTTTCTTTGAGGCGGTTTTAGCATGTGATCTGACATGAGAGGTCCAGCTGAGGGCATTATTAAGCGAGACGCCGAAAATTTCAGCTCATTCACAACGTACACTTGCGTTTTTAACAAATTCGCTGGTGCCACATCTGAATCACACTAGTGCCGCATTTACTCAGTCACTTACCCCACAACCCACCCCATCCACCCCCCAACATCGCCACCCCATACACTTGCCCCAGACATCTCCCGGCGACGCTCCCTTTCACCAGTAAATGATTCGGAGAAACTGAGTAGAGCTGCCCGGGATTCACATCTAAGAAAAAGAGGATTGACAACATTGTACCAACTATGAGTGTCTGCGACTGTACATCAAAGGTTGACTTCACTCCCCCATCCCCACACCCAGCATGGAACCCAACAAGGGGAGGCCATAAGCCAGGGATAACACCGCTGATGACAACATAGTAAGCGAGTATATGCAGCTAACCACCGAGGTTCCCGGACAAGGGTCACCCCAAGATGATAGGAACCACCAGTGCCTATTTGACCTTATCCAAATGTGATCAGCCGGTTGACCTGGTCAGGCCCAACCAGGCCGTCTGTCAGGCCAGAACTGGGGACCAAAGATGTGTGTTGCTAGCTGCAGGGCGCACTGTATGGCATCATTCAACCCCTAGGACTCCCGTTCCAAAGCATCACAGGACACCATGCGTGGCAAACACGTGGGTAGGTAAAAACCCTGCTTGAGATGGGGATTGAAAAGGGACGAGCAACATTGCTGGCAGGCCTCCTCCAACAGTGATGTAGGAGAGTGCTTGGTCCACGAGACCAACAAATGCAAAACCCTACAAAGGTAGGCAGGCCTCCAGAGCTGGTGGCACTGCCAGCCCACGCTTTCAAGCCCTGCCACAACGTCAAGGTAACCCCCCTCAATGGGGTATTCATACCAAGGCCCAGACAAGGAGTTTAATTAGCGCCATAATTAGGTGTCTACTTGACATTAAATCAAATAATTTATTTATCAGGTCAATTAATCATGCTATTGTATGTTTGTACTGTGTTTTTACACTCCGTCAGGTGGCCAAGTCCTGACAGTCTAAATGGCTCAAGAAACTTAAAGGACCAGATACTTTATCTTTTTCAAAGTGGGATGGATTAGCATGAACTGATGTTATTTAGACCGCATCACTACATTAAGTGAGTGGATGGTGGTCACGCCCAGCGAAATATGCTGCTTCATGCGATTTGCTCACTGTTGCTGCCAACCCACTTTGCACCACCTCTACCCCAGCTAAACCATTCATTCATGCTAGGAAGAGATTGAGTGACATTGTCAAAGTGGTGGGGGAAGGAATTGGAGGTGTCAGTGATGTTATGTCTAGGCTGCCCTGTTCTGTGCTTACAATCTGTGCAGACTGTCCTAGCCACGACCTTGTGTGCCCATCCGAAAGGACCCTCGGTGCTATTGCAAAAGTGACCTCTCTTCTTCACCTCTGCACTCCACAATGCATCTGTCTAGATACCTGGGGTCACTTTCTTGGAGAAACGGAGGATTGTTGAGTATTTTGGCCTCTTATTGATGTTCTGGCTGTTGTAGATGCTGAGATATGGTGGTCTGAAAACAAACAATTTCTGTAAAATCCATGGGTACAGTGCGCAGCATGCCAGATTCAACGCCTGGCTATAGGGATTAAGAAATATTGGCTGAAAGTAGTAAAATCATACAGAAAGCCTACCATATTTTTCCCTCCTCAGTATGAAGAAATCTTTTGTGCATTATTTGTGATCCTGCGATTAATTGGTTCAGTCCAGGTGTTATTATTTTGTTATGTCAGTGTGTATTCATGGACACTCCCACAGCCGCTGCTTTTTGTCAAGATGCTGACAAACGAAATCTTCATTGCCCTAACACTTCCATACTACCCTTTAGTATTAACAATGGTGAGTGTAGGAACTAAAAAATAAATATTATGACAGTTACTTTGCAATCTTCAATAATTTCATGCCTCCACAAGGAAGCCTACAATGTTACGGAGTCTTTTCGTCATGGAATTAACAAATCATATATGAAAGATTGTTTCTTGTTCCCAGACCCCATGACAATACCGTTCTATTCCAGGTACAGCAGTCTAGACAAGGCTAAGAAGACCAAGCTGATGCGGCAATGGACTGGAAAATGGAAGGAATTCGTGGCCAGCATGTTAGAGCAACACAACTAGGGTGAATGTAATATTGGAGGGAATTAAAATCTCAGTGACTACATCCTCAAAACAGTTTGCAGAGAAGTCAGTTTATCTCCTAACCCCGACAAGAATTGTGCTACCACCACTACCAACAGAGCCAAATCCATTATATCAGAAAAGAGGGGGGGGGGGGTTGATTCCAAGCAGAATCATACACTATCAAATTCCTTAAAATGCATTATCAGACCCCTTTTTTCATTGAAATATTCCTGTGACAACATTAATGTAAAATATTTATTGCATCTATCTTGGTTGGTCTAACGAAAATGGAGGTAGGGGGCACCGCCCTTCAAGCCCTAACCCCTCATTAAATCCGTGCTTGGCCATCGCTGCTCCCTAATTCATGATAAAATTTGCAATACTGGAAGGAAGATGTACCTTCATGGGTAGAATTAGTAGGCGAACACATTATCAGTCTTATTAGACAATCAGTCTCAAACCAGTAAATTCAATCACCCAATTACAGGACAGATGCAATGAACCAGTTGTGTTAAAACAGCATCACTTAAGCATAATTTTCTCGTACACCACTAAAAAATGCTCAGTGTAACAGATAATTCGGATGATATCACACCAGCAGAACATGACAGTGAATGCAGCTCACAAGCAACCTGCAACAAAAAATGTTTTCTTACAATTAAGGAAAAGTGTTTAAAAATTTGTTTACTAGCCTAATTCCATGGAACTATGTATAAAGTTTACATGCTATCGTATTCGATAGCGTATAAACGCAAGGTGAAATGTCATTACTGAATAATTTCAAAACCAGTCCAAGCAGTCGATGAACGTAAATGGGCGGAGACTTCATAATTAACTAGGCCTACTTTAATGATGAAAACTCTCTCTCTCTATATACATATAAAGAGAGTTTATATATATATATATATATATATATATATATATATATATATATATATATATATATATATATATATATATATATATATATATATATATATATATATATATATATATATATATATATATATATATATATGTGTGTGTGTGTGTGTGTGTATGTGTGTGTGTGTGTGTGTAACCATTCATATAATGTTACAGTTATGCATTACTACAATGTTACTACAATATTATGTAACAATTCATAATCTTACTACAAGTCTGTATTACCAGAATCATCACACAAGTTAGGTGAAATATTAGACATTATTAAAGGGATAACTCCATATGTAATGTAATGACCTAGCAGTATTACCATTGCACAATTATATGTGTATGTCTGTTATACATACATATCTTACAATGTCATACAATAACCAATTTAACCATATTGCATTTATTCAATTATGTATACAATTTGTTTAAAATGTAATATTACTGGATCATTGCAATATTAATATGAATATTATATCTAAACAATATTATAAATCAATATTATGTCTTAAGAGTGACGAAGAAGAATATTATGTATTAATAGATCAGCATATGTCAGTGATGATTGCTGTTGGAGGACCGCCTATTGCATGACTGAGCGATGTCAGGACTCTAAAATGTCTTAATACATAATAGCTAGCAACATACATATATAATCTAGAGGTTAGGACAATGTCAAACCTAGGGGCCAAAAGGAAATGACGTTAGCACCTCTCCAGAATGCCTCTCACCAGCAAAATAGCCCACGAACAGTGCCTCTTGTCCGTACACACACAGGCTTCTAGAACATTTCAACAACAGTGTAGCACACGTGACACGACCCCTGCTAAACGAGAATGTAGGTATCAGAGCTAAGAAGGGGACTGGCCATAGAACCGGCAGGTAGTGGAGAGAGGGAATAAGAAGAGAGGTCCAACTAGACTTAGTATAATAAGTCCCTGTGTAATACATATGCTGCTCAACTTAGACTTTCTCTGAAGATAATAAATCAAGAGCAACTCCCTGCATGCATCTTTAACTCCTCATGCTCTTCAATTACCAAAATAACTTTAACCAAAACTAAAGACTCACCTATTACAAGATGAAAGAGTTACATATATATAAATGTTGGCTACGAAGTTTGTTAATATGGCAGAGACGAGTTTAACCTTAGAAACATACATAGATACACGTTGGTAAACTGACAGAATTTTCATACATTCACTTGCTTCAAGGTTGTAGAGTGAAAGAATTATCCCGTTTCTCTTGTTTTTGTAATATGTTTGCTTTTATGAGGCCATTCTATACAGGTTAGGGGATTTTTTTTTTTTTTTTTTTTTTGAGGGGATAGATGTAGCCCTCAGTTGCCTGTTTAGTAGAACAGGTTTTCCGTAAATTTCTGTGAATGCTGCCCCCAAAATAAAAATAAATAGAATAACGGCAGGGAAAACCTACCCCTCATGAATATTTGCTCTGTTATATATTACATGGATGTGTCCAAAGTGACGCAAACCCTTCAAAGCCCATTCATTTATTTTTGAAGCAATCTTTTCGAAAATTTGATATGTTACTTAGAAAGCAATTGCAAGACACTTTTACTGGTATGACTTTTTTTGTAAGAGCCATAGTTTAGCTAGAATATGGGTGTCACCTACGGGGGACACTGGGCTTTTGCCGGAGCAACTTAATGTGGGGAATGTTTTAACCCATCCATTACATATGAACTGATATTTGTTTGCATAGTTTGCATAACTTTTGTTATTAGTAGGCATGATAAATGGAATAAAATGCATTATAAGTGCTTACTGAAGATTTATTTTTCAATATTTGTTCATGATGCCATACATTTCTACTGAAAATATTAGTAATTACAGAACAGTAACGACTATAAGTGTCTAAACTATGCCAAAAGAGAAAAAGATTTCCTTCTGCTTGATATACCAAAGTACTCACATTTCATATCTTCATTCATAATGAATTATTCAATAGATACATGTATTATGTATACAGGAAAAAAAAATCATAATCATGTGATGCCATTTGTCCATAAAAACAATACTGTAGGTTCTGAATCAAAGCAAATGAAACTTGACTAAACACATATAAGTAATCAATGTAGTGATAAAAAACCCAACAGTAAACTAGGTTAATCTACTTGGAATGGAAAACATAAAAGCAGTGACCGTGAAGAGGTACTTTGCACTTTTTGCACATGATTCTGGTATGCCTGTGACACTCTGCACATCGAGCTTGGTTGCACGAGTCTTGTACATGACCAGTTATATCATCATCAGTGCGTACTTTCTGATGCACTCTTTTTTCCCCTCTACCGCTACAGTAAGGTTCCAAGGTAACCCTGTGCCACTGATCGCTTAAAGTCACAATATGTCATTTTACTAGTAGCACACACTTTATGAATCTGCCACCCATTCTGACAAGCTGCATCAATTCCAAATGCAAATAGAGGATACCACCATTTCTTTCCTCTAAATGCCACCCTTTGTGAGTCTACATTTTGGTCAAATCGATCCACTCCTCCCATATGCTTATTGTACATGGTCACTACATATGGGCAGTCAACTTTGATTTTCTGTCTCTTGTTATTCACAGTTGCTATTATGTCTGCTTTTGTAACAGGCTGACATCCATGACAGTTAGATGCCAGTCACAATATTATTATCATTCCACCTGACAACACTCATATTTTTTGTTGTTCTCATGCTCATTGATCCTCTTGCCTTTTTCTTCATCACTTGTGGACTTTCCAAAGGACACTTCTCAGTTCTGTTCTCTCGGATTGTTCCTGTTCCTTTGTGTCCCAGTTCAGTTAGTTCATCCAGAAGTGGCAGACTAGTGAAAAAGATGTCAAAATAAAGACTGTATGACTTGATTGTCTTAGGTAAGTGAGATGTGAGAGACAAAACAACAGAAGCACCAAGTCCTAGCCTCAGTTGATCTGGCAGTGGGGCTGTTTTTGATCCCTGGTATGGTATGAAGTATACCAGATATCCTCCTGGAGTTGTAGCTGACCATAATTTATATCGAAATCTAATTGGTTTTCCATGTATATGCTGTTTACTGCCATGATGCCCATAATATGGCACCACTCTCATCAATAGATATGTTACTAGTTAGTGTATTACATACTTTGAATTTTTCACAAAACATTCATTCAAATGATCAAAGTAATGTCTCACTTTTCCAAATTTGTCATTATCAGGGAGTTGCTCATTGTCACATGTGTGTAGGTATTTGTGAATCTCAAAAAATCTCCCCCTTCTCATGCTATTTGAAACCAGTTGATTGTGGGTGTCAGATTTTGCCTCCCAAAACATGCGTATGTTTTTTGGAGTTAGACATTCTGTTAACAAAAGGATTCCTATGTACACCTTCATCTCACTTTCAGTCACCTGTAGCTCATGGTTTTTCCGAGATGCATATCTATTTGACATATCCACTAATAGCTTCACCAATGACTTGTCAAAGCAGAGTTCAAAACATTCAATAGGTGTCATAAACTCTCCCAGAGTGTCATTCACTTGCACATCATGCTCAGGTACCGTACAGATAATTTAGGGAGTTCTACATTAGCTTTCCACAGTCTGTTTTTTTTTTCTTGTTCCTTGATTTACATTTATCCTCATTATTCTCATTTGTACTGTCTCGTGCCTCCCTGACAGACTTTTATCTCACATTCTGACACGAACTGAGATGAAGTAAGGTGATTCAGGTTTCCAGAATTTTCATCATCGGAATCATTATCTGTTTCAGCCCCATCTACTGGAGGGAAAATTGTGATTTCCTCTACATCTCTGCCTCTAATTTCTTCATCTGGACCCTGGTTCTCATTGTCTAGTTTCTCTAGTAATTCAACTGCCTCTTCAAGACTCAGACTGAAAATAAAAGAAAAAAACTATGAATAATCTAAATAGCAGTTCAATCAATAATCAACAAATAAATAATCAAAGATTACAATATATTCAAGGACATATAAACTGCAAACCATGAAATAAAACCATAGAAAACCATAAAATCATCTCTTGTTACTGGACACAGGTTTCACAGTATTAGCTTGTGCTCAGTGTCCCCTACAGGTGACAGGCTTTATAAAAGATGATATTGAGGTGATGTCAGTCATCATATGGTTATTTAGGTGGTTTGCTGTTATTTAGCAATTATTTAGGCTGTTCAAAAGAGACACTGAGTTACCATCACTTACCCCTTTACTTTTCTGGTAGCCATAATGAGTAAAGTACTCAATAATTTGGTGAAAAGACTTCAACACTCCCTCTTTCTCCTCTTGCTGCAGCTTCATATGTAAACAGCGGGCCACACTGATCATATCAAAGAAAACAGACATGCTTGAGCTCCATAGAAAACCAAAATTTAAGGACAAACTAATAAAGGTTAATAATCCACATCCAGACAAACTTGTGTAAGCTACAGGGGACACTGGACTCTGGAGGGTTAATTAATAATTATGATACTGCATCTTATTATTATGGGCTGACAGACTGTCCGTAAACAGTAAATACTTTCATATGATTATGGAGAATGAATGATTATTAGCAGTGATGCATAATATGTTAAAAAGAATTAATATATAGGCTACAGTACAGACTTGCCTTTAACGGCAGTATTTAGAAACAAAGATTTTTATCAGACTAGCACTTGTGAACCGGACACATTTTGATCAGAGAGTCAAATACGAGTGCACACTTTTTTTTTTTTTTTTTCTGAAAAAATCACTTATGTCTAAAACGCTGTTTGGGCGTCATATGGGCGTGACTGCACTTTTTTTTTTTTTTTTTTTTTTTTTTTTTTTTTTTTTTTAGTGAGTCCGGAAGTACAGCAGTGTGTGATTGAATGGAAGGAGGTGTCATCGAGACTGATGTGGGTGAAAGTGAAATTTGAACGTGAGTTGTGGGTGTTTGTGAGTGCATATGGGCCTGGTAGTGAAAGGGATGAACAAGAGAGGGAGTCTTTCTGGAATGATGTTGATGAGTGTCTGCAGAGTTTTGGAGCGAATGTGAATGTGGTAATGATGGGAGATCTGAATGCTAGAGTGGGAAATGTAGCAGTTGAAGGCGTAGTTGGTATGCATGGTGTGCCTGGAAGAAATGAAAATGGGGAACGAATGATAGCGATGTGTGTTGAGCGAGAGATGGTGATTGGGAATACGCTGTTTGAGAAGAAAGATATTTATAAGTATACATGGGTGAGACAGGAGGGTGGAAGGGTTGTTGATAGAGCCTTGATGGACTATGTGGTTGTGTCTAGGAATGTAATAGGAAGATTGTTGGATGTGAGAGTTCTGAGAGGGGAGGGTGGAGGTATGTCTGACCACTACCTGGTGGAGGGAAAGTTAAGAGTAGGTAAGAGATGGGTGAGAGCTAGGAGGGTTAGGTGTGGCAGGGAGGTTTTGAAAGTGAGTGAGTTGGATAAAAGAGAGAAAAAGATAGAGTATCAGGAGAAATTGAAAGATGAGTGGAACGCAGTGAAAGATCGGGAAAATGGCAGTGTGGAGGAGGAATGGCAGTTGTTTAAGGGTGCTGTGGTGGGGCATGCAGAAGAGGTGTGTAGTGTGAGACGTGTGGGTGGTGGTGTAAGAAAAGGAAGTGAATGGTGGTGCGAGGAAGTAAGTATGGCTGTGGCTGAGAAGAGACGTGCATATGAAGTGTGGCTGCAGAGGAAGGATGAGATGTCATATGAAAGGTATAAGGAAAAGAGGAATAGAGCGAGAAGGGCTGTGCGTGATGCTAAAGTGGCAGCAGATGAGAGGTGGGGTAGGCGGCTGACAGAGAATTTTCAACAGAATAAGAAAATGTTTTGGAAGGAGGTGAAAAGGGTGCGAAAGGGAGAGTCTGGGAAGGAAGAACGAGTAAAAGCAGAGGATGGAAGGATGTTAATTGAGATGGATGCAGTAAGGAAGAGATGGGCAGAGTATTTTGAAAGATTGTTAAATGTAGAGGAGGAAAGGGTGGCTGAGATTGTGGCAGATAGAAGGGTGCAAGGAATAAATGTGTTGGGAGAGTTGAATGATTCTTTGATCACGAAGGAGGAAGTGGAGAAGGCAGTAAAGGAGATGAAAACAGGGAAAGCTGCAGGTATGGATGGGTGTGCTGTGGAATGCCTGAAGGGTGGTGGAGTGACTATTGTTGACTGGTTAGTAAGATTATTGAATGTGTGCTTTGAGAAAGGTATGGTGCCAATTGACTGGGCAAGTGCTTGTGTGGTCCCATTGTATAAAGGCAAGGGTGATAAGTATGAATGTACTAGCTTTAGGGGTATAAGTCTGTTGAGTGTTGTAGGTAAAGTGTATGGTAGAGTGTTAATTATGAGAGTTAGAGAGGGTACAGAGGGAGTGATTAGTGATGAGCAGTGTGGCTTTAGGAGAGGGAGGGGATGCGTTGATCAGGTGTTTGCTGTGAGACAAGTGTGTGAAAAGTATTTAGCGAAAGGCAAGGATGTGTTTTGGGCATTTATGGATTTAGAGAAAGCGTATGATAGAATTGATAGGGAGGCTTAGTGGACTGTTTTAAGATTGTATGGACTTGATGGTAGGTTACTAAAAGGGGTGAAAAGTTTTTATGTAAATAGTAGAGCGTGTGTAAGAGTGGGAAATGCTGTGAGTGATTGGTTTCCCGTGAGAGTGGGGCTGCGACAGGGATGTGTGATGTCGCCTTGGTTGTTTAATATTTACATGGATGGTGTTGTAAGGGAGGTGAATGCAAGAGTTTTAGGTGGTCTGAGTCTGGTAAATGTTGATGGAGGAGAGTGGAATCTGAAGCAGCTGCTGTTTGCAGATGATACTGCACTGGTGACTGATTCAGAGGAGAGCTTGAGACAGTTGGTAGAGGAGTTTGGAAGGGTGTGTGAAAGGAGGAAATTGAAAGTAAATGAGAATAAGAGTAAAGTGATGAAGTGTACGAGGTTGATAGATGGTAGGGGGATGAATATAGTTTTGAATGGTGAGTTGCTTGAGGAGGTAGATTGTTTTAAATATCTAGGGTCACATGTTGCTGTGGATGGAAGAATAGATGCAGAAGTGAAGTTTAGAATAAATGAAGTAGGAAAGGTGCTGGGAGGAATGAAAAAAGTGTTTAAATGTCGTTCGCTAAGAATGGATGTAAAGAGAAGGCTGTATGAGGGTGTTGTGGTACCGACTGCGTTATATGGGGCTGAAACATGGAATATGGGTGTAGCAGAGAGGAAAAGTTTGAATGTAATGGAGATGAGATGTCTGAGGAGTATGTGTGGAGTGACGCGTATGGATCGAGTGCGAAATGATGAAGTGCGAAGGAGAACTGGAGTTGTTCGGGAGATGGCTGGTAGAGTTGAGCAGAGGGTGTTGCAATGGTTTGGGCATATGGAGAGAATGGATAATGAGCGATTGGTGAAAAAGATAACTAGATCTGATGTGAGAGGTGTAAGACTGAGAGGAAGACCACGAATAGGATGGATGGACAGTGTGAAGAGAGCGCTGGATGCGAGAGGGATGTCTGTTGAGCAAGGAAGAGTGGCTGTGCGTGACAGAAATAAATGGAGAGAAATTGTGAATGAATAAGTGATGACGCAGCCCTGAGGGGATATTCTCCCGCTTTTGGTCTGATCAGCTAGTCAGGTCAGGTGCGGGTAAGGGGATGGGTCTGTTATGATGTGGCAGGGGTAAACCAGTTCTGCTGTCGGGCCCTGCTGTGGATGTCACTGCTTGCATTGCGCAGTTGACCCTTGTGCGGTGTGATGCGGTGAGGATCTGTCCGTTCTCCCCTTTGGGGCTAAGATGCGAATGAATGTGTTTGAATGGATGAGTAAATGGAGAGTGAGTCGTCCTGTCTCGGCTACCTCCCTTTCCTTGGGGGAAGCAGCCTAGGTATATAGATAGATAGATAGATTTTCTATAAACTTACAGAAACTGCAACACCAAGTGTGAAGGTGGTAAATCAAGTATTTCTCACTGCATTTATATATGCGGTAACCACTGTGGTGCATTATAATATCATACTAAACGTCGGTGCAGCAAAAATAATTCATTGAATAGGTACAGGTGGTATTAATGCGCTTATGACACACATGTAAACTGCTTATGTCTTCTTAGGCATTTTATCGCTCATTTAGGGAGAAGCAGTGGCCTAGTAGGTAGACAGGTGGTCTACTGTCGCAGTTGACAAGGTTTTGAATTCTGGTTAGGGCAAGGAACAGTGTACAAGATTTGCATTTGGTTAAAATAGGCTTCACTGATCTACCAAAGACCTGGTGGCAAGTCGTTAAAACATCTTTACTAATACCAATACACAAGTCCTGTATGACACAACCTTAGCGTATATTCAATACGGATGGTGGGTGTTAGCGCCGTATTGGTGACAAGTGAAGATGTAAGGTTCGTAGAGGACTGATGAGCCTCACGGAACGGGCTGTAAAGCCTATGCCCAGAGTCACACACACACACACACACACACACACACACACACACACACACACACACACAAATACAGAATTGTAGTTTTTACAGTATATACCGTACAACACACACACACACACACACACACACACACACACACACACACACACACACACACACACTGGGTAGTCTGAATAAATCCCGAGTAGGCACAGTTATTTCTTACAACCAATCATTCATTCGCAGTTATATTACAGAATGACCAGAGTTAAAATGAACATTATCGTTTTTTTTTTTTTCTTTAAAATTATATATACCGGTAATACTTGTGGTGAATGACATCTAATCCAGAAAGGCCAATATGCCCTTAGGGAAATCTTCTAAATTTAACATGGAGAAAAGACAAGAGCATCACCGCCCAATCGGGTCGTAAAGCACTTGCCCAAATGAAAGAAGTTTCTGAACAATTACCATCACCACCACCACCTCCATCACCATTAAAGCTGCCACCATTGTCTGCTGAATAAAATCGTCTGTTTATAGATTGCAGATGTACAACACCATCCCCAAGACGTATGAAATTCCACGGGTATGCCCCGCCGTCTCCTTCACGTGTGTGTGTTGTAGCACCTGTGTGGACAATTATATTAGAGGGCTGAAACACCACTTTTGAATATTTCTATCTACATGGAACTGAAACTAGTCTATCTGGGACCTCAAGGATTCTTCTAAGCTTCACGAAAATCCTTTTCTTAGTTATCACTGCTCTCATTCAGCCTGCCCCAAAGATGGGTAACCATTCCCATTCCTTTAATTACTGCCCAATTGCTAATAATCCTGTGTTTCAAAAGTTTTCGAACCTATTCTTAACAAAAAAATAAAAAATTAAAGCATCTTTCCTATCAAAACCATCTTTCTGATCGTCAGTATGGATTTCACCAGAAACGCTCTACTGGCGATCTCACCTACCTTCCAGACTCCTGGTCATCCTCCTTTCGGGACTTTGGCGGAAGCTTTGCCATTGCACTTGCCATCTCAAAGGTTTTCGATCGAGTCGGACATAAATCTTTATTTTCTAAATTGCCCTCTTACGGTTTCTATCCCTTTATCTCCACCTTCATCTCTAGCTTCCTTTCTGATCTTTGTATAGCTGCTGTTGTATACGGCCTCCGTTCATCTCCTAGAGATATCACTAGAGATATCAGTAGTGGTATTTCTCAGCGCTCTGTCCTATCATAAACTCTCTTCCTTTCATTCATCAATGACCTTCTAAACTGTACATCTAATCCTATCCACTCATACACTGATGACTCCACCCTTCACATTTTCACCTTTCACCTTCCCTTAGCGTCCATCTCAGCAGCTGCGTCAACAAACAAGCGATGAGGTTATGGCACACCTAATTTCTGATTTTGCTCATATCTCTGATTGGGATAAAAATCATCCTGTTTTTTAACGCATAAAAAAACCAGTTCTTACATCTATAAACCAAAGTCTTCCGCAGGAGTATCCTCTAATTTTTAGCAATATCCAACTGAATCCTACATTATTTTTACACATACTTGGGGTTTCATTATCTAGGGATTTATCTTGGAGAGATCATTTTACCTCTCATGTAAAATCTGCTTCCAAGGAGAGATTAGATGTGCTAAGCCGATCTGTTCCTTCTTTACCCCCGCACAATTGTTGATTTTATACACTGGTTTTATTCTCCCCTGCGTAGAGTACAACTTTCTCTGTGGAAGGGCTCCCCACATACAGCTCTTCTAAACGAAGTGAAGTCAAAGGATTATCGTCTCATTAACGTTCCTCCACTTAATTGGTTCCTTCAACCTGTGTCTCTTCGCTACACTGTTGCATCTTTATCACTTTTCTATCGTTACTTCAATGGTCACTGCCCCTCTGAACTGTCTGTTTGCATCCCTCCATCACTCTGGTTGGCGCGTAGCACCCGTCTAGCAACAAACTCTCATTCCTTTTCTGTCAAACTCTCTAATGCAAGAGTTAACCGTTACTCACAGCCCTTCATGTATGCAACGGGTCAACTGTGGAACTGTCTCCCTCGATCTGCATTTCCTACTGCCCATGACCTCCAGTCTTTCAAACACAGTGTGTCCAGGCATCTCAAAATGGGCTGATCTTGAGTTTGGCTTTCTCTTATCTTTTTTTTTTTTTTTTTTTTTTCTGGAGGGGCCAATTTGCTGGCTCCGGGCCTTTGGTTCCTTTTTCCTTGCATAAAACACACACACACACACACACAGGATTATAGAATATTGTACTTTAATATTCCAGTGGATTTGTCAAGTTTCCTATATTATCAAACTGACTTTTCAATCAACAGTGAAGTCAGAATCGGACAGGGGTGGGAGATCAGAGAAGTACTGTACATTACCAGGATGAAGCTATTACAGAAATTACTTTATCTAAAGGTAAATTCACAAGGTGCCTACTAAAATAAGAAAATTATGAAAAATGTGAAGCAGCTATCCTGATAAGGGGATAACACAGCTTATTATCAGTGAGAAAAAGTCATGAAAAGGTATTACAGAGTATGTTGAGAGAGAGAGAGAGAGAGAGAGAGAGAGAGAGAGAGAGAGAGAGAGAGAGAGAGAGAGAGAGAGAGAGAGAGAGAGAGAGCTTCTTGCTACACCAGGTAATTATGAAGTAACTGCTTGTTACAGGGATAAATTATCAAAGATTATTTTCTAACAGCGTGATGATGAAACTAAGTGGACGTCATTCTGCGACATATGAAGTGTTCAGTGCATGATGACAGCGATATTATAAGCATCATAAATTCATTACTCTGTTAAGTCAACTAATGGGCAGTTGTATCAATCTTACATTAGAATTCCCATGAAAGGAAGATAAGAATTATGTACCACTAGGTATACTCAGAGATAAATATGAAGAGAAGGAACAACCAAGTTTCTAGACTGGTTGTGAATCTAATGGACCTATGTGATTATGATTATATCTTTATTATTTTGGATTATTGTAAGCTGTAATATATTGGCATTAGGTAGGTCTATCGTACGTCTCATGACATTATTTCAGCTGACTGTGGCTATGCAATACAAGCTCCATTCAAAAAATAAAAATTGACCTATACAAAGGCATGCAAAGAAATATTTTACTTACAAAGAAACAGTAGACAGGGTACTGTAAATTTTTAAGCAGAAACATATGCCGGACGCCATGGGTAAATGTAGAACTGATGCCAGTGGAAAAAAAAGACTGTCATGGAATATGAGCAAGGTAATTTCTAAATCCATCACCTGCTGCGTTATCAGTGTTATCTGGTCACCCTGACTGGCTCAGAACGGGGAGGTTTGGGGAAACTGAGTAATGATGATTTTAGGAGATTGTGGTCGGAGCATCCCAGTGGTGACAGTATATCTATCCTGAATTGATCTGCATTGTTTATCAGGAATATGTCCAAGAGAAAGTCGCCATGGTAAGGATTATCTAGTATTCTGGTTGGTTGTTTTACCAGTTGCGTGAGATTAAACAATTCTGCAAACATTCGCATTTTAGACCCGTATCGATAATCCTGACAGAATGCAATAACCACTCTACAGTACTTTATGGATGTTATAATCACCCAAAATTGTAAGTTCACTGGTAAGGGTGAGGTTAAGGATGGTCAACTGTGTGGATATGAAGTCAATTACGCGAGGTTCTGAAGAAGTATTGGGAGATCGAAAAACTATGCAGATTTATTTAGTAATATTTAAGTTATTTAGTTTGTATAACGAATAAGGTAGCTGAAGTGAAGTTCAAAACAGTGTCAACTGCATATTCTGATTTGATATAACAACAGGTGCTACCCTTGTTACGGAAGTTTGTGAAGCGATGGTAACCAGAAAAATTAATTGACAGCCTAAATCTGTAGAGGGGGTGATTTGGGTTTCTGTAAGGAATAGAGTTAGAGGGGATACAGACTGGAGGGAAAAGCGAACAGAATTCAGAGTGTCAATAAAATATAAGGCTGAACACACACTTCTCCTCTGTCGACAATCAGTGTTTGATATAACCACTGTCGGCACAGTCGCCTGATTGCGACCAGGAGGGCCCTGTGCTTCCAGCCCTACCCTACCGGAGGTGGGATTCCAAAGTACCACCGATTTTCCTGATATTAATGCAGCAGCCATTGCACGGAGGTGATGCAAGTAGAAGATATGATATCTAATGTGCATGTAATGTGGTGTAGAGTGTTGGCGGTAGAGGCATTATGAGTTAATGAAAACATTGAAAATGTTCAGCAAATGGAGATGGTCATGAGCAGGTCGTGAGGGCTGGCGAAACGGGAGTTCCAGCTCTCCCTGTCACCAGTTTCCAATCCACCCCGGGGGTACCGCGCTGTTTGACTGGTGCAATAGTCTACTCCCTGTCAGTGGAAGCGTGCATGGAAATGTTTAAAGGAATGAAGTGTTTCTGCTGGTACATGGAAAAGCGAGGTATGTCAGAATAGACAGCATGGTTGATAAGTGAGGTGTACCTGCTAATGTGATTGATAATTTTAGTGCTCTGGTGGACATTCGTTCAGGGAAGGGCTTGGCAATAAATAATACCTTGTTTAGGTACAAAGTGATCTACAGGTATACATGGTGAGTGATAACGAGGATAGGTGGTGCGCTGAATGAATGAAAGGCAATTATTTATTAAATGTCTGTGTATGAACGACTGAGGTCGGTGTTGAACACGAGTGTACTGAAGATGGTGGGGTGGACTATTTGATCACTGTATAGCAGTGTCCAAGATAAGGGTGCAGAAGTTATAAGTGAGCTGAAGAAGAGAAGGTCAGGGAGAAGAAGTTCCCGCATGGAGGGTAAAAAAGCTGCAGGAGAATTGAAGAAAAAGTCGGAACAAATGAGTAGTGGAGGACCGACTGTTTAGATGTGATTTGGAGCAGATGGAGGTCTGGGAAGGTATGTGATAGGTTATTCACAGAAGAGTGTGTTGCAGGTGAAGTAGTATGTAGGGCGAAGGGCAGATGTAACTAGACGCAAGGAATAGCATGGCCAAATGAAGAGGTGAAATAAGTGGTGATAGAAAAGAAAGCTCATAGAGTGTGGGATTTGTGAAGTAGATGATTGGACGATGTAGGGAGACGGAAACGAGTTATAGGCAGGGAAGAGGAGAGAGGTGAAAAAATTAATATGATGGAGTAAGAGAAGAGTGGATGATGTTTAGAAGAAATCTGAGTGTACAGTGGAGAGAATGAACAAAACTGTTTTGCAAGGAAGTCAAGAAGGTAAGACAGGGTGAAGAGTGAAGCAGTTGAGAAATGAAAGATAAAAATACCAGAAGGGACAAAAAGTTAGCAGACGGAGAGAACGCTTTAAAGAATGGTTGAATATGTTGAATATGGAGAACAAAAGTAGCACAAGTATATGAGCTCGGGGAATGGCTGTGAGAAAGACAAACGGGTAGAACGGCAGAGATCGGTAGAACGAAAGCATGAGAAACGATGAAGAATGTCAAAATGGGGAAAACTCCAAGAGTGGATGCAGTGAACGGTGGAATGTTGAAGTTTGGGGGAGAGTTAGTGACAGAATGAGTATGGAAGATGTGCTGACTGGTCTCGGAGGAAGGTAAGGTCCTAAAGGATTGGAAATTAAGCATAACGGAAAGAGCAGTGTGTGGTAATAATAGAGGATATTCTTCAACGTGTAACAGAAAAAAATATATGGTAAGAGACGTATATACTAAAGAGTTATGGTAACAACCGAGGAAAGAATTAAAAGAAGCTTGGACCTTGTTGGAGGGACTCAAGTCAAGAGTGAGAGCAGTGGAAATGAGTTACCTGAGAGAAGCATGTGGAGTCACATGGAGATACAGACTGACAAAGGAGGAAGTGAAGGAGTGTTATGGTGTGGATGTGGATGTGATAGGAAGCGTTAGGAGAAACACATGGAGATGTTTTGGCCATGTGGAGAGGATGGGGAGTGAAAGACCGACGAGGAGAGTGTATGTGAGTGAGGTGGAGAGGGGGGAGAGGGAGAGGGAGGCCAATGATGCGATGGAGGGATGGAGTGGAGAGGTATATGAGAGAGGGGTGTGTGAGCTGGGAGCAGGGCAGTGAAATGGCGGGGGACAGGGCGACATGGAGGCGATTTGCTTGTGGCCACCCCTTACGGGCTTAAGGCGTCTGGCAATAGATAGATAGATAGACAGATAGATAGACAAATCAAATATAATTTCTAAGATGTTTAGTGGAAACGAAACTGGGGAAGAAAAAAAAATGTATGCTGCCATCATGAATCTGGAAAAGCATTTGACAGAGTGGACTGATGGAATGTGGAAGGTATTAAAAATGCATGGAGTAGATGGCAAATCGCTGAATGCTGTGAAGAGTTAATGTGCGGACGCTAGGGTTGCAGCACTTGTAGATAACAAAAGCAGTGTGTTCTTTGACCTGAGTGGTGGACTGAAGCACGGGCGTGTCATGTTTCCGTGGTTATTCAGTATTGTAGGGCAGTAAATGTTGTAGTCTTTCTAATAAGAGAGGATGCAGTGTGTTGAAAACTTCCTGTTCTGTTTGCTGATGATACTGCATTAAGTGAAGAGGAATGTAAGAGCAAGGCTTGGTGAAAGAGCTTGGGGTGTACGAGCATGTGGCAAGTGGAATGTAAAAGCGAATTTAGATATGATTAAACTTATGGTCCTGAGAGAATTGAAGTCCCAGAACGCATAGGAAGACTGAAATGTGAGCTCACTGAAGTATTTAGATAGTGTGATGATTGAAGTGCTTGAAATGAAGTATTTAGATAGTGTGATGATGAAGTACTTGAAAGGATACAACAGGGCAGAAAGGTTGTTTCATTGAAGGGAGTGATAAGGAACAGGGAAAACAGCATGGAAGCAAAAAATCGCTGCATAACAGTACTGTGGTCCCAGTTCAAACATTACAAAAGTGATTCTTGAATCCCGCTGGAAGGACACCACAGCAGTCAGGAATGACAGCAGTGGAAATGACTTATCTGAGGAGAATGTGGAGTTACATTGAGAGACAGACTGACAAAGAAGTGAAGAAGCATTGTGGTGTTGATTTAGATGTTATTAAAAGTTTTAGGAGAGGTACCTTGAAATGGTCTTCCCATGTGGAAAGGTCTGAGAATAAGAGACTTACTTGAGGAGTGTATGAAAGTGAGGAGGAGGGGAAATCAAGGATGAGTTGGAGGGATGGAGAGAAGAGATATATGAGAGAAGAGGGTCTGAGTTGGGGGGAGGGCAGCCAAACTGCAGAGTGGCAAGGGGCCAATCCTATCGGGATAAAGGTGTTTGGCAAGAGATAGATAAACATACTGTATGTTACATGAGCAATTATCTTGCCCAGTACTGGTGTAAATAGATCCTTTAATTCTGCTGAAATTATTAAGAAGGGGTCCCCAGCTTGCTTCTATAACATGGCAGCAGCCTACTCTTGGAAGTGTCAGAGGACGTGAGAGAGAGAGAGAGAAAAAAATGTATACTCGCACTCGCTATGCGAATGCGGTTTTTTATGCTTAAATTCTGTGTGTGTGTGTGTGTGTGTGTGTGTGTGTGTGTGTGTGTGTGTGTGTGTGTGTGTGAAAATAGTTTTTAACCAGTTTTAATACTGGCTGCAGCAAGCGTTTATTTGACTTAATAAATACATAATTGGGGGTGGGAAGGGCTAAATATGAAGAATAAAAAGTTCTATAACCTTCATATTCCGGCACAGTTAACATTACCAGATGCCATGCTTAGCCCCATTCAGAAAAGAATTGCTGTCACAGAACTAACACAGATGAACTATTATCCACTTCAGGCTGCGGGCGTTAGTTGCTTTTTTTTTTTCCTTCTATGTTTGGACATGGATCCCAGGCGAACCATTTCAAACGGGAAATGATAGGTCCAGCCTTCATAAACCTCTTTACTTTTAAAGGATTCTAAGCTGAATTTTTCGCAAGGAAGCAACAAGAACAAATAGCGAAAGACAGCATCTTAAAGAAAGATGGCAAAATGTGCCGAATTTTGCTTCAATACAAATTATAACCCATTAAAGGTACATGTGTTTTCACACGCCGAACCGACAATTAAATAGTATTGTATATTTAATTATATGCAAAAATATACCCAATACGTGATATGAAATAAAGGTCATGTATCCAAACCGTTTTAGTAGTAATCCTTCTTCTGTGGACCACACAAATCCCTTCCCAGTCACTGGCCAACTTTAGTACTACGTATGGGAAATGTCATCAGTTACTCTTGGATTTCTCTTCTTAATGCATATCATTTTTTTGATATTTATTTCAAATGTTTAAAAAAGACTAAACGCTGAAGATTCTGATTAAATTAAAAATTTATAATAAAAAATGTTACCTGCGAGCAGCTTTATAACTACTTTTGACTGGGAACAGAATTCTAAATAACTACCGTGTCATAGGCTCTGAGTGGTAAGTAACGCTTACCGCAAAAGAATGGAACATGTCCACGAGGTCTCCGATTTTTTTCTCTTTTCAAAGTCCGTCCCAGCTCCCTTTTTTGCGTGACGCATTGTTTCTGCAGTTCAGATAAATGGCCTTTGTTTTGCACTTTAGCGAACATACATTCCCTTAAGCTTTCTTTCACAGCTTTATATAACAGGATATTCCTTAATTCATAACTCTTGTTGTAGACCGAATAGGATTATTAATTGGACACTGGGTATTAAAGGACTTTAATTTAGTTCCTTCATTTCGAGTACGATTTTTTCTTAAGCTAAATGATGTTGTTTTACAGTAACCAAAGTATATTGAAAAAATGTCCTCTAGTCGAAGCTATCATGATTTTACCCCACAGTAAACATATGCACCATCTTAACTGTGATGAAAATTGTATACACAATCGGTATGTGAACTGTGATAGGATATGAATTAGACTTGAATGTCAAGTTCCTTTAGGAGCAGACTTATAGTTTCCCATTTATCTTCTTTGTCGTTGTTCTGAAAGGGAATTCAAAGAATGTAGTCCAGATATGTTTGAACTTCCTTTTATATTTTATATCCAGTATTTGTCCCTGATTTATTAATGTTAGTTAGGTTGTACTTACAATCCATTCCATTCATCAATCATGCATATTTTTGTCCAGGAGGAGTGTAAGGGTACAGGGCTATGCTACTGGGCCTGGACTTTTAATGTGAGTGTGATAAGTCCAACACCGAATGCCATTTTATAAACAATAAACTATTACTTTCCCTCGGATGAAAAACTTAATAAGCCTAAACAGGTTAAAGCTCCTTAGACTAGATCACCAGAGGTCCACTTGTAGTGTAGTTACCGCAGAGCGCTGAAAATGTTTCTTGGATAACTGGAAGCCATGAGGTTAGCCACAGTGTAGTCACCTGAAGGCTGCAGTACATTAAGTGAGGGGATGGTGGATGCAAATGAAAATTACTGATTATAAATGGGGTTCTGATCACTCTCATCTGCTACGAAACAATTTTTATTTTTGTTTTATACTGTCCGCCAACACCTTACTTCCCAAATAAAGAATTTATTTCCAGATCACGTACAAGGTCTTTCACTGATTGGGATAATGTGTACTTCATGGTCCAATTTTCGATGATGAAACTATTGATCTTATTCAACTTGTGTGTGTGTGTGTGTGTGTGTGTGTGTGTGTGTGTGTGTGTGTGAGAGAGAGAGAGAGAGAGAGAGAGAGACAGACAGACAGACAGACAGAGACAGACAGACAGACAGACAGGAATCTATTACGTGCAAATTTAATTATCAATCAATCAATCAATCATTTCCTGTGGCACCCTCGGGGATGCATAGGGCCTCGATGAACTCACACCACCACATCCTATCTTGTGCTAACTCCTCAAGATCTCCCCAACACTCATCTCCAGCTTCCCGTCTCATTGTCCTCACCCACGTCTCTTTTGGCCTTCCTCTACCTCTCCTACCAAGTGCCACCCACCCTGGTGTACCTCGTACTATTCCCTGTCTCCTATACACATGTTCTAGCCACTTCCATCGTGAGAACCTAACATATTCATCGACCGGCTGCACTCCCGTTATTTCTCTAATTCTACTATTTGGTATCCTTTCCCACCACTTAACTCCTAATATTCTTCCAAGTGCTTTGTTTTCAAACACCAAGAATTTATTTTCCATAGTCACTGTGCTGTACCAAGACTCGTGTCCATAAATTAAGATACTCCTAACCATTACCTTATAAAGTTTGATTTTTGTATGCACAGAAAAATTGTTATTATTCCAAATATTTTTAAGCATTCCCATTGCCTGATTAGCCTTCTTTAACCTTTCCTCGAATTCAAAGTTCAAAGAACCATCCTTGGCTAAATAAGTACCTAAATATTTAAACCTATCAACTTGCTTTACAACCATACCTCCAGTTACACATTCCTGCGCATTTTCCATATTCATATTGATTATTTCAGTTTTTCCACAATTAATAACCAAACCCACCTTGCGACCTTCACTCACCAAATAGTCCAACACTCTCTGCATCTCTTCTGGCCCATCACAAATCAAAACTATATCATCTGCATAATCTAAATCCAAAAGTTTCCTGTTCTCTCCCCAAAGTATACCTGCACCGGTTTCTGTTCCAACGCGTCTCATAATGTAATCAATGACCAATATAAATAGTAAAGGCGATAGAACACCACCTTAAATTACTCCGGACTTGACTTCAAACGAATCACTCAGACAACCATCAACCATCACTTTACAAAATGCGTCCTCATGTATGTTCATAATGACCCTCACAAACTCCTCTGGTATTCCATAATGTCTCATGATCTTCCCCATAGTCTCTCTCGAAACACTATCAAAAGTCTTTTCAAAATCAACAAAACAAAGACTTAACGGTACTCTCATTTCATTAACTTGCTGCATCAAATGCCTAACTATAAAGATCTGATCATTGCAACCACGTCCCTTTCTAAAACCAGCCTGTTCATCCCTCAGAATACCCTCAACCACCGGCTCCAACCTATTTAACAACACTCTACTGAAAATTTTCAAAGCTATTTTTTATTTATTGTAGCATAACCAGTATTAGCGCGTTTCACTTCCTTGAACTCGAGAAGGTTATTGGTTCCAAGGTGTTGTAACCTACAATCTTGTACAACACCCTATTGATCCCACGGTGCAGACAAAGGCGGCCCCTTATAAGCCGGAGCTGTCTGGCTTAGGGACACGCTGGCATGTTCGACCAATACGCTAATTACGAAGCTTCACGACATATACCGCGCAAATTCCAAGGGGTATCACGTAAATTTGCTGCGCCACATTTTGTCACTTCGCATTCTGCCTGTCTTCATATCCTCTGATATAATGCTGAAAGAATGATGGTGAGAGTGAGGGCAAAGAGAAATTCTAACGAGGTATTAACTCTTGGTCGAGAAAGGCTCTGGAATCGGAGTGTGATAGGTTACTTAAGAATATTTACAATATTTATGGTTGACTGATGTAACAGAGGACCAGATGCGCCAACCCCAGTAAAACATATAGGATTAATTATTCTTACGTCATATTTCTCCATCAAGATCCACCTAGAACGGACTGTAATTCATGTATGTTTATTAACAGGCTCCTGTAAATGTTTCAAGTGGTATGGGCTTAATGAGTAATAATGTTAATGTTGCAGGTGATACCTACCGTACTTTTTACAATAATGTCCACAAAATGATCACATTTCACTGTGATTGTTGCTAAATGGTAGTAAAATACTTTAGAAATGGTTAAGTATCCATAAAGAATTGTACTCAATAAGTGTTAATAGGCATCTACTTTAAGGTCCGAATGTAAGAACGAGACTTGATCTGGATTTGAGGCTTGAGTCGGTCTTAAGACAGACGTGAAACACCCCTCCCCCCAATCGATATGCAGAAGGCTTCAGTGTCTCACATGCTGAGCCGATGCTCTCACCTAGCCGACCCTTATTGGGATAGAGTCGGACTTAAGCCTTCGGACATGTTATTTAATTATTTTCTTTTGGTCAGATTCGTATTTAAATTAGGACTATTTAATCAACAAAGCCTACAGTAGCACAATGAAAGAAAGGCACTAATCGGCCACCAGAATATGCTGTTGGCCAACCTCCTAGGTCAGACTTTGTCGGGTGTGGAGGTCTGGCCGATCTGTCTCGAGATTTGAACTCTGCTTCATTTACTCGTGGCGATTTTCGTCCGTTTTCCTCACTTTTTGCCTGTTTAGGGACTTAGTCTCTGGCATTGAGGAAGGATTTTTTGCTGTTTTCCAGGTTTTTCTGGGACTTAGTCTCAGATTGCCTGGGTGTGAGTGGGAGTGTGTGTGTGTTTGTGACTGTGTGTGTGTGTGGGTGGTTTTTTTTTTTTTTTTGCCTGCCGTTACTGTCCCTCACTGTAGTACTACGCCGAACCCTGAAGGGGTGCCGTTAGGGCACTTCCATGAAGGGGGGCCATTAGGGCCTGGTTAAAGGAGGCAGTGAGGGCGGCTCTGGTAGATTAGGGAAGTCCCGAAAGGGGCAGTGGCAGGGCCTCCCACGTCGCCCTTTAGAGGGCGGGGAGCATAGGTTGCCTGTCACTGTAGGGAACTTGGCCACTTTTAGTGTTTATTGTTTTTTTTTATTAAGAGTGAGTGTTGGTGTAACTGTTTGTGTAACTGTGTGAGTGGAGTCTGTGGGTGTTTGTGTGTCTAAGACATGAAGGGGACCCAGTCCTCCAGGCCCCAAGGGCCTTGTCCCCCCTCCCACTTCTGCTAAGCCCTCCAGTGCCAAGTCAAAGGCCAGGGCTAAACGTGAGCGGCGACTCTCCTCTGGGAGTTCCCAGTCATCTCTAGGGGAATCTCCTTCCGCTCCCCCCTCCTCTAAGTCTAATGGGAATACTGCTCTCCCTCGTTATGCCACCTCCACTGCTTCCTCATCAGCCAGGTCAGTGAAGGTGGCCAGAGTTCACAAGGCAATGGAAGAGGCACCTCCATCCTCGCCCTCTCCTCCCTCTGCCCCTGCACACATACTGCTGACAGTGCTGAGTACGGCACTGACTCCCGCTCTTTGGCTTCTCGGTGCTCTTCACCTACAGCCACTGTGACAGGTTCTACTGCCACCCCTCCTGACGTCTCTGTCGCCCAGGCTACCAAGGCACCCACACCTGCCGCTCTGCATGCTCAGACTACCGTCTCTGCACCCACTGCTTCTACTGTTCCCGACGATGAATGGGTCACTGTGTCAAAAAAACCACAGCGAAGGACACAGGGAAACGGATCCCACCAGGCACCACGGCCGGCGGCTCCATGGGAGCACCACCTGCTCACCGCCATGCAGTGTCAGTTGTGGCTCATCCACCACCCCGCTCTTCCTTCCACGCTTTTCGCGTTCCTCTCCAGGAGGGCTATGGCACCAGCTACAATGCGGTCGCAGCCCTGGAGCGTCACCTGCCAGGGCTTGCGGTAACAAACCGCTTCGGCCGCGACGAGAGCTGCGTGCTCATCCCTGCCACAGAGGAGGCGTACCTGCGGTTGAAGGGAGCGATGGAGGACGAGGCTTTCCCAGTGCGTTTACTGGAGCTGACACAAGGTGGGCAAGTCACCAACGCCACAGTTATGGGTTATCCCCGGCGCATGCCAGTGGAGATCCTCCTTCAGCACAACTTAGTGGAAGAGGCAACGCGGTGCCAGAACCGTCGCACACGGGAGGAGACACAGCAGGTGTGCGTTACACTGAGAGGCCCCCTTGTACCACACCTAGACCTAGGCAACTGGGGCATATTTTATCTTCGCCCCTTTACACCAGAGCCGCTGAGGTGTTACCGCTGCCAACGCTACGGCCACCATTGCGCCAACTGCAACCGCCCTGTCGTGTGCGGGATTTGCAGTGGCGCCCACGACACAGAGCAGTGCCTTGCACGCTTCAAGGCGAAGGAGACCGTCACAGCCCGCTGCCCCAATTGCTCCAGGTCCCACCATGCATGGCACCCCAGCTGCCCTGCGAGGACGAAGAGGGTGCAACAGGGAAGGGAACGGCAGGTCGAGTGGGTGCAACACCAGCAGGCCATCAGTACCACTCCAGCTCCCCCAGGCACTTTCGTCTGGGGTCAACAACGCCTCCCCACTGTTCCAAGTCCAGCAATTCTTCAAGAGGCCAACTTTCCCCCTCTGCCAACAGCGCTCGTCCAGGGCAAAACCACTGTCGAGGTCCATCAACCGACAGAACACTCTCCTCAGGCCCCATTACCCAGCCCTGAGCCTCGTTCCCCAACAGCTCCTACCCAGACGACGCCACTCTTCTCCATGGAGGAGATAAAGGCACTGGGAACGCAAATAGCTGTGGCAGTGGTGCAAATCCTAGCACAGGTGACGGGGCTGCCTATGAACACAGACCCAGCCGTGGCCACAGTCAGCATTATTTTAGAGGAGGCATTCGAGAAAAAGCGTCGACTCCACTCCCCCGCTTCTCCTTGCCCTCGCAGGAAACCTCAACGAGAGCAATCAACCAAAGCTCAGTCCAAATCCGCTCCTCCACCAACCAATCGAGCACCACGCCCTCCAGTGCCCCCAGTGGAGCCCCTACCAATATTGTCGACGACCACAGAGGTTGCACAGATCCAAACTTCAATGGAGGATGCCTCGCAGATGGCACAACCCGCCTGCGAGATGACACTGTTCAACTCCGCATCCTCCAATGGAATTGCTCAGGGGCTAGGAGTAAGCTCCCGCTCTTACTGGAGGCAGCAATGAGGGAACAGCCTCATGTCTTCTTGCTGCAGGAGACTTTACTGCCGGAGCGGGCTGCTTTCCATCTCCCTGGCTACACCACCTATCGCCTCCCATACGTGATTGGTGCCACGAGGGGTTGTGCCGTCCTGGTTCGGGACCACATCGAGTCCACAGAGTGCGACCCTCCTCCCTTCTGTGGCCCTGGTGTGGAAGTACAGGGCATGGTCCTCCACCTAGCGACGACATCTCTGACAATCTACAATGTCTACCGAGGTCACAGCAGCATCCTGGAGGTGAGAGACCTGTTCTCTCAGGCTACCAGGGGCAATGTATATATCGGGGGCGACTTCAACTCTCACCACGCCCTTTTCTGCTCACCACTTCCATCCAATGAGGCAGGGGGCACCTTTCCATAGTTATGGAGGAGATGGAGGGAATCTCCGTGCTCAATGACACCACATGGGCCACACATGTTGCTGGGGGTCGACTCGACTTGTCTTTTGCCTCCTCCCCTCTTGCAGGTTCTGCAACCTGGTCGCTCCACCCCTATCTTGGAGCTGATCACTTTGCGGTGCAGGTCTTTCTGCCCACGGCTCCACTTCCACCTCCGCCACCGCCTCCACCACGGTGGGACCTTCGTAGGGCTGACTGGGTGGCATTTGGCCGTGCCTTAGCTGTGGCCTTTGAGCCATCTCCTCTTTCCTTGGACCTTGAGAGTAGAGCGGAGCAAGTGACCAGGGCCTTCTCTCAGGCTGCCTCCCTGACGATTCCACTGCAGAGCCGGTCCCTAAAGTGCTATCGGGACGGTTGGATCTATTGCTACAGGATCAAAGAATTGAACCACCGTCTTAATGCGGCGCGCAAGCAGTACCGACAACGCCAAACATCCCCGCACCGTCAGTACCTAGAAGCAGTCACGCGACACGTGACTTCGGAAAAGCACCGTATTAAAGTGGAGGCTTGAATAAGGTGGTGCAGAACCTTGGATTCTCGCTCCACACTCCGTGAGATGTGGAGGAGAATCCGGTCCATTTCTGATCCCCGTCCTCCTCGCCCTCCTTCTCATCCTGACCCTGTTGCTGAAGCCAGCTGCCTCGCACAGCACTTTGTGGATCGCTCTGCATCCCACAATCTCCCGCAGTCCGTCCGAGACTTCCAGGAGCGGCTCTCTGCCTCCCGCCTTGCAGGAATACAGGCTGCTTGTGCCAGGCTTGACCCCGCTGACTGTCCTATCACTACCGGGGAACTTTCTAAAGCGCTGAACCGCAGGGGGGACACTGCACCTGGCCTAGACGGCCTTATCTACTCTGTTCTTTCCCACGCTGGAGATATTGGCAGTGAGAGACTGCTCGATCTTCTCAATCTCTCATGGTCCGAGGGTCGTTTACCTGGGTCGTGGAAAACAGTGGTCATCCACCCAATTCCCAAGCCCCGCGATCCCACCACCATGCGTCCTATCTCTCTTCTTAGCTGTATTGCTAAGGCGGCGGAAAGGGATGTGCGTGCTCGCCTTTCCTGGCGTCTGGGACCGCTGCACCCGAGGATCTTTGCCTACCATCAGGGCAGGAGTGCCACCCACTGCCTTGCATCTTTCCTCGGGATTCTCCGGGGTGGAAAGGGGATGGCTGTCTTCCTTGACCTGGAGAAAGCCTTTGAGCTGGCCAGCCCTCTTGCTATTCAAGCAGCCCTTGCAGCCAGGGGAATTGGCAGCCGGCTACTGTCTTGGGTGAGGGACTTTTTTGTTAACAGAACAGCAGGGGTCAGGTTCCAGGGGCATCTCTCTCCCTTTTACCGACATGATAATGCACCCCCCAGGGGAGTGTGTTAAGCCCACTGCTTTTCAATGTGCTAGTGGAGGGATTAATGGACGTGGACTATGGACAGAGTGTAACACTGTTGTGTTATGCCGACGACCTGGCACTTGTCTTCTCAAGGAGGGACTGCTTCACTCAGGCACCCATTGCTCTTTCCAAGCTGCATGCTAGATACAGCGAACCTGGGTTGAAGGTCAACCTCACGAAGACTAAGTGCCTTCCGTTCGGTCTCCGCCCTCCAGAATTTCCTCTGAGGCTGGGCAGCCATGAGCTTGCCTTTGTCACATTGCATCAATACCTTGGGGTATTTTTTGATAGTAGGCTCATCTTCACTAAGCATGTCAATTACTTAAGAGAGCGAGCCGTCACCCGTACTTCTGCACTGCCCTACTTATCGAAACGCAGCCTAGGGGCATCCTATGCAGTTCTGAGAACCTTTTATATACATGCCATCCGCTATCTGGTAGACTACAGTGCTATTTGTCTTACCAATCTTGCACCGCCTGTAGCTCGTTCTCTGGAGTTGCTACAGAACGAGGCGTTACGGGTCATGCTTGGTGCTCCCCGCTGGACACGCCTTGTTAACTTACGAGCAGAGAGTGGATTTCCCTCACTTGCGCATCGTGTGGCACTGCGGGCAACGGCAATTACATTACAACTGGTGCATCGCCAGCCTCTCTTGCCAATCTCTGTTCTCTTGAGACGGCTAGCTGGTTGGCCCCCTGACCCACTGCCTCACCTTGATTGGGTTAGGGCCACTGTTGGTGTTATACACAACTTAAATGTTGCCACAGAGGTCTGTCGTGAACCAGATCTCCCATGCCCGGAGTTTTCCCCTCCACCTCCATGGATGTCTCTCCCATTTACCATTTTGCTTCCTTCAGGGACATCACCTCGCCACTCCCTTCCGGCTATACTCAGGCAGGAAGGACTTAGAAGGATTGCTGGCTTGCACACACATGCTTCAAGCGACTACTATACTGACGGATCAGTTGGCTCAGATGGTTCCGCAGGGGCAGCGTTTGCCTGTAGGTTCTTTATAGAATCATGGCATCTCTCCTCAGGGGTCTCTGCTTTCTAGGCAGAGCTGGTGGCATTGCTTTGTGCAATACGACATGCCCATCAACACAACTTTCGGCATGTTGTTATACATGCTGACTCCCTCTCTTCCCTTCAGCGCCTGAACGCATTTTCCATCACGGAGCGTACGACCTTATTGACCGAAATTTACACTGTGTCCTCCCACATCCAACAGCAAGGAGGCTCTGTAACATTTCACTGGATTCCTGGACATGTTGGCATCAAGGGCAATGAGCTTGCAGATGCAGCTGCACGAGCAGCTAGCTCACTCACTGAGGTGACTTTTCAGCTTCATCCTAGTCTTTCGATTGTTATATCATGGGTGGCCACCACCATTCGCAGATGCTCCAGGGAGGATCATCAGCTCTGTCTTGCTGAGGGTTCTAGATCTGCTGCATGGTATGCGGCGGCCTCGGCTTACACTCCTCTTTTTATTCCAACAGGCATGCCCAACTATCTCCTTGTGAGGTTATGACGCTTGCGCATTGGTTTCTTATGTTATACACAGATTTCAGGCTTGGAGTCTGACCCATGTCCCCACTGTTTAACACGGTTTGAGGAGCCCCTCTGCCACTACATTTTAGATTGCCCAGTTACGGCTCTGATAGATGAGAGTTTTCCTCGATCAGGAAGCAACATTACAGACGCGGCGAAAGCAGTGGCCATCACTCCTTTCGAAGTCCTGCTACAAAGAGTCAAGGACTACCCTCCTCCTCGTTAACTGTAATATCGCCAGTGATATGCTGTTGTGTGTGTGTGTGTGTGTGTGTATTTTTTTTTCTTTTCTTTTTTTTTTTTTTTTGCTACTGACCTTAATTTATAATGATTGTCTTTGACGGGCTCATGTTTGCCCGTGCCCTATTTATAGGGCGAATATTAAACAAACAAACAAACTGTTGACCAATTCCAAGATTTAGGCCATATCTTGATACCCTGAAGGTTTCATGTTTCAAGTCGTTCATGAGATATAATGGTTCAAAAGGCAGGCGAAAACAGCTAGTTGACATTCGGACGCCATTTTGATGACCTTGACTTTTGCCCATTTTCGAACTCGTCTAAGATTATGGCCATATCTTGATACCCTGAAGGTTTCATGTTGAAAGCTCAAGCTGTTCATAAGATATAATGGTGCTAAACGTGGGTTATAAAGACTAGTTGACCTTTGGCAGCAATTTTGGTGACCTTGACCTTGACCCCGAGTGCCCATTTTCGAATTCGTCCAAGATTTTAGCCGTATCTTTACACCCTGAAGGTTTCATGTTCATAGCTGCAGCCGTTCATGAGATATGATGATGCTAAAGGCGGGCAATAAAAACTAGTTGACCTTTGACAACCATTTTGGTGACCTTGACCTTGACCCCGAGTGCCAATTTTAGAACTTGTTCAAGATTTTGGCCGTATCTTGATACCCTGAAGGTCTCATATTTATAACTTAAGCCGTTCATGAGATATATTGGTGCTAAAGGCAGATGATAAAAACTAATTGACATTTGGCGGCCATTTTGGTGTTCATGACATTGACCCCGAGTGCCCATTTTCGAACTCAGGCAGGATTTTGGCCATATCTTGAAATCCTGAAGGTTTCATGTTGATAGCTCAAGCCGTTCATGAGATATAATGGGAACAGTTACACTCACACACACACACACACACACACACACACACACACACACACACACACACACACACACACACACACACACACACACACACACACACAGAGGCAAACAAAAACATTATCGCTCCGCTTTCCAACAGCAGGTGATAACAATACGAGTAGATGGTGGCTGCATAAGATCTTTAGAAAAAAAAAAAAAATCAACAATTACCTGACTGTCAGGAAGATATATGTACTGTATGCTGCATATTGTACACTGGTATATATTTAAAAATAATTTTTCATCGTTTAATAATATTACTAATAATTGTTGTTGGCGATGCAGTCCAAATCTGCATTACTTTATCAAAGTTTTTCGCCTGAATGGAAGACAACTGCGTTTTTCTCCCCTTTTCCCTTTTTATTATATTTTTGCGGCAAACAGCCGTAATCTGTGGTCCATATAGCTACCAACGATGACAAGTCGAGGTCTACCAGCAAGCCTACCGGAACTTCATACGGAACACCATCCTCCCCCTTTGAAGGCCAGGTGGTGAATGGTCCACGGTGAATCCGTAATTTTTGGAAACAGATTTTACGTAGAGGTAATATGTTCTTTCCAAGATAAATCCCGTGAGAATGAAACCCCAAGTATGTTTAAAGATGATGCAGGATTGAACTGGATATTGTTAAAAACTAGAGGGTGCTTCTATGGAAGATTTTGTTAGGTAGATAGATGAAAGAACTGAGTTTTTGATGCATTAAAAATAACAATGCTATTATTACTTGTCATAGATATGAGCTAAGTCTGAGTTTTTGATGCATTAAAAATAACAATGCTATTATTACTTGTCATAGATATGAGCTAAGTCACACAGTTGATGAGCCATAGCTTCATCCCTTGTTTGTTCAAGCAACTGCTGAGATGGATGCTGCAGGAGGCGAATGGAAAGGTGAAGGATGGAGTCATTAGCATATGAATGGATATGGTTAGATGTACAGCTTAGAAGTCGTTGATGAATAAAAGGAAGTGAGTTAGTGATAGGACAAAGTCCTGAGGAGCACCACTATTGATAGCTCAAGGAGAAGAACAGTGGCCTTCTATATCAGCAGCTTTAGAACAACCAGAAAGGAAGCTAGACATGAAGGCATAGATAGAAGGATAATAACTGAGAGGGTAGTCTGGAAATTAGTGATTTATGCCAGACTCGATCGAAAGCCTTTGATATGTCAAGTGCAATGGCAAAGCTTTCGCCAAAGTCCCGAATGGAGGATGACCAGGAATCTGAAAGGTAGGTGGGAATAATACAGGTGGAGCATCGCTTACGGAACCCATACTGACGATCAGAAAGAAGGTTGTGAAAGGAAAGATGCTTTAAAATTTTTCTGTTAAGAACAGACTCTAAAACTTTTGAGACACAGGATGTTAAAGAAACTGGACGATAGTTAGAGGGTTGGGAATAGTCACCCTTCTTTGGAACTGGCTGAATGAGAGCAAACTTCCAGAAAGAAGGAAAGGTACAAGTTGAAAGACAAAGGCGAAAGAGTTTACCTAGGCAGGGTGTAAGCACAGAAGCAAAGTTCTTGAGGACAACAGGAGTGACTCCATCAGGCCCATGTGCCTCGTTAGTACTGAGGCCAGTGATGGCAGAAAATACATCAGCTGAAGAAATTTTAATGTTAGCCATGAGGAAGTCAGAGGGTCAGAGGGGGGATGTGATGGAGGAACAGCACCGGAATCGTCTAAGGTGGAATTGAAGGAGTCTTAGCGAAGAGATGTCCTTTATTAGTAGAAGAAATAGCTACAGAACCATCAGAGTAGAAAAGAGAAGTGAAGGATGATGAGAGGTAAAGTTGTTAGAAAGGTTTTTGGCAAGATGCCAGAAGGAACGGGAAGAATTCGAGTTGGAGAGTTGAGAGCATTTAGTACGGATGAAATTATTTTTCGTAAAGCGAAGAACAGACTTAGCACGATTCCGGGCAGAAACCTTAAAAAAAAAGAAAAAAAAAAGTGATTTAACGGTGGGTTGGCTCTGTCACCTTTTATAGGCCCTCTCATTGTTGTGGACAGCATTAGGACAAGTGTGATTAAACGAAGTCTTTCTTGCATTAGTCAGAGGATATGAGAAGGTGATGTATGCTTCCATGCCCGGGGAAATAATCTCCGTAATGCGCAAGGCACACTCAGATGGCCCCTGGCCATTTAAGTAATAATCATTCGGGAAAATAAAAAAAAAGCCAAATGTCATGGTGCTGAATTCTTTGTTTCCATTCTATCATCCAACCTTTTTTTCCACACCAGGCACGTACAGACATGGGACTAGGTTACTCGGTCCATGCTTAACCCCTTAACCGCGGGGCGTCACTTTCGTGACGCTCGGCTACAATGGATCATACCGCTGGGCGTCACTTTTGTGATTCTGTGTTATTTTGAATTATCCCGGGCTCTCAAGTGGTGGCTTGTATCATATATCAGTACTGCCAATGTTCAACACTAGTCAGCACTCCAAATCTCATCTGTACTCCCATCCATTGTTGACATTTTAGCTATTTTAACCCCTTCCTGACTCCCCTCCCTACCTGCCCTCCATTACCCTCTCCTCTCACCTCCCACGCCGCGCTGCGCTACGGAAATTTCCCCCTTCTCTTTCCACAGATTTCATCCATTGAAATAAGGCCTATGCCCTATATTTTTACCCAATAATATATACCAAAAAAAAAAACAGGTAAGTGATAGTGTTATACTCCAGAAATTGCCTAATTATCACCTGACAACACCTCACGTGCATTCATTCGCTACATTACCACGGTAATTTCCCCTTTGATTTATGCCTTGTAATCGATGTCTGTAATAAAAATATATATCAGAAAGGAAGGGAGAATCCTAATTGACATTTACAGTCACCTGGAACTACCTATTTCTATATTTATTGCCGAGATTTTCTACCTATAAAAAATTAGCATGTAAGTTAGCAGCAGTAAGCCTAAAGTGTCATTGTCAACCCTTCCCTTCTCAGATAATTTACCCCTTCTTGACTCCCCTCCCTACTTGCCCTCCATTACCCTCTCCTCTCACCTCCCACGCCGCGCTGCGCTACGGAAATTTCCCTCTTCTTTTTCCACAGATTTCATCCATTGAAATAAGCCCTATGCCCAATATTTTTACCCAATAATATATACCAAAAAAAAAACAGGTAAGTGATAGTGTTATACTCCTGAAATTGCCCAATTATCACCTGACAAAACCTCACGTGCATTCATTCGCTACATTACCACGGTAATTTCCCCTTTGATTTATGCCTTGTAATCGATGTCTGTAATAAAAATATATATCAGAAAGGAAGGGAGAATCCTAATTGACATTTACATTCACCTGGAAGTACCTATTTCTTTATTTATTGCCGAGATTTTCTACCTATAAAAAATTAGCCTGTAAGTTAGCAGCAGTCAGCCTAAAGTGTCATTGTCAACCCTTCCCTTCTCAGATAAGCCGCGGCATTTAGTTCCTTGTCCTCCACTGCAGAGACAACATGTCGCACTCGCGCCCGCCATTCCTGCCGCTTCTGCGCCCATTGCAAAGGGCCCCGTGACCTCTACCCCCAAGAAAAGTGTTGAGGCAAGCAGGAAAGGCCTCAGTGACTCTGCAGTGGCACGAGAACTTGCTGAATTGTCGATGATAATAATGGACAGCGATTTTGACGATTCCGGTGAATCGTGTGATGAGCCGGGTGAACTTATCGCGCCAGAAACAGCGACAACAAGTGCTCCTACCAGTGAATCTGTGTGTAGCTCCAAGGGAAAGGAGCCTTTAGTGCAGGAAGGAAAAGAATTTGGGAAGGGAGTGAAAAGGCGGCGTGTTAGCCCCAGAACAATGCCCCCACGTGACCCAGCCCGCCATGAGTCACGAGATCATTCACCTCCCCGTTCCCCAAGCCCCGCTTTACTCATCTCGTCATCATCGTCGGCTGAGTTATCTCCGGAGTCTTCGTCGTCGGAGTCACCACCAGCATCAACAGTGAAGGCCGGCCGTAGAGGTAGAGGTAGATCTAAGAGAGTGAGAAGTAGTGTAGCTAGTAGGGTAAGGGCTGCTAGTGCTGTACGGCAACCTAGGGTCAGTGCGAGTGACCTTGACCGTGATAAGCCTCCCTCTCAGCCAACCTCCACCACCACCACCACCACCATCCCTCCACCGCCACGCCAGGGAATCCTGGACGCCTTCGCGTGGACGGAAGGGTCAGATTTTGTCCCCGAAAACCTGGTTTTCGATGAGAGCTCGTCAGGAGTTCAGCCTGCCTTCACTATGGACGAAAATGCTGAGTGTGTCGACTACCTTTTGGCCTTCCTAGATGACGAAGTCATGCAGCACATATGTGATGAGACTAACAGGTTCGAATCACAACGTGCTGCTAGTGGTACAGGTGCAGCCAAGATGCAACAGTGGACCATGCTGGGAGTGCAGGAGCTGTATGTGTTCTTTGCCCTCATGCTTCTTATGCCACACTCCAAGAAGCATGAGTTGGAAGAATACTGGTCCATGGACCCCTTACTACCCTCACCGACCTTCAACAAGTACATGGCCAGAGATCGCTTCCGGAACATCATGGGAAACCTGCACTTTGCCGACAACGATGTACCTTCCCAAACCGACCCACTCTGGAAGATCCGGGAGATTCTGAACAGAATGAAGGATAAGTTCATGTCATTCTTCCACCCATTTCAGAAGGTTGTCATTGATGAGTCCTTGGTTCTGTTCAGAGGACGTCTTCGGTTTGTTCAGTACATTCCAAGCAAACGCCATCGCTTTGGAATTAAGTTCTTTGTACTGTGCGACTGTAAGACGGGGTACATCCTTGACTTCGTCATATATTCAGCCAGCACTGTCGATCTCGATAAAACACACCCCCTTGGCTTCTCAGGCTGTGTAGTGAAAGTGCTCCTAGAAAAGTATTTTGGTGGGAATCATGTGCTGTATACAGACAACTACTATACAGCACCGAAACTTGCCAAATACCTTTCTGAGCACGGCATTGGCTCCTGCGGCACTGTCAAAAGTAATCGTGCCAACTTCCCCAAATTCCCAGAGGCAGGAAACTCGCAGCGAGGAGACGTGCACCTACGCAAGTCTGAGAAGATGCTGGCAATACGGTGGCATGACAAGAGAGTCGTGCACATGCTCACCACCGTACATAAGGGGAGATGAGAGACTGTGGGAAGGTCGACCGTAGGACAGGCGAACCTGTGATGAAACCTGATGCTGTGTTGGACTATAATATAAACATGCGGCTGGTGGTCATGTCCGACATGATGATTGGTGAGATCGACTGCCTCCAGGAAGAATACTAGGTGGTACAGGAAAGTTTTTCTGCATCTCATAGATATGACGATGCTGAACGCCTTCATCCTGTACAAGATGAAGGTAAAGCCACCCAAGTCCTTCTCCCTGAGGTTGTTCGCCAGGACTTGTGTCCAGCAGCTGCTGGAAAAATATGGTAAGGTGCAAGCAGCAACTCCAAGGCGCCATCCAGTTACACTTCCCGACCGACTTGAGCAGAGGGCGTATATGGAGCGGCACAGACTTGAGCTAATGCCTGCCACAGGGAAAAGGAAGGCTGCGATTCGCAGGTGTCAGGTATGTGCGCATACCACACGCCGCACACCTGAGCATAAACGCACCTCTTGGCAGTGCGCTGAATGCCAGGTTCCCCTCTGTGTAACCTGCTTCTTCGATTATCACAGCCAGAAGCAGTTCTAACAGTGCAAGTGTGGAAGCAGAATTATTTGGAAATAATGTGTAAATAATGTGTAAATAATGTGTAAATAGCAGGTGAAAGCAATGGATGTTCAGTTCATATGATTGAACAGTGTACTATAGTTTCATCTTACTGAAAGTGACAGTGAATAACATATTGTAAGTAAAATAGAAGGGTAAATATTGAAAATAGAATAGAAAATGTAAATAGTAATGTAAGTAATTAGTAATATAAGAATATGAGTACAAATAATTTATGTTATAACAGTGAGAGTGAATCCGTGGCTCTCTACGTATTTTACTGACTGAAAAATAGAATGACTTCAGTGACAATAAAATAATACGACTGAATGAAACTTATGGAGAAAGACTCCAGATATATATAAGTGTGATATAGTAATAGAAATATAAAGTGTGAGGGGTTTTATGAATAATAAATGACAGAGTGCCTAGAGCGAACTAGCGCAAGTGCGGCGATCAGACGCGCTCGTAATTTCCATTGCTTTCACACTGTTTTTTTTTTAGTATGGATCCCAAACTACTTGAAAATGGTAGAATAGTGTTTATAGTGTTTGTATCTGGCTGTGGTAATCATATAACGGGTTGTCGGGAAGTGTAAAATGGAGACTTAGTTACCCTACTTCAGAGGTCTCCACAAGTCCTACGGAAACTGACGAAGGCTCAACAATCATTCCAGGAGAAAGCTGAAGGTATGTGCTATAAGCATATATAATTTTATTATTCTAGGACTAATAACTGATTTTTAGCAAATATTTTTTGAGAGTCTCTCGGAGCCCAAATAACCCCGCGGGACACGCAAGTAATTGGTAAACAAGCCCGCGGTGTAGGGGTTAAAAGGGTAGGTTGACGAACCTCACTCTTCCCTGAGTGGCATTATATGAGAAAAAAGAAACACTAAAAAGCCCTTGGATATAAACCCTTATGGGACCCATCTGGTCTGAGTGCCTTAAACCATTTGAATACCAGGCATCATTTGGCTATACGGTTACTACTCAGCATAGTAAATGGTTTTATGGGTTAAAGGAAAGCAGTTGGTTGTCACTCACTGTAGAGCTGCATACAAACATCCCGCAAAGTGATGACATTATAAAGGTTACGTTGAAAATTTACCATGGACTTTGGAGGAATTAACTTTCATGATTTTAAGAGCCTCTATTTCATTTCACCTTTAGCTTTATATTTTATATTACAATCTGATCTTCTCTTCCGTGATTTTTTATGTCGACATAGTTTTCCAATATGTCATCAGGAGATACCACCATGCCAAATGCAGACATAAACTGAGGAAACGGTAATAGGAAACAAGTACGGTGATGAAATGTTACATTTAATGCTAGTGTTTATTGCATCTCAGAATCCTAAGCCGGTAATGACTGTCTTGCAGTTGGACGGCAGTATGAAATATGATACCATATGACTTTAGTCAGCGCTGAACTCTAATTCTCCACGTTTACACAAGATTCCTGACCGACACGCTACTGCACCACACTATGACAATATTGCAGTGCTACACAATGCATTCGATTTAGCCGTCTGTCCTAATGAACTTACAGTAACGACCAGTAACATTTTTTTTTTTTTCGTTTCTAGCAATGAAAATTAGATTGGACTAAATTTTATTTTTTTTTTTTAATTTTTTTTTTTTTTCTCTCTAAATGTCGTCAGTGGGGGTATCCAACAGTCACTCAATCGACATAGTGCTCTCTTCAGTAACTCTACAGTGAGTGACAACCAACTACTTTCCTGTAACCCATAAAACCATTTACTACGCTGAGTAGTAACCGTATAGCCAAATGATGCCTGGTATTCAACCGGTTTAAGGCACTCAAACCGGATGGGTCCCATAAGGGTTTATATCCAAGGACTTTTTAGTGTTTATTTTTTCTCATATACTGCCACTTAGGGAAGAGTGAGGTTCGTCAACTTAGCCTCTTACGCATGGGTCGAGTAATCTAGTCCCATGTCTCTGCGTGCCTGGTGTGGATAAAAGGGTTGGATGATGGAACTGAAACAGGATTCAGCATCATGACATTTGGCTTCAGTACAATTCTGAGACACTATAAAGTTGGTTCTGCCGTGTTCTACGTAAATGATATTTGAATTATTATGTCCACTATACGGACTCGACACTGGTTCTCTCCTTTTTCTGTGTTCTTATATACTCAGCCTCAAACATATTGTTCCCATTCTTTTCTTTCGCCAGAGCAATTTTTTTGTAGCAATGTAGCCTCTTAGGTATTGTGATCTTTAGGAAGGGGATTACAGTAGATAGATATCCATGGTTCTGAAGGCTGATAAGACGAAAGTGAAGGCCAAGGAGGTGTGGTGGGGACAAAGTCGCCGGGTAGGAAGTATTATAATTGTACAGGGGACAACACGTTGAATAACAGCTTCAATATGATGACGCATTTTTACATTGTCTTTTTGCTTCTAGCAAAGCATTTGCTTCTAAACTTTATAATTTATTCTTTCTCTCTCTCTCTCTCTCTCTCTCTGGAAGGTTGAACATCCTGCTCGTAGGGCATAGATGAGTGTGCCACCTCTCACTGGTTGTTCATAATATTTAGAGGAGCCGGAGGATGTGACGTCACTGATACTAACACCTCCCATTGGGTGGATATGATGATGGTCAGAGCTTAAGGAAGTAGTTCTGAGTCTTCCCAGTGGCTAAGAGCTTAATGGTGCTCTGGGTGTGCAGGAAAGGGTTATTAAAGTGGTTATAAAGGGGTCTCTTCTGCACTTTCAAAAATGTAATGCCAGAGACGGCATTTTAAAGTAGGACTGCCTCGGACAGACTGGAAAGTCAATCAAAAGCTGAATAAAATTGATTATGAGAAGAGTACTGTGAAGATGTCCTGTGGTTGAAAGAGTAAACATTTGGATTGATTTGCTGAATATCGTGTCACCTGAGGAGGAGGAAGGCCATGGAGGGGGGGGGGGTTGCAATAAGTTCCATATACTCGTTGGCAAAATAGATCTTATAACGTCTGGTATTGATGTACTGTGCATGTTTGTACAGTATTTTTTCCTTTTTTTACTACCCATAGCAGCTTAATATCGACATATATTGTATCAGTGCCCCGAACAAAAACAGTAACAACTGATTGTTGGGCAGAAAGAGACCAGTGAGAAAGTCGCTAGAAAGCCTCCGAAGCTAACGAAAACATTAACCCATGGATTGTTTTCTTGTATGGTTTAGAGACTTTCAAGCACGTTTTCCTTACCAGGTTATTTCTGCATGTGACGTGATAATATTCTAATGAATATTATTTATGTAATATATATATATATATATATAGATATATATATATATATATATATATATATATATATATTTTGTTACATAGCCTTTGATTTCATCATTCTTTGTATAATTTTAATGTACAGTATGCTGCATGTTTGATCACGATTCGTCACGAGGCTTCCATAGTGACCAGGCTTGCGTATTCTACCTCACTCCCCCCTTTTCAACCTTATAGTGGAGTAAGTCGTTCTTTCTGTTGTTCAGAGCAGGAGTGTCGGCTCTTCGTCCTCTGTGCCTTCATTTGCGCATCCTTCTTGCAAGTTGAACCAAGCTCTGCTGGCCCCTATATAATGAGCTCAGTCTCTACATTAGTGGCCACATAGATCTACTCCTCATTTTGTTCACATCTCTCTCCTCCCCTGTATAGTGTATTATTAGTTTTGTGAGTGCTCAGGAAGTCTCCAGCCATCTAGCTGCTGTATAATTTGAGTATAAGTGTTATTACCATTTTTCTTGTACTGTATAGCCTAAGGCGTTAGTTCATGGGTCTGGTGTTTTTTTTTTGTTTTTTTGTTTTTTTTTGATTCGTGTAAAGTTTTTGCTGTCAGCCAGTAGTAGTAATATTTAGTATCTGTAATAATATTATATCTTGCTTTAACTGAGGATTATCCGGTTTTCTCATTTTATCAGGGCTGACTTAGATAAATTTGCTCCTGCTAAATTCGTGTTAATAGAGGCTATTGCAGTTAACCATATATGTAACCTGTTTTGCCATTACATTATCCTTATGAATCCTGAATGTTTAGTTGTTAGTTTGAGCACTTTAACTTGTAATTTTACCTAAGTCTTTTGTTTTGAACCTGGAACTTTACGGGACAGTAGTGATTTTAGTATTCTCACTTGAAGTGTTCATTATCTCTCTCTGTTCCGTAACATAAATTTGGCGATCTGTTATCAGGATATTCAGGATATTATCATAAGGATATTGCTTGATATTTTGTGACTGTGATTTATTCATGATGTCTACTATTACTACTCTAGATGAAGCTAAAGATTTTTTGTCAAATGTGCAAACAGTGTGTGATGTAGAAAACAGAACAAAGAATGAACTTAAGCTTGTTGCTCAACAATTGGGAATTGCTGTTCGCTCTCATCATTCTAAAGATCAAATTGTTGACATGATTAATAAACGCTTGTTTAATGTAACTCCTCCAGATGAGCAAACGCAGATTGAAATAGCTAAGTTACAGCTAGCCCTGCAGGAGGCTCGTGCTAAGGAGGCTGAGTTTCAGGCTCGTGCTAAGGAGGCTGAGTTTCAGGCACGTGCTAAGGAGGCTGAGTCTCAGGCTCATATTCAGGAGGCACAGGCACAGGCACAGGCTCAGGTACAAATTGAACTTGCTAGAATTCAGGCAGACCATGAGTATCTCTTGAAACAAGGTGGAACTGGATCATCTAGCTCTGATGATTCTGATGTGGCTAAAAATGTTAAACTTGTCCCTCCTTATAATGAATCTGATTTAACAATGTAATTTCAGTTGTTTGAGAGGGTAGCTACAGGTTTTAATTGGCCCAAAAAGTATTTGGCCAGTACTCCTTCAGAGTGTTCTCACCGGTAAAGCTCAAATAACTTATGCATCTTTGCCTCAGGATCAATCTGATAATTATGATGTAGTTAAGAGCTTGATTCTTAAGGCCTATGAGCTTGTTCCTGAAGCCTATAGAGTAAAATTTAGGACAACTTATAAGCAAGATAAGCAATCCCATGTTGAGTATGAAAAATCAAAGAAGATCTGTTAGAGCAGTGGCTAAATTCTAAGAATGTAAATTCTGATTTTGATTAATTTAAGCAGGTGATTTTGCTGGAGGACTTCAAAAGGTGTATTAATAAAGATGTAAGCCTATACTTTGATGAGAAAAGAATAGATAATTTGTCTGATGCTGCAATTTTAGCTGATGAATATGTTCTCACTCACCAGAGATATTCTAAAGAAAAAAGGAAAGCTGAGAGTAAGTACGTTGCCTCTACTCTGAGTACAGGTAACAGGAAAGAGAATAAAGATGATGTTTCTCAGGAAGTAAATACCAGCTTCACCTCTAGATTTCAGAAAAGTAAATGTACTTATTGTAGTAAGCTTGGTCATACTACGGAGAAATGTTTCAGGAGACAGCGTGATGTGAACCAAAAGGAGTCTTTAAATATTCAGTCAATTGGTCTAGTGTCCACCCTTGAGAGTTCTCAAAATTCTTTAACCGAGTTAACTGAACCTGCTTTGAGGGGTACATTAAATTCTCATGATGAAGCTCCCCTTTTGAGCAAGAACGTGGGTGACACTCTCAAGAATTCATGTGCTAATTTCCTGTCTGATGGTTTTGTCAGTCCTCTGGACAGTAATGACAGGAAATCAATTAAAATATATCGTGATACAGGTGCTTGCCAATCCCTTATGCTGACCAGTGTTCTAGGCTCTAATGTTAATTCCTCTGATGAAACTGTAATCTTACAAGGTGTAGAGAATAATTACTTCTCAGTCCCTCTGTGCAGAGTGAATTTAGAGTCTGGTTTTGTTAATGGTTCCGTTATGGTTGGGTTGGTTGAGACACTCCCAATGTCAGGTGTAACTTTCTTACTTGGAAATGATACTGGTGGAAGTCAAGTGTGTCCAGCTCCTCAGATGTCTAGTGAACCAGTGACTGCGACCCAGGATTGTGATATCCCTGAGGTGTTCTCTGCATTTGCTGTCACTAGAGCTAAGTCTAAAGTTACTGGTGACTTAGAGGATAATGATGATGATGATGTTATCCTAGCTGACACTTTTCTTGCTAATTTGGACCACTCACTAGATGAGGCAGTACCCCGTAGTGTTGATAATTTGTCTCGTCAAGAGTTGGTTGAGTTGCAGGTTGCTGACCCTGAGTTGAAAGGTCTAGCTAACTCTGCTTGCAGTGAGGAAGAGTCAGCTGGTGCTTCTACTTGTTATTATATAAAGTCAGGAGTACTTATGAGAAAGTGGAGACCCCCAACAGCATCAGCCGACTGTGAATGGGAGGCTGTACATCAAGTTGTCATCCCTCGTGTTTGTAGGCATGATATCTTTAGAGTGGCTCATGATTCCAGTTTGGCAGGACACCTTGGAGTGAGGAAGACCGTGGCACGCATTTTGAAACACTTCTACTGGCCAGGTATCTTCAGAGATGTTTCCTGGTATTGTAAGTCTTGTCACACCTGTCAAGTTGTGGGGAAGTGTAATCAGACCGAAAGAGTTGCACCTCTAGTTCCCATTCCTCCTTTTGAGGCGCCATTGACCCGTGTGTTGGTGGATATTGTGGGCCCTCTTCCTAAGACTTCTTCAGGATTTTCTTATGTGTTGACCCTGATTGATATGGCTACTCGTTATCCTGAAGCCATTCCAATTAGAAATATCTCAGCAAAGAACGTGGTTAAGGAAATGCTAGGGTTCTTCACGAAGTTTGGTCTGCCCAAGGAGGTACAGTCAGACCGGGGAAGTAATTTCATGTCAAATGTTTTCAAGCAGTCTCTGAAAGAGTTGGGCATCACCCAGATCACGTCTTCAGCTTACCATCCCCAGACCCACGGAGCGTTGGAGAGATATCATCAAACACTCAAATCGATGCTCAGGAAATACTGTTTGGAACATCAGAAAGATTGGGATAAAGGTCTTCCATTCGTTGTATTTGCCGCAAGAGAATCTCCAAATGAATCACTGGGCTTCTCACCCTTTGAACTACTGTCTGGCCTTGAAGTAAGAGGACCCCTTAAGCTACTCAAGGAATGCTGGCTGTCGGAGGAAGATGACCTCAACCTGCTGGAGTATGTGATGATGTTCAAAGAACGGCTGTCCACTGCTTTACAGCTGCCGAGAGAGAATTTAGGAGCTGCTCAGAAGATGAAGACTTGGTATGATAAGAAGTCCAGGTTACGCCACTTTCAGCCAGGAGATCAGGTTTTGATTCTGCCACCGGTGCATGGGCAACCTCTTCAAGCCAAGTTTAGTGGTCCTTATTTCGTGGAGAAAAAACTCAGTGATGTCAACTATGTCATCGCCACACCAGGTCGTAGAAAGAACAAGCAACTTTGTCACATCAACATGCTAAAGTTATATGACAGGCGGGACGAAAATAACCCAGTCTGCACTGTAGCTGTTCCACCCGAGTCTGCAAGTGAAGTTCTCCCATGCAGTATGAGCCTGAGTGATAGTTTGGGGAAGAATCCTGATATCATGAATGATCTCCAGACTAAGCTTTCTCATCTAGCTCCCGAGGAAAGGCAGGAGTTTTCGGCATTACTGCAGGAGTACCCGCAAGTGTTCTGTGCCACTCCAGGAAGAACCACTGTGTTGATGCATGATGTTGATGTTGGAGACGCAAAGCCAATTAAACTGCCTCCTTACCGTGTGAACAAAGTGAAAGTTCCTCTCATCGAGAAGGAGCTTGGCTACCTGTTGGACCACAAGATGATTGAGCCCTGTCAGCGCGAGTGGAGTTCTCCTGTCACTCTAGTCCCTAAGCCAGGTGGGCCACAGCGGCTTTGCATCGACTACAGACGTGTTAATCAGATAACCAAAACAGACACTTACCCTCTCCCTCGCATGGAAGATTGCATAGACAAGATCGGAAAGGCTAGGTACATAAGTTTGATTTGTTAAAGGGATACTGGCAAGTACCTATGACTGAACGTGCTAGGGAGATCTCATGTTTTGTAATACTAGGAAAGACTTTTGCATGTTCTGTAATGCCATATGGTATGAAGAATGCACCAGCCACATTTCAGAAGCTCATGAATGTTGTAACAGAGGGTTTGGCAGGGTGTGTTGTTTATATTGATGATGTATTAATCTTCAGTGACAACTGGAAAGATCACCTATGCCATGTCAGTAAATTTCTTGAGCGTTTGGTTCAGGCTAATCTTGTAGCTAATTTATCAAAGTGTGAGTTTGGTCAAGCTAAAGTTCAGTACCTTGGGTACGTAATTGGTGATGGACACGTTGCACCACTAGGAGCTAAGGTTCAGGTTATAAGTGATCTTCCCAGACATAAAAGTAGGAAAGAGCTACAAAGATTTTTGGGAATGATAGGTTATTACAGGAGATTTGTTCTTAAATTTTCAATTCTTGTATCACCACTTACAGACCTACTGAAAAAGGGAGTTAAATTTGTCTGGACCGATAACTGTGAATCCTCTTTCAGTAAACTTAAAACTATCCTATTAAGTCAGCCAGTGCTCGCTACTCCAAATTTTGCCAAGCCTTTTAAGATGGCTGTTGACAGAAGTGATACAGGAGCTGGGGCTGTTTTACTGCAATAGGATGATCAGGGTATTGAACACCCTGTATCTTATTACAGTAAGAAGTTCACTCCATCTCAAAAGAACTACTCAACTATTGAGAAAGAGCTTTTGGCCTTGCTTTTGGGTTTACAGCATTTTTCATTTTATTTGTGTTCTGGTTTTGACCCTATAGTCATTAATACCGATCATAACCCACTGAAATTCCTTAGTAAGTTTAAAGATAAAAATCAGAGATTGACAAGATGGAGTCTACTTCTTCAGGAGTATTCATTAGACATAAACATGTCAAGGGGAAAGAAAATGTTATTGCAGATTGCTTATCTAGACTTTAGACAGATTATTTTAGAGTAATAAGAAATTTCCTTTGTAAATTTCTTTTTCTTTGTGGGGAGATGTTACATAGCCTATGATTTCATCATCCTTTGTATAATTCTAATGTACAGTATGCTGCATGTTTGATCACGATTCACCACGTGGCTTCCATAGTGACCAGGCTTGCGTGTTCTACTTCACTCCCCCCTTCTCCCCTTACAGTAGAGTAAGTCGTTCTTTCTGTTTTTCAGAGCAGGAGTGTCAACTCTTCGTCCTCTGTGCCTTCATTTGCCCGTCCTTCTTGCAAGTTGAATCAAGCTCTGCCGGCCCCTATATAATGAGCTCAGTCTCTACATTAGTGGCCACTTTGATCTACTCCTCATTTTGTTCACATCTCTCTCCTCCCCTGTATAGTGTATTATTAGTTTTGTGAGTGCTCAGGAAGTCTCCAGCCATCTAGCTGCTGTATAATTTGAGTTTAAGTGTTATTACCATTTTTCTTGTACTGTATAGCCTAAGGCGTTAGTTCGTGGGCCTGGTGTTTTTTTTTTTTTTTGTGATTCGTGTGAAGTTTTTGCTGACAGCCAGTATTAGTAATATTTTGTATCTGTAATAATATTATATCTTGCTTTAACTGAGGATTATCCGGTTTTCTCATTTTATCAGGGCTGACTTAGATAAATTTGCTCCTGCTAAATTCGTGTTAATAGAGGCTATTGCAGTTAACCATATATGTAACCTGTTTTGCCATTACATTATCCTTATGAATCCTGAATGTTTAGTTGTTAGTTTGAGCATTAAACTTTAACTTGTAATTCTACCTAAGTCTTTTGTTCTGAACCTGAAACTTTACGGGACAGTAGTGATTTTAGTATTCTCACTTGAAGTGTTCATTATCTCTCTCTGTTCCGTAACAATATATATATATATATATATATATATATATATATATATATATATATATATATATATATATATATATATATATATATATATGTAAGGCCCCGTTTGGGGTGGCCACAAACAAATCGCCTCCAAGTCGCCCTGTCCCCCGCCATTTCACTGCCCTGCTCCCAACTCACACCCCATTCTCTCATATACCTCTCCACCCCATCCCTCCATCTCATCCTCGGCCTTCCCCTCCCTCTTCCCCCCTCCACCTCACTCACATACACTTTCTTCGTCAGTCTTTCACCCTCCATCCTATCCACATGGCCAAACCACCTCAGTGTGGCTCAATCGGTAGAGAGGTGGCCTGCAGTCCTGGCGGACCCAGGTTCAAATCCCGGCTGGGGCAGGGAACAGTTTAAGGATTTGAATTTCATTAAAATCAGGCTTTACTGATCTACCAGAAGACCCGCCGACATGTCATAAAAATACCCCCGCTAATACCAATACACCAGTCCTGCATGAGACAGCCCTAGCATGTATTCAATATGGACGGTGGTTGTTAGCGCCGAAGTGGTGACATGTGGAGGTGTATGGTATGTAGTAGGACTGCTGGGCCTTGATAGCAGGCTGTGAAGCCTATGCCCAGAGTCGGAGACATAAAAAAAAAAAAAAATAAAAATAACGCTTCCTATCACATCCACATCAACACCACAACGCTCCTTTATATCCTCATTCGGCAGCCTGTCTCTCCACGTGACTCCTCAGGATCCTCTTAAATAACTCATTTCCACTGCTCTCACTCTTGACTTGTGTCCTTCCAGCAATGTCCAAGCTTCACTTCCGTACGTTAGAGTTGGTATAACAATACTGTTATGTAGTAACTTTTTCACTTCCATGCTCACTTCCCTGTTTCTTATCACTGCTTTCAAAGAACCAGCAACCTTTCTTCCCTGCTGTACCCTTTCAAGCACTTCACCCTCCAAACCTCCATCCTTACTCATCACACTACCCAAGTACTTAAACGTACTCACATTTTCCAATTCCTCACCATCCAACCTCGCTGTACATTCACTAACTTCACCTCTCTCAAAGACCATCACTTTACTCTTCCCTACATTCACCTTTAGATTCCGTTTCTTACACACTCTCTCAAACTCATCCACCAAGCCTTGCAGCTCCCCTTCGTCTACACTCAACAACACAGTATCATCTGCAAACAACAGTACAGGGAGTTTCCAAACACTATCCTCTCTCACCAGGACCACTCCAACATCCACTACCCTACCTTGTACCTCTTTTATTACCCCATCCATGTACAGATTGAACAACCATGGAGACATGACACATCCCTGTTTCAAACCAACTTTCAAAGAGAAAAATTCACTTAGTTCACCATCCACATGCACTGCAGCCTTCGCACCATCGTACATACTCTTCCCAGCATTCAACAACTTCCCATCTACTCCATATATTCTTAACACTTTCCACAATCCTTGTCTATCCACCCTGTCATATGCTTTCTCCAAATCCATGAAAGCCGCATACAACTTCTTTCCCTTCTCTAGAAACTTTTCCACTAAAGATCTAAGAATGAATATCTGATCTACACAACCTCTTCCCTTCCTAAAGCCTCCCTGTTCTTCTCCAAATAATTTCTCTGTTCTTTCTCTAACTCTGTCTATAAGTATCCTACCATACACTTTTCCCATTATACTAAGAAGACAAATGCCCCTATGATTACCACAAACTTCTTTTTCCCCTTTTCCTTTGTACAAGGGAATAATTATACCTGACTTCCAATCCTCCGGGACTCTATCTTCCTTCCAGGCCAATCTGCACATCTTCCACATCCATTCTACTACTATCTCTCAGCCATGCTTCAGCATTTCACCACACACTCAATCAATTCCTGGGGCTTTCCCCGATTTAACTTTCTTCATTGCTTCCACAACTTCTATCCAAAAGATTTCTTCCTGTCTTCTCACCTCCCTCCTTCTCCCAGCCATTCCTCAGCCACTTATACTCGCATTACTTCCATCCTCTACTTTCAACAATTCCTTAAAGTGTTCTCTCCATCTGCTCACTTTTTCTCCCTTCTCCACTAGTAATCTACCATTTTTATCTTTCACTCCCCTGCTAACTTCACTTCCACCCTGTCTTACTCTTTTCACCTCTCTCCAGAACATTTTCTTACAGTCCCTCCACTTTACACTCAAATTCCTTCCAAATTCCTCATCCACTCTCTTCTTACTCTCTCTTACTAATCTTTTCACCTCTCTCTTTCTTTCCACATATAACTCTCTCTTCCGCCTCTCAACTTCTTCCACGCCCCTATTTCTCATCCATTCATTGTATGCTTTCTTCTTTTGTGCCACAGCCTATTTCACCTCTTCAGTCCACCACGCTGTTCCTTGCACCCCTCTCTGTCTTCTCTTCTTTCCACACACCACATCACATGCTGCACATATTTCTTCTGTAAATATCTTACACACACCTTCCACATCTCCCATCTGCTTCAATTCATATTTGCCCAATCGTTCCCCCACTTCTCTCTTATACTCTGCCTTTTTCTCATCCTCTTGTAACCTTTCCACTCTCCTTGCAACTACTCCTTCCTCTCGTCTTTCCCTTCTTCTATTCCTCCATCTTACTTGCATTCTAATTCTGGCCACAACCAAGTAGTGGTCAGAAAGTCCACTCCCCCAACCTCTATACACTCTTGCATCCTTTATACATCTTCGCATCCTTTCATCCACACACACATAATCAATCATTGCCTTCCTTTCATTCAGTTCACCACCCACCCTTCTCATCACTCGCCATGTATACCTGTGGATCATTTTATGCCTGAAGAGGGTATTGGCTATCACCAACCCCCTCCCAGAACAAATGTTCACTAACGCACTCCCATTCTTATCTATCTCAGCAGGCACACCCCACTCACCAACTATTCCATCCACCTTCACATTCCCAACTTTACCATTCATATCACCAATCAAAAACACTCTCTCATCCCTTCCAAACTTTTCCATGCACACTTCTACATTTGTCCAGAACTCTTCTCTCACTCTTCTAACACGATCTTGCGTTGGTGCATACACACACACAATCGCCCACATTTGTATTCCAACTTTCAACTTTATCCACACAATCCTTGTCCCAACTGATCCATACTGTCTTATGCTCCTCTTTCATCTTTTACTCACAACTATACATACTACTTCCTTTGCCCTCTCATTCTCACCTACTCCTGCACATATACCCCATCCATACTCCCATTCTCTCACACTTTCTCCTTACCATTTTGTTTCAGTTATTCCACATACATCCACTTTCGCACCCTCAAGCTCCTGGACAATCTCTCACTCTTTCACCTCATCATTCGCTCCCCTTACATTCCAAGTTCCAATTACCATGTCCTTTGTCCGGTCCTTGGTCGTCATCGTTTGGTCAGTCCTTATCCGAGGCTTATTGTTTGTGTTTTTAGTTACCGGGTAGTTGTTTTCCGGGGAGGGGCACTAACCCTCCGCCAACCCTTTTAGTCTCCTTCTACGACAAGCAGGGATACTGGGGGAGTATTCTTGAAAAAAAACCCTACCCCCAGGGGTGTATATATATATATATATATATATATATATATATATATATATATATATATATATATATATATATATATATATATATATATATATATATACACCCTCTGTACTCCTTTTCCACCCTAGGGCAGGGTGAGGCACGTCCAGACAACCTATATTTGGCTAGCCCAATGGGTCACGCTTCCATTTACTTATTATTCAAGCCCCCGGAATCCTGGCTCCCTCTGATACGCCAAAAACATTCACCCCATTCCGTAGCTTCACATAAACGTATGCGATAGAGTCAATCCGGACACTGTCACGTTAAAAAGGGGTGCCAAATCCCTGATCATACACCTCTTCACATTTCATTCATCCAGCCACCTCAATCTCTTAGTCAGTCCCCTTGCCTCATTGACTTCCATACCTCTCTTCCTCACACACTCATCCACGATATCTTTCCATCTCCTTGGACTACCTCGCCTCCTTCCTCCTTCCAATTCGCTCAGATATACCTTTTTCACCACTCTATTGTTATCCATTTTCTCCACATGACCATACCATCTCAGCACACTCTCTTCGATTCTGGTGTCCACAGACTTCCTTTCTCCACATCTTTCACGAATCACATTATTTCGTATCCCCTTCATTCTCTGTACTCCACATACAATCTTCAGTAGATCCATCTCCACAGCTCTTACTCTTCACTTTTCATTTTCATGCCACACCATAGTCTCACATCCATATGTCAAAGGTGGCACTAACACTCCTTCATGTAAGCCTCGTGCAGCTGCAACACTAAAACCTATGTTTCTTATCAAGGCCTTCATAGCACCAACTATTTTCCTTCTTTGTGTCACTCTACTTTACACTTCTTTTCCACATTTTCCCCTCTTTTCTATCACTGGATGCAGGTAATTGAACTCTCACCAATTCCAGTCTCTCTCCATTCACTGTAACATCACACTGCGATTCACCTTCTCCCTCAATAACCATCACTTTACTCTTTTCCACATTTACTTTCAAGGCACGACACTCACAGCCATTAGCAAAACTCTGCACTGTTCTACCAAGTTCTTGTGCGGTAATTGCAAGTAGTATTGCATCATCAGCATGGAACAAATTTGAAATATTCCATCCATCACCATTCACTACCAACGCCATCCCTGTCTCCATTACTCGTGTTTTTACTGATCACCCCATCCATGTTTATATTGAATAACAATGGGGCCATCACACAACCTTGTCGCACGCCCACACAGATCGTGAACCACTCACTCAGATGCCTATTTACCCTTACACATGCTTCACTACTATTATAAAAACTCCTGCCGGCACCTAGCAGCTTACCACCTACACCGAACATGCGCAGAACCTTCCACAATCTCTCTCTGTCTACTTTGTCGTATGCTTCTTCCACTTCTATGAATGCCATAAACACCTTATGGTGCTTCTCACAAGCCTTCTCCACTATCTGTCTTACCGCAAATATTTGATCCACACATCCTCTACTACACATAAAGCCACCCTGGTCATCACTGACTAGGATTCTGATATCTCTCTTACTTTCTCTTCTTCCATATACCTTCCCTAGAACACTCAAGAAACTTATGCCACGATAGTTCTTGCATTCACTTCGCTCACCTTTATTTTTTTACAAGGGTACAATCAGAGCCTTTTTCCATTCTGCTGGCACAGTTTAACTCACCCATGCCTTATTACATACTTCCAACAATCACTTCATTCTGCTCTCTGCACTAGTCATAATCATATCTGTATACATCTCATCAACCCAGCTGCTTTCCCATTTTTCAGCCGCTTTACAGCGTTCCTCACGTGTGCGAGTGTCACGTTTTCTGGCACTGCATTCCTTCTCTGCACACCCCCAAAACCAATCATGTTTACAGCCGCTCTGCTCTCCCTATTCCCATTCATCAAACTTTCATATATTCTTTCCATCTGGTCCTTTCTTCATCCCCATGAGTTAATGATCAACCACTTACATCCTTCACACTTTCATATTTCTTTTGTTGTCACTTCCACATTTCCGCACCTCTTTTCAGAATAACTTCCTATTTTCAGAGTAATTTGAATTCATTTTTCTTCCTAGATCGTCATTTACCTCTTTCTCTTTGCTCTTCACTAGTCTCTTTACGTGCTTCTTGCTCTCAGTATATTCAGTTCTTATTTCAATTTAACCCCTGTCCTGTAACCACTCTAGCCACTTCTTCCTCTTTTCCTCCATTGCTCTCTTGACCTCTTCATCCCACCATGCCATACCTTTCTTCTTCCTTGTTGCTCTTGCCACACCACACACCACTTTCGCATTCCTAACCAAGCAGTCGCTTTATGCATTCCACAGGCTGTCCAGATCCATTTCATCCAAATTCACTGATTCTAACTCCTTCCAAACTTTAGCCCTATATTCATCTGCCATTTCTTTGATCCCCAGCTTCTTGACATTCAGTCTTTCTCCTTGACTGCTATCTTTCCTGGTCCACCTCATTCCTCTCAGCTTGATCTTCCGTACCATAATCATATGATCTGACAGACCTCCAAATTGTCCTTTCACAGCCCTCTTATCAGTGACCATTCCAAGCATCGACCTCTCTAAGAGCATGTAATCAGTCATGATTTTTTCAACACGATCCCCGTTCCCTCTATACCATGTATACTTATGTGCATCTTTATGTTTGAAATAAGAGTTACAAATACACAACCTCCTTTCCTGACACATATCCATCAGTCTCTTCCCATTATCAATTTCTCCAGGTACCCTGTTACAACCCATTATGTCATCCTCAGGGCCAGTGCCAACTCATCCATTCATATCGCCCATTACGATCACTTTATAGCTCCTGGGCATTTCTCCCACTAGCGGGTACTTCATCCACTTCATCCCAAAACAATTAGTCACTTACACCTTCTCAAACTTGAACTTGACATACGTGCATCTCGAGCTGACACATTTGTAATCTCTCTTTCCACTCTGCAACACCTAATTCATCAACTAAGCAACTCCTTCGTTGCATCTTCCTCGCCCATTCATGCCCGATCTTAAACTTTTTACACCCTTTCATCTTTTTTTCAGGCAGTGCCATCACGGCATATCTTGCGCTATTGAACACATTCACCACTTCCACCCTTTTGCTCTTCTCATTCACACCTCTAACATTCCACATGGACATACGAATCTGCCCATTTGGTTGGGGCCCTGGGCAGGTATTGGACCCTCCAAGGCTCTCTGAAACACTTGCATGAATAAGTGATTTTGGACAGGGGACTCTGAGGAACACTTAACCCTGCCAAAAAAAAAGTTATATGGTTACCCTTCAGCGTAGTAATTGGTTTCCTGGGTACAGGAAACCATTTGGCTTGTTACTCAGTATGGAGACCAAACGGCATCCCTACAATATATATATATATATATATATATATATATATATATATATATATATATATATATATATATATATATATATATATATATATATATATATATATATATATATATATATATATATATATATATATATATATATATATATATAAGAACCACATTGTTTGTTTATTTGTTTGTTTATTTTTTTTTGTGTTTGTTTCTCCTTCAGTCTTGCCCAGACCATGGGTCAAAGACCCCCCAGACCCATATATATCCTGAATCAGGGTGACTCAAGGATGGTTTTAGGGGGATCAGAATTCAGATATGGGTCATTCGACGCCCAGGCAACGCCGGGTACCTCTGCAACCCCATTTTTGAAATGGAGTTTCACATGACCTCCAATTTGGACATGGGCTACATGAAGTTAACCTCCGAGGTCATTTGAGGCCACTGGTGGGAGGTCATTTGAGGTCACCAGTAATACACGGCCAAAGGACTGGACCCAGCAGCCCAAATTTTGGCATGGAGACTCACATGACCTCTAGTTCGGACATACATATGTGAGGTTGATCTGCGAGGTCACCTGAGGGAACCAGTCGAAGGTCATTTGAGGTCACCGGTAACAGTAACAAGTGCGCAGAATACTGTGCATTAGTCTGCAAAAGCTGAAATAGAAAGTTCCTGGACCATTTATAATCCTTCTTCATACATGGTCTTTCTGGAGTAGAAAGAAAGATTGAACTAGAACAGTACAAATAGGATTTGAGCGTTCGCCTTTTTGGCCTGGCAACACCGGGTAGCCCAAGTAATGGCTACATGGACTGTAAGAGGAGCGAATGATGAAGTGAAAGAGAGAGAGATTGTCTAGGTGCCTGAGGGTGCGAAAGTGGATGTATGTGGAATAACTGAAACAAAATGGTTAGGAGAAAGTGTGAGAGAATGGGAGTATGGATGGGGTATATGTGCAGGAGTAGGCGAGAATGAGAGGGCAAAGGAAGGAGTATGTGTAGTTGTGAGTAAAAGATGGAAGAAGAGCATAAGACAGTATGGATCAGTTGGGACAAGGATTGTGTGGGTAAAATTGAAAGTTGAAATACAAATGTGGGCGATTGTGTGTGTGTATGCGCCAACGCAAGATCGTGCTAGCAGAGTGAGAGAAGAGTTCTGGACAAATGTGGAAGTGTGCATGGAAAAGTTTGGAAGGAATGAGAGAGTGTTTTTGATTCGTGATATGAATGGTAAAGTAAGGAATGTGAAGGTGGATGGAGTAGTTGGTGAGTGGGGTGTGCCTGCTGAGATAGATAAAAATGGCAGTGCGTTAGTGAACATTTGTGCTGGGAAGGGGTTGGTGATAGCCAATACCCTCTTCAGGCATAAAATGATCCACAGGTATACGTGGCAAGTGATGAGAAGGGTGGGTGGTGAACTGAATGAAAGGAAGGCAATGATTGATTATGTGTGTGTGGATGAAAGGATGCGAAGATGTGTAATGGATGCAAGAGCTTATAGAGTTCGGGGAGTGGACTTTCGGACCACTACTTGATAGTGGCCAGAATTAGGATTCAAGTAAGATGGAGGAATAGAAGAAGGGAAAGACAAGAGGAAGGAGTAGTTGTAAGGAGAGTGGAAAGGTTACAAGAGGATGAGAAAAAGGCAGCGTATAAGAAAGAAGTTGAGGAACGATTGGGTAAATATGAATTGGAGCAGATGAGGGACGTGGAAGGTGTGTACAGGATATTTACAGAAGAAATATGTGCAGCATGTGATGTGGTGTGTGGGAGGAAGAGAAGACGGAGGGGGGTGCAAGGAACAGCGTGGTGGACTGAAGAGGTGAGACAGGCTGTGGCACAAAAGAAGAAAGCATACAATGAATGGATGAGAAAAAGGGGCGTGGAAGAAGTTGAGAGGCGGAAGACAGAGTTATATGTAGAAAGAAAGAGAGAGGTGAAAAGATTAGTAAGAGAGAGTAAAAAGAAAGTTGATGAGGAATTTGGAAGGAATTTGAGTGTAAGTGGAGGGACTGTAAGAAAATGTTCTGGAAAGAGCTGAAGAGAGTAAGACAGGGTGGACGTGAATTTAGCAGGGGAGTGAAAGATAAAAATGGTAGATTACTAGTGGAGAAGGGAGAAAAAGTGAGCAGACGGAGAGAACACTTTAAGGAATTGTTGAACGTAGAGGATGGAAGTAATGCGAGTATAAGTGGCTGGGGAATGGCTGGGAGAAGGAGGGAGGTGAGAAGACAGGAAGAAATCAGTTGGATAGAAGTTGTGGAAGCAATGAAGAAAGTTAAATCGGGGAAAGACCCAGGAATTGATGGAGTGTGTGGTGAAATGCTGAAGCATGGGGGAGAGATAGTAGTAGAATGGATGTGGAAGATGTGCAGATTGGCCTGGGAGGAAGGTAAAGTCCCGGAGGATTGGGAGTCAGGTATAATTATTCCCTTGTACAAAGGAAAAGGGGAAAAAGAAGTGTGTGGTAATCATAGGGGCATTTGTCTTCTTAGTATAATAGGAAAAGTGTATGGTAGGATACTTATTGACAGAGTTAGAGAAAGAACAGAGGAATTAGTTGGAGAAGAACAGGGAGGCTTTAGGAAGGGAAGAGGTTGTGTAGATCAGATATTCATTCTTAGATCTTTAGTGGAAAAGTTTCTAGAGAAGGGAAAGAAGCTGTATGCAGCTTTCATGAATTTGGAGAAAGCATATGACACGGTGGATAGACAAGGATTGTGGAAAGTATTAAGAATATATGGAGTAGATGGGAAGTTGTTGAATGCTGTGAAGAGTATGTACGATGGTGCTAAGGCTGCAGTGCGTGTGGATGGTGAACTAAGTGATTTTTTCTCTTTGAAGGTTGGGTTGAAACAGAGATGTGTCATGTCTCCATGGTTGTTCAATCTGTACATGGATGGGGTAATAAAAGAGGTAGAAGGTAGGGTAGTAGATGTTGGAGTGGCCCTGGTGAGAGAGGATAGTGTTTGGAAACTCCCTGTACTGTTGTTTGCAGATGATACTGTGTTGTTGAGTGAAGACGAAGGGGAGCTGCAAGGCTTGGTGGATAAGTTTGGGAGAGTGTGTAAGAAACGTCTAAGGGTGAATGTAGGGAAGAGTAAAGTGATGGTCTTTGAGAGAGGTGAAGTCAGTGAATGTACAGCGAGGTTGGATGGTGAGAAATTGGAAAATGTGAGTACGTTTAAGTACTTGGGTAGTGTGATGAGTAAGGATGGAGGTTTGGAGGGTGAAGTGCTTGAAAGGGTACAGCAGGGAAGAAAGGTTGCTGGTTCTTTGAAAGCAGTGATAAGAAACAGGGAAGTGAGCATGGAAGTGAAAAAGTTACTACATGACAGTTTTGTTATACCAACCCTAACGTATGGAAATGAAGCTTGGACGTTATTGGAAGGACACAAGTGAAGAGTGAGAGCAGTGGAAATGAGTTATTTAAGAGGAGCCTGTGGAGTCACATGGAGAGACAGGCTGACGAATGAGGATATAAAGAAGCGTTGTGGTGTGGATGTGATAGGAAGCGTTATGAGGAACACACTGAGGTGGTTTGGCCATGTAGAGAGGATGGAAGGTGAGACTGATGAAGAGAGTGTATGTGAGTGAGGTTGAGGGGGGAAGAGGGAGGGGAAGACCGAGGCTGAGATGGAGGGATGGCGTGGAGAGGTATGTGAGAGAGGGGGGTGTGAGTTGGGAGCAGGGCAGTGAAATGGCGGGGGACAGGGCGACGTGGAGGCGATTTGTTTGTGGCCATCCCAAACTGGATTGAGGTGTCTGGCAAAATCTATATATATATATATATATATATATATATATATATATATATATATATATATATATATATATATATATATATATATATATATATATATATATATATATATATATATATATATATATATATATATATATATATATATATATATATATATATGCACGTATCCACATTGGGGAGTGAAATGGAGGGGGATAGGACGACAAGGAGGCGATTTGTTTTTGGTAACCCCTTACAGGATTAAGCATCTGGCAATAGACAGATAGAAAGAAATATGGTTCTCTTGTGTCTTTTCAGTGCCGCCATTTTTTATCACCCGCCTTTAGCAAGGCGGAGCAATAATGTTTTTGCCCGTTTCTGTGTGTGTGTGTGTGTGTGTGTGTGTGTGTGTGTGTGTGTTTCAGAAAATTAAAATAACATAACACACTGTATAACAGCTAGTAACATATATATTGTTACTTTGTCTTATATACGATAACTGTATTGTACATATTATGCAAAGTGTTTATCACTCGTATTAGCAATACATCCCTATAGGATAGTTGTGATATTCATCTGAGAAGTTTTAAAAAACAGTAATTGTATAATAATATCGTATCCGTCACCGAGCTTTTCCAAAAGTGTGATAAATTATAGGGATTTTGTGGACAGAATGTCCATTGTTCTTGTCGTGGATGGCAGGAGAAAGATAAAGATGAGTCTGGGGTTTGACTGCAGTTTATTTCTTCAGAGGGGGTATCTCACAAGAGCAGTACTGAGGCAAGAGCGGTTTTATGCTTGCTAACTTCGCGTGTTTTGTTTCTACCTTTACCAATCGTCTCTCTCTCTCTCAATCCCTTCTGCCCTGTCTCTCCCATTTCCCATGTATATGACTAGTTGTGCCACGCGTAAGGGCACGTGTGTGTGTGTGTGTGTGTGTGTGTGTGTGTGTGTGTGTGTGTGTGTGAAACTTTCCAAGCCTGTGGGAGTTTCCATCAGGCATCATACTGTCCTGTGTGTGAAATTCCTAGCTTGAGAATCTGCAGCGTTCGTTCCTGTAGACCTCTCATAGGCACGACTTTCGTCTAATCTCTGTATTCCATATTAACATTATATACGTTTCTAGCTATTATGTAGTGTGTTATGATATTTTAATGTCCTGACGTGTGTGTGTGTGTGTGTGTGTGTGTGTGTGTGTGTGTGTGTGTGTGTGTGTGTGTGTGTGTGACCATTATATCTCATGAACGGCTTGAGCTATCAACTAGAACCTTCAGGGTATCAAGATATGGCCAAACTCTTGGACGAGCAAGAAAATGGACATTTTGGGTCAAGGTCAAAGTCACCAAAATGGCTGCCAATTGTCAACTAGTTTTTATCACCCACATTTATCACTATTATATCTCATGAACAGCTTGAGCTATCAAAGTGAAACCTTCAGAGTATCAAGATACGACCAAAATCTTGGACGAGTTCGAAAATGAGCACTTGGAGTTAATGTGTTGGTCACCAAATCGTTGCCAAAGGTCAACTAGTTTTTATCGCCCGCCTTTAGCACCATTACATCTCATGAACGGTTTGAGCTATCAATATGAAACCTTCAGGGTATCAAGATATGGCCGAAATCTTGAATTGTAAGTAGATGTAGCCGAGGGGTGTAATTCTGTAAAGAAGGTTATCTTGTCGATGGAGAGACACCAGGAGATAGTAATGGTGAGGCGTGTAGGAGATAATCAGTGTGGGCCTTCTCTGTTTCGCTATTCTTTTCGTATTTTAAGTGGGATGATGAAACAGGCAGATTTGGGTCAACTGAGTTTATTGAGAGACTGTTACTTGAATAAAAGTTAAGAGCTTGTAGTGACCCGTATAGCCTATGGTTAGTAGCAGTTTGTGCGAGCTGCTGTCCTCCTACTTTACTCTCCCTCTCCTGCTAGCACCCTATCGCTCTCTCCTTGTCTAACTCTTGTTCTCTCCTGTCCTACTCTGTCTCACTCTGTCCTCTACTACCTTCTAACCTTCCTGCCTGTGATATCGGACTTATATCTCCCTCTAGCTTCCGGCTAAAGTGTGTGGGCGTACGTGTGCGTAAGTTTGTGCGTGTGTATGTCTTCAGAGGTGTTTGACATTCTTGCTTAGTCTTGGGTAAGGGGATGTGTTCTCTAACTCTTCCTGGAGAACTCAGACAACTACCTGTTTTACATATTGTTACCTACAGCTATTTAGTTACATATAGTATTGTGTTATATTATGCCTACAGGATGAGTTCGAAAATGGGGACTCGGGGTCACCAAAATGGCTGCCAAAGATCAACTAGTTTCTTTAATAAAATAATTGGCTTTTTGTGAAATGCAGTGTCTGAATTCCGTAGAGTTTTGCGAATTTCATTTACATTTGGTTTTAAGTAGCTTGTAACTTGGCCAATAGCATATTCTGGCAGGCGATTAGCATTCGGCTCCCGAATGCTTTTCTTCCATATATCTATGTACTTATCTGTCTATTGTTTGTTACATCATGTATGAGGTGGTCACAAGCACCACATTCGAATGCATTTGAATCTCCCTCACATATTCAACAAAATTCATAGAATCCATGAGTGAAGTGACCAATATGAAAAAAGAAAAAAAGAAAAAAAATGCAGTAGCACTTGATATCCAAACTTCTCTGCCACAGCCTATCATCCTTTGTTCCATCTATCTTCTCATATCTAAGCAATAGAAAAAGTTAACCTGCTGCATCCCGACCAATTTTTCACCACTGACCACAATCCTGGCAGTTTCGAAAAGTTTTTTTTTTTTTTTTTTTTTTTTTTTTTTGGCTAAAATCTCCGCTTTTAGGAGAAACAGCTGAGCTTACAATTGCTTTTTACAGGTGTCCCTCTGAATACCTGGTACCGTCTTCTGTGAGCTGTGCTCCAGAGAAAAAAATTTTCTATGGGAGGAGTAACTATTCCAAACCAATCATAAAAGGTTAGATAATTATTTATTTGGTACGATTTTATACGTAGTACAAAAGTATATTGGTTTTCTGACAATAATATAGGCGATATATGCGTTGTTTCACTCACCAAACATATTGGTTTTCAGACAATAATACAGGCGGTACATGCGTTGTTTCACTCACCCAACACAGCATCATACGTCATCTTCCTTTACAATGTTACCGCCTCTTCACTTCTGCTTGTTTCTTCCTCTGGCTTGTTTCTTCCTTTGTCTTCCAACTCGGGAATAACTTTCGCATTGAATTTCGTCATTGGAGAGACAGTGGTGCAACATGTCTTTACTAGCCAGGTCACTGCTAGCAGGTGAGTTGCCGAGAAAATGGCGTGTGGGGGGAGAGGGGGGGCCAGGTGGGGCCAGGCAGTATCCCTGCCTGACGAGGGGTAGAGGAAGGTCTCCCTCATATGCCTACCAAAACTCACCCGCGAAACTTGAAGAATGTGCAAATGATGGACCTCGCAATTGCAAAACATATGGATACATCATCGGGTGTCACCGTGACAAAACGTGGTGATGTATCCAGACGTCAACAGGACGCGGCAGGATAAGGTCAATGCCATATATTCAAATTTTTATTCAGTTCACACCGGTGTGCCACAGAGATCAGTTCTGGCTCTAATTCTGTTTCTCATTCATACCATTGATCTCTAGTCTGTCACCCAAAATCCAGTTGATTGCTATGTGCATGGCAATGCCAACACTTGAAAGTTCCTTTACACTTAATCACTCATTCACATAGTTCGATATACTGTATTTAATTCCTAATTCAGCATAGCAATCTCCTTGAATCAAGACGTAGTTAAGATCAATGAATGAGGGCAAAAATATTGTCAAGTTTAATTGTAGAAAAAAATATATATATCCTTTTTCCTATTAGACAGATATTACCTGAATCCTACATTACCTTCAGTACAACCAATACTGCTGTCTAACAGGATTGAAATTCTTGGTGTTTCGCTCAAAAGTACACTCATTTGCTTTTCTTACATTTGATACCTGTTGAAACCTCCTCAGAGAATCTTGGATTAGTATACAGAGTCTGGAGCTTCTTCACTGACGAGCAGTTAGTTTTAATTTATTAGAGTTGTATGTGCTCTAAACTGGAATATTACTCAACAGTGGATGTGGGTAGATTTCATTAAAGCGCTGGATATAATTCAAAATAAAGCAGTAACGACGATTAATAATTATCTAGCAGTTACAGCTCACGACCCATGCATTATTTTACCCATACTTTTCCGGTAAATGCTTTAGGAAAGTTGGATCCATTGTGCCACTTCACCATGCCTTCCCCCGGTGGAATTGGGCATCTGGTGGGATTTATGAATTGACAGTAACACTGTCGTATTGCAGAACTCCTGCCTATCAGAACTCCTTTAATCCCCGAACTGTTTCTCCTTGGACTTCACTTCTCAGATGAGTTTCACCCTGAACTTCAAACATCAGCATTTCAAATCCAGCTGTTGATAGATGTTTTATGAATGAAAGACGTCACCTGTAGTCTGGTGAATGTTTTCCTTTGCATTTAATACTGTATGTTTTTCCTGCTTCTGTTCATCTTCTGTTATAAAAAAAAAAAAAAAAAAAAAAAAAAGTAAATACTTCTGCCACGTATCAATGGTGAAGTTAAAACTGGATTTCCTTTTAGTTTGTGGCATACATCATGCTGGAGATGACAAATTCTTTTGTAAGGAATATTTCAGTCTTGGTTACATATACCTGTCTAGCTTAATTTGCCATAAATGCATAATTTAATCATTTTCAAGTTTTCATGGCATTGATTTTGAGAATTTACTTTCTTGCAATAAATTTTGCCAAGTTTAGAGCATGTCTATCGAAATTTGGCGACGTTTACGCTCATATAGTGGAATCATCTGTCACACAGAAGAAGGACAAAAGTAGTCTCTGTTATCACACTATTATATGTTGCACTGACATAGGCCCATAGTACAGTGAAATTTACAGACACACAGAACAAAAATAATGCACTGTCGTTTGAAAGTAAACGAAAAGGATCACAGTACTTGAGCACTTACCCGCAATAAACACATCGGAATGCTAAAAACTGCTTCTTTACTAAAGCACAAATGCCTACTTAAACTTATCGTACTTTACCAGAACAGATGAAACTCTGAGAAGTATTCACACAGATATAATAGTTCACGAAGACAAAAAGGGTCTCTTGTCTAGATTTACTGCTGGCCATTTCGTTGGTAGTACTGTCACGAACGTGTTGGCCAGCATGAAACGGACAACACTTTTTGCTCTCTCTCTCTCTCTCTCTCTCTCTCTCTCTCTCTCTCTCTCCCCCCTTGTTCTACTTTCCTTCATGTTTCTCTACCTATTATGTCTGCCCTTCTATTCAGTGTTTTTTCCTTCAGTCTCTCTTTTCAATTTCCGTATTTTCTTTCCTCACTCTCTCCCTTCCTCTCCTCCTTGGTTTCTCCACTCCTCTTCCCTCTCGCCTATGTCCCTATTTTTTCTCCTATCCTTTATCGTACAATCTCCTCTCATGTCCCTACCCTTTCCGTCTTTCTCACATCTTCTTCTCATCTCTTTCTTCTTCCGTATCTCTTCCCTCTGCCATTCATCCTTCCCCACCTACCCTTTGTCACCTCCCCCTTCTGATTCACTTCTCCTCTTACTCATCCTCAAAGACAACCCTCTTCTCAATTTCTCCGCCCTTTTCCTTCTCCCATATATCCCTCTCATCCTGTCTTGGACTTTTCTCTACCTGTAACCCAGTTCATTTTCCGCTCTTTTATTTACTCCTCCTCTCTTCTCTCCTTTGCTTTTCGTACCTTCTTTCTCCCTCCCAGCCAATATATTCACAATACACGCTGATCGTACTGGGTCATTAGTAAGAATCAGCTTGTCTTTATGTAAGAGAGGGCACTGATCTGCAGCTAGTCGTCTGAAGTAATTTGTTGACTGCTAAGATTGCTCATAGCTGAAAAAAATCGCCTGCTCTTGACTTCACTGAAGTAGATAAATGGTTAGAGATCAGAGTTAATCCTTTGGATGTCGGGAAATTTTTTCTCCTTTAAATGAATTGCGTGCACCTAAATTTGTTCCATTTTACTGCAAGGAAAACCCTTATTTTATTTTCAGCCTGTTAATGCTAAGTCTATATTCACATGAACAATACGATCGGTGCTGACGTAAGTGATATACCCGAGTGGTTTTCAAAATAGAGATTAGGTACAAATGCAAACTGAACACATTATTACATCGACAAGGATAACTTCTCATTGTAATATAACGTTTCTGTTGAGACTTTCCTTGGTCTATTTTACTCTCAGTGCTTTTCCGTCAGTCTTTTACGCGCAGTTTCTCCAGGCTTTTTGTCACGTGCAGATTTATATTTTTGCCTTTTTTGTTTGCCTTAAGATGTGACATCGTTTGTTGCCATTTTTTTCTGTCTTTTTGCATGACAAGAATTATATTGCTGCAGTTTTCCTATAATGCTTGCCATGGTCAACCATATGCAATAACCATTCATTGTAGACATATACATTAGGTGACAATCAAGTGATAGAGTTTTGGACTGCCGTCCGAAAAAATGTGAGATTGCTCATAGGCCGGGGAAGGTTCAGTCTGGGTTGTTGATGATCCACAAGTATGTCATAAATTACTACACCAGGCCTGTATGACACAACCATTGTAAAAACTGAATATGGATGGTGAATATTGAGGCTTGAGTGGTAATATGTAAAGGAAAGTATTGTCATCTGCTCTTGACATCGAAAATGGCCTATATTTTTTGCCTATAGTCGGACACACACACACACACACACACACACACACACACACATACACACACACACACACACACACACACACACACACACACACACACACACACACACACACACACACACACACACACACACACACGTTTCATGCGCGTGCTGACTGACAGCTCACCTAGCGACCATAGTAAATTAAGGGGTTTGTATGGTCATTGTCCTTTACGAAAATATATACAGTACCGGGTATTCTCAGTTTTAGTTACAAGTGCGTCTAAATGTTTCTTTTGATGTTGATTTCATGCATGACTAGTAAATTCATTTAAACATATAGGAATAAAAAACAATTATTTACTTTAATTTTTTATTTTAAGAGGGTACAGAGTTTCATGAAATCTTTAAATCCAAATTGTTTTATTGAGGGGATGGGAAAAGAATTGATTGGGACTTAATGACTGAAGCTGCACACAAAGAGTACCGAACCGGACAAACGAATATTATGAGGCATCTAATACTTGACACATTCTCATTCTTCCTTCATCCTTCTCCTCCACCCCAAACCCTACCATTTCCTGCCCACCACCATTCACTGTTGATTTACAGCAGGCTGCACCAGAAACACTGGTGCAAATATATTGTCGCCATCATCATAAGCACCAAAAGTTCTCTCTCTCTCTCTCTGAGTTTGTTTATCTGTCTGTCTGTCCATCTGTCTATCTATCTATCTATCTGACTATATTTGTCTGTCTTTCTGTCTGTCTCTGCTGTTTGTATCTCTCCGCTTGCTGCATCTACCCACGAACTCCCACAATTTGCTCCTTTGCATCACACAAAACCTTTGAATGAGGTGTTATACTGGAAGAGTAGCTTAATGCACGTTTTGCACATTAGTTTTTCAAGGAAAAAAAAAAAACAGGAGCCAATTCGTTTTACCCCACTGGAGTGTAAGATCCGAGGCTGGGTTATCGTTCAAGGATTAGTGACTGATCAACTTCCATGGAAATATTCTTATGTCTAATCTTGCAGAGAGTCCGGCGTTGCCCGAAAAAAAAAAAAAAAAAAAAAAAAAGCATTGTATGCGACTCTGGGGGCACTCCTCTGTGGTAAACGACAGGCGGCGTCTCAGTGGCTTTTTGTACCTCTGTTTCTCCTTGGACCCTTTTCTCGAGAAATAAATTCTCCAGTGGACCTATTCCTACTATGAACCTCTTTACACTATGGCAGGTGTTTTCCCATTCACTCAACAATCCATTCATACTTCCATCCCACCCACTCACTCACCCACCCAACTACCCGGCTCAAGCTCACCCCTCATCCAGTCACCCGCGCGTCCACCCGTGCTGCCCCACCACACCCACTCACTCACTCAAGCCTGGCCACACATCCGACCCTGTGAATAGTGTATTGATTTATGGTTTCAAAAGGAATATAACAACTCTACGGTAATTGACCAATAAGTTTCAGCATTTTGGGGATTAATTTTTATTTTGGCTATCAGGAAACTCGCTGTAGCAAAGGTCAGTTGCACAACAAATTCTTGGTAAAAGTTAGCCCTATATGAACCATTTGTAGCCTTCTAGATAGCGCACACTTTACTTCCATACCTGAAAAACACACAGACAGACACTATTAAAAATATTGATAAGATAACCAGCAGTCGAGGCGTTTGACTCAGTTTGATAATCTCCATCCTGACTGGAGATTATGACCACTACGTCTCCGTATCACAGTCCTTCACTCTGCTCTTTCTTCTCAGCCCTCTAACACCACCACAATCATTTCCCCCCTGTCACAATTTAATTTCCAGTGTCTATCATTTAATGTGAAATCTAAAACGACAGCGTGTATTGATTGTGATACATGCTTTAATTACCGCTCAACTACGGATACTGATGGCTTCCTCATCGTCTACAAATTGTTTTTTTTCAAATATTCCCTCACCATATCAAGCTGACTTCTGGTTTTTTCTCCACACATCCTACCCTGAAGCTCACTCACGCACACTCCTGTCACTATCCAGCCCAAATTGGTTCTCTCCGTTATACCACACCGTCCTGGAGCACACACTCTTTCACCTTTTCATTGATGTTTCTTCTTATCCATGTTTATTTACCGAATCTCAGTGTATCCTGTAGTGTCCATAATTCACAAGTATGAATTATAGAGGTTCATATGATGTGTAAAGTAAGCCGTCCTGGTCAGGGGTTGAAATGGCTATGAATTTTTTTTGTCAACCCCAGCTCAATAAAGAAGGCGTCATTAGATGATACGTACATAAAACATACAAATTAATAGCACCATTCCTAACACTGGCCCTATAGGTCTGTCTGGACTGATTTGGGTTTAGTATCCACGAAGAAACTTCAGATCTGATCTTGTGAAACCAAAGAAATATCAGTATCATCCTAACGCTATTTCTCATTACTATTGATGGAGTAATCTGTATCCAGAAATATGGAGAGAGAGAGAGAGAGAGAGAGAGAGAGAGAGAGAGAGAATCAATCAAAGTAACGCAGTGAAATGACGGCAAATGTATTGACTTACCTGTCAAACCTTCTTAAATCCAAGGCACATGATAGCAATAATGTGGTGACAATCTCTGAACTCTCTGTTTGTTCTTCCGGATGTAAAAGTATAGCCAAACAAATTCCTCGTTGAAGCCGGTCAAGGGAGTACGAAATTAACTTCATTAAGTCCTTGGTAACATGGTATGCAAGAAGAAGCTGACGATGAACCTATACGTGGTGGCACTGTATATCCTGGTTAGTGTGAAACAGCTGCGGCGTCCTCCCACGAACCATCTCGCCATGGGGAATGACCCTGGACCGACGGTGCTGCGTCTGTATCTCAAAGGGCCCCGGTTCGCTACATGGTGTATTGTACCGGTAGGTCGGACCGACAAAACAGTTGCTTCCCTGCGGTCAGCGGGTCTGCTCGATCAGAGATACTGTGATCAAGCAATTACATAAGCTACAACAAACTGGGGGAAACTATGAAACACTAGAGGAAGAGTATTTGCATTACTTTTGCTATATCCGTATATCAGTCATGATTAGGTGCATGCCCGCCCATCGCCCATCTACGCCCATTTCCGGGTTCCCATGCAAGGACTTACTCGTATTATTTTATTCTGCTACTGTTAAGTAACTTTATCTGACAGAAACAAATATCTGGAAAATCACCTTTCTTTGACAGCCGATACAGTTCGAGTATTCCACATCAAGTCACTGCCTCAGCAAGAACTACTATAAGTACATCATCAAATGCTTAGACCGCAGCACCACACACATATACCACAACAGCACATACCTTGACACAATGTTGGATACCTTCAACACAGTAATGGATTCCTTAAACTAGTGGTTCTTAAACCTTTTAGCTCCCAGTATCCCCAAGTTCAACTCCTAGTCATCCTGGCACCCCCTCTCTAATATTATTACTATTATTAATACTGAAAAGAGAATGGCTATATACGAACCGTTGAATCACAGGACTAACTGTTACTTGTAGATATCATACATTATTTTTATGCCTTTCTGGATACCCTCAAGAGTCCATTTCAATATCATACCCTCTGGGGGTCCCGAAACACTGCTTTAAGAACCCTACCTTATACACAATATAATTTCCCTTACACAAAGGCTCGAATAACTATATATCAGCGTTAGAAACGTACTTTGCAGCGTCACAAACATGCTTCACATCATATCACACTACAGCATCACATACCTAAACACAGCGTCAGATACCTTGAACACAACATAAGACACCTATACCACAATATTACATAGATTAAACAAATAATCATATGCCTTAACTGTAGAATCAGGTACAGTCGGGGACAAAAATTCAATTAATGTTTCACCATTTCCACGTCTCACTTCCTTCTGTGTGGAATATGCTTTTGGTGAGAGAAGGCTTGGTATATTCCTCTGTCCATTAACCATTCTCTCTGATATGATGCGTCAGGGAGGAAAGCGACGAACATTCTGTAAGTGAAGTAGACGCAGAGAAATATGAAGCTAACTTTTGTCCCTGGCTGTACCTCTAGCATAGCATCAGATATGTTAAGCACAACAGCACCGGGTACCTGCACCAGATCATTTAATGCGGTAACACAGGACTGGATGCCTTTAACATAGCTTCACACACGTTTCACACAGCTGCCATGTACAGTACATTTAGCAACTTCATCCTCGGGGATGTAATCTCTACATCATTCTTACTGCCACCAGAAAATTTTGTTCAGCTTAGTAGAATTCCTTCGTTAAGATCAAGGTAATGATCGCTACATCTAACACTTTCCGGTCGAAAAGTCAATTCTAAGATAAATGCAATCGTCTAGAAACAAACAAAAATCAGAGACAATACTTCATCGGACTGAAGGTTTAAGACAGCATCAGGTTTCACTATTGCACCAACATTTCCGAATCCAGACCTCCTTATCACCGGGCCTTATCAGAGAAGCAGAGTGTTCTCAAGGGAATGTTAATGAAGCAGGGTCTGTGAGAGGACGACAGCAGAATCAGGCCCTATCGTACTTGTGATTCAAGAGCAGTGTGGTTGCCGGGTGGCCGCTCTTAATGACCCTTGGTTAATGGACGTGTGGTAATTGAGAGAGAGAGAGAGAGAGAGAGAGAGAGAGAGAGAGAGAGAGAGAGATTTTATTCAATTATACTAAACTTCCTAAGGAACACTACCTTGCCGTGACGTATAATCTAAACTCTTTAGGGAACACTGCCTTGCCATGACTAAGAATCTTCTGTATCCCAGTGATCAGTGGAGTTATACTAGTAAGGTGCAGCCAAACAAGGCAGGTTCGCTGTCAGGGGTCAGATGAAAAGTGCTCCCCTCACAGCAGTTGCCTTGGCAAGCTTGGCGAGGTGCAGTTGTGAAATACACACACACACACACACACACACACACACACACACACACACACACACACACACACACACACACACACACACACTCAGGGACATCGGAAATCGGTATGTCTCACTGACAGTTACAAACTTTAATTTTTATTCCCGAAGACGATTCAACCGTGACAGTATTCCGTCAGTGCGTCCGTCCGTGTGTTTGCATTCTAGCGGCCGCAGTTATGGACCCATTTTGACGATTGATGTGTCAAAGGAATCCTCTCCAACCGCTGATGTGCCCTCGTCGGAGTGGTCAACACGATCAAAGCAACCAAAAGGTCATGATGACTAAAAATATTTTTAATTAGAGGAATATTTCCATACCATTGATCCCACTGGGTATGGTTTTAATTATACCACAGTTTATGTCTTCATTACAATTTTGATACAACACATAAAGAAAATAACATTCGCAAACTAATTAGGTGGGAGAGGCAGGCAGTGAGGCAGGAAGGCACAGTGGCAGGTAGGTAGGCTGGCAGGTAGATAGGGAGGTGGGTAGGGGGGTAGGTAGAAAGGTAAACCTGGAGGGAGGAAGGTAAGCAGGGAGGTATGTAGGAAGACTGCCACTGAAGTAGGCAGGGAGGTTGGCTGGGAGGTAGGTGGAGATGTAGGCAAGCAGAAAGGTAAGTAGGGAGTCGGTTAGATTGGCAGGTAAGTAAGAAGGTAGGGAGGTTGGCTGGGAGGTAAGTAGAGATGTAGGCAAGCAGAAAGGCAGGTATGGAGTCGGTTAGATTGGCAGGTAAGTAAGAAGGAATGAAAGAAGGTTGGGAGATAGGCACGAAAATGTGTAAGGAATAAATCAGAGAGATATACAGGCAGGGAGGCAGGCAGATACGTTGGGAGTAAGGCAGGTAGGTTGATGGGGAGGTGAATATGGGGGTAGGTAGGTAGCTATAGAAGGAAGGAGGGAGGTAGGGTGGTAAGTAAAGAGGTCAGCGGGGGGACAGGTAAAGATGTATGTAGGCAGGCAAGGAATCCGGTGGGTAAATAGGTAAATAGGTAGGTAAAAGCAGGAAGAAGGACAAGGACGTAGATGGGAAAGTAGCCAGGAAGGTGTACAGGGAGGTACTGCAGGTAGGAATGTAAGTGGGTAAGGAGAGAGGTAAGTGGCAATTTAATGCTTCCAGGTCAAAACATTACATTATTTAACAGATTGACCGTGAAATCTGAAATCATTGCACAACACAGGATTCGCTGTACACGGCAAGGATTATACGACTCTGTGTCTTTCAAACCCGAGCATGGCAACACGCAGCTAGTATTTTGTATTTAGTTATCTAAGCAATGCCAAATTTCCATAATTACTCTAGCAAGCAGACGAGAACACATACAAAGTTCGCTTCCCATGCCAGTGGGTGGGTGGAGTTTTAAACAGAGGCAGCCTCTGACCGTGCAATTTTGTCGAAGTACTAAGCATATAGCTACGAATTATAGCACTTTAAAGTCTTCATGAAAATTTAATATAACCATGTGAAACAGATGTTCTCAACTCACACCAAAATTATTAAAAAAATGCCAATATTATTCTTAATATTGCTTTAGCGGTGAACTAGATGAAGTTAGAGATATGAATTATAGCTTCCTGAAATAATGAAAAATTTATATAGTGTAAATCTATGAAACAGACGTGAGTTGTCACTAAAATTATTATACAAATGACTAAATTATTTTAAATATCGTTTTAGTATTGAACACATTGAAGTTACAATTCTTTAGAGTATTTTACTTGATTAGGCACCCTTAAAACCACGTTAAGAAATAACGATTTAATGGGAGATTATTTGTGACGAATAATCTTTGGCGATTCCAGGTACCGACTTATCCTTAAGCTTTTTAAGAGCTTTCGTAAGGTTACATATAGGAATTTGCTAATATGATTTTGGCAGAAAGCAAACAAAACGAAAAATCACTCCAGCTAAAGTAAAAGTTTACAATATAAAGTTATAGATTTGAATAACATCTGTGATTTACATAATTTCCATCAAACGCTACTCCACTTGAACACGCTCTGAACCCTCGAACATGTTCCACATCATAGTGTGGAGACCCACAGAATAGTTATGATATTGTTGCCCACTATGCAGCTTACTTAGAGATTTTTATGGAAGCTTCTCTCCAGAAGGGAACCGATCCTCTACTCTAGGTCTGCAGAGGTGGAAGTTTTACGTTTTTGGGTGCGTGAATGGGTGGGTGGGTGAGTCCTCGAGTGAATGGAGGCTTTATTCACCCCTGTGTGGAGAACAGTCCTCATACATGGAACGACTAACCCCATACGCTGTGCCTCTCATCAATCCTTCTACTTCACCTGACATGCTTCAACCAGTTTTCTATTCAGTCCCACTCCCTCTTTCTTTACTAATTAAATAGCTACTGCTTTTCAGACTTCCATAGTCTGTTGCGGTGGCCTATATATATTATTATAAACATCCTGGCTAGCCAGGGCTTCCTACCAATTTCTGTCAAACTCTTCATTCCAAAAGGTACATGATACTGTCACTCATTCATGTATGGAACTAGTCAACTCTGAAACTGTTTTCCTCAGACATGTTTCCATTTGCCTATAACCTCCAGTCTTTTAATGTAATGTGTTCTGGCACCTATAAATGAATGGATCTATATTTTTAATTCTTTTGTCATTTTAATTTGAAGAATTAAATTCGTCCAAGCTTGAAGGTATTTTACTTCTGCATTAAAAAATCAGTAAGTGCAAAATATGGAATTGTTAGTGTATGATATGAGTATGACCAGTATCCCAACCAACCCACTGTAGTAAACTCAGTGTAATATAAGTTAAGACAGTAAGAAAATGAAAACATACCCCCTGATCTATAAGCAGTATGTTTAATTTTTCCCCACGTTTGTACACACACACACACACACACACACACACACATTATCAACAATCCTTCTAGCTTTATTCAGTCAGATCTACTCGAGCTGCACAATACTAGACTTTTCTTAATAGATCAGCCTTCAGCACCTCTCTTAGCATCCTGTCACGCCCTTCCTCACATAAGTCTCGACTGTGTCCACAACTTGCGCCCTCATTAATGTTGGGGTCTCACACGCCCTCCTCTACGTCAGGTTGGGGAGACGATATCTCGCTCTCAGTTACTGCCTGCGAAGACAACTTGAAAGGAGAGAAATTGTGATACCTCTGAAAATGAACCAGGCTGAAAACAAAAGCCTCAAAATAAAAAACCTTGGAAACCTGAAACCTGGAAATGGCCTGAAATGTGAGGAAGGCCTAAACTTTGGGGAAAACCTAAAATCTGAGACAACCCTGAAATCAGAAAAAAAAAAAAAAAAAATTAATCCCTTAACTACAGGGCGCCACTTATGTGATACTTGAGTGCAAAGGATCATACCGCGGGGCGTCACTTTTGTACTTCTGTGTTATTTTGAATTTGCCCGGACTTTCAAGTGGTGGTTTGTATCATCTATCGGTACTACCAGTGTCCAGCTATAGTCAGTGCTGCTAATGTCATCTGTACTCCCATCCATTGTTGACAAATTAGCCATTTTTCCCCTGTCCTTGACTCCCCTCCTTACCTCCCCTCCATTACCCTCTCCTCCCGCCAGCCTAGCCGCACTGCGCTATGGAAATCCTGGACGGATTTTTCCACTCATTTTATCCATTGAAATGTGCCCTATGCCCTATTCTTATACAAAATAATATATAAAAGAAAGAGAAAAGGTAATTGATACTGCCATACATCTGGAATGGGCTAATTATCACCTGGCAACACCCCACATGCACTCGTTCGCTGATTTTTCCTGTTTATTTCCCCTTGAAATATGCCGTATGCCTTATTCTTGTAATAAAAATATATATAAGGGAAGAAGGGAGAAGCCTAAGTGATATTTACATTCACCTGGAACTGCCTAATTTATTATGTATTGTTAAGATTTCCTGCCAATCATTTCATAGCATGTAAATTAGCAGCTGTCACCACGCTGAGACTGTCAACCCTTCCCTGCCCATATATGCCACATCATTCAGTTTACTGTCGTCTTTCGAGGTGAAACCATGTCTGATTCGTGCCTATCCACTTCCGCCGCTTCTGAGCCCACTGCAAAGGGCCCTGTGACCTCTACCCCTACTAAACCTCGTGTGGGAAGGGGTAAAGGGCTAAGTGACTGCCCTGGAACGTGAACTGGCTAATTTAACAATGATTATGATGGACAGTGACTACGATCTTTCTGGTGACTTGTGGGATAAAGCAGTGGAGGAAATGGTGACAGATACCTCCAGTATGAGTGCTTCTGTGTCCCAAGTTCTAAAACAGTGCAAGTGGAACTGTAAATAATGTGTAAATAGCAAGTGAAAGCAGTGAATGTAAATATAATTGTATAGTCGAAAATAGTTTTATATGTTACTGCAAGTGACTGTGCATAACATAGTGTAAGTAAAATAGATATGTAAATAATGTAGATAAAATAGAAAATGTCAATAGAAATGTAAATAATTAGTAACATAAGAATATAAGTGTAAGTACTTGGAGTAATGACAGTGAAAATGAAAGCTTCGCTCTCTAAGCTAGTTTACTGAACGAGAAAGTGAATGCCTAGAGTGAAAATAAACTATTAGTACTGCAGGAAACTTATGGATGAATACTGTATATATAAATACGTGTATATAGTACTAGGAATATAAAGTGTGAGTGTGTTTATGAATAATAAATGACAGCTCCGCCTCAGAATACCAGCGGGGAACGAGCGTGGGTGGAAAGCTCGTAGGAGCTCGTAATTTACATTGCTTTCACAGTGTTTTTTTTGGGGGGAATATGGATTCCAAACTACTTGAAATTCATAGAACACTGTTTGTAGTGATAATATCAGGCAGTGGTAACCATATTACGGGATATCGGGAAGTGTAAAGTGGAGACTTCGTTACCCAACTTCAGAAGTCTCCACAAGTCCTACGGTAGAGGATGAAGGCTCAACAAACATCCCAGGAGAAAGCTGAAGGTACGTACCACAGGTGTATTTAATTATAATATTCTGGGACTAATAACTGATTTTTGGCAAATATTTTTAAAAAGTCAGTCAGACTGCGATTATCCCCGTGGGATGGGCATGGCGCGATCCCGACATCTTTGCGGTTAAGGGGTTAAATCTGGAAATTTTCTGAGAATCTGAGAAAGTTCCTAATGTTTGGGAAATACCTGAAAATGGGAACAATTTACAATCGAAGGAAGAATTTAAATATTGTAAAGGCCTAAAATCTATTAGAGATCTTAAACCTGAAAAAGAACTCATGATCTGAGGAAGACTTAATACCTGGGAAACTGTGGCATAAGGAAGATTCAAAACATGAGGACATAATTCCTAGTAACCTGAACCCTTAGGAGGTCGAAAGTCTATGAAGGTCAGCAGCTCTGGTAAGATTTGTAATGTGAGAAACCTGAAACCTGATATAAACATGATGAAAGTCTGAAACCTAAAATGGACATGAATCCTGGAAAAAACCTGAAACTGAAAACTTGACACCTAAAGAAGACTTGAAAGCTTTGAAGTACTGATGCCTGGAGAAGATATTAATCTTAACTCCTCCGTGGCCGCCGGCGTCGAATGACGTTTAGCCGATAAATGGCCGCAGGCGTCATTTAAGCACGGCCTATAAAAAACAGCAAAAATTTTGGGGAAGTGAACGAACGTTCTGAGCGCCTTCAGACTTACCTACCCTACACTCCCATACATCCCACACGTCAGTACACCGTGCACTTCTGTGATGAGTGGACATCCGAGTTCCACCTCTCTCCCTGCCCCTACCCCCACCCAGTGCCGCCCTCTCTGGCCACATAGGCCACTCACCAGCCCCGAGATCAGGGCGGAGCTGTTTCCCTGTGGGGGGGAGAGTGACAAGAAACGAAATGGGTCTGACCTGGAGGTGGGGTGTATGATGCAGAGTAGTGATGAGAGTGGTGATGAGAGGTATCACTGTCCTACTACCGAGGAGGGCGACAGTGACATCTCCTCAGAGAATGAGGAAAAGCCACCACCACCTTGCCGTACAGCTCCACCGCCACCGAAGAGGAGATGGACTGATGAAGCCGCTCTTCTCTGAGGGAAAGGAGGGGGAGGAAGGGAAGACTGGAGTGTAGGTGCACTCACCCTGCCCTCTCCTCGCCACCACATCACGCCACCTCACCACGCTGCACAGTGCACAATCTCTCGTGCCACCTCACCACTTCCTACCATTTCACGGGCCACTTCACCACCCCTCACCACCGCCTGTGCTACTACTCCACCCACCACCACCTCCTGGGCCACCTCCCATCCACCACCATCACGGGCACCATTGCATCACCGTGCACTGCCTCTCGTGCTACCTCATCACTGCCAAGCACCTCTCGTGCCCCATTACCACTGCCAAGTACCTTCGGCGCCCCCTCACCACTGCCCAGCACATCCTGTGCCCCCTCACCCCTGTGCCCCGGGGACTTCCCCCTCGGAAGCAGGGGTCAAATTTGTCCAGCGGCGACCACGGAAGGTGGGCAAGACTGCCTTGCAGCGCGGGAGGCAGCAGAGAACAGTACAAATCTCCCCTTCATGTGCCGCCTACCAGTGGAAAGAGACGAAGGCTTTTCGACCCAGGACGTTTGACTTTGACAAGACAAACTCCAGAGTGAGGGACTCAACTGGACTGATGACGATGAGCTCGATAATGAGTTAGCTTCTTGCATTTTTTGACCTGCACCTCAGGACGCACGTTTGCGATGAGATAAACAGAGTTTTTGCACAGACGACAGCTGACCTTGTACATAAGGAGACCTATAGGACACGACACTGGACTGAAGTGATGGTGCCCACCATGTATGTGTTTATGGCACTGACGATGTTAATGCCCTTAGTGAAAAAACATGCGCTTGTCTACTACTGGACCACCGATGTGTTGAAATAGGTTGAAGTACTTGGAAAGTACACGGCACAAAACACGTACCAGAACATCCTCAGGTTGTTTCATTTCAGCAACAACACAACATCGGACCCAACAGACAGTTTGCATGAGATCAGGACGGTTTTGAAAAACCTCAAAGGAAAATTTCAATGCTTTTTTGAGGCTTTCAGAAAGCTCGCGATCAACGAGTCACTGATGTTGTTCTGTGGCCGTATCGCGTTCAGGCAGTACATCCCATCAAAACGACATCGTTTTGGCATGAAGATCTTTGTACTGTGTGATTGTCATACGGGCGTTGTCCTTGACATGGTTATTTACACAGGTGCAACGACTGATATTCCATATAATGATCGTCTTGGGATTTCTGGTGCAGTAGTGAAGTGAATAATGGGGAATTATGTGGGTAGAGGGCACGTCCTCTACACAGATAATTGGTACACCTCTCCTGAATTGGCAATGCACCTTCTATCACATGGGATTTGTTCCTGTGGCACCATATGGAACAACAGATGTGGCATGCCAAAGTTTGGTGATGTTCACGAAAGAGGCACAGTTATGTTGCAGTGTAGCAAAGATCTCTTTGCCCTGCGTTGGCGAGACAAGCGTGATGTGCACATGCTATCAACTGCACACAGGTGCTCTCGTCGACACCAGGAAATGAAACTGTGCGACAGGTGAGCGTATTCATAAGCCAAATGCAATCACGGACTCCAATCAAAACATGCGATTGGTTGATAAAAATGACATGCAGCTTGGTAGTGTGGAGTGCATTCGTCGTTCTGTCAAGTGGTATAAGAAACTCTTTTTCCACTTGGTGGACGTGTGCATACTGAATGCGCATCACTACTATTGCCTGAAATCTGGAAAGATAATCACAGTGCATAAGTTCATACACGACTTGGTGTATGATCTCCCACAGGAATACGGTCTGCAGTCATCAGTGCCACAGGGGCATACAAGTGCTGTGCAGGACGCACCCGACAGGCTTGCTGCAAAAGACTGGGCTACACAGCACCACCTGGAAAAGTTACCGCCACCACCTGAGAGCCAAAGACTGACTAGGGGCGGCAGGAGTGCACAGGTGTGCTGCCACGTCTGTGCCACCACGGAAAGGCAGCCACGACAGCGCAAGCTGACCACCTGGCAGTGCCACTCGTCCCACGTGCCTCCCCCCCCCCCCCCGCCTTCGCGAGTATTATTCCATTGCTAAGTATTGACTGTGTGGACGAGTGCAGTGTATGTAGTATATATTACTTAGTGTATAGTTACAAAGTAAGATATAGAAGTGTAAGACTGTGGTAGTGTGTATAGTAGATTATGCTTTGTAAGTGACTTTTGTACAAAGGCTGTGTTTCCCAGATAATAACTTATCTCTATTGACTTTTGACCTGCTAGGGGAGGGCAGAGATGGGTAAATGTTCGTCTGCACTGACTCTTGTCCTCGCATCATGCACTTGAGGTTAGTAATTATTCTTCTCTGTATTTATTTCGCAGATACCAGCCCCCATGTATTTCCTCACATGCTTATTACAATCTTTTTGCCCAAGATAGAGTGATAATCATTGCAGGTTCTGTTTGTAATGTAAGTGAACAGGCATGGTATATTACAAGACAACCGTCTCCCCTTCCATCCTACTATTCCAACCTTCCCAGCATCAATGTATGTTCCTGTATTGTGATCCACGTATTTTTTCCCTGTTTATGAATTTGAACTACTTGCAATCATTGCAGAATAACGCTGAAAACAATATAATTGTGCGTTGGACGTGAGTATGGTATCGCGCACAGTTACCGTGCGATACTCCGAGTTTATCGTATTCTGACTGTGCGAAGTATAGGCCGACATACAGTTTTAACCTTTTTCCTTACCCAGACAGAAAATATCATACTTTCCCACACTCACGACACACAGACAGCAACATATACTGCGAAAATAACAAAGTAAAATGATAGAGAAACGTAAACGTTATTACTAGAAAAATTCGTTCCCCCCCCCCCCGTCTGTACATGTATTTATTTTACTGTTTAGTAAAGCTTTTGATAGAGTCCCACACGAGAGGTTAGTTAGAAAAGTTCGAGCACACGGTATAGACGGCGATATCTTAAAATGGACAGAATCCTGGCTGAAAGGATGAAAGCAGAGAGTATTAATAAATGGAACTAAGTCGAATTGGGGATTAGTAACCAGCGGTGTACCACAGGGTTCAGTACTCGGTCCCTTATTATTTATTATATATATAAATGATCTAGACTTAGGGGTCAATAGCAGCATCAGCAAATTTGCCGACGATACAAAAATAGGGCGTATCATTAACTCGACTGACGATTGCCGTAACTTACAAAAGGACCTCGATTCATTGTCCAAATGGTCTAAAACTTGGCAAATGGATTTTAACGTTGAAAAATGTAAAGTACTTAACGTAGGCAAGACCATTGGAGATACTAAATACAGCTTAGATAACAAAGAAATTAGCAAATCGGAATGCGAATGAGATCTAGGAGTTATGGTTAGTAACGACCTGAAACCAAGGCAACAGTGTATTAATGCGAAAAATAAAGCAAATAGGATTCTAGGATTTATTTCGAGAAGCGTGAGCAACAGATCATCAATAGTAATACCGCAACTTTAACTAGCATTAGTAAGGCCACACTTAGACTACACAGTACAAATCTGGTGTCCTTACTATAGAATGGATATTAACTCGTTAGAAAATGTACAGAGAAGAATGAAAAAAATTATACACGATGTTCGGAACCTGTCATATGAAGACAGACTGAAAAGATTAAGTCTGCACTCGCTAGAAAGACGTAGAGTAAGGGGAGACTTAATTGAGGTGTTTAAGTGGATGAAGGGTATAAATAAGGGAGATATTAGCAAGGCACTTAAAGTGAGCATACAGGATAGATCTAGAAGTAATGGTTTCAAACTAGAAAAATTCCGTATCAATAAGGAAATAGGTAGAAATTGGTTTGGTAATAGAGTAGTAGACGAATGGAATAAGCTACCTAGTAAAGTAGTTGCTGCCTCTTCCATTGAGAGTTTCAAGCATAAGCTAGATAAGCATATGACAAAATAAGGGGTGGATATAGAAAAAAGAAAATCTTATAACCAATAGTAATTCATAATTTTTCCCTTTCAGGTTACATTATGATAGTCTCTATTCTCCTTTCACACTTTCCTATAAAATGTCCAAGCCAGTTTTCTATACTGCGTGGTGTTCTTTCTGACTTTTTCCTGCCGGCTTCGGCTGGAGGGTTTGGAGGGCGGGGGAGACCCTTCTTCTTTGCTGTCCTTATCTCATTCTAGTAGTTCAGTTACTCATCTAGGAGCTACCTAGCATGGGCCAACAGGCCTCCTGCGGTTATCCTCTCTTCTTATGTTCTTATGTTGTCTCTCCATTCCTAATAATTTGACTTATTCATAGTTTTCAACCTGCATTACGATTCTATTTTAGCCATTCAGGTGGTAAGGGAGCAGCTAAAAACGCCTCCACTCCCTTATCTCTAATTGGAGCTGACCAGGTGCTAATCAGCCCAACCCTCCACTTTCATCCCCCGTGGGAGAACCTACCCTCGGGGGACCGGCAATTTCCTCACTTAGGACTGAATAATCAACCCTTTCACTCCCTCTTCCAACCATACTCACGACGATAACGTGCAAAATAGCTCGAAACTACCATAAACATATAACAGAAATGTGTAAAAATATATATATTTTTTTTTTCAACCCAAACTAACGTATTATGTACCGAAATTATTCGATATCATCATATCTAATATATGCACAACATTCCAGCACCATTCACATTGTTTTGGGGGGTAAAAAAAATGATAACACGTGCGCTTCGCAGTGCGACAATAAACCACTGCGGCGGATATCCATTGCTGATATTTTTGCAACATAACACGCTCAACTGCAAGCCACGGAATGAGTCTAGGAAGCTGGGATTTACACTGTTAGGTGTGTCTAAACTTTCCTTTCAATATGGCAAGGGGAAAAAAAAAAATCAATTTTCGAAACTCCACAAAATGGCCCCCGGTGTCGGTCAGGGGCACAAGTAAAATTCTGGACCTACGGCCAAGGAAGAGTTAAGGAATATCTGAAGCCTGAGGGAAATCCAGACTCCATGAAATACATGAAAACTAACAAAGATCTGAAATCATAAACTTATATAAGAAATGAAACAGCCTGCAACAACAAAAAAAAAAAAAAAAAAAAAAAATGGAACAAGCTGAAACCTGAGGAAGAGACCAAGTTTCAGGAAGGCCTTTTACTGCAGTTAGAGAAGGTGCAGGAGATAAGGACTACAATTTAAAGCATTAAAAACTGAAGGAATTAACTGAAGCGAATGATTGGAAACGTGATATAATATTTTTGTGTCAAACTGTCAGGGAAGAAAGGGGGGAGGGGTAGCTATTTATGTAAAGGATTCATTAAACTGTTACAATAAAGCAGACATTAAAGTAAATAGGGACACAGAAAGTGTCTGGGTTGAAATTAGTAACAATAGGGAGAAATTAGTCTTAGGAGCAATTTACAGATCTCCTAAATTAAGTAGAGATGATAGTAAATACCTCTGGGAGGAAATTAGGAAAGCATCACAGTCCAGCTTAGCAATAATTGTTGGGGACCTTAATCTGCCAAGGATAGATTGGAGAAATCAGACAGGAGATGCAGAGTCAGAGGAATTTCTAGAGGTAGTACAGGATAATTTCCTTTATCAGTATATCAGGGAGCCCACCAGAGGTAATAATATACTAGATTTGGTTTTAGTTAATAAAGAAAATATCATTAGCGATATAGAGGTTGGTGGACGACTTGGTAATAGCGATCATGAAGAAATTAAGTTCAAATTTATTTGGGATGTCTGTTCCACTGAAAATACCTCCACCGTTCCTAATTTTCGTCTAGGAGATTTCGATGGCTTAAGAGCTTATTTTCGAACGGTATTCCACAGGGAGATTAGCTATTTGAGGGAATGCCAGGTCAGTGGGGATTCCCAGGTCATAGGTCAGGCACAGGAAGCACGTGGGGATGTCCGTCAGGTGTCTGTGAGGGGGGAGGTGGTAGATAGGAATGTAGTCCAGGTGACGGAAATTAACTCAGCTCCAGTACCAAACAGACGTTCAACCAGTGAGAAGTATAACGAGTTAATAAATATAATACACGGAGGCCAAGATAGATATATTCCTTCAAAACCGTTTAGAACTAACAATTCAGAACCAAGATGGTTAAACAACAGATTAAAATCTCTCATAGGACAAAGGAAAGGAATATATAGAAAAATAAAACGTGGAGAGGAACACTTACGTAACCGGTACACAATTTTAAATAGAGAAGTAAAGAGGGAGATAAGAAAAGCAAAGAGAAGTTATGAAATTAAGGTTGCAAGTGAATCAAAAGAAAACCCCAAGGGTTTTTATCAAATGTACCGAACGAAAAATAAAGATAGGATAGGACCACTCAGAACAGAATCAGGTGACATTACCAGTGAAGATAAAGAAATGTGCTCCATCCTAAATAATTATTTCATATCAGTATTCACCAAGGAAAATCTAAGCCTGGTCCCTCAAGCAGCAAATATTTACCATGAGAATACGGAAAATATTCTTAGTAAAATAACCATTAGTAAGGAGGACGTATTGAAAGAAATTAATAAGTTAAAACCTCAAAAATCGCCAGGTCCGGACGATATATACGCAAAAATTATAAAAGAAACCAAAGAAGAATTATGTCAGCCACTTTTAACGTTATTTAATGACTCTTTAAGTTCAGGAGAAGTTCCAGAGGCGTGGAAAACCGCAAACGTAGTGCCCATCTTTAAAAAGGGTGATAAATCAGCTGCGTCGAATTATCGTCCGATAAGTCTAACGTCAATAGTAGGAAAAATGTTAGGGTCAATTTTGGCAAATAGGATTAGAGAACAATTAGAAAGATTTAATCTTATAAACGAAAGTCAGCACGGATTCAGGCAAGGACGATCCTGCCTCACAAATTTGTTGTCATTCTACTCGGAGGTCTATGAGGCAGTAGATAGCGATAAAGCTTACGATGTTATTTATCTGGACTTTAGTAAAGCTTTTGATAGAGTCCCACACGAAAGGTTAGTTAGAAAGGTTCGAGCACACGGTATAGACGGCGATATCTTAAAATGGATAGAATCCTGGCTGAAAGGACGAAAGCAGAGAGTATTAATAAATGGAACTAAGTCGGACTGGGGATTAGTAACTAGCGGTGTACCACAGGGTTCAGTACTCGGTCCCTTATTATTTATCATATATATAAATGATCTAGACTTAGGAGTCAATAGCAGAATCAGCAAATTTGCCGACGATACAAAAATAGGGCGTATCATTAACTCGACTGACGATTGCCATAACTTACAAAAAGACCTCGATACATTGTCCAAATGGTCTAAAACTTGGCAAATGGAATTTAACGTTGAAAAATGTAAAGTACTTAACATAGGCAAGACCATTGGAGATACTAAATACAGCTTAGATAACAAAGAAATTAGCAAATCGGAATGCGAGAGAGATCTAGGAGTTATGATTAGGAACGACCTTAAACCTAGGCAACAGTGCATTAATGCGAGAAATAAAGCAAATAGGGTCCTAGGATTTATTTCGAGAAGCGTGAGCAATAGATCATCTAAAGTAATACTGAAACTTTATCTAGCATTAGTAAGGCCACATTTAGACTACGCAGTACAATTTTGGTGTCCTTACTATAGAATGGATATTAATTCGTTAAAAAATGTACAGAGAAGAATGACTAAAATGATACATGACGTCCGGAACCTGTCATATGAAGACAGACTGAAAAGACTAAGTCTGCATTCGCTAGAGAGGCGTACAGTAAGGGGAGACTTAATTGAGGTGTTTAAGTGGATGAATGGTATAAATAAGGGAGATATTAGCAAGGTACTTAAAGTAAGCATACAGGATAGAACTAGAAATAATGGTTTCAAACTAGAAAAATTCCGTTTCAGTAAGGAAATCGGTAGAAATTGGTTTGGTAATAGGGTAGTAGACGAATGGAATAAGCTACCTAGTAAAGTAGTTGCTGCCTCTTCCATTGAGAGTTTCAAGCATAGGCTAGATAAGCATATGACAAATAAGGGGTGGATATAGAATAAAGAAAATATTATAACCAATACTAATTCAAAAAAAATTTCTTTTCAGGTTACACTATGATAGTCTCTATTCTCCTTTCACACTTTCCTGTAAAATGTCCACGCCAGTTTTTCTATACGGCGTGGTGTTCTTTCTGACTTTTTCCTGCCGGCTTCGGCTGGAGGGTTTGGAGGGCGGGGGAGAGCCTTCTTCTTTGCTATCCTTATCTCATTCTAGTAGTTCAGTTACCCTTCTAGGAGCTGCCTAGCATGGGCCAACCGGCCTACTGCAGGTATCCTCTCTTCTTATGTTCTTATGAAGACTGTGGATGAGTAAAGGAATGTGAACTTCGAAAAGGCATGATGTATTCTAAAGTTGTGGAAGTCTGCTGAGATGCCCTCACTGTGGTAGAGGGAAGGAGAAAAAAAAAAAAAAAAACTGACGAAGGAAGTGGAGACTCGAGTTAAGGGTAACGCATTTACTATACGATCTCCCGTTAGCTGAATAAAGTTATCTTCAATATCACGAATAATAATTATGACGCCATCGTTCTTAAGGGGGTACTCAACAGTGAAATTGTCCCAAGTCCTTTCATTACGGGTTGTTTCCAAAGGTAAATACTGTCGTTACTAGAACATACAAAATCATATCCTAATGAAAACAATGGAGTGAATGTCTATTTGTTTCACTTCTTGACTTTCTTCTAAAATCAAGTAGCAGAAACAAGAATACTGACAATAAAAAATCGTATCGAAGAATGTTAAGAGGGGAAAGCCAAGTTATAATTTAGATTTAGTTACAAAGCAAGACTTTATCCATTTCTCAACCTTTTTTTTTTTTTTTTTTTTTTTTTTTTTTTGTAGGGAGGGGGAGCACTGCTGACGATTTTGTTGACATTAATTAATACTTTTGGTGCAAAAGGGTTGAACAGTGTCAAGTATCACGTCCACGATGATATTATTCAGTGCAGGGGAGACCGTTTCGTTGGTAGGAAATTGCTAGAAATCTACGATTGCTGCAAAAAAAAAAAAAAAAAAAAAAAAAAAAAAGTGCTACTTCACCCGTAGTATGAGTTTGAAGGCTACGTTACATTTAGTGTTGACTAATTACCTTATTACTCCTTATGGCAAGAGATATGGTAGTGGGTACATTGTAACAATGTGAAAGGAAAATGGTAAAAAGAAAAAAAAAGGGACCGGGAGTTTCATAAATAATTGGGAATTATAAGGATCAGTAGAAGCTATTAAAAAAGAAAAGACATGAAAATCAAAATCATAATTATGATCGGGTTATCAGTGTTAGAGAGAGAGAGAGAGAGAGAGAGAGAGAGAAGGAGCAAGAAGCGAGATGAAAATATTATAATAATTATCATGTGACAAAGTGGAAACTGTTCTCATTCACAGAAACAGTCATTGTCAGTTAGCTGTCAATAATAGCACACACACACACACACACACACACACACACACACACACACACACACACACACACCTTTACTCTGAGTTGTGTTCACAGCCTCGTGACTCAGTGGCACAAATTCTATCTCTGCACATTAAAGTAATTAGGCCAGGCTCACCACTGCAGTCGCTGCTGCTATTCAGTGCTACAATCACAACCACCACACTTAACACTCATCACTACACTTGCACCCACTACTACACCTACGCTCACAACTATCACCACTACAGTTACACCCACACCCAGAAACATTACTCCCATACCTACACTCACACATACTACCATTGCACCACTGGACGGTGGTAGCGACTATCAACCACTTAATGTAGTGATGTCTACGTCTTCCTTTAGGTTTATCTTTCCTTTTCTGTGTATGGCCACCTCTCTTCCTATTTCTCCCATCCTTCCTGTCACTTTGCATCAAACCTCCTACTACTTGAGATTGCTCTTCACTGAGTGAGAAGCCTAATAGTTTTCTGTTACCCAGGAAACAGTTTACAACGGTTAATGGTAACCATATAACCAAATAACGGGGTGATGTGGAGCCTGCTATGGAGTCTTATGTTAACTGGATGAAGAAGCGCAAATGCGACCTCCATCTGGAATCAAACCTCCACGCTCTTCTCCGTACTTCACTATAGCTGGGAAAAAAAAAAAAAAAAAAAAAAAAAGGTTAACCGCACAGGATGGCCATGCAGGGGCGGTTGCTTGCCTGTTGTTGATGGGTCTGCTCGGCCAGACACACTGGGGTTACTCAACAAAAACAATCCCTACACCTCTATCATTGCACCTGCACCAACTACCTGTACACTACACCCACTACCACTGCGCCTTATTCCACTGCTACTACGCCTACACATCACTACAGTTACTATCACTACCATTAAATCTAGTCTACACCCATAACCACTACCACTGCTCTTACACCACAATGCTACAGGTATACCACTAAACCTTCAACAATACATCACCACCAACACTCCTACACCTACTGTACACAATTACAGCTGCGCCCATAAGACACCCTCCTACAACACACACACACACACACACACACACACACGTATTTATGTTACTGTTACTGCTAATTCGACTGGGTTACCACAACTAGCAGCACGAATGCAATTACTGTTATCGCTTCTACTAATACATCTGTTACCTGTACCCTAGAACTGCCAACTGCAGTCCTCCTCATTCCATGCGCATGCATGCTGTAGGATGATATAATATTATCTTTACAATTCATTATAATTACCATAACTATGCGCTTCCGCTAAATTAAATTATATAAATTTTAATGATTATGAATTTCGTCATCATCATCATCCCCATCATCGTTATTATCATCCTCATCCTCCTTATCATCATTAGCATACATCATCATCAGTACCAACTTTTGCAGTTACCTTAATGAAATGGATTGGATTCAAAAGTAGTATTAAAAAGGCACAAGAGAAAAAGAATTATCTCCATATGCATATTAAAAAAGCACAAGAGTAAGAGAATTTTCTTCCTATGCATATTTGATTTCTTTATGCATATTTGATATTAGAAGGCTATAATAAATTCTGAATCCTGAAACTTTCGATTTTTTTTTAACATATAATTTTTTCCCCCACATCCGCGTTCAGGGATCCAGAGCGGATGGTAAGTCTTAGGCGGCGCGCTCGAGTGTGTGCGTGTTAAATAAATAACTCAAGCAGTTTTTGTCGGATTTAAACGAAACTTGGCGGAAGGACAGCCCGCAAGGAAACTTCTTGTGTGTGTGTGTGTGTGTGTGTTTCCAGAAAGTATTAATAAATGGAACTAAGTCGGATTGGGGATTAGTAACTAGTGGTGTACCACAGGGTTCAGTACTCGGTCCCTTATTATTTATTATATATATAAATGATCTAGACTTAGGAATCAGTAGCAGCATCAACAAATTTGCCGACGATATGAAAATAGGGCGTATCATTAACTCGACTGACGATTGCCGTAACTTACAAAAGGACCTCGATACATTGTCCAAATGGTCTAAAACCTGGCAAATGGATTTTAACGTTGATAAATGTAAATTACTTAACGTAGGCAAGACCATTGGAGATACTAAATACAGCTTAGATAACAAAGAAATTAGCAAATCGGAATGCGAATGAGATCTAGGAGTTATGGTTAGTAACGACCTGAAACCAAGGCAACAGTGTATTAATGCGAAAAATAAAGCAAATAGGGTCCTAGGATTTTTTTCGAGAAGCGTGAGCAACAGGTCATCAAAAGTAATACTACAACTTTACCTAGCATCAGTAAGGCCACACTTAGACTACTCAGTACAATTCTGGTGTCCTTACTATAGAATGGATATTAACTCATTAGAAAATGTACAGAGAAGAATGACAAAAATGATACATGATGTTCGGAACCTCTCATATGAAGACAGACTGAAAAGACTAAGTCTGCACTGGCTAGAGAGGCGTAGAGTAAGGGGAGACTTAATTTAGGTGTTTAAGTGGATGAAGGGTATAAATAAGGGAGATTTTAGCAAAGTACTTAAAGTGAGCATACAGGATAGAACTAGAAGTAATGGTTTCAAACTAGAAAAATTCCGTATCAATAAGGAAATAGGTAGAAATTGGTTTGGTAATAGAGTAGAAGACGAATTGAATAAGCTACCTAGTAAAGCAGTTGCTGCCTCTTCCATTATGAATTTCAAGCATAGGCTAGATAAGCATATGACAAATAAGGGGTGGGTATAGAAAAAAAAAATCTTATAACCAATACTAATTCATACTTTTTCCTTTTCAGGTTACACTACCATAGTCTTTACTATCCTTTCACACTTTCCTGTAAAATGTCCACGCCAGTGTTTCTATACAGCGTGGTGTTCTTTCTGACTTTTTCCTGCCAGCTTCAGCTGGAGGGTCTGGAGGGCGGGGGAGAGCCTTCTTCTTTGCTGTCCTTATATCATTCTAGTAGTTCAGTTACTCTTCTAGGAGCTGCTTAGCATGGGCCAACCGGCTTACTGCAGTTATCCTCTCTTCTTTTGTTCTTATGTTCTTATGTTCAATATATTAAAGGTTAAGGTCTCATGGGTAGGTCAAATGTTGAACGAGCAAAATCATTTTAAACACTTCTTATTTTAATGTAGATGAAACTTCGGCAATGACTGAGGGTAACGCCAGAATGAAGTGAATCAGTTTTGGGAATAATTAGTCAAAGGATACGGTCACAGGGCTAGGTTAACATTCGACGTGGGTATATGTGGTTGTTCATAAAGTAACAACAACAACAACAAAAAGTGAAGATTTTTAAAACAATATTTCAAAGGTCAAGGTCACAAAGCGAAGTCAACTAAAACAGTTTTTATCTTATTTAGATCAAACTTCGGGGAGACAGAAGACACGAAAAAATCGCAGGATTTAGTTTCGAGAATATTCAGTTATAGATCAAGGTCACAGTGGAAGGTCAAAAATCAAGGTCACAGAGTCAAACCAGCTCAAAGATTTTTTATTTGAATTGAGACAAACTTGGAAGAATTGATAAAAGGTCAGGCAAGAATACGAGATTTAATTCTGGAAGCAGTCAAAGATCTAGATAACAGAGCAACACTATAATTTGAGCTCTGTGTATGTATGTGAACAAAATAACTAAAAGAGTTTTGATCTGGATTAGGTCTGACTTGGTGGATATGTTGAGGATCACCCACGAGGTTGACTTTTTTTTTTTTTTTTTTTTTTAACAAGAGGTCAAATTTAAGGGTCACATGGCAAGGTCAACAGTTATCATCTGTCTTATGGGAGTCTGAATTAAACGGTTTGGATATAACCTACTGTATACCAACCATTTCACGCATGGGAAATTTCAATGCAAAACTTGGCAAATCGAAAAATCGAGAGGCATGTATGAGAAAATATGGAGTACAAGAGAGGAATGACATGTAAAGCAGTGGTAAATGTTTCTGAAATGTGTAACATAATGATGAACACATTCTTCAGCCAAGGAATGGGGAGAAAATGAACTCAAAGAAGCCCACATGGAGAAACACGAAATGAAATAAACTTCATTACAGCAGGTAAGAACAATACAATCACTAATGTCGCAGTTATCAACAAAGTTAATATAGGAAGTGATCATAGAATGGTGAGTTGCACAACCAGATTCGATGCCAGAAGTGAAAGAAAGAAGCTGTTTCAAAATAAAAGGATATGCCCAATATAAGTAGCCACAAAAAACAGCTGCCTTTCAGTTAGCATTAACGAGCATAGTTCAGGTTTTTGCTTATACAGACTGAGACACTGGTAAGCTGAACAGAGGAGTAACAAAAGTGCTGAGGGAGACAGCGGAGGTAGCAAGCAAAGGTAATACATCCAAAACCAGCAAGTATTACAAAACGACCCTCGAGCTCATGAAAAGAAAAAAAGAGATGAAAGTAAAAACAAAGAAAGATGAAATAGAAAGAGCAGGAGTAGATAGGCTTAACAACAAGAAACAGGGAAGAAAACAGGAGTGAATCATGAACTATTTCAAAGAAATTATGAAGAATGGAAATTCTGAATCAGGTCCGATGCAAAATGGAATTAGGAAAGCAACATAGTATATCGATGAAAGACAAAAATGGTGGTCATTAAGTGTAGAAAGAAGACTGCGAAGAGCTGAAGAATTTTACAAAGAACTGTATGCATCAACAGCTCACTTTTCGGCTGGCACAAGGGAAGTGCCAGAGGTAACACCAGATGAAGTGGACTTTTCTCTTAAAAGTACAAAAAGAGGAAAGAACGCAGAAGATTCAATAGTAGCAGATATAGTGTTGGATGCAAGAGTAGAAGTTCAATGACAACTCGCCCACTTATTTACTCAGTGTACAGAGAAGAAGAAAATTCACTGAACATGGTGTAATGCAATAGCTACCGTATTTTGCTTGGCAAGAAAGGCAGTTCAAAAGATATTAGTAACTACCGACATTTTAGTCACAAACCCTGCATTATAGTCCTTACGTACAGAAAAACAAATTTGAAAAAAAAAAAAAAAAAAAAAAACCGTGAGCAGGCAGGATTCCGAAGCGGGTATTCGACTACAGATCATCTACACACAGTGAATAAGCTAACTGAGAAAACTACAGAATATAGTTAACCGCTATCCTAAGTGTTCTCGATTACGAAAAGGCTGTCAGTTCAGTGGAGCACATAGCTACTGTAAATTCACTGCAGGAACAAGCAGATAACGAGAACATCGTAAAACTGCTCGATAACATATAAAGAGGGAACTGCCATAGTTAAGTTACATAAGACTCAGGAAAAAAAAAAAAAATGAGAAAGGCATGTGTCAAAGAGATACAGTTTCACCAAATATATTTACAGCATGTCTTGAAAGTATTTCCAGAAAGCTGCCATGGAAGAACAAAGGAATATTTTCAGATGGAGAATACTTAAACCATATGAGATTTGCAGATGACGTTGTCCTAATCTCAGAAACAGCATAGACATTCCAAGAAATGTTAAATGACCTAAATGGGGAGAGTTTCAACTTAGGGCTAAAGATGAACCAGAGTAAAGCTAATGTTTAATTCAAATACACCAAAAAGTGTCATCAAAATAAATGATGAAATTGTTGAAGAAGTCAAGGAGTACAACTACTCGGGGCAAATACTAAAACTAATGAAAGACCATGATAAAGAAATAAAATGATGCGTTGCAGTGGGGTGCTTCTGAAAAACTTAGTATTCCGGTAGATGTCGCCACCATTGAGACAAACACATTCCCCGCGCTATTTAAAAAGGATATTTTTGTTAAAAATCTACACTGTTGTGTGAAACTGAATCATAGTAATGTCATATACCGTAATATAAATAATACAAATAGAACACGTATATATAACCTAGGGTGAATTGTTTATATTTATCATAAACAGAAATTAAAATATCACTGATGGCATATGATGGCAACCCTCCATTTCAGTGGTCCTACATTATTTAATTTCTGCTCCATTTAGTACGAGTTTGGTTCTTAATACATAGTTTGTTCAGACCGTAAATTACGCCTAATGGGTATCTTGACTCATTCAGTCTCTATGTGGGCAGATATTTAATGTTCAGTAAATACTGGGACTCAACATTTTGCTCACTCCCTTGACCCAAGCACACAAGACAGTCCAGTGTTTAGCTTTTTCACGAGAGATTTTTTTTCAAAACAAACGCACGAGGACTAATGCTTAAAATAATACATTTTAGACTACTTACGGTCTGGTTAGGTTAGAGAAAGTAAGATACTGTAATTGCTTTGGAGGGTCTGAGGTAACAACACCACGGCCTTCTCAAACCGTGGCAGCACGAGTCTTGTGGTGTGGGTGGGTGAAGGGAGTTAGCAAAATGTTGAGTCCCAGTATTTACTCAACATTAAATTTCTGCTCACATAGAGACTGAATGAGTCAAGATACCCACTAGGCGTAATTTACAGTCTGAACAAACTATGTATTAAGAACCGAACTTGCAGTAAATGTAGCAGAAATTAAATAATGTAGGACCATTGAAATGGCGGGTTGCCATCATATGCAATCAATGATATTTTAATTTCCGTTTATGATAAATATAAACAATTCACGCTAGGTTATATATACGGGTTCTGTTTTTACTATTAATATTACGGTATATGACATTACTGTGTTTAACAGTTTCACACAACAGTGTAGATAATGCTTTTTAAATAGCGCAGGGAATGTGTTTGTCCCAATGGTGGCGACATCTACCGGAATACTAGCTTTGAAAGCACCCCATTGGGTGGAAACCTTTCGGATAAACATAAAGACACATTGAAAAGTAGCTTTCTAGTATGTATGAAACAAAAAGTGTTTCATGAATGTAAAATTCCATGTAAGACGTACGGCTGTGTGGCCTGGAAACTGACAAAATCAGTGGATTATAAACTAATCCGTTTTGAAAGTGCAATAGAAAGGTCAGTGTTGGGAATATCTTTGAGAGACAGGAAGAGAGAAACTTGGGTGAAAGAGCAGACTGAACTGACAGACATTATAGAAATTATAATGGAACAGAATTGAAGATGGGCAAGTCGTGTAACAAGAATAAAGGAGAGCCAGTGGAGCAAGAGGCTGACTGACTGGACTCCAGGAGATTATAAGCGTAGCAGAAAAAGGCCAAACAGGAGGGGGAGAGATGAGATAGAGAAGTTTGCAGGAAAAACCTAGCAGAGGCTGGCTCAGTCAAGGAATTCGTGGAAAAGGTTGGAGAGGCCTTTGTTTGGCAGTGGACATGCAGTGGTTGCTGCTGCTGCTGCTGCTGCTGCTGCTGATGATGATGATAATAATATTGAACCATTTCACAATAACATGTCTCCCCTAAACTGCACAGAGATTGTAACAAATGATGTCATCGTAGTGTAGCAATTTAATATTACCTTTCTTATTGCTCCATTTATATGACAAGGACTTCATTATTTCCCCCCCCCCCCATACCTTTCTTCCTGAGCAAAACATATCGTTGATAATACCCTGTCCTTAATTGTTGCACACCTTCCTCAGTGTCAGTATGTATTTTGTATAAAAGTTTAGTCAGCTTAGAACAAACCTCTATAAGCGTTGTGATTTGAGACAATAGCTGTGAACATTTTTAATTTAATACTAAGAGTAGACTGTAGCACCAGTCGAGCAGGGCAGTACTCCTGAGATGGATGGAAAGCTGATGACAGGGAGTGCTGGAGCTCCCATTTCATCAGTCCTCAGGACTAGCTCCTGACCATCCCCCTTTGCTGAACTTTTTCAGTGTCTCAGTTACACAGAGAGTAAGCCAGCATGCTCTCCAATACAAATTTCTCTATGTACACCAAACTACATACACAGTACACACTACACTTCCTTTTCCAAAAATCAAAAAAATAATGGCATCTAGTCACTCAGCCTTGGAGTCCCCAAGGGGGCGGGACAATAAATGCCTCCACCTTCCGCCCTTCTCCCTGTGTCGAATTGAGCTGCCTGGAACCACTGTCTGACCCACTTCTTCTGCATTTCTGCAACATTCGTGGCCTTTCCTCTAACTTTTGCTCTGTTGAGCACCAACTCTCCTCCTCTAAACCTCACTTTCTCTTTCTAACTGAGACTCAGCTGTCTGATGCAACTGACAGTAAACCCTTTTCTGTATCCTCCTACTTTCTCTATACTCATTTCAAAGCCAAAGGTGGCTGTTGTGTATATATACGCAAAGACTTATCTTGCTCTCGTGTTCCTGAACTCGATTCTTTTGAATTCTCTACATTCTGGCTTCGGCTTTCCTGTCATTCTCTGACTAATTATATCTGTGCTGTTTACTTATCCCCTAATTCTACTGACTATCAAAAGTTCTTCGACTATCTTACTTCTATGATGGAATACATTCTTTCCATTTCTCCTTTCTCTGAAATCTCCATTTTAGGAGATTTCAATGTTCACCACCACCTTTGGCTCTCCTCTCCTTTCACTGATCCACCTGGTGAAGAAGCCTACATCTTTTCTATTCTAAATGACCTAGAGCAGCTTGTACAGGACCCTACCCGTATCCCAGACCGCCTTGGAGAGAGCTCCAACATACCTGACCTCTTCCTTATGACTAATTCTTCTGCTTACACTATTAATCTTTTCTCTCCATTGGGCTCCTCTGATCACAACCTTATCACCTTAACCTGTCCTATCACTCCGGTACGGCCTGTGGACCCTCCAGGGAAACGTTGTCTGTGGCATTTTGGAGCCGTGGACTGGGAGGCCCTCAGGCAGTACTTCTTTGGTTTTCCCTGGAATGATTATTGCTTCCATGGTCGGGAGCCATCTGAGTGTGCCTTGCGCATTACAGAGGTTATTCTCTCAGGCATGGAAGCATACATTCCTTTCTCGTATCCTTTGTCTGATGCAAGAATGCCTTGGTTTAATCACACTTGTTCTAATGCTGTCCACAACAAGGAGAAGGCCTACAAAAGGTACCGGAGCCAACCCACCCCTGAATCACATTATCTTTATGTTTCTGCCCAGACTCATGCTAAGTCTGTTCTTTGCTCTGCTAAAAATAATTTCATCCGTACTAAATGCTCTCAACTCTCTAACTCGAATTCTTCCCGCTCCTTCTGGCACCTTGCCAAAAACCTTTCTAACAACTTTACCTCATCATCCTTCCCTGCTCTTTTCTACTCTGATGGTTCTGTAGCTATTTCTTCTACTGATAAAGCAGATCTCTTCACACAGACTTTCTCCTCCAATTCCACCTTAGACAATTCCGGTGCTGTTCCTCCATCACTTCCCCCCACTGACTTCCTCATGGCTGACATTAAAATTTCTTCAGCTGACGTATTTTCTCCCATCACTGACCTCAGTACTAACAAGGCATATGGGCCTGATGGAGTTCCTCCTGTTGTTCTCAAATACTGTGCTTCTGTGCTTACACCCTGCCTAGGCAAACTCTTTTGCCTATGTCTGTCAACTTGTACCTTTCCTTCTTGCTGGAAGTTTGCTCTTATTCAGCCAGTCCCAAAGAAGGGTGACCACTCCCAACCCTCCAACTATCGTCCAATTGCTTTAACATCCTGTATTTCAAAAGTCATCGAGTCAATTCTCAATAGAAACGTTTTAAGGCATCTTTCCTATCACAACCTTCTTTCTGATCGTCAGTACGGGTTCCGTCAGGGGCGCTCCACTGGCGATCTTCTCACCTACCTTACAGACTCCTGGTCATCCTCCTTTCGGGACTTTGGCGACCATTGCACTTAACATCTCAAAGGCTTTCAATCGAGTCTGGCATAAATCTTTAATTTCCAAACTGCCTTCTTACAGTTTCTATCCTTCTATCTGTGCCTTCATCGCTAGCTTCCTTTCTGGTTGTTCTATAGCCCCTGTTGTAGATGGCCATCGTTCTTCTCCTAGATCTATCAGCAGTGGTGTTCCTCAGGGCTCTGTCCTATCACCAACTCTCTTCCTTTTATTCATCAATGACCTTCTAAGCTGTACATCTAACCCTATCCACTCATATGCTGATGACTCCACCCTTCACCTTTCCATTCGGTTCCCGTAACGCCCATCTCAGCAGTTACTTCAACAAACAAGGGGTGAGGCTATGGCACGCCTAATGTCTGACTTGGCTCGTATCTCTGACTGGGGTAAAAATAATATGGTTGTTTTTAATGCATCTAAGACTCAGTTCTTACACCTATCAACCCGACAAAATCTTCCACAGGTATACCCACTAATGTTTAATAATATTCAGCTTAATCCTGCATCATCCTTGAACATGCTTGGGGTTTCATTTACTCAAGACTTATCTTGGAAAGATCATATTATATCTCTTGTAAAATCTGCTTCCAAGAGATTAGGTGTGCTAAGCCGACTCCGTTCTTTCTTTACCCCTGCACAATTGTTGACTCTATACAGGGGTTTTATCCGCCCCTGTGTGGAGTACAACTCTCATGTGTGGGGAGGCTCCCCAAATACAGCTCTTCTCAATAGGGTGGAGTCAAAGGCTTTTCATCTCATTAACTCTCCTCCTCTTACTGACTCCCTTCAACCTCTGTCTCTTCGCCGCACTGTTGCATCTTTATCTCTTTTCTATCGCTACTTTAATGGTCACTGCTCCTCTGAACTGTCTGCATGCATTCCTCCACTTCTACGACGGGCGCGTAGCACCCGTCTAGCAGCAAATTCTCATCCCTTTTCTGTCCAACTCTCTAATGCAAGAGTTAAGCGTTACTCCCAGTCCTTCATTTATGCAACAGGTCAACTCTGGAACTGTCTCCCTCTGTCTGTATTTCCTGCTGCCTATGATCTCCAGTCTTTCAAACGCAGTGTGTCCAGGCATCTCGAAATGATCGGAGCTTGAATTTGGCTCTCTATTGTATATTGTTTTTCTCTTGGGGGGAACTGTTATTGCGGGCTCATGGCCTTTGGTTCCTTCTTCCTCGCATAAAAAAAAAAACTTTTCGTATTTCAAAAACCATGATTTTAACTAATTACTGTCCTCAGCTTAGGAGAGAATTGTATTCCATTGCTATAGCCATTTCTGTAATAAATAGCCAAGCTGTTTCGTATCGTTCGTAGGCTATCGTTTTTAACTACCCCACATGATTGCATGCGTTGGCCTTGGCCACCTAATAGCGGGTTTCCACGCTACTCGATCTCTAGCAGCCTTTCTGTTCAGTCCCTTATCCCTGAGGTCACACTTATGACCACGTCCCAGGCCAGGTCTATTTCGGTCTGCCTCAATTTGCTTTATTTATTTATTCATGGTACCTTCTGGAGATGTATTCAGGTTAGGAGTGACCTGTGGCAGTTAAGTGGTTAGCTCCGTCTTAATTATTTAGAGCCAGTAGTCACCACTGTCAACTGTCAACACTGCAGTCAATCAGCCCTTCACTCTGCCATAATATTCAGCAACAATACGTTCATTTGCCATTACTGGAATTCCTTCCATAATTTCACAACCATCATTATGGGCCTTTTCCATAACAGATATGTTTGGACATTAAAAAAAAAAAAAAAAAAGGCCCCAGCATGGCAAGCCTCACTTGGAATGAATGGAGCTTGGCAAGAATTCCATAGTAACCTGTCAAACAGCTCATATATTAAAGAAATGACCGCTCTTCCAATTTCTTCTTGACAAGTGTTATTCCAGTGTTAATCTGTCATTAGTAATGACCATTCAGTATGGAGACATGGCAGTTTTTGGACAAGATAAAATGAAAGAGTTCTCCATCACATCAGTCTTCATTACCTTTACCACAAACATCATCGTATATTATCACATTATAACTACAGCCACCGCAAGATCCATCTCCACAAAAGCAACAACTGTCGTAGGCACCACCACAAGCGATCACTTTTTCCACCGCCATTACACGAACCACCACCAATTCTGAATGTACAGCTTTGGAAATGTTTATACTTACCATCAGTTTTGCGGCAGTTACCACTACAGCTAACGTTACCACTACTACAAGAATTATTACCACAACTTTCACTGTCATCAGTACAGTAGATACTACCGCAAATAAACCATTAAAACACACACTACTACTAAAATACTTATCACCACCGCAACAACAGTAATTACAGTAACCATAATATACATGGACAGGTTACTACTACTCATCTACGTGCAGACGAGTGACACAGAATAGTTTAGGCATATGACTTTCATTAACACAGTCGTCAGTGATCCACCACAAGACCTACATGTATGTCATGAAAAACCCTTGTTAAGACGTCACACAAGGCTAAGCAAATTTTCAATAAGTTTTGAACGCTAGAAATAAGCGCCGAAGCCTTTAGATGGAGCGGTGTGCTATACTTTAGTCGCTTTTTCAGTCAATGACCAGAGCCGGATGCAATACAGTACTACCTACTAAAGAAACCGCCACTACAACTGTTGTCACCTGGCACCTGCAACATCACCAATAAAATAAGTACCACCATACGAACTACCAACATAACATCTACCACCACACCTGTAACCAACACAACAAATATTACCACCACGTTAACACCACCTCAGCAACTACATCAGCAACACTACCATCGCCATAGCGCCACGATAAGAATGATCAGGATTACCATGATTGCCACTGACGACCATAACCGAAACAATGCAACCCAATATTAGAGCTGCAACCACTACAATACTTGATCACCAGTATAAATACCTCCAGCACCAATCACAACCTCCGAACCATAAAAACTATAGCTTTCAACACCACATATGCGAACACATCACCACCACAACAACAGCATACCACCAACACCATCACCACGGCCACTTCCACCACCAACACAATAAAACAAAAGCAACAAAGACGTCGACGACGACAGCACGCACCTGCCACCACGACCTTCACCACAACAACAAAAATACCAACAAATGACGGTACACACACACACACACACACACACACACACTACCACAACATTAACAGCAATAACAATAACGTCAATATTAACAACACTATCACAGCTACTAGCGGTCACCACCACCGCCATCAAAATTACCAATAACACCAACAAAATTACACCATCTCCAACACAACTACAACGCCATCACAAATATCCAACAGAAAACCCCGCCACCACCACCACAGACAACAATAGCAGCAACAACACAACTGACATTATTTACCACCACCAACACAACCAGAACTAAATTTCAACTAGTCATAAAGCACAGCCACTCCGAACCCTGAACTTTAATTATGACCCATGACCTTGACCTTGGATCCATCTGCAAGAAAATCGTTCTCATACAACGCTGGATCGACCTGCAAAATATAATTGCATCTTTATACGACCACTGAACCAACCTACAAAGTAAAACTGCATCCTCATACATCCTTGGATCTAGCTACAAAATAATATTACTTTCTCATACGACCTTATATCAGCCTGAACAAATATAGAATCCCAGTCTCATATATCTTTGAACCAATCTGCATCAAAACAGATTCACTCTCTCATGACAGCGCATAATACAGGTGTGCCATGTTTGATCCAAACAGTATTTGGTATTAATGAGATCTTTTATCATAGGTTCACAATAATATGCATACCTAGATACACAGAAACTGACTAAGTCCAAATGGTGTACGACTTTGGAGCCACTGACAAGACACTGAAGGCAAACGAGTTCAAAGACATATTAGTACTCTTAACTGATCGTCTATCTGTTTTCTCTAGTTATTTGTTTCTGTCTTTATACCTGTCTGTCTGATTTCTGTATTGTCTGTTTCTCTACCAGATCACACACGACCTAATGAAAGGATGAAAAGAAAGGTTTGTGGTGATGCATGTTAAAAGTAAGAGTACTGTTAGCTGATGCCAAATCCCCTAGACGTGAAGAATGTAGTTATAATTAATACTCTCCATATCGTAGCCGTTTCAATATGATGATGTCGTTTTTTATTCACAATGGTGCCTCCAGATAATATTTTTCTAGTTGAGAAAGGCATCTCGTGTTAGTAAATCAATGAAATTTATATCTAATGTTTCTAATTCGAAAACAAATCTACCCCCCCTGGGGGTAGTTTTTTTTTTTTTCAAGAATACTCCCCCAGTATCCCTGCTTGTCGTAAAAGGCGACTAAAAGGGTTGGCGGAGGGTTAGTGCCCCTCCCCGGAAAACAACTAACTAAAAAGACAAACAATAAGCCTCGGACAAGGACTGACCAAAAGATGACGACCACGGACCGGACAAAGGACATGGTAATTGGAACTTGGAATGTAAGGGGAGCGAATAATGAGGTGAAAGAGAGAGAGATTGTCCAGGTGCTTGAGGGTGCGAAAGTTGATGTATGCGGAATAACTGAAACGAAATGGAGAGGTGAGAGTGTGAGAGAATGGGCGTATGGATGGGGTATATGTGCAGGAGTAGGTGAGAATGAGAGGGCAAAAGAAGGAGTATGTATAGTTGTGAGTAAGGGATGGAAGACGAGCATAAGGGAATATGGATCAGTTGGGCCAAGGATTGTGTGGGTAAGATTGAAAGGTGGAATACAAATGTGGGCGATTGTGTGTGTGTATGCACCAACGCAAGATCGTGCAAGCAGAGTGAGAGAAGAGTTCTGGACAAATGTGGAAGTGTGCATGGAAAAGTTTGGAAGGAATGAGAGAGTGTTTTTCATTGGTGATATGAATGGTAAAATATGGAATGTGAAGGTGGATGGAATAGTTGGTGAGTGGGGTGTGCCTGCTGAGATAGATGAGAATGGCAGTGCGTTAGTGGACATTTGTGCTGGGAGGGGGTTGGTGATAGCCAATACCCTCTTCAGGCACAAAATAATCCACAGGTATACATGGCGAGTGATGAGAAGGGTGGGTGATGAACTAAATGAAAAGAAGGCAATGATTCATTATGTCTGTGTGGATGAAAGGATGTGAAGATGTGTAATGGATGCAAGAGCTTATAGAGGTTGGGGGAGTGGACTCTATGACCACTACTTGGTGGTGGCCAGAATCAAGGTCCAATTAGGATGGAGAAATAGAAGAAGGGAAGGACGGGAAGAAGGAGTATTTGTAAGGAGAGTGGAAAGGTTTCAAGAGGATGAGAAAAAGGCAAATTATAAGAGTGAAGTGGAGGAAAGATTGGACAAATATGAATTGGAGCAGATGGGGGACATGGAAGGTGTGTGCAGGATATTTACAGAAGAAATATGTGCACCATATGATGCGGTGTGTGGGATGAAGAGAAGACAGAGGGGTGTGCAAGGAACAGTGTGGTGGAATGAAGAGGTGAGACAAGCTGTGGCACAAAAGAAGAAAGCATACAATGAATGGATGAGAAATAGAGGCGTGGAAGAAGTTGAGAGGCGGAAGAGAGAGTTATATGTAGAAAGAAAGAAAGGTGAAAAGATTAGTAAGAGAGAGTAAGAAGAGAACGGATGAGGAATTTGGAAGGAACTTGAGTGTAAAGTGGAGGGACTGTAAGAAAATGTTCTGGAAAGAGGTGAAAAGAGTAAGACAGGGTGGAAGTGAAGTTAGCAGGGGAGTGAAAGATAAAAATGGTAGATTACTAGTGGAGAAGGGAGAAAAGTGAGCAGATGGAGAGAACACTTTAAGGAATAGTTGAACATAGAGGATGGAAGCAATGCGAGTATAAGTGGCTGCGGAATGGCTGGGAGGAGGAGGGAGGTGGGAAGACAGGAAGAAATCAGTAGGATAGAAGTCGTGGAAGCAATGAAGAAAGTTAAATTGGGGAAAGCCCCAGGAATTGATGGAGTGCGTGGTGAAATGCTGAAGTATGGGGGAGAGATAGTAGTAGAATGGATGTGGAAAATGTGCAGATTGGCCTGGGAGGAAGGTAAAGTCCCGGAGGATTGGAAGTCAGGTATAATTATTCCCTTGTACAAAGGAAAAGGGGAAAAAGAAGTGTGTGGTAATCATAGGGGCATCTGTCTTCTTAGTATAAAAGGAAAAGTGTATGGTAGGATACTTATTGACAGAGTTAGAGAAAGAACAGAGGAATTAGTTGGAGAAGAACAGGGAGGCTTGAGGAAGGGAAGAGGTTGTGTAGATCAGATATTCATTCTTAGATCTTTAGTGGAAAAGTTCCTAGAGAATGGAAAGAAGTTGTATGCGACCTTCATGGATCTGGAGAAAGCATATGACAGGGTGGATAGACAAGGATTGTGGAAAGTATAAAGAATATATGGAGTAGATGGGAAGTTGTTGAGTGCTGTGAAGATTATGTATGATGGTGCTAAGGCTGCAGTGAGTGTGGATGGTGAACTGAGTGAATTTTTCTCTTTGAAGGTTGGGTTGAAACAGGGATGTGTCATGTCTCCATGGTTGTTCAATCTGTACATGTATGGGGGTAATAAAACAGGTACAAGGTAGGGTAGTGGATGTTGGAGTGGCCCTGGTGAGAGAGGGTAGTGTTTGGAAACTCCCTGTACTGTCGTTTGCAGATAATACTGTATTGTTGAATGAAGACGAAGGAGAGCTGCAAGGCTTGGTGGATGAGTTTGAGAGAGTGTGTAAGAAACGGAATCTAAAGGTGAATGCAGGGAAGAGTAAAGTGATGGTCTTTGAGAGAGGTAAAGTCAGTGAATGTACAGCGAGGTTGGATGGTGAGGAAATGGAAAATGTGAGTACGTTTAAGTACTTGGGTAGTGTGATGAGTAATGATGGAGGTTTGGAGGGTGAAGTGCTTGAATGGGTACAGCAGGGAAGAAAGGTTGCTGGTTCCTTGAAAGCAGTGATAAGAAGCAGGGAAGTGAGCATGGAAGTGAAAAAGTTACTACATGACAGTATTGTGATACCAACTCTAACATATGGAAGTGAAGCTTGGACGTTGCTGGAAGGACACAAGTCAATAGTGAGAGCAGTGGAAATGAGTTATTTAAGGGGAGCCTGTGAACTCACATGAAGAGACAGGCTGACAATTGAGGATATAAAGGACCATTGTGGTGTGGATGTGGATGTGGTAGGAAGCTTCAGGAGGAATACACTGAGGTGGTTTGGCCATGTGGAGAGGATGGAGGGTGAAAGACTGATGAAGAGAGTGTATGTGAGTGAGGTGGAGAGGATTGGGTGGAGAGGTATATGAGAGAGGGGGGTGTGAGTTGGGAGCGGGGCAATGAAATGGCAGGGGATAGGGCGACGTGGAGGCGATTTGTTTGTGGCCACCCCGAACGGGATTGAGGCGTCTGGCAATAGATAGATAGATAGATAGACATTAAGTGTAAAAAGAAACTTTCTCGGTATAAATGTAATATTTAAATGAGTATGGACGGTTTCAATCTCATTTGTGCAGAACTCCAAGATATGTAGAAGTATGAGGAGTAGATTGTAGCACCAATCGAACAGGGAAGTACTCCCGAGGTGGATGGCAAGATGGTGAAAGGGAGAGCTGGAGCTCCCGTTTCACCAGCCCTCAGGACTTGATCCTGACCATCTCCCCTTGCTGAACATTTTCAGTGCATTCATTTACACAGAGTAGGGCAGCATGCTCTCATAATACCTCTACCTTCAACTGTCTACACTACACTACAAGCACATAACATATCACACCTTCTGTTCACTGTCTTAGTAATGGCCGCTGCAATGTTAATATTAAATGAGGTGGTACCTCGGATTGCCACCACCGGTAAGGTAGGGCTGGCGGCACAGGGTCCTCCCGGTCACCATCAAGCGATTCTGCCGGCAGCGACTGTTGCTATTTCCGGTAATGCTCATCAGCGAAAAAGTGAAAGTGTAGCCTTACTCTTCACCAACATCTGCGGTCTTACCATAAATTTAAACTCAGTTCATTTTTTCCTTCAGTCCCTATCCCCTTTGGCCCTTTTCCTCACAGAACCACAAATCTTACCCACTACTGATATATCCCCATTTTGTTTTCCTGGTTACCATCTCCTTACAAACTACCGTAACAAGGGCAGCGCCTATTGTTATATCAAATCCCAATATGCAGTTGACACTATTTTAAACTTCACTTCACCCAGTTTTAATTACTCATTATATAAACTAAATTGTCAAAATATTACCAAATATATTTGTGTAGTTTATCACTCCCCCAATGCTTCTTGGGAACTCAGTGTACTTGATTCCATATCCACACAGTTGAGTAACCTTAACCTTGCCCTTAGCACCGAAATTACCATTTTGGGTGATTTTAACATACATAATGTTGAATGGTTATTGCATTCTGCCAGGACTGACGACGCTGGTTTAGAGTGCGAGCTGATTGCAGAATCGTTTAATCTCACCCAGCTGGTAAAGCAACCAACCAGAATACCTGATAATCCTGACCATAATGCCCATCTCTTGGATTTATTCTTGACAAGTAATCCAGATCAATACAGGATAGAGGTACTGTCACCACTTGGATCCTCTGACCACAATCTCATCAAAGCCTCATTAGTTAACCTCCCCCACCTCCCCGTTCTGAACCTGTCAGAGTGACCCGATGGCACTTTGATAGGACAAACTGGCATGGATTTAGAAATTATCTAGCTGACATTCCATGGCAGTCTTTCTTCTCTAGTGATCCCAATTCTACCCAGTCCCACATTTGCGACTTAATACTAGCTAGTATGGATTTATTGATACCAAGTCAACAGTTCACTAAAAGTTCTGACTCTCCAAAATGGTTTGATGGCAACTGTGCCAGAGCAACAGCCCAAAAGTCATTAGTATAAAACTCTTACTTAAAATAAAAAACATCTGAATCACTCTCTCAATTTAAAATTGCTAGAAATCATGCAAAAGCTGTATCAAATCTAGCTAATCAAACTTTCTTGAAAAGCAAGCATCAAAACTACTTAACACCCCTAAAGACAATAGAATATTCTGGTCAACTCTTAATTCATTCAATAATAACTTTAACAAGTCATCTTCCATTCCCCCACTAAAATCTTCAGATGGCAACATTACAAATGATCCGCTTGGGAGCGCGGATTTTTTTGCCAGTACATTTGCCAGAAACTCTACCATAGATGATACAAGCCAGAATGTCCCAGTACTAGAACTCGACTCTCCCGAAATTGACCCACTTAAAATACAGACAAGATATGTAAAATCCATCCTAGACAATTTACCTACCAACAAAGCTCCAGGCCCAGATGGAATTCCACCAATTGTTTTGAAAAAGTGTTCCCCTGAACTTGCCTCTGTCCTAGCTAAATTGATTCAGACTATGATTAAATGGAGAGTGAGTCGTCCTGTCTCGGCTACCTCCCTTTCCTTGGGGGAAGCAGCCTAGGTATATAGATAGATAGATAGATAGATGCATACGTACTACTTTATTCCCAAATTCATGGAAAGAAGCCAATATCCACCCAATTCCAAAGAAAAGAAGTTCCTCTGACCCCTTTGATTACCGACCAATAGCTGTCACATCTCTTGGTAAGGTATTTGAAACTTTAATTAATAAGCACACTGTTAAACATCTTGAATCCAACAACTTAATTAGTGATAGACAATATGGTTTTCGCCACGAAAGATCCACCATTGACATACTTAGTCTCCTAACTCATACCATCCATCAATCAATTGATCTACATGGAGAAACTCATGTAGTAGCTCTTGACATTTCTAAAGCTTTTGACAGAGTATTCCACCGTTCCCTGCTGTCCAAACTCCCTTGCTATGGACTAACGTCTTTTGTTCCTTTGATTTCTTCATATCTTAGTGACAGGAAAATAAGAGTAAAAGTAGATGATGTATATTCCAGTTTCCACTCAATTAATGCCGGCGTGCCACAGGGGTCAGTTGTGTCTCCAACCGTTTTCTTGGTTCATATTAATGATCTCTTATATGTCACCCACAATCCCATCCACTCATACGCAGATGACTCAACACTACATAGTTCAGTCACACTCAGACACCCATTTACAAAGTCCAGTACCTCCAAACTCAGTACAGCCATCTCCATAAATCAATACCTATCTACAACCAGTGAATGGGGACAAAACAACCTTGTCTCTTTTAATGCTAGTAAAAATAAATATATACAACTTACTAATAGACAGATATTGCCAGGTTCATACATTACCTTCAGTGCTACTAATATTCCCATCTCCAAAAGTATTGAAATTCTTGGCGTCTCACTTAATGCCCTCAGCTGGACCTCTCATGTCAGATCACTTGCTAAACCTCCCCAAAGAAACTTGGCTTATTGTACAGAGTCCGTAACTTCTTCGTTGATGAGCAGTTAGCTATAATTTATAAGAGTCATGTGAGCTCTCAGCTTGAATATTGCTCACCCTTGTGGAATGGATGTGGAGAGGTTGCATTAAAACTGCTAGACAAAATTCAGAACAAAGCTATTAGAATTATTAACAATCATGCCATTACAAATAAACTACCTCCCCTGCAAGTAAGAAGGAATGTTGCCTCCTTTGCATTATTTTACAGATATTTTTTTGGCAAATGCTCAGACGAAGTTGAGTCCATGGTGCCACCTCTCCATGCCTTCCCTCGTGCTAAACGGGCATCTGGTAGCACTCATGACTGGAATGTCACTCAGCCATATTGCAGAACTTCTGCCTATCGGAATTCTTTAAATCCCCAAACTGCATCACTCTGGAACTCGCTTCCCCAGTTTTGTTTCCCTCCAAATTTCAACCCACAGCTGTTCGATTCTAACTGTTACAGATATTTTATGAACAGAAGACACGAGTAATCTGGTGTATGGATTATTTTTCTTTATTAATTTGATTTTCCTTCCTCCGTTCTGTAAAAAAAAAAAAAAAACGTATTACTGACTGCATTTGTACGTTCTCAACAGACTGCCTCATACTTGCTTTCTGGTTGCATCTGCAGAGACAAATGATCCAAATTTTTCAAAGCTTAGTCACATCACACACGAAATTTGACCTTGATCGTGACCTTGATCTATAACGATGTCCATTAACCCATTAACCACGGGGTGTCACTCTTGTGACGCTTGGGAGCAAGGGATCATACCGCAGAGCGTCACTTTTGTGATTCTGTTATTTTGAATTTGCCCAGGCTTTCAAGTTGTGGCTTGTATCATCTATCAGTACCTTCAATGTCCAACACTAGTCAGCACTCCTAATCTCATCTGTACTCCCATCCATTGTTGACAATTTAGCCATTTCTCCCTGATCTTGACTCCCCTCCCTACCTCTCCTCCATTACCCTCTCCTCTCGCCTGCCCAGCCGTGTTACGCTAAGTAAATCTTCCCTGGATAATTCCATTGATTTCATCCATTGAAATAAGCCCTATGCCCTATTCTTATACCACATAATATATACAAAAAGAAATAAGGTAAGTGATAGTGCCATACACCTGGAATTGGCTAGTTATTACCTGACAACACCTCACGTGCACTCGTTTGCTAATTTTTGCTGTTTATTTCCCCTTGAAATATGCTGTATAATCTATTGTCGTAATAAAAATATATATAAGAATGGAAGGGAGAAGCCTAAGTGATATTTACATTCACTTGGAACTACCTAATTTATTATGTATTGTCTAGATTTCCTGCCAATCATTTCATAGCGTATATATTAGCAGCTGTCACCATGCTGACATTGGCAGCATTGCACTCCCCCTAGGCCACCACACTGTATTCAGTTTACTGTCGTCTTTCAAGGTGAAACCACGTCGGATTCGCGCCTGTCCAATTCTGCCGCTTTTTAGCCCCATGCAAAGGGCCCTGTGACCTCTACCCCCTACTAAGCCTCGTGTGGAAAGGGGTAAAGGGCTAAGTGACTGCTGTGGAACGTGAACGATCTTCCTGGTGAATAAAACAGTGCAAGTGGAAATGTAAATAATGTGTAAACAGCAAGTGAAAGCAATGAATGTAAATATAAGTGAACAGTGGAAAATAGTTTTATAAGTTACTGCAAGTGACAGTGCATAACACAGTGTAAATAAAATAGAAATGTAAATAATGTAAATAAAATAGAGAATGTAAATAGAAATGTAAATGAGTAGTAATATAAGAATACAAGTATATATACTAGGAGTAATGAAAGTGAAAGTTTCACTCTAGCATGTATGAATACTGTGAGTTGTGAAAGTGGAAGTGAAAGTAACAGATTCACTCTCAATGCTAGTATACAGGACGAGAAAGTGAATGCTACATATTTTACTGAAAGAGAAATTGAATGCCTACAGTGGCAATAAACTACTATTACTGAAGGAAACTTATGGATAAAGACTGCAGATATATATAAGTGTTATATAGTAATAGAAATATAAAGTGTGAGTGTTTTTATGAATAATGAATGACAGAACACCAGCGGCAAACGAGCGTAAGTGGGATGGTCATATGTGCTCGTAATTTTCATTGCTTTCAGTGTTTGTTTTTTTTGGAGTATGGATTCCAAACTATTTGAGAATCATAGAATAGTGTTTCTAGTGATAATATCAGGCTGTGGTAATCATATTATGGGTTGTCGGGAAGTGTAAAGTGGAGAATTCGTTACCCAACTTCAGAAGTCTCCACAAGTCCTACGGTACTCGACGAAGGCTCAATAAACATCCCAGGAGAAAGCTGAAGGTATGTGCCATATGCATATGTAATTTTAATATTCTAGGACTAATAACTGATTTTTGGCAAATATTTTTAGAGAGTCTGTCGGAGCGCGAATATGCCCGCGAGACAAGCAAGTCAAGCAAAAACAACCCCGCGGTATAGGGGTTAAAAAATCCCATCTTGTTACACAATATATGTTCAGGTTTTATCAAACTCAGACGAGGCAGTCATGAGATCTGACAACACTGATTTTTTGACTCATGAAATTCAGCTGTGATGTATACCAAAACCAAATAATTTCTTCCCATACCAATACAGTTTATGTCCCAAACTTGCACGAAATTGAATTTGTCATTAATGAGATATTTTGTACACATACATATATTTTTACATAAACAATTTTACATAAACAAAGTATCGGAGCACAATATGCATGAAACATTATGACACCACAGAATGAAGGACACTGAAATATTAGTGGCCGACCTACCACATGGTATATACAGTAGCGGTAAATATTATATGTTTGAAAAACATATTTTCCTACGCATTTAGCAGTTACGAATTCCACATGGGAGACAAATATATAGAGGTAATGTGGTTCAAGTAGGTGGTAACGTATATCGGCCTATCTATGTGCACTGAGAATGCGAATGAATGTATACGGTAGGCATCGGACCCCCCACATTATCCATAATCACTGCTGTCACAACAAGTGATGCCAGGCACAACAAACCTCACCTGACAGCAGTTGTTATATTGCTGTTAAATCCTGAAATGAGACTGCCATTTAGTGTCAGTACAGTACACAATTAATGTCTAAGGTAATGGAGGAAATGTTTTCAAGTCATATCCTCTGAAAATCCTTGATCTTGCATTTGGCCATTCAAGGTCACTCAAGGTCAAAGATGGTGCAAAATAAAAGCCCATATGAGACATGCTACTGTATATCTTGTTTATTCTTCAATGAGTTTCGAGTTACAGCCCCTGAAGTATCTGTGACCTTGAGTTTGACCTTTGAAGACCACCTGCAGTCAAAGGTCATGGTACCAATTAAAAACCTATATGGGACTTCCTACATGTTCATAACAGCAAATATCTTTCTATCTTCAGCCAGTTTAGAGTTATAGCCCCCTGAATATCCGTGACCTTCGATTTGACTTTTCAAGTTCACTCAAGGTCAAAGGTCTTGGTGCCAAATGCAAGCCCACATTACAAGTTCCTGTATGTTCATAGTAGTAAATACCTCTATCGTCAATTGCTTTCAAGGTATAGCCCTCTCAAAACCTGTGACCTTGATTTTGACCTTTCAGGGTCATTCAATTACCTTCAAAATTTAAACACTTTCTTTTAGGACCAGTGCCCACATATTCTGAAAGTTTCATGTAATTTTATTCAGCCGTTTTTCTGTGATGTTGCTATAAACAAACAAAAAACAAACAGACTCAGCCAAAAATAATACCTCACCAGACTTTGTCCAGCAAAGGATATAAAATACGGCCAACAAGTGGTGCCAGGCACAACAAACCTCTCTTGACAGCAATTATTTTATTGCTGTTAAATACTGAATCAGTACTGCCATTAAGTGTCAATAAACGAATGAAGACTAAGGTAATGGTGCAAACGTTTTCGAGTTGCAGCCTTGTGAAAATCCCTGATCTTGCATCTGACCTTTCAAAGTCTCTTCAGGTCAAGGGTCATGTTGCCAAATGAAAGCCCATATGAGACTTCCTGTCTTGATAATAATGAATATATTATCAACCAGCTTCAAGTTATAGCCCTCTGAATATCCGTGACCTTGAGTCTGACCTTTCAATTACACTCAGGGTCAAAAGTTTTAATGCCAAATGAAAACCCATATGAGAGGTCACGTATGATGATAACAGTAAATATCTCAATCTTCAGGTGGTTTCAAGTTACTGCCCTCTGAAAATCCATGACCTTGATTTTGACCTTTCAGGGTCACTCGCTTATCGCCAAAATTTAATCACTTCCTTTTGGGACCAGTGCCCACATATCCTGAAAGTTTCATGTAGGCTAATTTTTTTCAGCCATTTTTCCACAATGTTGCTAACAGGCAAGGAAACAAAGAATCAGACAAACAAACAAGTGGTGCTAGGCACAGCAAACCTTGCCTGACAGCTGTTATTTTATTTTCAACCGTTTTCAAGTTATAGTGCTCTGAAAATCCTTGATCTTGCATTTGACCTTTCAAGGTCACTCAAAATCAAAGGTCTTGGTGGCAAATGAAAGCCCACATGGGTTCCTTTATGTTGATAATGACAAGTGTCTGTATCTTCAACCAGTTTAAAGTTATAGTCCTCTGAAAATTTGTGACCTTGACTTTGACCTATCAGGGTCACTCAATTACATTCAAAATTTAACCACTTCCTTTTGGGAGCAGTACCCACGTATCATGAAAGTTTCATCTAATTTCATTCAGCCGTTTTCCTGGAATGTTGCTAACAAAAAAAGTAACAAACTAGGGGCTCCCCAAGGGGGAAACCAAACGCACCGCGAGTCTATACATATCTACCGCGGCTCGGAATATGGCCTTGACCTTGACCTACTTTCACCAATTTCGAACTCATAGAATTTCATCCATACTACACACCTTTAGAATTTTGTGATAATATCATGAGCGGTTGCAAAATTATAATGCTAACAGACACACAGAAAAACAAACTGAAAACTACTCATAGATTTTGTCCTTACTACACACCTGTAAAATTTTGTGATGATGTCTTGGGCCGTTGTGAAGTTATTGTGCTAACACACACACACACACACACACACACACACACACACACACACACACACACACACACACACACACCGCTCGCTGGTGCAGTAGTAACGCTCTTGCTTGCAATCTGGTAGATGGGGGTTCGCGCCTCGCTCAAGTTGCGAAAAGTTTCACAGACGAAGTGGGTGGTTACTGTCCCCCTTGAGCAAGGGGACGGGAAGGGGACGGGTGTGTGTGTGTGTGTGTGAAGGTCACAGCCTTGCCCTTAGCTCGGACTATATGAGCTCTCAGCTCCCTTCCGGGAGGGTAAAAGCTGATGATCACGACCATCAAGTGATCCTGACCGACCCAGTGAATTACACACACACATTGAAAACAATACCAGCTTCACTATCGCGGCTGGTAACAAACAAACAAACAAACTATACCAAAAACAATACTTCACTGGACTCCATCCCTGGCAAGGTAAAAGTACCACAAAACCACCCACCACCACTTTGGCCACCACAATGAAAACAAGTGGTGCCAGGAACAGGAAACCTCCCCCGACCACTCAAGGTCAAAGGTCACCGTGCCAAATGAAAGCCCATATGAAACTTTCTGTCTTGATAATAGTAAATATCTCTATCTTCAACCAGTTTTGAGTTATGGCCCTCTAAATATCCGTGACCTTGAGTTTGACCTTTCACGGTCACTTACGATCAAAGGTCATGGTACCAAATAAAAGCCCATGTATAACTTCTTATATGTTGTTAATAGTAAATATCTATCAGCAACCAGTTTCAAGTTATAGCCCCCTGAATCTCCGTGACCTTGAGTTTGACCTCTCAAGGTCAAAGGTCTTGGTACCAAATGAAAGCCCATATGGGAAGGCACGTATGATGATAATAGTAAATATCTCTATCTTCAACCAGTTTCAAGTTATAGCTCTCTGGAAATCGGTGACCTTGATTTTGACCCCTCAGGGTACTGGATTACCTTCAATCTTTAATTGCTTTCTTTTGAGACCAGTATCCACACATCTGGAAAGTTTCATGTAATTTCAATTAGCTGTTTTTCCATAATGTTGCTAACAAAAAAATAAACAAACTCGACCAAAAACAATACCTCGCGAATCCTGGGCGAGGTAATAACATCACACCTACAGTATCACTGTAGCACTCACCACCACTTCCATCACCACCACCACCACCACCACCATAAAGCCACATCTATAATTACAACACCCACCATCACCATCTCCATCGCCACTACGAACTCCAAAGCCACCATAACAACAGTACCACAACTGGCATTACATACAACCATCATCAACACAACACAACCATAACAACACCCACCTCCAAAACCACAGCATCAGTATTATAACTCCATACAAAGCCCTATTTACCACGGTCACGCAGCCAACATGTCCACCGCTACCATAATCATAACAGAAACAACACCACAACTACAGTACAACAGTTACCAAGACTTTCAACACCACTAACAAAAAACTAACAACAAAGTATCCACCACAACCACCACCACCACAGTACCATAGCATAAATATTACCAAAACATACACTACTGCCACAAACATGACACAACCAAAACTCCATCCACCACCCGCTCAAGCACATCATCATCATACTCTCTGGAATAGACGAGAAAAGTGTCAAGCAAAAGAAGAGAGAAGCAGGAGTAAATTTGGACAGAGGAGGAGGTGGATGAGAAGTGGAGCATTCTCGGGCTGGTGGAAAGGGGGAAAGAGGAGACTGTAGGGATGGGCATGGAGAGGGAAAGGCAACTGATGGTAGGGTGAATGTCTATAGTTGTGGCGGGCGACTCTGAGGTTATTATCGTGCCCAGGCAACCTACCATTCAAAAGTGCGTCTGATTCCGTGTATAATATGAGACGCATGTGATTTGTGTATAATATGTTCGTGTATAATAATATTCGTATATAATATATTCGTGCATAATAACATGATTCGTGTAAAACATGACACGAAATCGGACGCACTTTTGAATGGTAGGTTGCCAGGGTATGATAATGACAACCTCAGAGTCGTGCGCTGTGACTATAGAAGAAGCAATTTTTTTGGAGGGAAGGTCAGGTGACGCAAAGTGAGGCAGAGCGGAAGAGACAAGTAGAAAGGTAAAGGTGGAGACAAACGGTGCTCATCTCCGTAACGCAGGCCACTCAGTCTGCGGCGGGTCATTCACCCAATATTCTGGGATACAAGGCCACTACGTCATTAACGTTACCAAAATTACTTCCTCAAGGTGTTATCCTAGGTATTCATTTTACCTGCCAACCTACACATGGTGGATGGGCAACTGAGTTGAGTGACGACAGCTGCCCGCACCAGGATTCGAACCCTGGAGCTAATGGGCCAGGAGCTTCGCAGTCAGTGATGTTAGCTACTAAGCCACCAAGGCGAAAAGAGAGGGTGGGACAGGAAAAGAGAATACAGTGTTGAGACAGGAGACGAGAGGCCAGGCCTGGGAGGAGAAGAGAGAGGCAGGACGATGCTGTAAGAAAAGACTGAGAGAGGTAGATTGGAAAGGCACAAGGTGGGCGACGTAATGAGAGAGAGAGAGAGAGAGAGCACACAGACCTTTCAGTAACTGACGTTCCGACCTTAATGCTAACATAACCGAGGTTTTAGAACTTGAAGAGAGAGAGAGAGAGAGAGAGAGAGAGAGAGACTCACTAATGGCCCCGTCTCCCTTCCCCACATCCCTTCCCTTCATTCTCTTATCTCTCCCCTTCACCCCCTAAAACGAACCACGCCCTTCCCTTATCTAATAGATACTCTCACCCAGTCCTTCATGGCTTCCTCCTACCTAAACCTGTGTTTTATTCACTCTCCTGTTTCGCTTCCCCAAGTGTTGATTTAATTTTCATTTTCTGTCTTTCTTCGGAACTTTATGTTATTCTATTGAGTTCTCTCTCTCTCTCTCTCTCTCTCACACACACACACACACACACACACACACACACACATATTTATATATATATATATATATATATATATATATATATATATATATATATATATATATTTATCTATATATATATATATATATATATATATATATATATATACACACACCCACACACATATATATATATATATATATATATATATATATATACACACACACACACACACATATATATATATATATATATATATATATATATATATATATATATATATATATATATATATATATATATATCGTGCCTAGACACTCATCCCAATGGCTGCTCCTCGTGCTCGTTTTGTAAATAAACAGTGAATGAGCTGTAATACCTCGCCAATAGAACACATGGGAGTTTAGTGTTGTGCAGTGTTAAGAAATTAGAACTCAGATTGCAAAGGATTAAGTGCAGAGTGCAATCTGGGGTGTTGCAACTGG
>NC_136966.1:27356125-27413625 GCF_032717465.1 Coenobita brevimanus
AGTCATAAAAGAACAGAAATGGAGATGGGGAGGTCATGTAACAAGATAAAGCAAGAGGCTGACTGACTGGACTACAAGAGATTGTAAGAAGAGCAGAAAAAGGCCTGACAGGAGGTGGACAGATGAGACAGAGAAGTTTGCAGACAAAACTTGACAGAGATTGCCTCAATCATGGAATTCGTGGAGAAGGGTGACAGAGGTCTTTGTTCAACAGTGGACCTGTAACGGCTGATTATATATATATATATATATATATATATATATATATATATATATATATATATATATATATATATATATATATATATATATATATATCAATCAATCATTTCCTGTGGCACCCTCGGGGATGCATAGGGCCTCGATGAACTCACACCACCACATCCTATCTTGTGCTAACTCCTCAAGATCTCCCCAACACTCATCTCCAGCTTCCCGTCTCATTGTCCTCACCCACGTCTCTTTTGGCCTTCCTCTACCTCTCCTACCAGGTGCCACCCACCCTGGTGTACCTCGTACTATTCCCTGTCTCCTATACACATGTCCTAGCCACTTCCATCGTGAGAATCTAACATATTCATCGATCGGCTGCACTCCCGTTATTTCTCTAATTCTACTATTTGGTATCCTTTCCCACCACTTAACTCCTAATATTCTTCTAAGTGCTTTATTTTCAAACACCAAGAATTTATTTTCCATAGTCACTGTGCTGTACCAAGACTCGTGTCCATAAATTAAGATACTCCTAACCATTACCTTATAAAGTTTGATTTTTGTATGCACAGAAAAATTGTTATTATTCCAAATATTTTTAAGCATTCCCATTGCCTGATTAGCCTTCTTTAACCTTTCCTCGAATTCAAAGTTCAAAGAACCATCCTTGGCTAAATAAGTACCTAAATATTTAAACCTATCAACTTGCTTTACAACCATACCTCCAATTACACATTCCTGCGCATTTTCCATATTCATATTGATTATTTCAGTTTTTCCACAATTAATAACCAAACCCACCTTGCGACCTTCACTCACCAAACAGTCCAACACTCTCTGCATCTCTTCTGGCCCATCACAAATCAAAACTATATCATCTGCATAATCTAAATCCAAAAGTTTCCTGTTCTCCCCAAAGTATACCTGCACCGGTTTCTGTTCCAACACGTTTCATAATGTAATCAATGACCAATATAAATAGTAAAGGCGATAGAACACCACCTTGAATTACTCAGGACTTGACTTCAAACGAATCACTCAGACAACCATCAACCATCACTTTACAAAATGTGTCCTCATGCGTGTTCATAATGACCCTCACAAACTCCTCTGGTATTCCATAATGTCTCATGATCTTCCCCATAGACTCTCTCGAAACACTATCAAAAGCCTTTTCAAAATCAACAAAACAAAGACTTAACGGTACTCTCATTTCATTAACTTGCTGCATCAAATGCCTAACTATAAAGATCTGATCATTGCAACCACGTCCCTTTCTAAAACCAGCCTGTTCATCCCTCAGAATACCCTCAACCACCGGCTCCAACCTATTTAACAACACTCTACTGAAAACTTTCAAAGCTATCGGTGACAAAGAGATTCCCTCCAATTACCACATTCACTCAGGTCTCCCTTCTTCGGAACTTTAACAATTACACCATTCTTCCAAACTGATGGCAGTAACCCCGTCACCCATATCTTATTGAATAGCTTGGTCAAGATCATTATTAATCTATCCCCCTCCACTTTAAACATTTCCGGAAATAAACCATCCTCCCCTGGTGCCTTATTATTCTTTAACTGTTTTACTGCTTTCTCCACTTCTGCAAGCCTCAACTCTCCTGTTTCTATATTTAAATCTTCCTGAGCAGACGGTATATCCTCTTCTGGTGGTATTGGTCTATTAAGAACTGTCTCAAAATGCTCTTTCCATCTATTTTTAATATCTCCATCTTTGGTCAATAAATTTCCTTCCCTGTCTCTAATTGGTATTTCCTTGCGTTTACCTGCATTACCACTCAGTTCTCTAATCGATTCATATGCTATTCTTTGACTCTGTCCATCATTTTTGTTTATTAGGATTTCAGTCTCTGCAACCTTTTCATCCACACATCTTCTTTTATCTCTCCTAGCTAACCTTCTTACTTCTGAATTCAAACTCCAGTACGCAGCTCTTGCTAATTCAATCTCTCGTTCATCAACGCATTGCATCTCACTCCTCAATTTTGCCTCACCTCTCTTTTTTATCATATCCCACGTTTCCTCTGATATCCATTTCTTTCTCCTGAATCTATGTCTCCTTCCAATCGTACATTCAGCAGTCTCATGCAAAACTTTGTTCACATCCTCCCACATCTCATCTACACTTCTCTCCCCCTCTTCCAACGTTTCCAACACCAAAAACCTATTTCTGCATTCTAATCTGAATTCCTCCTTTTCTTCTCCTTCTCTTCTAAGCTTAACAATATCGTATCTACCAACACCAGATTTTTCTTTCTTCTGATTTTTAAGTTTAAACCTTATTTTTGCAATGCTGAGTTGATGGTCACTACCAATATCCGCTCCCCGTTTAACATGAACATCTAGCAGAGAATATATATATATATATATATATATATATATATATATATATATATATATATATATATATATATACTAAAATAAATAATTTGGTTTTACGCCAGGTACCCCAGTAGGGCTAAGGCGTTGCCCCTGGGCAGAGGACTTTGGACTGGAGCGTGTAGCATTTTATGACCGGATGCCCTTCCTGATGTCTACCAATGACCCTTGGGTGGATATAATCCTCCGACCCTTTGGTCAGAGTGGAGCGCTCTAACCCCCTGAGCCAGTATATATATATATATATATATATATATATATATATATATATATATATATATATATATATATATTGTTACAGAACAGAGACAGATAATGAACACTTCAAGTGAGAATACTAAAATCACTACTGTCCCGCAAAGTTCCAGGTTCAAAACAAAAGACTTAGGTAAAATTACAAGTTAAAGTTTAATGCTCAAACTAACAACTAAACATTCAGGACTCATAAGGATAATGTAATGGCAAAACATGTTACCTATATGGTTAACTGCAATAACCTCTATTAACATGAATTTAGCAAGAGCAAATTTATCTAAGTCAGCCCTGATAAATGAGAAAACCGGATAATGCTCAGTTAAAGCAAGATATAATATTATTACTGATTCAATATATTACTAATACTGGCTGACAGTATGGAACCAATATGAATCACAAAAACTTTACCAGGCTCACGAATTAACGCCTTAGGGTACACAGTACAAGAAAAAAGGTAATAACACTTATACTCAAATTATACAGCAGCTAATTGGCTGGAGACTTCCTGAGCACTCACAAAAATAATAATAAACTGTACAGGGGAGGACAGAGATGTGAACCGAATGAGGAGTAGATCTGAGTGGCAACTAATGCAGAGACTGAGCTCATTATATAGGGGGCCGACAGAGCTTGATTCAACTTGTAAGAAGGACGCGCAAATGAAGGCATAGAGGACGAAGAGTTGACAATCCTGCTCTGAACAACAGAAAGAACGACTTACTCTACTATAAGGGGGAGAAGGGGGGAGTGAGGTAGAACACGCAAGCCTGGTCACTATGGAAGCCACATGGCGAATCGTGAACAAACATGCAGCATACTGTACATTAGGATCATACAAAGGATGATGAAATCATGAACAAAACTGTATCATAAGTTAGAATTATACAAGGGATGATGAAATCACAGGCTATGTAACACCTCCCCACAAAGAAAAAGAAATTTACAAAGGAAATTTCTTATTACTCTAAAACAATCTGTCTAAAGTCTAGATAAGCAATCAGCAATAACATTTTCTTTCTGCTTGACATGTTGTATGTCTAATGAATACTCCTGAAGAAGTAGACTCCATCTTGTCAATCTCTGATTTTATCTTTAAACTTACTAAGGAATTTCAGTGGGTTATGATCGGTATAAATGACTATGGGGTCAAAACCAGAACACAAATAAAATGAAAAATGCTGTAAACCCAATATCAAGGCCAAAAGCTCTTTCTCAATAGTTGAGTAGTTCTTTTGAGGTGGAGTGAACTTCTTACTGTAATAAGATACAGGGTGTTCAATACCCTGATCATCCTCTTGCAGCAAAACAGCCGCAGCTCCTGTATCACTTGCGTCAACAGCCATCTTAAAAGGTTTAGCAAAATTTGGAGTAGCGAGCACTGGCTGACTTAATAGGATAGCTTTAAGTTTGCTGAAAGAGGATTCACAGTTATCGGTCCAGACAAATTTAACTCCCTTTTTCAGTAGGTCTGTAAGTGGTGATACAAGAATTGAAAAGTTAAGAACAAATCTCCTGTAATAACCTACCATTCCCAAAAATCTTTGTAGCTCTTTCCTACTTTTAGGTCTGGGAAGATCACTTATAACCTGAACCTTAGCTCCTGGTGGTGCAATGTGTCCGTCACCAATTACGTACCCAAGGTACTGAACTTTAGCTTGACCAAACTCACACTTTGATAAATTAGCTACAAGATTAGCCTGAACCAAACGCTCAAGAAATTTTCTGACATGGCATAGGTGATCTTTCCAGTTTTCACTGAAGATTAATACATCATCAATATAAACAACACACCCTGCCAAACCCTCTGTTACAACATTCATGAGCTTCTGAAAAGTGGCTGGTGCATTCTTCATACCATTTGGCATTACAGAACATGCAAAAGTCTTTCCTAGTGTTACAAAACATGAGATCTCCCTAGCACGTTCAGTCATTGGTACTTGCCAGTATCCATTTAACAGATCAAACTTACTTATGTACCTAGCCTTTCCGATCTTGTTTATGCAATCTTCCACGTGAGGGAAAGGGTAAGTGTCTGTTTTGGTTATCTGATTAACACGTCCGTAGTCGATGCAAAGCCGCTGTGACCCACCTGGCTGAGGGACTAGAGTGACAGGAGAACTCCTCTCGCTCTGACAGGGCTCAATCATCTTGTGGTCCAACAGGTAGCCAAGCTCCTTCTGGATGAGAGGAACTTTCACTGGGTTCACACGGTAAGGAGGCAGTTTAATTGCCTTTGTGTCTCCAACATCGACATCATGCATCAACACAGTGGTTCTTCCTGGAGTGGCACGGAACACTTGCGGGTACTCCTGCAGTAATGCCGAAAACTCTTGCCTTTCCTCGGGAGCTAGATGAGAAAGCTTAGTCTGGGGATCATTCATGATATCAGGATTCTTCCCCAAACTATCACTCAGGCTCATACTGCATGGGAGAACTTCACTTGCAGAATCGGGTGGAACAGCTACAGTGCAGACTGGGCCATTTTCGTCCCGCCTGTGATATAACTTTAGCATGTTGATGTGACAAAGTTGCTTGTTCTTTCTACAATCTGGTGTGGTGATGACATAGTTGACATCACTGAGTTTCTTCTCCACGAAATAAGGACCACTAAACTTGGCTTGAAGAGGTTGCCCATGCACCGGTAGCAGAATCAAAACCTGATCTTCAGGCTGAAAGTGGCGTAACCTAGACTTCTTATCATACCAAGTCTTCATCTTCTCCTGAGCAGCTCCTAAATTTTCTCTCGCCAGCTGTAAAGCAGTGGACAACAGTTCTTTGAATTTCATCACATACTCCAGCAGGTTGACGTCATCTTCCTCTGACAGCCAGCATTCCTTGAGTAGCTTAAGGGGTCCTCTTACTTCATGGCCAAACAGTAGTTCAAAGGGTGAGAAGCCCAGTGATTCATTTGGAGATTCTCTTGCGGCAAATACAACGAATGGAAGACCTTCATCCCAATTTTTCTGATGTTCCAAACAGCATTTCCTGAGCATCGATTTGAGTGTTTGATGATATCTCTCCAACGCTCCTTGGCTCTGGGGATGGTAAGCTGAAGACGTGATCTGGGTGATGCCCAACTCTTTCAGAGCCTGCTTGAAAACATTTGACATGAAATTACTTCCCTGGTCTGACTGTACCTCCTTGGGCAGACCAAATTTGGTGAAGGACCCTAGCATTTCCTTAACCACGTTCTTTGCTGAGATATTTCTAAGTGGAATGGCTTCAGGATAACGAGTAGCCATATCAATCAGGGTCAACACATAACAAAATCCTGAAGAAGTCTTAGGAAGAGGACCCACAATATCCACCAATACACGGGTGAATGGCGCCTCAAAAGGAGGAATGGGAACTAGAGGTGCAACCTTTTTGGTCTGATTACATTTCCCCACATCTTGACAGGTGTGACAAGACTTACAATACCAGGAAACATCTCTGAAGATACCTGGCCAGTAGAAGTGATTCAAAATGCGTGCCACAGTCTTCCTCGCTCCAAGGTGTCCTGCCAAACTGGAATCATGAGCCACTCTAATGATATCCTGCCTACAAACACGAGGGATGACAACTTGATGTACAACCTCCCATTCACAGTCGGCTGATGCTGTTGGGGGTCCCCACTTCCTCATAAGTACTCCTGACTTTATATAATAACAAGTAGAAGCACCATCTGACTCTTCCTCACTGCAAGCAGAGTTAGCTAGACCTTTCAACTCAGGGTCAGCAACCTGCAACTCAACCAACTCTTGACGAGACAAATTTTCAACACTACGGGGTACTGCCTCATCTGGTGAGTGGTCCAAATTAGCAAGAAAAGTGTCAGCTAGGATAACATCATCATCATCATTATCCTCTAAGTCACCAGTAACTTTAGACTTAGCCCTAATGACAGCACATGCAGAGAACACATCAGGGACATCACAATCCTGGGTCGCAGTCACTGGTTCACTAGACAACTGAGGAGCTGGACACACTTGACTTCCGCCAATATCATTTCCAAGTAAGAAAGTTACACCTGACATTGGGAGTGTCTCAACCAACCCAACCATAACGGAACCATTAACAAAACCAGACTCTAAATTCGCTCTGCACAGAGGGACGGAGAAGTAATTATTCCCTACACCTTGTGAGATTACAGTTTCATCAGAGGAATTAACATTTGAGCCTAGAACACTGGTCAGCATAAGGGATTGGCAAGCACCTGTATCACGATATATTTTAACTGATTTCCTGTCATTACTGTCCAGAGGACTGACAAAACCATCAGACAGGAAATTAGCACATGAACTCTTGAGAGTGTCACCCACGTTACTGCTCAAAAGAGGAGCTTCATCATGAGAATTTAATTTACCCCTCAAAGCAGGTTCAGTTAACTCGGTTAAAGAATTCTGGGAACTCTCAAGGGTGGACACTAGACCAATTGACTGAATATTTAAAGACTCCTTTTTGTTCACATCACGCTGTCTCCTGAAACATTTCTCCGTAGTATGACCAAGCTTACTACAATAAGTACATTGACTTTTCTGAAATCTAGAGGTGGAGCTGGTATTTACTTCCTGAGAAACATCATCTTTTTTCTCTTTCCTGTTACCTGTACTCTGAGTAGAGGCAACGTACTTACTCTCAGCTTTCCTATTTTCTTTAGAATATCTCGGGTGAGTGAGAACATATTCATCAGCTAAAACTGCAGCATTAGACAAATTATCTATTCTTTTCTCATCAAGATATAGGCTTACATCTTTATTAATACACCTTTTGAAGTCCTCCAGCAAAATCATCTGCTTAAATTTATCAAAATCAGAATTTACATTCTTAGAATTTAACCACTGCTCTAACAGATCTTCTTTGATTTTTGCATACTCAACATGGGATTGCTTATCTTGCTTATAAGTTGTCCTAAATTTTACTCTATAGGCTTCAGGAACAAGCTCATAGGCCTTAAGAATCAAGCTCTTAACTACATCATAATTATCAGATTGATCCTGAGGCAAAGATGCATAAGTTACTTAAGCTTTACCAGTGAGAACACTCTGAAGGAGTACTGGCCAATACTTTTTGGGCCAATTATAACCTGTAGCTAACTTCTCAAACAACTGAAAATACTTTGTTAAATCAGATTCATTAAAAGGAGGGACAAATTTAACATTTTTAGCCACATCAAAATCATCAGAGCTAGATGATCCAGTTCCACCTTGTTTCATGCGATACTCATGGTCTGCCTGAATCCTAACAAGTTCAATTTGTACCTGAGCCTGCGCCTGTGCCTCCTGAATACGAGCCTGAGACTCAGCCTCCTTCGCACGTGCCTGAAACTCAGCCTCCTTAGCACGAGCCTGAAACTCAGCCTCCTTAGCACGAGCCTCCTGCAGGGCTAGCTGATACTTAGCTCTTTCAATCTGCGTTTGTTCATCTGGAGGAGTTACATTAAACAAGCTTTTATTAATCATGCCAACAATTTGATCTTTAGAATGATGAGAGTGAACAGCAATTCCCAATTGTTGAGCAAGAAGCTTAAGTTCATTCTTTGTTCTGTTTTCTACATCACACACTGTTTGCACATTTGACAAAAAATCTTTGGCTTCATCAAGAGTAATAATAGTAGACATCATGAATAAATCACGGTCACAAAATATCAAGCAATATCCTTATGATATTATCCTGAATATCCTGATAAGAGGTCGCCATATTAATGTTACGGAACAGCGAGAGATAATGAACACTTCAAGTGAGAATACTAAAATCACTACTGTCCCGCAAAGTTCCAGGTTCAAAACAAAAGACTTAGGTAAAATTACAAGTTAAAGTTTAATGCTCAAACTAACTACTAAACATTCAGGACTCATAAGGATAATGTAATGGCAAAACAGGTTACATATATGGTTAACTGCAATAGCCTCTATTAACACGAAATTAGCAAGAGCAAATTTATCTAAGTCAGCCCTGATAAAATGAGAAAACCGGATAATGCTGAGTTAAATCAAGATATAATATTATTACAGATTCAAAATATTACTAATACTGGCTGACAGTATGGAACCAATATGAATCATAAAAACTTTACCAGGCTTACGAATTAACGCCTTAGGCTATACAGTACAAGAAAAATGGTAATAACACTTATACTCAAATTATACAGCAGCTAGATGGCTGGAGACTTCCTGAGCACTCACAAAAACAATAATATACTGTACAGGGGAGTGAACAGAATGAGGAGTAGATCTAAGTGGCAACTAATGCAGAGACTGAGCTCATTATATAGGGGGCCGGCAGAGCTTGATTCAACTTGTAAGAAGGACGCGCAAATGAAGGCATAGAGGACGAAGAGTTGACAATCCTGCTCTGAATAACAGAAAGAACGACTTACTCTACTATATGGGGGAGAAGGGGGGAGTGAGGTAGAACACGCAAGCCTGGTCACTATGGAAGCCACGTGGCTAATCGTGAACAAACATGCAGCATATTGTACATTAGGATCATACAAAGGATGATGCAATCTTGAACAAAACTGTATCATAAGTTAGAATTATACAAGGGATGATGAAATCATAGGCTACATAACAATATATATATATATATATATATATATATATATATATATATATATATATATATATATATATATATATATATATATAATCTCAGCCGTTTGAGTGTCCACTACAGGACCGGCCTATCCCTACCGAAGTGGGGACGATACAGCCAATGTATCTCTACCAAGTGGTTTAGGCTGTCTAGCAAAGATTTTATGTAGGGTGAGAAGTGCTTGTAAGTGTAACTGTTGTGTTGGAGTGGCTTTGGATGTGTGTGTAGTCTGTGAACCAAGTGTAATCGACTCGCGCAAGCCGACTGGGTGCAAGCATACTTTTTATAGTATGCGACACTGGTTCAACCAAAACACCCCTTGTGTCCGCCAATGCAGTACGTGGCCAGAAGAACGCTCCCAAAGTTTATTACCCTGGCGGGACACAAACCCTCGTTCTTCAGTGTGCGAGAATGCACACTTTACCACTGTACCACAGAGGCTCATATATATATATATATATATATATATATATATATATATATATATATATATATATATATATATATATATATTGAGGAATGGCTAAACCAACTGTAGGTTTCACGCACCATGAAGTCTATATTTCTGGGTAGTGTGTCTCCCACAGAATGAGACAAGGCTAGTTGAACAGAATGGCACACACACCGTACCATAATTAAGTTTGGGAGTTCGAAATCTCTTCTCAGTATTTCATAAATACCATTATTTAAGCCTGTGTTAACAGCGGCATTATCCACCCCAGTTCTACTAGCTTTTGTGGTTCAAGCTGTACACTTTGCAATAGGTTTTTGATGGCACTTACAATAGATACTGCCGTTCCGTCTTCTATTTCAATAAGTCCAAGGTAAGTACACACAATTTTTTTCATTTCTTTGCTAAAATAGCGCACAATAACACCGAGTAGCTTCACCACAGATATGTCAGTCGACTCATCAATCATGATGCTGTACCTTGATTCTCCCATATCACTACGCAAACTCTCAGCAAAGTGCGGTGCAAGCACGTTAACCACAATGTTTCTGCACTTGGTTCTGTGCAGCTTCATAGTCTTGGCAGCACTACTATCAGAGAAAACTTTTTTACACCCTTCCAACAAATGATCAATTGTAAAAAGTACAGTATGTTCAGCTACAGCCATTGCCAACCATCCTTCAGCTTTACTTTTGGTTTGTTGTTGAACAATGCTGTACTTGGAAACAGCTAACTTTGTTTGTCTAGAACTTGAAAAGGGCTCAGATGATTTTATATGTTTCACTGGCTCAACATGTCTTCTCAGATCACACAGTTTCGCATTTATCTCACATTTACAGTACACACAAAATGCCTTAGTCTTATCTCTTTCCACAGATGTAAGCCACCCTTTCATAACTGGCAAAGCCTCCAAGCTCTTCCTATATGCTTGAGTGTATGTCGGCACCATTTTCAAACGGAAGGTAACCACTTAAACGGTCACGGTGAAGTCTCGAAGAATACTGGTGTACTACCCCCTACCCTCCCTCCGCCTGGTCGCCCGTATGGTGAGAACATGTTCACTCAGTTCGGACTTCAGTGTTCAGACGGAACGAAAACGGATGGATAGACAGAGATGGTCAGAGTACCAAATTCTTATTACATCATAATTACTTTTCCTACGATTTTCATAATAGTTGAAAAAAATTATTAATAACTGTGCAGTAATACCAGCTATTCTCAAATCCGCTAGAATATCCACCAAGTGCACAGTAAATATGCTAGATATTCCGCCGTCCACTGGCATCGAATTTTTTCCGCCACTTGAAAATGAAATCCGCTAGATTTAGCGGATTTTCCGCCAATTTGGCAATGCTGGGATGCAGGGGGGAACTCCACTACACTTGAAAACACAGCTGTTCATCACCGCGCAGAAAATTTTAAGTAGGGATGAACACGTATCGGCTTTTTATTTATTTTTTATTTTTTTGGCCATTTTTGGTGTCCAAGGACCAGAGCCCAATGTATCCGGGACTTGGGGTGTCTGGGACTTGGAAGTCCGGGTCTTGAAGGGAATACTGTATATATATATATATATATATATATATATATATATATATATATATATATATATATATATATATATATATATATATATATATATATATATATATATATATATATATATATATACACAGTATCTATCTATCTATCTATCTATCTGTCTGTCTGTCTATATTAGTAATGCCTGTACTTTCCGGACGCCCACTATCCGGACTCCCCACTTACCGGACATTTTGGTCCCGGGAGTTAGTAACCGCCAAATTGCCCAAAAAGCGCAAAAAAATTCCAAAAAATATCTGAATTTTTTTCCCCCCATAATTTGAACTCGGCATGCAGCACGGACCAGCAGTGTTTTGGTGCGTAGTTCCACCGACATCGGCTAGAGCGCACTCCTGCACCCTCCCCACTTCCCACCTGTCATTCATCATGAGTGCACACTTATCGCCATGGCCACTCACTTGCTCGCTTTTGTGGTGGTGCCCTACCTCCTGCAGGCTCTGCTGTTCCTTTCCTGCCTCTTGCTCGTGTGTGTGATGATGGCCCCACCGCCCGAGAAGAGGAAGCAAGTGGTTCTGACTCTGGAGAAGAAGAGGGAATATTGGACAAGGTGGACGCGGGATGGTCGACCTCAAGCATCCTCTGTGAATTCAACCTGGTCCGCACTACATTGTTTCATATCAAGAGATCCCATGACAAACTCATGTAGCACTCGGCTGACCTCTCATTAAAGAACAAATGCAACGTGGGGAGGAAGATGATGTTTACTCCACGGTATGCAGAAATTGACCGGTCCACGCTGATTTCGTATCGTCAACAACATGCTGCTGATGTGCTGGTGCGTGGCACGGAGTTGAAGACTGCTGGTGAGAAGTTCGTAAGGTTACATGACACCCCAGACTTCAAAGCATCCAATGGTTGGCTCTTCGCTTTCAAGTTATGGCATGGACTTACCAACTGTAAGGCCCATGGCGAAGCTCTGGAGGCCAATGAGGAGGGAGTAGAGGAGTTTCGGCAGAAGGTGAAGGGCTTGATCGACAGGGAGGGCCTCACTCTCGATCAAGTCTACAATGCTGATGAAACTGGTCTATTCTGTCGCTCTTTGCCAACAAACACTCTAGCCAAGGAGATGGAGAAGCATGTACCTGACCGCAAGCTTTGCAAGCAACGGTTATCTGCTTTGTGTTGTGCCAATGCTAACAGCATGCACCAGCTCAAGCCCATTATTGTTGGCCGTGCAAGGCAGCCTCGGTGTCATTATGGGGTGATGGATGTCCTTCCTGCCGTTTGGTACCATTCTGTGAAGGCTTGGTTCACAGCCAAGATCTTCAAAGACTGGTTCCACCACCATTTCGTCAAGGAGGTCATCCATTACCAGACAGAGAAACTGGGAATCCCACGCAACCAGGTAAAGGCCCTCCTTCTCTTGGGCAGTGCACCTGTGCATCCGTCTGACAAGGACTTGATGACTGAGAATGGCCGCATTAGGTACATGTCTTTGCCACCTAATTCGACTTCTTTCATCCAACCAATGGACCAGGAAGTGATTGTGGCAATGAAGAGGCTGTACCGTAGGAAGTTCCTGGACGAAGTGATGGTTGTTCTCGAGGATGAGGACGAGCGCAGGGAGGGATGGGACACGCGAGGGCAGCAGACTTTGGAAAATCTTCACGGCTACAACATAAAGTCTGCCATTTACAACTGGGCCAGTGCATGGAAAAAAGTGCCTGTCAAGACTGTGGAAAATGGTTGGTCTCGTCTTCTTCTCTGAGCCGATGTGGTGCATAATTTTCTAGGTTTTGACATGGATGACTTCCATGCACGTCTTCATGTGCATGGTGATGATGTTGATGTGGGCAAAGTGCGTGCGTGGTTGGATGACGACGAGGGCGATCCTGGATATCAGATCATGCCTGATATTGAGATCACATCTTCAGTTGCAGGTACAAGTACCCAGCTTGAAGATTCCAATGAGGAAAGTGACAATGATGCAGACTCCTCTCAGCGTGGCACCACTCCAGCCATTCCCAAGCTGAGTGCACTCCGGGAGCACGCCGAGTTCGTTCTCAACTACCTGGAACACCCAGACAGCGACAGGGAGATTGGACCCTTGGGACTCGTGGAGGAAGTGCGCGCTTCTCGGCAGCGCATCATTAATCGCCAAAATCGTCGTTCCTTGCGTCAATCAACGATTGACAGCTTTTTTTCAGGCCCGTGACCCCCGCTGTGCCCAGCACTGGCTCCACACCACTGCCTCCCCAAGACAGGCCTTCATCCTTCGAGCCACAGCCCAGCACATGAGGCACGGTGGAGTCACCACTGGACGTGAGTTTGCACCTGTCTTCAGAGTCGTCTGCATTGGGTAGTCCATCACCACATCCCAGCGATGCACCCCTAGGCCACCTGTATCAGCTACTCTCAGACTCTGACAGTGAATAAACAGCAAGAACTCGCCACTAGACCACACGGGAATTTACAGTGTTGTTCAGTGAAAAGAACAGTGTGCAGTGTTAAGAAATTAGAATTCTGATTGTAGAGACCTAAGTGCAGCGTGCAACACTGATTTCATGAAGGTACAATGGAGCACAAGTAAGAACAGAGTGTGCAGTGTTAAGAAATTAGAATTCTGAGTGCAAAGACCTAAGTGCAGAGTGCAACAATGATTTCATTTAGGTGGAATGGAGCTCAAGTAAGGGCAGGGTGTGCAGTGTTAAGAAAATAGAACTCAGAGTGCATATGACTAAGTTCAATGCAAGGCTTGATTACTGCAGGTGTTCCAGGTACACCTTTTTACTGTCAGAGTCTGAGAGGAGGTGGGTTATTCATCGAAATGGCCATGGACTCGTTGTAAGTACCCAGAATGTTTCATATTGTACTGTATTTTCCATACTTACCTCTAAAACCTCATTCTCTGGTTTCTTTGCATTTATTTCACTCTTTCATGTCCCTTATTAGTGTGAATAGGGTCTTAAATAGGTGCTATGCTTGTCCGGTAGGGAGTTATGCAGGTCCATAAGTACCAGTCCAGGAGGCAGGAGCCCAGTTTCCAGACAGACCCACTTTCCAGACATGCCTTTGGCTCTATTACATTGGATAGTGGAAAGATTACACACACACACACACACACACACACACACACACATATATATATATATATATATATATATATATATATATATATACATATATTGTAGTGTTGCCCTGATTTTTGGGGGCAACTCTACAGTGGCAAGCCAAATGATTTCCTGTAAACCAGGAAATCATTTATAATGCTGGGTGGTAACCTTATAACCAACCAACATGTGTCCCTACGTGACAGCAAGTGGGTTTGCGAAGGGTTAGTGCCCCTGCCCTGGAAAACAACTAACTAAAACTACGAACAAGAAGCCTCGGACCAGGACTGACCAAAAGATTTACGACTAAGAACCGTACAAAGGACATGATATGGATGACGACCTGGAATGTAGGGGGTACAAATGATGAGGTGAAAGAGAGAGAGAGATTGTCCAGGTGCTTGAGGGTGCAAAGGTGAATGTATGTGGATTAACTGAAACTAAATGGTGAGGTGAGAGTGTGAGAGAATGGGAGAATGGACGGAGTATATGTGCAGGACTAGGTGAGAATGAGAGAGGAAAAGAAGGAGTGTGTATTGTTGTGAGGTAACAAATGGAAGGAGAATATAAGAGAATACGGATCAGTTGGTTCAAGGATTGTGTGGGTAAGACTGAAAGGTGGGCTACAAATGTGGGCGATTGCGTGAGTGTATGCACCAACGCAAGATCGTGCAAGCAGAGTGAGAGAAGAGTTCTGGATAATTGTGGAAGTGTGCTTGGAAAAGTTTGAAAGGAATGAGACAGTGTTTTTGATTAGTGATATGAATGGTAAAGTAGGGTTTGTGATGGTGGATGGAGTAGTTGGTGAGTGGGGTGTGCCTGCTGTGATAGATGAGAATGGTAATGCTTTAGTGGACATTTGTGCCGGGAGGGGGTTGGTGGTAGCCAATACCCTCTTCAGGCACAAAATGATCCACAGGTATACATGGCAAGTGATGAGAAGGGTGGATGGTGAACTGAATGAATGGAAGGCAATGATTGATTATGTGTGCGTGGATGAAAGGATGCGATGATGTGTAATGGATGCAAGAGCATACACAGGTTGGGGGAGTAGACTTTCTGACCACCACTTGGTGATGCTCAGAATCAAGGTCCAAGTAAAATGGAGAAATAGAAGAAGGGAAAGACGGGAGAAAGGAGTAGATGTAAGAAGAGTGGAAAGGTTACAAGTGCATGAGAAGAAGGCAGAATATAAGAAAGGAGGAATGATTGGGTAATTTTGAATTGGAGCAGATGGGGGACGTGGAAGGTGTGTGCAAGATATTCACAGAGGAAATATGGGCATCATGTGAGGTGATGTGTGGGGTGACGAGAAGACGAAAGGGGGTGCAAGGAACAGCATGGTGGAATGAAGAGGTGAGACCGGCTGTGGCACAAAAGAAGACAACATATAATGAATGAATGAGAAATAGGGGCGTGGATGAAGTTGAGAGACAGAAGAGAGAGTTATATGTAGAAAGGAAGAGAGAGGTGAAAAGATTAGTAAGAGAGAGTAAGAAGGGAATGGATGAGGAAAATGGATGAATTTGAGTGTAAAGTGGAGGGAATGTAAGAAAATGTTCCTGAAAGAGGTAAAGAGAGTCAGACAGGGTGGCAATGAAGTTAGTAGGGGAGTGAAAGATGAAAATGGTAGATTACTAGTTGAGAAGGGAGAAAAAGTGAGCAGATGGAGAGAACACTTTAATGAATTGCTGAACAGAGAGAATGAAAGTAATGTGAGTATAAGTGGCTGAGGAATGGCTGGGAGAAGGATGGAGGTGAGAAGACAGGATGGAATCAGTAGGATGGAAGATGTGGAGGCACTGAAGAAAGTCAAAATGGGGAAAGCCCCAGCAACTGATGGACTGTGTGGTGAAATGCTGAAGCAATGGGGAGAGATAGTAGAATGGTTGTGGAAGATGTGCAGATTGGCCTCGGAGGAGGGTAAAGTCCCGGAGGATTGGAAGTCAGGTATAATTATTCCAATGTACAAAGGAAAAGAGGAAAAAGAAGTGTGTGGTAATCATAGGGGCATTTGTCTTCTTGGTGTAGGATACTTAGTGACAAAGTTAGGGAAGTAACAGAGGAATTAGTTGGAGAAGAACAGGGAGGTTTTAGGAAGGGAAGAGATTGTGGAGATCAGTTATTCATTCTTAGATCTTTAGTGGAAAAGTGTCTAGGGAAGGGAAAGAAGTTGTATGCGGCCTTCATGGATTTGGAGAAAGCATATGACAGGGTGGATACACAAAGATTGTGGAAAGTATTAAGAGTATATGGAGTAGATGGGAAGATGTTGAATGCTGTGAAGAGTATGTATGATGGTACTAAGACTGCAATGCATGTGGATAGTGAACTGAGTGAGTTTTTCTATTTGAAGGTTGGGCTGAAACAGGGATGTGTCATGTGTCCATGGTTGTTCAATCTGTATATGGCTGGGGTTATAAAAGAGATACAAGGTAGGGCCGTGGATGTTGGAGTGGCCCTGATGAGAGAGGCAGTGTTCGGAAACTCCCTGTACTGTTGTTTGCAGATGATACCGTGTTGTTAAGTGAAGACAAAGGGGGGCTGCAAGGCTTGGTGGATGAGTTTGGGAGAGTGTGTAAGAAACGGAATTTAAAGGTGAATGTAGGGAAGAGTAAAGATATGGTCTACGAGAGAGGTGAAGTCAGTGAATGTACAGTGAGGTTGGATGATGAGGAAATGGAAAATGTGAGTATGTTTAAGTACTTGGGTAGTGTGATTAGTAAGGATGGAAGTTTGGAGGGTGAAGTGTTTGAAAGGGCACAACATGGAAGAAAGGTTGCTGGTTCCTTGAAGGCAGTGATATGAAACAGAAAAATGAGCATGGAAGTGAAAAAGTCATTACTTGACAGTATTGTGATACCAACTCTGATGAATGGAAGTGAAGCTTGGACGTTGTTGGAGGGACACAAGTCAAGCGAGAGAGCAGTGGAAATGAGTTATTTGAGAGGAGACTGTGGAGTCACATGGAGAGACAGACTGACAAATGAGGATGTGAAGGAGCGTTGTGGTGTGGATGTGGATGTGATAAGAATGCATTAGGAGAAGCACACTGAGGTGGTTTGGCCATGTGGAGAGGATGGAGAGTGAGAGACTGACGAGGAGAGTGAGTGAGGTGGAAAGGGATAGAGGAAGGGGAAGGCCAAGGATGAGATGGAGAGATGGAATGGAGAGGTATATGAGAGAGGGGTGTGTGAACTGGGAGCAGGGCAGTGCAATGGCGGGGGACAGGGTGACGTGGATGCGATTTGTTTGTGGCCACCCTGTATAAGGGATTAAGGCTTCTGGCAATATATATATATATATATATATATATATATATATATATATATATATATATATGTGTGTGTGTGTGTGTGTGTGTGTGCATTTATATAATATATATGCAGTAATCCCTCCATATTCTGACATACTAGAGCTAAAAGTATGTCCAGATAGTGGCTCCGTCCGGATAGTGGACTTCTCTCCTGCCCTCCCCTTGTACATACAAGTATTCTAACTTTGAAAGTCATTGTAAAAGAGCACTACCGAACAATCTACAACACTTACTCCAGGATTTTTACATTACTCTATCCAGTCAAGCAGATCTGTACACCACAGTCAAGGAATAATTATGGCCTACCAGACCCATCAACCATGGGCAAGCAATCACCATGGTCCTAAAAAAACATGAAAAAGTATAGTCTAGCCATGTGAAAATATTCTTCCGGCCATAATTTCCACCTGGATGCAAACGTTTTGTCTAGATTAAATGGAAAAATGTACGAGTAATAGTTTTGAACACACAGAGCACAGTATTCAAATAATGGATGGTCCAGATAGTGGCTGTCCGGATAAGTGAGGACTGAAAAAAGAAAGAAAAAAAAAGAAAAAAAAATATATATATATAGATATAGATAGATAGATAGATAGATATAGATATAGATATAGATATAGATAGATAGATAGATATCGATAGATAGATAGATACATACATATAGATATAGATATATATAAGTAGCAACTCATGTATATATATATATATATATATATATATATACACACACACACACACACACGAGGTGCTACCCAAAAGTTCCAGTAATTTGAATGTTGTAGGAAAACAAGTTACCCTACCTCCTAGTTCTCACTGTCACCTTCGAAGTAGTTCCCTTGGACATGTATACAATGATCCCAGCATTTTTTCAATGAATCCACGCATGCCGGGAAGGCTTCACACGTGATGGTCTTGAGGACCTCCTGCGATTCTTTCTGGGTCTCAGTCGAGTCAAATCGAGGTCCTTTCAGTTGTAATTTCAGCTTGGGAAACAGGTAAAGGTCACAGGGGGCAGGTTGAGGCGAATAGGGTGGGTGGGGAATGACTACCGTGTTAGTGGAAGCCAGGAACTGCCAGACAACAAATGATGTGTGAGAGGGGGCATTGTCATGATGCAGGACCCAGTCCTTGTTCTTCCACTGTTCTGGACGTTTGTGGGGGATGTTCTGCCGACGCTGGAAAAATCCACGGTAAAACTTTCCTTCAACAGATTGACTGGGTGGGATGAATTCCTTGTGAACAATCCCTTGGATATTGATGAAAACGATCAACATCAACTTGACATTGCTGCGAACTTGACGCGCTTTTTTCATCCTCAGTGAATTGGGAGACTTCCATTGCGAATGACTGCTGCTTTGTCGTCAGGTCATAACCATAAACCCCTGATTCATCCAGTTATGACCTTGGAGATGAAGGTGGCATCATCTCTGACCTGATTCTTGAGCTCCCTGCAACCTGCAATGTGATATTCCTTCTGCTCATCGCTCAGCAGTCTTGTCACAAATTTTACAGTGATGCGTCTCTTGCCCAACACGTCTGAAAAAGTGCATTGCACGCTCCTGTCTGACAGTCCAGAGATATCACAAACATCATGGATAGTTCATCTACGATCTGCAAGGATAGCCTGACGAACATTTCCGACGTTTTCTGGTGTTGTTGCTGTTGACGGTTGTCCAGAACAGCCATCGTCTTCAATGGACGTTCATCCTTCCTTGAACTGCTTGTAATAGAAAAATGTTCTGCTTTGGACATGGCATTGTCACCAAAGGCTTGCTGATGCAACCGGCGAGATTCTGCAGCCATCTTGCTGATCATGAAGCAGAACTTGATGCAGCTTCTTTGTTCCTGCAAACCACCTACACACCACATTACAATAGTAAGCGTAGCTCAGCAACACGTCCGCTCACAGACACAGCCGGGGCCACAATGACGCACAAGGAATGTTGCTGACTCCTCCTAGCGGCAAAAAGCAAAACTGCAACTGGTTGGCTCCCTCTGTTCAAATTCCTCGAACTTTTGGGTAGCACTTCGTGTGTGTGTGTATATATATATATATATATATATATATATATATATATATATATCTGTGGTAGAGTGAGCATTTTCGTACATGGGAGAACGAGGGTTCACACACCACCCGGGTAATAAACTTTGGGAGTGTTCATCCGACCACATACTGCTTTGGCGGACAAAAGGGATGCCGTGGTTGAACCAGTGTCTCGTACTATATAGTATGCTTGCACCTAGTCAGCTTGCACGGGCCGATTACACTTGGTTCACAGACTACACACACGTCCAAAGCCACTCCAAAATGACAATCACACTTACAAGTCATTTTCACGCTACATACTCTACCAGATTGCCTAAGCCACTAGGTAGAGATACATAGGCTGTCCTGTCCCTGCTTTGGTTGGGATAGGCCAGTCCTGCAGTGGACACTCAAAGGGCTGATGAGGATGATTATATATATATATATATATATATATATATATATATATATATATATATATATATATATATATATATATATATATCTGTCTTTCATTCCTTCATTCTTTCCTCTTCCTTCTGCCTGTGGTGACTCTACACTGAGTGACAAGCCAAATGGTTTCCTGTACACCAGGAAACCATTTACTACGCTGGATGTTAACCATGTAACCAAATTTTGGCTCCTGGTAGTTTAGTGGGTAATTATTGTACTCCAATCGGATTGAGCCGGTGAAGGTTTATATCCGAGGGGTGGCTGGGGTTTACTGCTTACGTAATGCCCCTCAGGGATGAGTGAGACTGGTCACTCTTATCTTAAATGTCAAGGCCAACTGCCTAGCCCCGGGCTCCTACGCTCCTCACGGGGCAACGTAGGATTGGATGATGGATATATATATATATATATATATATATATATATAAGTCTGTATGAATGTATGCATCCATGTATCTATGTATGCATGTATGTATGTTTCTATCTATCTATTTATCTATCTATCTATCTATCTATAGATAGATAGACAGATAGATAAATAGATACATACACACATAGTTATATCAAGCAGGGCAGTACTCCCAAGGTTGGATGGAAAGCTGATAACAGGGAGAGCTGGAGCTCCCCTTTCATCAGCCCTCAGGACTAATTCCTGACCATCTCCCTTTGCTGAACGTTTTCGGTGTCTCAGTAACACAGAGGGTAGGCCAGCATGCTCTCCAATACTTGTTTCTCTAACTGTCAGCACCAAACTACATGCACAGTACACACTACACCTCTTTTTCCGAGATTCAAAAACAAATCATTGTTTCAGATAACACAGCCTTGGAGTCCCCGGTGGGGGGGACCATAAATGCCCCCTCCTTCCGCCCCTCTCCTGGTGACGACTTGAGCTGCCTGGAACCACTATCTGACTCACTTCTTCGTTTTCGCAACATTCGCGGCCTTTCCTCTAACTTTCGCTCTGTTGAGCACCACCTGTCCTTCTCTAAACCTCACCTTCTTTTCCTAACTGAGACTCAGCTGTTTGAGGCAACTGACAGCAAACCCTTTTCTGTGTCCTCCTACTTTCTCTATGCTCATTTCAAAGCCAAAAGTAGCTGTTGTGTATATATACGCAATGACTTATCTTGCTCTCGTGCTCCTGAACTTGATTTTTCTGAATTCTCTACACTCTGGCTTCGGTTATCCTGTCATTCTCTGACTAAATATATCTGTGCTGTTTACATATCCCCTAATTCTGCTGACTATGAAAAATTCGTCGACTATCTTACTTCTACAATGGAACACATTCTTTCCATTTTTCCTTTCTCTGAAATCTCCATTTTAGGAGATTTCAATGTTCACCACTACCTTTGGCTCTCCTCTCCTTTCACTGATCCACCTGGTGAACAAGCCTACATCTTTTCTATCCTTAATGACCTAAAGTAGCTTGTACAGCACCCTACCTGTATCCCTGACAGCCTTGGAGAGGCTCAAACATACTTAACCTCTTTCTCACAACTAATCCTTCTGCTTACATTGTTAATTTTTGATTTCCGTTAGGCTCCACCGATCACAACCTTATTATCTTAACCTGTCCTATCGCCCTGGTACAGCCTGTGGACCCTCCAAAGAAACGTCGTCTGTGGCGCTTTGGAGCTGCAGATTGGGAGGCCCTCGGGCAGTACTGCTTTGATTTTCCCTGGAATGATTATTGCTTCCGTGGTCAGGAGCCATCTGTGTGTGCCTTGCTTATTACAGAGGTTATTCTTTTAGGCATGGAAGCATACATTCCTTTCTAATATCCTTTGACTAATGCAAGAAAGTCTTGATTTAATCACGCATGTTCTAATGCTGTCCACAACAAGGAGAGGGCCTACAAAAGGTACCGGAGCCAACCCACCCCTGAATCACATCTTTTATACTTTTCTGCCCGGAATCGTGCTAAGTCTGTTCTTTGTTCTGCTAAAAATAATTTCATGCATACTAAATGCTCTCAACTCTCCAACTCGAATTCTTCCCGCTCCTTCTGGTACCTTGCCAAAAACCTTTCTAACAACTTTACCTCATCATCCTTCCCTCCTCTTTTCTACTCTGATGGTTCTGTAGCTATTTCTTCTACTGAAATAGCAGATCTTTTCGCTCAGACTTTCTCCTCCAATTCCACCTTAGACGATTCCGGTGCTGTTCCTCCATCACTTCCCCCCTTTCACTTCCTCATGGCTGATATTAAAATTTCTTCAGCTGATATATTCTCTGCCATCACTGGCCTCAATACTAACAAGGTATATGGTCCTGATGGGGTCCCTCCTGTTGTCCTCAAGAACTGTGCTTCTGTTCTTACACCCTGCCTAGGTAAACTCTTTTGCCTTTGCCTATCACCTTGTACCTTTCCTTCTTGCTGGAAGTTTGCTGTCATTCAGCCAGTCCCAAAGAAGAGTGACCATTCCCAACCCTCTAACTATCGTCTAATTGCTTTGACATCCTGTATCTCAAAAGTTTTCTAGTCAGTTCTTAATAGAAACATTTTAAAGCGTCTTTCCTATCACAACCATCTTTCTGATCGTCAGTATGGGTTCCGTGAAGGTCGCTCCACTGGCGATCTTCTCACCTACCTTTCAAACTCCTGGTCATCCTCTTTTCGGGACTTTGTCGAAATCTTTGCCATTGGACTTGTCATCTTAAATGCTTTCGATCGAGTCTGGCATAAATCTTTAATTTCCAAACTGCCCTCTTACGGTTTTTATCCTTGTATCTGTGCCTTCATCTCTAGCTTCCTTTCTGGTCGTTCTATAGCCGCTGTTGTAGACGGCCATCTTTCTTCTAGATCTATCAAAAGTGGTGTTCCTCAGGGCTCTGTCCTATCACCAACTCTCTTCCTTTGATTCACCAATGACCTTCTAAGATGTACTTCTAACCTTATCCACTCGTACGCTGATGACTCCACCCTTTACCTTTCCATTCAGTTCCCGCAACGTCCATCTCAGCAGTTACTTCAATAGACAAGGGATGAGGCTATGGCACACCGAATCTCTGACTTGGCTTGTATCTCTAACGGGGGTAAAAATAATCTTGTTGTTTTTAATGCAACAAAGACTCAGCTCTTACACCTATCAACCCGATAAAATGTTCCAGAGGTGTACCCACTAATGTTTGATAATATTCATCTTAATCCTGCATCGTCCTTCAACATGCTTGGGGTTTCATTCACTCGGGACTTATCTTGGAAAGATCATATTACATCTCTTGTAAAATCTGCATCCAAGAGATTAGGTGTGCTAAGCCGACTCTGTTCCTTCCTTATCCTTGCACAGTTGTTGACTCTATACAGGGGTTTTATCCGCCCCTGTATTTTTTTTTTTTTTTTATGTGTCCGACTCTGGGCAAAGGCTTCAGGGCCTATATCTCGGGGGCACTAGCCTATCCCAAGGCCCAGTAGTCCTCCTACACCTCCTCAACTCTCATGTGTGGGGAGGCTCCCCTTATACACCTCTTCTCAACAGGGTGGAGTCAAAGGCTTTTCATCTCATCAACTCTCCTCCTCTTACTGACTCCTTTCAACCTCTGTCTGTTCGCCACACTGTTGCATCTTTATCTTTATTCTATCGCTACTTGAATGGCCACTGCTTGTCTGCAGTGGCGTATCCAGGATTTTTGCCGGGGTGGGGAAACACTTGGAATATTTCCCCCAAATATCTGTTACCACTAATTTTCCTAGATTTGACGCTTTATGTCATCAGAAATGAATTTACATCATTACTGTTGTACTCTTAGGGTAAACCTTCTGTCTTTATTTCTCAGTACATCTATATAAGGAAGTACAGCTATTTTGCGTAATAACCTACAAACTATGATGAAATACCACACATCGGCACAGCACCTAGGCTACAATACGAGAGGTAATGGCGTCCAAACTGTTGATATTCGTAAATAAACCCTGTATACTGATTGGCTGCTGGAAGAAAAATGGCGGAATGGATGGGCCAATGAAAACTCGAGATCTGGCGTGAGTGTCCCGAACACACACACACACACACACACACACACACACACACACACACACACTTTCCCACATTCGTAATACTATCCCTTTTTTCTGTTTTCCTTTGCGGTTTTGTATTTCTCTCTCTCTCTCTCTCCCCACTTAACTGCCGCACCCACCCCCAGTCTGGTGTTCTGTTTTGTACTACAGCTGTGGTGGTAGCCAATAGAAATTCTGTTTTCCACTACTTATTCTTTTAGTTTGATTCTCATTGGCTCAGGCATCAGGGGTGGTGTATACATCAAGACTGACCTAAGTAAATACATCTGGTGGGATAAACCTCTTTAAATCCTTGACTCAGGTGACCACTCGACCTGCCCCGCTCAGCAGGGAATGATTTTCATATCACCTGAACCGTACTGTACTGTATAGAATGGATTTTTCCAAATAAAAAAAAAAGAAAAAAGGCGTGAAGCTATTCATCCTGAAAATTTTTACCTAGAAAAGTGAGGGGGACAAAAGATACTCTGTCCCCCACGCTCCAAAATGTAGGGGGGACACGTTCCAATGTCCCCCACCCAAATGAGGCCCCTGACACACATATTTGTATCTGCTTAACTCTTAAAATGTAGTCTGAAGTGATCAAAATGACTTCATGTAGTCTGCAAAAATTCTGCCTGTTTCAGTTGTTTGTAACCATAATTGTGCAGTGCTTGTTTACAACTGGGTACAGGGTGAGAGGATATGGCTGCAGGGTGATAGGATGTGGCTGAGGGGACACGAAAGCCATTTTTACACCTCACCAGGATTCAAGTGCAAAACATCATTAGAGCTCTAATATTTACCACATAATCCAAGGTGATAGGGGAAATTGTTAAGTTATAACTGGTCATTTTTTCTCAAGGGTTTTATAATATTTAGTTTAGCTTTCAATTTCAAGGGAAATTATTGCTCCCAAATAAATATTTTTGGAAACGGATAATATTATTTAATATATCTGTGGTAAAATTAGGAAAACTATATTGTCATACAAGAACTATGCCAAAAATCCCTTTCAGCATTTCCTCAAAATTTTTCCAGGGAGGGCAAACTGTCCCCCCTGCCCCCTCAGTGGCTACGCCACTGCTCGTCTGAACTGTCTGCTTGCATTCCTCCACCTCTACGACGGGCGCGTCTGGCAACAAACTCTCATCCCTTTTCTGTCCAGCTCTCTAATGCATGAATTAACCGTTACTCCCAGTCCTTCATTTGTGCAACGCGTCAACTCTGGAACTGTCTCCCTCTGTCTGTATTTCCTGCTTCCTATGATTTCCAGTCTTTCAAACGCAGTGTGTCCAGGAGTCTCGAAATGATCGGATCTTGAATTTGGCTCTCTCCTGTATCTTGTTTTTCTCTTGGAAGGAACAGTTTGCTGGCTCGTGGCCTATGGTTCCCTCTTCCTAACATGAAAAAAAAAAACATACGTACATTCATATACATACGTACATACTGGATCTATCTATCTATCTATCTTCATCTATATCTATATATCCATCTATCTATGGATATATATATATATATATATATATATATATATATATATATATATATATATATATATATATATATATATATATATAGAGAGAGAGAGAGAGAGAGAGAGAGAGAGAGAGAGAGTATCTGTTTATCTATCTATATATACAGGCTGTATCTATCTATCTATCTATCTGTTTATTTATTTATTTAACTATCTATCCATCCATCTATCTCTCTTTCTCTCTCTTTTTCTGTATATATATATATATATATATATATATATATATATATATATATATATATATATATATATATTCAGTGTCTATCTATCTATCTATCTACATGGTATCTCTATATACGGTATCAATGTCTCTCTACCTACCTATCTATCTATCTATATAGATGTAGATATATACCTGTAATGCCTCTGGGACCTGGAAAATAAAACAATTTATTGTCTCACAGGCCGAGAAACCACACACCTACAGGAAATGTTACACGGACAAGCTCAACATGCACTAAATGTACTGTACTGTACAACAAGAAGGGCTAGATGTCGATCGCAGACTATCTCGAATGTTTTGACAAGTGCATCACCAAAGAATCAGAAGATTTCTGCAAGCGCCGCAATTTGGAATTTAACGCCTAAAGGCCTATGTCTGCCGAACGATATTTTTGGAAAATGTAGCATGAAGTCGTGTGTCTGTTGATGGTACAGGGCCTACCAAAAACTGGCAGTAGGCAGCACTGCCTCTTATGATGTACATGGAACCAAGCCAATGGGAACTACAGTATCTGGTGGGGTATGACCGAATTGGGCCTTTAGAGGAGGGGGGGGCTGACCACCCCTCACCATCTCTCTGCCTACATCTGACCCCATATACCCCATGGATACCGTAGCTGGAGTGTGTTGCAAGCATGCTTCCTCCCTTTCTCCTCCTCACCCCCAGCATCTCCCTTCCACCCTCCATCCACCACCACATTCCCTCCACCTTCATCCTTTCCCTTTTGTTTCCAGGCATGTTGGATTTTTCCTTGCTGTGCACCACTATAAACTTTCTTTTCCTTTCTTGATCAATATTTCACCTTGTTTTATGCCTAGGAATATATATGAGGTGCTCCGAGCCAGAGGGGTGACCGCGCATTTGCTTATTTGCTTTGACATCTAATTACCAAACTGTAATATACTTTAAATATGTCATGTTTACCACCATTTTAATCATCTTGGCTAGCACTTTCATGCTAAACAATAATATGCATAAAAGTATAGTTTTACCATTGTATAATTAGCCATGTCAAAGTTTAAAAACTAATTACCGAAAATAAGCAAAATGCACGGTCGCCCCTCTGGCTCGGAGCACCTCATATTATATTGTTTACAGTTATGTTTGTATGGTTATTAGCCATTCTCTGGCAGATTCAAAGATAGACTTTTTTCTTTTATTGACTGTCACTAGTACGGTAACCATTGGACATATGAGCGTGAAATATACTGTACATTTTCTGGTGTGGAAATTCAAGCCCTTGAAATCTTTAAGAAAAAATTTCAATCCGAGAAAGTCAAAAAATCGGACCCTAGTAATTGTGGTTCTGAGGACTGGTGCTCTGAGAAATTTGCAGTCTTTAGGCATTAAGGTCCTGCTGCTATAAGACACTGCACCAGGTCACTCACCACTCCTCGACAATTGCCACCACAGCATCAGGGATGTGTTCAACCCTCCAAACGCAACCTGACTATCCAGTCACTCGGCCAAGCAGTGATTGCAGTACTCAAGGCAACCTATGCCTTGGAGACCTTCACCATGCTCCAAGCTGCCACTGACACCAATGAAGATTTGGACGAGCTGGCAACTTCACCAGATTCACCACGGCCTGAGTCACCCACCCATGGCACGAGCTGTGACCTTTCACCACCACCCGCTGCCATCACCACCGCCATCACTACACAGCACTCTAGGGAAGCAGTCTCTCATCAACTTTTTGAAGTCGTTCAACATCAATAACGGAGTGGACACCATTGTTGAAGCCTGCAGTGAGCTGACGCAGGCCATGATGCATCACGCCTGGCACAACATTTTCGAAGGTTTGCCAGGCCATAGGCTTGATTTAGAGACTGAGCCACAGAGTGTTGACGCAGTAGTTGACACAACAGTGAAGGCAGCAAGGGGAGTTGCTGGCATGGAACAACTCGACACTGCTGACATACAGGGGCTTCTTGCCCCAGACCCCACCCTGGACACTGAGGAACTGTTAGACCAGGTGCAGGAAGAGTGAAGAACAAGTAAAGCCAGAGGAAAAGCCACTGGGAGGGATGGCAGTGAGAATGTCGAGAGAAAATGTGGAACTGTACTAGAGGCTCACCTTCGCCATCAACAATAGGACACAGGTAAGGACCGACCCGAGCAAACTGCTGCATTAGTGGCCAATGATGTGTGGCATACACAGAGATGTTTAGGGAGAAAGTGAATGCTCAGCAACAGAAGATGATCATAGACTTTTTTCAGGTTCATCAGGAACCTTAACAATAACCATACCATATCTATCTATCTATCTATCTATATACAGTATATATACATACATATATAGATAGATAGATAGATAGATATAGATATAGATAGATACATATATAGACAGATAGATAGATAGAGAGATAGATAGAGATAGATAGATATAGATATAGATATAGATAGATGGATAGAGAGAGAGAGAGAGAGATATATAGATAGATAGATAGATAGATATAGATATAGATAGATAGATATAGATATAGATAGCTAGATAGATGTGTATTAATAAAGAATAAATATTTATAACCTCTTGTATGTGTTTCAAGTCATCTTCAGGAGGAACCAGTGTACAGGGCCAAGTACACTTTATACTGTATATACAATAAGACCAACATCCTCAAGAGAGATGTCAAACAGCTAACCAGTAGGTAGGGTATTCGACTTGACCTCAGTGGTCCAATTAACCTTCGGGTGGGTCGGGCTTCTCACCGGTCCTGGTGTTTCCGGCAATCCACACTATATTGGTTTATATCACGAGCTCCCGTAGTGAAACATATGTACAATTTAATGAAATATAATTGTCACGGGGTTTTTAAAATAAAAGCAAATATTTTTATTTAAATGATAATGATAAATATTCAATAATATTGACGAGCAGGGACAAAGATTGTCTTGCTAAATCAAGCAACGATTACTTTACGCTGGCTTGCTTCGCACGATTCTCTAAGAACAAGAATTTATAAACTTTCTCAACAGTACACAGCAGAGACTATTTACTCAACTGCTGTTTATTAGTACTGTTAGCCTCTGGAGAAAGTTACTTCACCCCTGACAATAAATAACTAATACTAACAATAGTATCAGGTTCTTGCTGATGCATAACTCCTAGGAGGCACAACGGATTTTAAGCTTAATACACAAGACTGGCCTAAGTACCAGTTATGAATGGCAAACGTTTATGCAGGCTAGGAGCTATAAGAGAAAAATGCTTAATTATGGAGAAATGAAACACGACTTTACATTACATTAAGCTCAAGAAAAAGAACTGTTAAATTTATTGATTACAAAATAAATTTAACGTTACATTTCAAAATCAAATTAATGAGATCGCACTCACTCACTCACTCACTCAAGAGCTAAATTCTTACGCCTAGGAAAAACACCGTAACTAAGCTCTTAAGTCTAGGAAAACGAAAAGAAATACTGATCAATGAGTGCGGTGTATCACCAACGAAAGGTGGGAGTCTGGAGAACTGTAGTCTAGTGGAGTCTGGGTGCTAGCTGACCTCTCTACTCTCCACTGCTGGAGCACAGAACCTCTCTCCGTCACAACAGACACTGGACTGAGTAACTCGTGGGAAAAAGGGAGTGCTAGGGCCGCATTTTTTAACGGCTAGAGTGAGCGAAACGCACCCAAAATAAATCGCTCAGCGGAAGCGCTAATGTCGCACAAAGACGATCACTTATGACACTGAAAAATTGATTTGAAAGGACTCCCGCCGATGAGCGGTTAACTGAACGATAAACTGGGATTCCACTTGAGTTCACGGTTTCCCACAAAAGCCAATGTCACTAGCCGACTCGTGACATTACGGCCCATCAAAATCAAATCTTTTTTCCTCAGAGAAAAGATTTCAATATGCATACATATAAATCCTAGCTCAGTCACACAAGATTCACACTGTGGTGTGTGTGCTATCCTGCTACAGGAGAAAGTCGCAGTTGCCAGTGAGCGAAAAAAAAACTTGTATTTACGTTAATAGAAGCAAGTTTGAGGGAAAAAACTCCGTGATGACGGTGAAAATCCTGTACTCAGGTCAAACTGAGCGAAAAGTCGCTACATTTACACTGACAACTAATTGTTGTGTAGCGTGATGTATGTAATACATGGTGTAGGTGTAACAGTTGTGGTGTAACTGTACCTACGTGTAAAATGACACAGTAAATATTAATAATATGGCGACGACGAAGGCAGGGGAGAAGAGGCGGCAGCGTGCGGCAGACGATCAGCTGGCCATCACAGCAAAACTGCTACGCCCATTGCTGTACCTGCAAAATCAATTGAGGTGGAGCATCAAAAATGTCAATGAGACAAAAATTTTATTATGTTACAATTACTCTCTCTGCCTAGCAGTCAGTGCTACGATGTACATTCGAGGTCACCATTATCCCCCTTAACCTACAGTACTTATATTAATATCGGGTAGCTGAGAATCCCTGTGCAAACTCGGGTCTTCCATAGCCTCGAGTCGCCTCTGCGGAGTTCTCTCTCGAACTTCCCCCTTAACCTACAGTACTTATATTAGTATCCAGGAGCTGAGAATCCTTGTGCAAACTCGGGTCTTCCAGAGCCTTGAGTCGCCTCTGCGGAGTTCTCTCTCGAACTTCCCCCTTAACCTACAGTACTTATATTAATATTGGGGAGCTGAGAATCCTTGTGCAAACTCGGGCTTCCATAGCCTCGAGTCGCCTCTGCGGAATTCTCTCTCGAACTTCCCCCTTAACTTACGGTACATAATATGTATGTACAGGCCCCGGACATGTGTCCTGTGGGGCCAATGGGCAAGACATCAGGTCTGCACCCACTTCACCACTATCCTGTCTCTCAACTGACTCAGAGATTACAGGTGTGGTTACGAACGGCACAGGAAGGACATGTCCCTGATTAATGGTGTTACTTTGACACACACTGCAGGAACACACAAAACTATCTATGTCTCGTCCCATCCCTGGCCAGAAAAAGTCAGCTCGGATACGGCCCTGGGTCTTCCTTTTGCCCATGTGACCTCCTGAGGCTGAACAATGACCCCATTGTAACACTGCTAGACGGTACTTGGCGGAAACGACAAACTGCAGTCGAACCTCGCCCTCGGGTGTTCGTGACTCACGGTAGAGCCATCCTTGTTTATGAAGGAACTTGGCTCGACCTCCCCGTGAATACTTTATCACTCTACCCTTTTGTTTGTTCCACATGGCAGCAAGTGTCGGGTCAGAATGTTGTTCTTGAACAACAAGATGACTACACATCAGATCTTGCGGCGCTTCAATGATCACTGGGGTGACACAGTCTGGAGCCTCAGCCATGGCTCGTGTTACCGCAGCAGCCGAAGTCTGAGTAGCGTCATGTTCGGTGCAACTATCCTTGACACTGGAAATGTTGCCTATTATAAGGTCAAATAAAGGTTCTGGCATGACAACTGCAAGTGTCGTACCAGTATAAAATGGAGATGTCACCTGGATACATGCCTCAGGGAACAATCTCACTGATCCATCAATAAGGTTTGCATGGATCTGTCGACCTGTATACTGCTCAGGCCGAACTAGACTCTGCTTGACAGAGCAACCTGAGGAACCATTATCTTTCAGGACCTTCACAGGGATGCCTCCCATAAACCCTGCCTGAACAAGGAAGGTACTGTCACCTGTGGGAGGGCCTGTGGAGGAAGCAGCTAGCCACTCATGAGGCTGCTGAATAATTGATGCGGCAAACATGGTGCCTTGTGAATTATATACTTGAGGGGTTGTACTCACTGCCTGGGATGATGGAACATTGGCCATCTGTGGAGGGGGGGTTCACTGTCACTGTGGGACTAGTGAACTGTGGGGGAGTACCCATACTGGTAGGGATGTGACCACCGTGCTGCTGCTGAGGAATGAAGGCTGTGTTCGCTTCCTGCCTCTTTTGAGCTGGTGTTGAAAAAGTTTGTCCTGACGGTCGGTTGCATGGCTGATACTGCTGCTGGTTAGGGTACTTGTTGTACCTCTTCCACTCAGGTTTCTGAGTGTTTTGCCCCTGGTCCTTCCACTGCGGTTTTGGACCTTGGCCATTACTCTGAGAATGGCCTTGTTGCTGGGGTTCAGTCTGAGACGGCTTCCCAGATTTAGCAGTATCTTTTCTGCTGTTCCAGGTGTTTTGCTTACGAGTTTGATACCCGTATGCAGTAAAGAATGCGTTAGCCTTTTCTGCCATTTGGCTGGCATCTTTCACCTGGCAGATCTTAAGCTGTGCTATGAGCTCAGCAGGCCACGACCTCTCAAGCTGTGTACGCAGCATAAGGTCAATTATCCCCTCACGCGTGGAAGGAGTTTCATCTTTCTCCATCCACTCATTTAAGTAAGCAGTGAGACGATCGAGGAACTGAACAGCTGTCTCCTTGTCTTGGAGAGGAGCTCGCATGAACTGAACTTTGGCGTCGTCTACTGTGAGACCATATGCCTTAATGAGTGCAGCTTTCATCATCTCATACGTGAGATTGTCTCCACGAATTCTGTGGAGAATATCAAGGGCAGGGCCCTCAAATAAACTAAGAAATTGGATCCGCTTAGCTGCCTCATCCAGTTGATACATGTCTGCCATGTCCTCAAAACGAGCTATGTACGGCTAGATTCGCTCGCTTTCCTTGTATGAAGGAAGCTTGATGCGTGGGGTCGCCAGGACATGTGTAGGAAGAGCGCTAGTGGAGCTTGGATTAACTGCACCAGATGTGTATGAAGCCAAGGAATCTCGCTTGAGCTTCAGCACTTCAAGTTCATGTTTTTCGCGTGCTTCTCGCTCTGCACGTTCGTGTTCTCGTTCTCTGTCTCGTTGTTCACGCTCGTATTCGCGTTGTTCTCGTTCTTGTACTAGCTCGAGTTCGCGTTGTTTTTGCTCATGTTCGCGCTGTTCTCGCTCGTATTCGCGCTGTTCTCGCTCGTGTTCACGTTGAATCTTAAGCTCTTCACGGGCATCATTCTCGCGCTGCTGGTCCATATTATGCCGTGAGAGTATGTACTCTTTAATTTCAGTTGGGTCTGTAAGACCCATATCTTTGGCTTCCTGTAAAAATATGGTGGTAGCCATGTCGCTAATTTACTGAGCAAACCGAAACTGAGTACTGACTGCTTCGCAAACGAATGCTAATAACACAAGTAAAGAATACAGACACAAGCTAGTGGTGACCAGTCTTATCTAGTTAACTGGAAAAGAATAAAGCTAAAATGCAAATAACTGAGAAGACTCAATAATTAACACAATGGGTACGGCGGCTACCCAGGAGCGAATAAAATCGTCTAGCGTTACCAAAAATAAAGTACTAGATAGAGTTAAGTACTCTATGGATTAATAAAGCAAAAATTCACTTGCTAAATTAACGGTAAACACCAGTAAACTTGTGCCTATAAACTTTAATGATAAATACCTAAATATGAACGAGTGAGTATTATCTCGTGAATAGCTTTAGAGCTAGGAGTTAATATCCTGGAATGAGGTCGCCAATTGTCACAGGGTTTTTAAAATAAAAGCACATATTTTTATTTAAATGATAATGATAAATATTCAATAATATTGACGAGCAGGGACAATGATTGTCTTGCTAAATCAAGCAACGATTACTTTACGCTGGCTTGCTTCGCACGATTCTCTAAGAACGAGAATTTATAAACTTTCTCAACAGTACACAGCAGAGACTATTTACTCAACTGCTGTTTATTAGTACTGTTAGCCTCTGGAGAAAGTTACTTCACCCCTGACAATAAATAACTAATACTAACAATAGTATCAGGTTCTTGCTGATGCATAACTCCTAGGAGGCACAACGGATTTTAAGCTTAATACACAAGACTGGCCTAAGTACCAGTTATGAATGGCAAACGTTTATGCAGGCTAGGAGCTATAAGAGAAATAAGCTTAATTATGAAGAAATGAAAAACGACTTTACATTACATTAAGCTCAAGAAAAAGAATTGTTAAATTTATTGATTGTTGTGGAGTGGATATGGAAGTTGAGTAGATTGGCTTGGGAAGAAGGAAGGGTTCCAGAGGACTGGAAATCAGGTATAATTGTTCCTTTATACAAAGGAAAAGGAGAGAGAGAAGTATGTGGTAACCATAGGGGTATTTGCCTACTTAGTGTGACTGGTAAAATATATGGTAGAATACTCATTGAAAGGGTTAGGCATAAGACAGAGGAGCTAGTTGGAGAAGAACAAGGGGGATTTAGGAAGGGGAAAGGGTGTGTAGATCATATTTGTTCTAAGATGTTTAGTGGAGAAGTATCTAGAGAAGGGAAGGAAAGTGTATGCTGCCTTCATGGACTTGGAGAAAGCTTATGACAGAATAGATAGGCAAGGTATGTGGAAGGTATTAAGAATATATGGAATGGAGGGAAAATTGTTGAGTGCTGTGAAGAGTATGTACGAGGGAGCTAGGGTTACGGTGCGAGTGGATGGTGAGCTGAGTGAGTTCTTTGATCTCAGTGTGGGACTGAAACAGGGTTGTGTGATGTCTCCATGGCTGTTTAATATATACATGGATGGGGTTGTACAGGAGGTGCAAGGTAGGGCAGTGGATGTGGGGGTGGCTTTAATGAATGAGGGTGAGATTTGGAAGCTTCCGGTGTTGCTGTTTGCTGATGATACAGTACTGTTGAGTGAAGATGAATGGGAGTTGCAAGGTTTGGTGAGTGAATTTGGGACAGTGTGTTGGAGGAGGAATCTGAAAGTTAATGTAAATAAAAGTAAAGTTATGGTGTTTGAGAGGAATGAAGTCACAGAGTGTGCAGTGAGGTTGGATGGTGAGGATATGGAGAATGTGAGTGTATTCAAGTACTTGGGTAGTGTGATGAGTAAGGATGGAACTTTGGGGGATGAAGTGTGAAAGGGTACAGCAGGGAAGGAAGGTTGTTGGTACACTGAAAGCAGTGATGAGAAATCGGGAGGTGAGTATGGAAGTTAAGAAGTCACTGCATGATAGTATTGTGATCCCTACCCTGACGTATGAAAGCGAGGCATGGACCTTGCAAGAGGGGAACAAGTCAAGAGAGCAGTGGAAATGAGTTACTTGAGAGGAGCATGTGGAGTGACGTGAAGGGACAGGTTGACGAATGAAGAAGTGAAGGAACGCTGTGGGGTGGATGTGGATGCGGTTGAGAAGATTAGGAGAAACACACTAAGGTGGCTTGGACATGTGAAGAGAATGGAGAATGAAAGACTAAGAGGGTGTATGTACGTGAGGTGGAGGGAGGGAGAGGGAGAGGTAGACCGAGGATGAGGTGGAGGGATGGAGTTGAGAGGTATATGAGGGAGGGGGCGTGAGTTGGGCGGAGGGTAGTCAAATGGTGGGTGACAGAGCGACTTGGAGGCGTTTTGTCTGCGGCCACCCTTTGCGGGATTAGGGCTTCGGGCTATAGATAGATAGATAGATAGACAAAATAAATTTAACGTTCCATTTCAAAATCAAATTAATGAGATCGCACTCACTCACTCACTCAAGAGCTAAATTCTTACGCCTAGGAAAACATCTTAACTAAGCTCTTAAGTCTAGGAAAACGAAAAGAAATACTGGTCAATGAATGCGGTGTATCACCAACGAAAGGTGGGAGTCTGGAGAACTGTAGTCTAGTGGAGTCTGGGTGCTAGCTGACCTCTCTACTCTCCACTGCTGGAGCACAGAACCTCTCTCCGTCACAACAGACACTGGACTGAGTAACTCGTGGGAAAAAGGGAGCTCTAGGGCCGCATTTTTTAACGGCTAGAGTAAGCGAAACGCGCCCAAAATAAATCGCTCAGCGGAAGCGCTAATGTCGCACAAAGACGATCACTTATGACACTGAAAAATTGATTTGAAAGGACTCCCGCCGATGAGCGGTTAACTGAACGATAAACTGGGATTCCACTTGAGTTCGTGGTTTCCCACAAAAGCCAATGTCACTAGCCGACTTGTGACATTACAATAATATATGATGCACCTGCCCGGATGGCCTATGCTATACCACGAAAGTGAAAACATGAATTCATGGCTGCATGCAAATCTATATAACATAAATATTAATGAACATATTAAAAAAAAGGCATAGAAAATAAAAACAGAACATAATAACGTGAGACGAAAAACTGCAGTAGGACGGTTGGCCCATGCTAGATATCTCCCAGTAGAGTAAAATCAAGCAAGCTTACTTGCAATATGCTTATCTATTCTATACTTGTAACTCTCAATAGATGAGTCTGCACCTACATCACTTGGTAACTTATTCTATCTCCGAAGATAATTTAACACTTCATGTCCCGTCACTTCGTCGACTGAAAACTTATCTTCTAATCACGACAAAACCAATTGTGAGATAGGAATGTTTAGGCTATTATGAAAACCCTATGGAAGGAGTCGTTGAGTAATGTTGCTATCGTTTGGTTATCGTGGACAAGATCACCTTCCGAGTGTAGTAGAGGGCCAATGCTATCTTTTACATTTTTCTTACCCCTCATATAATGAATATATAATATAAGTTTTGATTTTGTTTCACGATAAATTTTTGCCTCATAGTTTCACTTAGTTTTCTGAAAAATTTTTGTACATTGCTGCTCTAATTAAAAATATTCAGTACTCCCACTGAGATTCCCTGAACAAATTTTTTGTATGCGCTTCTTATGCGACCGACGATTTCTTCAGTATTCCTCATCCTTCAGGCTGGTTTATGTGATTGTATCATCAGGTAATTCTTGGTATATTTTATAGTTCGAGAGACACCTGCTGAATTGTGAATATTTCCCACATTTCTTTGAAGTTATCCACCAGTAGTAACATAATCATGTTGTTGATGGATATTTCCTTTTTCATATTGCCGACGTTAACCTTTTTATAGTTAGGAACTTTAACTATTTATACTTGTCTAACAGTTTATGTTAAATCCAAGTCTTATTTATAGTATGATCATTGTTACTAAAATTTTCGCCAACATCATACAAATTATTTAGGTGAATGTCCGTTGCCTGGACAAGGTCGAGTATACTATTACCACACGTAGATGAATTACCGCCTGGCTTTAAGATGCATCATCTACCAGTACAACAACATGTTCCCTTCTTTGTCTGCACAAGAATTTTTCCATTCAGTGCTCGAATTACTGAAGTTCCCGAAAATAACGTCATCTCTATTTGTATTTTCCTAGTATTACTTGGGCAAACTGTAGATTAAACTGAAAAGACTGGGTTAATTACACTCTGAAATTTTCGACATACAAAAGAATCGCAAGTTTCAATATCCAATTATCTGATCTGTATTGCAAGTATATGGTGTTAATAATACACACACACACACACACACACACACATACACACACGCACACGCACACACACACACACACATAAAATATATATATATATATATATATATATATATATATATATATATATATATATATATATATATATATATATATATATATCATTTTCATTCATTCATTGCCAGACGCCATGTATCCCAGACGGGGTGGTCAAGGGCTTAGAGTTAATTGTTTTACGGGGAGGGGCACTAATCCTCAACCAACCCCACTTGACACGTGGGGATGAAAAATATATATATATATATATATATATATATATATATATATATATATATATATATATATATATATATATATAAAGACTCCCTGTCTACTTTGTGCAGTCGCAAATTTGAAATTTTTATGGTTTACTAGCGATACTTCTCTAATGAGGTGCTTGTCACGAAGGTTGAACTATGGTTCTGTATTCATAATTATGTCGGGACTTTCGGTATTGGTATAAGTAATTAAATCGTCTCATGTTGAAATACTACTTCTGACATTCATATAATAATATTCATATTAGGGCTGGACCTGTGTGTATTAATTAATCATGATAACTTGCACCAGTGCCACGGAAAGTATCCATGAAATTCAAAAGTTTCTCGCAACAACGCATGTACGTAAAATCTTCCATTACTTCTCAATGTTCACCTTATCTGACGCTTTTATAAATCCATTCTGTATCTCGCACTCCTTCACACAGGCTTTCTTCACAATGTCCCTTCCTGCTAATAGTTGCTCTTCGCATCGTTTTCACTCCAGTATCCACCCCAATTATCACTCATTTCAAATGCATTTCATACAGCATTACAGTAGTTACAGCACTTCTATGACAATTTCACACTCTCTTTAGCCACCTTTACTTTTGCACAAAGGTACAGTCTGATCCAGCTACTGTTTCACTGTCATAGTGTTACTCATCCAGGTTTAATAGTATATTTTTCACAAGTAAACTTTGCTCTCTCCAATACATTCATCACATCTGCCCATACCTCGTCAACACCTTCTGGCCCTCCCCCTTCCACCCCATTCTTCAACCTGTTCAAAGCATTCAACACTGTTTGCCATTGTCACATCCTCGGATACTACTGTACATTCCTTCTTTGTACACCAACAAATCCATTTTTTTTTTGTTTTTGTTTTTACCTTTGTTCTGATTTACTACCGTGCTTCTAAATTACTCGTTTTTTCAAAATAATCTTTCCACTCTTTTGGCTTCTTTACCACTCTTCGTATTCGTCAGATTTCATCGCATAAATGTTCACACTTTTTCCTTATTCATTTTGTGTATGGCTGCACGTCATTCCAGAACGGTTTCCTATTTTCAGAGATTTAAATTAACTCCCTTTCAAGCTCACCATTTACCCTTTCATCAGCCTATTTGCTAAGCACTACGCCAATTTTAATTTCAAAATAGTCCCTCTCTTTTTCATATTAATGTTTCTTCTTTTCATCAATCCATTCGAAACACTATAAAACCTTTGTCATTTACGGCCTTTTTAATCTGCACTTTATAACATCGTTTTTAAATCTGTCCCTCTGACACCACAAACAGCATTAACGTTCTTCAGTAACCACTTCCTGCATGGGCATATACGCCCCATACATTTTCTTATCTATTAGCTCCATATTCACTCACAGTTTCCTCCTGTACTTTCCGTTCCTTCTCTTCATATTTACAAATAAGTGTTTTGTTTTTCTGCTTTTCCAGTTTAACGAGTTTATTCTTTCACTCTCAGTATTTCTTTCAGCATTTTCTTATATGTGCATTTCATTTCACCCTCTATGATACAAAGAGATGGTAATCTGGTGGCTAGAGAATTGTACAAACGGACGCGAGTTTCATCTCAGGCCATAGCAAGGAAAAGTTTATTTATTGAAAATTCGAGAAAACAGCTGTGCAGATCATCCAAAATCCCCCACAGGTCATAAATTCCGTATTTTCGTTGGATATTATCAACAATATAGTGACAGGAGAAAATGTGATAAACAGGATGACTACTGGGCCATGGTGAATGGATTGCCTAGAATAGTCCTAGAATCTCTCTTTCTCATGTTACACACACACACACACACACACACACACACACACACACACACATATATATATATATATATATATATATATATATATATATATATATATATATATATATATATATATATATATAAATTGAGGAGTGAGATGCAATGCGTTGATGAACGAGAGATTGAATTAGCAAGAGCTGCGTACTGGAGTTTGAATTCAGAAGTAAGAAGGTTAGCTAGGAGAGATAAAAGAAGATGTGTGGATGAAAAGGTTGCAGAGACTGAAATCTTAATAAACAATAATGATGGACAGTCAAAGAATAGCATATGAATCGATTAGACAACTGAGTGGTAATGCAGGTAAACGCAAGGAAATACCAGTTAGAGACAGGGAAGGAAATTTATTGACCAAAGATGGAGATATTAAAAATAGATGGAAAGAGCATTTTGAGACAGTTCTTAATAGACCAATACCACCAGAAGAGGATATACCGTCTGCTCAGGAAGATTTAAATATAGAAACAGGAGAGTTGAGGCTTGCAGAAGTGGAGAAAGCAGTAAAACAGTTAAACAATAATAAGGCACCAGGGGAGGATGGTTTATTTCCGGAAATGTTTAAAGTGGAGGGGGATAGATTAATAATGATCTTGACCAAGCTATTCAATAAGATATGGGTGACGGGGTTACTACCATCAGTTTGGAAGAATGGTGTAATTGTTAAAGTTCCGAAGAAGGGAGACCTGAGTGAATGTGGTAATTGGAGGGGAATCTCTTTGTCACCGATAGCTTTGAAAGTTTTCAGTAGAGTGTTGTTAAATAGGCTGGAGCCGGTGGTTGAGGGTATTCTGAGGGATGAACAGGCTGGTTTTAGAAAGGGACGTGGTTGCAATGATCAGATCTTTATAGTTAGGCATTTGATGCAGCAAGTTAATGAAATGAGAGTACCGTTAAGTCTTTGTTTTGTTGATTTTGAAAAGGCTTTTGATAGTGTTTCGAGAGAGACTATGGGGAAGATCATGAGACATTATGGAATACCAGAGGAGTCTGTGAGGGTCATTATGAACATGCATGAGGACACATTTTGTAAAGTGATGGTTGATGGTTGTCTGAGTGATTCGTTTGAAGTCAAGTCAGGAGTAATTCAAGGTGGTGTTCTATCGCCTTTACTATTTATATTGGTCATTGATTACATTATGAAACGCGTTGGAACAGAAACCGGTGCAGGTATACTTTGGGGAGAGAACAGGAAACTTTTGGATTTAGATTATGCAGATGATATAGTTTTGATTTGTGATGGGCCAGAAGAGATGCAGAGAGTGTTGGACTGTTTGGTGAGTGAAGGTCGCAAGGTGGGTTTGGTTATTAATTGTGGAAAAACTGAAATAATCAATATGAATATGGAAAGTGCGCAGGAATGTGTAACTGGAGGTATGGTTGTAAAGCAAGTTGATAGGTTTAAATATTTAGGGACTTATTTAGCGAAGGATGGTTCTTTGAACTTTGAATTCGAGGAAAGGTTAAAGAAGGCTAATCAGGCAATGGGAATGCTTAAAAATATTTGGAATAATAACAATTTTTCTGTGCATACAAAAATCAAACTTTATAAGGTAATGGTTAGGAGTATCTTAATTTATGGACACGAGTCTTGGTACAGCCCAGTGACCATGGAAAATAAATTCTTGGTGTTTGAAAAAAAAGCACTTAGAAGAATATTAGGAGTTAAGTGGTGGGAAAGGATACCAAATAGTAGAATTAGAGAAATAACGGGAGTGCAGCCGGTCGATGAATATGTTAGGTTCTCACGATGGAAGTGGCTAGGACATGTGTATAGGAGACAGGGAATAGTACGAGGTACACCAGGGTGGGTGGCACTTGGTAGTAGAGGTAGAGGAAGGCCAAAAGAGACGTAGGTGAGGACAATGAGACGGGAAGCTGGAGATGAGTGTTGGGGAGATCTTGAGGAGTTAGCACAAGATAGGATGTGGTGGTGTGAGTTCATCGAGGTCCCATGCATCCCCGAGGGTGCCACAGGAAATAATTGAGTGATATATATATATATATTTATATATATATATATATATATATATATATATATATATATATATATATATATATACTGCATCTCTATCTTTCTATCGATCTATCTATTTATATCTATCTATCCATCTATAGATAGATAGATATAGATAGATACACAGTATGTGTGTGTGTGTGTGTGTGTGTGTGTGTGTGTGTGTGTGTGTAAAATGAGAGTCTCTGGGACTATTCTAGGCAATCCATTTCCCGTGGTCCAGTAGTCATCCTGTTTACCACATTTTATATATATATATATATATATATATATATACTGTATATATATATATATATATATATATATATATATATATATATATATATATATATATATATATATATATATATATATATACTGTATATATATATATATATATATATATATATATATATATATATATATATATAATGGTGTAGGTGGGGGCACTCACCATCCACTCACTCGATGTAGTGCTGCTCTCCGGTGTCTACCCTTTCCTCTCCTGCATCCTTCTCTCCTTCCATCCTCTTCTCTTTCTTTCCTTCATTCGTTCCTTGTCCTTCTGCCTACGGTTGACTTTACACTCCCTCTTCTGTCTTTCTTTCCTTCATTCTTTCCTCTTTCTTCTGCCTGTGGGTGACTCTACACTGAGTGACAAGCCAAATGGTTTCCTGTACACCATGAAACATTTCACTACGCTGGGTGGTAACCATGTAACCAAATTTTGGCGCCTGGTGGTTTAATGGGTAATTGTTGTGCTCCAGTCGGATTGGGCTGGTGAAGGTTTATATCCAAGGGGTGTTTGGGGTTGATTGCTCATGTAATGCCACTCAGGGACGAGTGAGGCTGGTCACTCTCATCTTAAATGTCGGGGCCAACTGCCTAGCCCCGGGCTCCTACGCTCCTCATGGGGCAATGTAGGATTGGGTGATGGATATATATATATATATATATATATATATATATATATATATATACACACACACACACACACACACACACACACACACACACGTGTGTGTGTGCGTGTGTGCGCACGCACGCTGTATATATATATCCAGCGCATTAAACAGGTCATGAACGGCTTATTAGTATAAAATTCTGGAAGCAAGGATGAAAAACATGTAAAATTTTATTAGATGTGTGTAATGCGGTATACAGAATGTTATTAGAAAATATAACTACATTATGAGAGTCTACATGAGTACTAATGATCACACAATAGGGTCATGAAAAAAAGTACATCCTGCGAACATGAATCCACTTGGGAAGTGTGGTTGCTAGCATTTAATTACAGTCCGTTGTAATCGAAGATATCATCATTGGAATCTTCTTCAATCTTATCAAATGTGGAGTCAGTGATAATTTGTTTTTCACTGAAGACTGCTTGGACAAATGGTCGCTGGTAGGGATGGATGTAGGTCAAAAGTTAATTAAGGTCTGCAACTACCTGCAGGAATTATTTATTTCTATTTTTTTTCGACGAGAAAGGAACCAAAAGCCAGAACTACACAGGACTGTGCCCTCCAAGAAAAAATAAAAACAAAATAAGAGAGCCAAATTCAATATCCGTTCATTATGATAATGCCCAGGGCACATTGTCATTAAAAGACTTAAGAAAGTAGGCAGTAGGAAATGCAAACAAAGGAAGAGTGTTCCACAGCTGACCTGTTGCATAAATGAAGGACTGGGAGCAACAGTTAACTCTTGCATTAGAGAACTGGACAGAAAAGAGATGAGAGTTTGCTGCTAGACGAGTCCTACATGCCTGCTATAATGGTCGAGGGATGCAAGCAGAGAGTTTATAGGAGTGGTGACCACTGAAGTAGCGATAGAAAAGAGATACATATGCACCAGCGCAGTGAATAGATAGAGGTTAAAGGAAACCTGGAAAAGGTGGTGACTTAATGAGACGAAAAGCTTTTGACTCCAACTTGTTGAGAAGAGATGAATGTGCAGACCTTACCCATAAATGAGAGCTGTATTCTACACAGGGGCAAATAAAACCCCTGTATAAAATCAAGAACTATGTGTTTTTTTTTTCTCCATTTAATCTCTTGGAAGCAGATATTACAAAAGATGTAGTAAGATCTTTTCATAATAAATCGCGAAAGATTAAAACCCCAAGTATGTTTAATGATATGTACAACTGAGTTGGATATTGGTAAAAATTACTGGATACTCCTGAGGAAGACTTTGACACGTCAAAAGATGTAAGAACCGAATTTTTGATGCATTAAAAACAAGATGACTTTCACTCCAATCAGAGATATGAGCCAAGTCACACATTAACCTCAATGCCTAGTTTGGTGAAAAGTTGGTGAGAAGGACACTGTGTGAAGCGAATGGAAAGGTGAAGAGTGAAGTCATCAGCATGTGAGTGGACAGCATTTGATGTACAACTTAGGTCACTGATGAACAGAAGGAAGAGTTAATGATGGGGCAGATCATTACTATCGACAGCTGTAGAAGAATGGTGGCTGTCTGCAACTGCAGCTATAGAATGACTTATAAGGAATCTAGAGATGAAGGCATAGGTGGAAGGATAGAAACAGTTAATGGACGCTTTGGAAATACCAAACTCGACTGGAAACCTTTGAGATGTCAGTGCGATAGCAACGCTTTCACAGAAGTCCTGAACTGAGAACAACCAGGAGTCTGAATGAATGGTGAGAAAATCGCCAGTGAAATTTCCCTGGCAGAACCTATACTGGCGATCAAAAAGATTGTTCTTGCAGCAAAGGTGCCTTAAATTCTGGGGGGGGGGGGATAAGAATTATTTCAAAAGCTCTAAAAATATAGGATGTTAAAGGAATTGGGCAACAGTAAGAGAGCTGAGAATGGTCACCCATCGGAGGGATAGGCTGAATGGGAACAAACTTCCAGCACGAAGGAAAGGTACCTGTGGACAGACAATGGCTAAAGAATTTACCAAGTCAGAGTGTAAGCAAAGTAAAAGAGTTTTTCAGGGAAACAGATGGGATCCTATCACACTCGTATGCCATGTCAGTACTGAGGCCAGTGAGGGCCTCATCAACTGAAGAAATTTTAGTATCAGTTATGAGGAAGTCAGAGGAGGGAAACAGTGGAGGAACAGCACTGGCATCATCTAGGATGGAACTGGAAGAGGAAGTCAGAACAAAGAGTTCTATTTTATTAGTAAAAAAAAAAAAGCTATAGAGCCATCCGAACAGAAAAGAAGAGGGAAGGATGAGGAGTTAAACACGTTAGAGACATTTTTGGCAGGGTGACAGAAGGAGTAAGAATTTGATTCGAAAAGTTTAGAGCATTTAGAATGAATGAAATTATTCTTAGCAGGGCAAAGAACAGACTTAACATGATTCCGGACAGACATAAAAGAGATGAAACTTTCGGGGATGTGGGACTGGCTCCTGTACCTTTGTAGGTCTTCTCCTTGATGTGGTCATCATTAGCACAAGCATGATTAAATCTTTTTTTTTTTTTTTTCATGCATTAGTCGCAGGATTAGAGCAAGGAATGTATGCTTCCATGCCGAAGAGAATAACCTATGTAATGTGTGTGGCACACTCAAATGGCTCTTGGCCATGGAAGCAACAATCTGTCCACGTGAAATTCAAGAAGCATTGCCTGAGGGCTTTAGTGCCACAGCCACCACTTTTTGGGAGGATCCACAGGCCTTACTGGAGTGAAAGGACAGGTTAAGGTGATAAGGTTGTGACTGGAGGAGCCCAACAGAGAGAAAAGATTAACATAGTAAGCAGAAGGATTAGGTGTAAGGAAGAGGTCAAGTATGTTGAAACTCTCTCCAAGGTGTTCATGGATACAGGTAGAGTGCTGCAAAAGCTGTTCTAGGTCATTAAGGATAGAAAAAATGTAGACTTGTTCACCATGTGGATCAGTGAAAGGAGAGGAGAATCCACAGTTTGCAGTAAATTGAAATAATCTAGAATGGAGATTTCACAGAAAGAAGTTGATAGGATGTGCTCCATCTTTCAATCAAGATAGTCAAAGAATTGTTCTTTGTCAGTAGAATTAGGGGATAAGTACACAGCACGGATATATTTAGTCAGAGAACGACAGGATAGCTGAAGCCAGAGAGTAGAGAATTCAGAAGATTAAAGTTCAGGAACACAAGAGCAATATATGTTGTTGCATACTTACACAAAACAGCCATCTTTGGCTTTGGACTGAGTATATAGTTGGAGGATATAAAGAAGGGTTTACTATCAGCAACCTCAGCCAGCAGAGTCTCAGTGAAGAAGAGAAGGTGAAATTAAGAGGATTGATTGACTGACTGATTGACTAAAACAACTGGCAGTGCAACTGCCAGGATCATATTGTGCCTGACACAAACTGTAACTAAACAAAACATAAGGTAAAACAAAACGTTAAAAATGAAGAAAAGCACACACACACACAGACACACACACACACACACACACACACACACACTAGATCTTACAAAACAGCCCAGCCTCCCCCACAAACAAGAGGGTTCCCCCTCCCATAAAACAGGCATCCTCTATAAGAGGTATCGGCTGTGTAAGTGCTCAACACTGCAGCACTCCACCAGCAAGTGCCGGACAGTTAAGGGAACTAGACAATCCCCACAAACAAGAGGGGGATCCCCCCTCAAACAATTAGGGATGAAACAGGTGTGGCCAATGCGGAAACGGCATTAGTCTGGCTCCTACTGATGAGACAAGTTCCTGCAATTGAAGAAGGCCACTTTTGCACAGACTGCATGCAGTTTGTTGGCAACCATAGCATCCCGGCGTTCCTGCCAACAATGTTGAACCAGTCCGTCATAATAAGGGCGAAAATCAGATGCTGAGAGAAGCTGAGGAGGCAGAGACCCCAAAGCAGGAACAGGCCAAGCCATCACTGCCCTAGCCAGCATATCAGCCTGCTCAAATCCCAAAAACTCCAACATGAGCCGGAACCCAACAGAATCTCACCTGACAGGCATGATGGTCGAGTAGGTAAAGCCACTCCAAAATAGATGAAATCAATGGATGAAAGGAACTAAAAGATTACAAAGCAGAAAGAGCACTACAGGAGTCGCTAAAAACAATAAAAGAGGATTGAGGGAGAGTAAAAATGATATGAATGTCAAGTAAAATTGCAGACAGTTCCGCCAAAAAACCCGGAGCATACTAGGCAGACTACTGTCCTGACAGAAAGAAGGAATGACGACACCAAAGCTTACTACAGCATCAGACTTAGATCCATCTGTATAGAAAGGGACGGAGCCCTGTTAGGCGGAGCAATGTTCTAAAAATTGAGAAAGTGACACGTGAGATGGAAGAGAGCTGTTTTTATCAATTGCAGAGCTACAGACTGACACATGAGGGAGCAGCCTACCCTAGGGATACGATGGGAACAAACGGACAACGAAGGGACAGACAAGGCTGACATAAAAGACCCGACTCTACAACCAAAAGGCTTTGGGATACTCAGGTGAGCGACATAAAGAGAAGAACGAGAATCATGTCAGACAATGACACAGGGCACTGAGTCCGGGAGGCAGTGAACCCAATACCAACACCTCAACATCTACACCTGGCGTTGCAATTCCAAGGGGAGGGTGCCATCATCCACAAAGAAACTCAAAATCGGGGACGACCTAATAGCTCCAGTCGCCAGATGAACACCAGCATGGTGCACAAAATCCAACATATAGTGAAGGAGTAAACCTCACACCCATACTCAGGTTTAGAAGAAATAAGAGATCTGTGCAAGAGAAGGAGGGTCTGACAGGGAGCACCTCAAGAGGTAAGGGACAGAACCCTCAGGAGTCATATGGCCTTAATACAGGTTGATATATCGGAAATGGGGAACCCAGGTCAGTCATTTATCAATGATAAGACCGAGGAACTGAGTCTCTTCCACACATGAGATTCTGCAACCAAAAAGATAGATAGAGGTCTGGGTTTGGATGAACACCATGAGGATGACAAAAATGTCTAGCAACAGTTTTCTCAGAAGGAAAACGGAAACCACGAGTTTCAGCCCACTGGAAAATCCAATTTAGTGCCAGTTGCAACTTCCTCTCAACAACAGACGTCCCAGATGCAGAGACGAAGGATGACGGGTCATCAACACACTCAGAGCCACAGATCCCGTCAGGGAGTACACTGATAACCCTGCTGATTGCCACAGCAAGGAGCATAGCACAAAGAATACTCACCTGCTGCACCCCATCTTGAAAAGAAAGGCATCAGAAAGCACACCCGCAATCCACGCCCTTAAAAAACGGTTAGATAAAAACTGCTTAATAGAAACAGGCAAACGGCCTCGAATACCAAACACATGAAGAGAAAATAAAAATGCCATGATGCTAGGCAGTGTCATATGCCTTCTCCAGATCGAAGAAGACTGTGATGTGGTGTTGGTTTGCACAAAAAGCCTCACAGACAGAAGATTTCAAGGACAGTAGGGCATCAGAGGTAGATCGAATTTTACGCAAACCATACTGGACTGGTGATAAGTAATTGCCCCTTTCTAGATACCACATGAGCCATCCATTTACCACCTTCTTCATTTACTACCTTGCAAAATGCAAGAGATCAAAGAGATGGGACAATAATTTGTTGCCTGCAGAAATCCTTTCTGGGATTGGGGGTGGGGACGACCACAGCAACACCCCAAGATGGAAACTCAATAGTACACCTAATTGTATTATATAGCGCCAGTGAAATGGCAAGGGATTCGTCATACATATGACCTAAAAATGCGCATGGAATATCATCATAGTCTGGAAACGAATCATGACATTGTGACAAAGTTGCTTGATCCTCAGATACAGAGAAGCGGATATTATAAGATTTACTCCCAGAAGTGATGAAACTGAGACCACAAGATTCCAAGTGCCGAAGGCGATGCACTGTCCTTTTTAGACTCATCAGCAAAATGACCAACAAAGAGTTTGGCAACAGCAAAGAAATCAGTCACATCCAATAAAACAGGAGGGGAAGGGACAATAAATTTCTCAGAAATTTTCCTCATCTGGTTCCACACCTGGGTGAGGGAAGTCTCTGAGCTGAGCAAGGAAACATAGTTCTTCTATGACGTATGACAGGCCCATTTCAATACATGCCGTGCATGAGGTCGTGCCCTTCGAAAGGCCACCAAACATTGCGAGTCCCCACGTTTGTGGCAAAGGCGAGAGAAGGAGGGACGATCGGCCCTCACTGCGGAGGCACATTCAGGGTGCACCGAGGAACTGGATGTTTTTGAAATCGACCAGAAGTAATAGATTAATCTGTACCACGCTAGCCACGTAGATCTACATCCCCTTCAAAAACGCCGGTGATGTAGATTTACATCCTGCAGCATTGAGAAGTCACTGCAAGCAATCGAGGTAAAATGGAAGGTAATATCGTATCTTGCTAACTTCGGACATTTCTCCACTATGTATACAACACTGATTTAAGATCACAGGAGGCAAGTGAGTCTTAGCAGGCTCACAGCCGTTCTGCTCTGTCTGTAACCTTGAAGATTTCAGAGGTCGATTGGCACCAATCTGACTCGATTCAACCTACTCTCTGGTCTTGGTGATTACTTATATTAGTGCCGGTGATCATATATTGATGTATTAAGCCCATTTAGACAGAAAAAATATCCAAAATCGGTTCACATGCTCACAGCCGCTCTGCTCTCTCAGTAACCTCGATGATTTCAGAGGTAGAGTGGCATCAACTTGACTCAATTCAACCAACTATTTGGCTTTAGCGATGACTTTTATTAGTGCCAGGGATCTTATATTAATTTGTTAAGCCCACTTAGTCAGAAAAAAAAAAAAAAAAAACAGAATCGGCCGACATAGAGGGGCATCAGTCTTTTTTTTTTTTTTTCCCCTAGTATGGTATGGGATAAAGAAATACTGAGTGCATTACATCAGTTATGTAAATCAACACTTCATCATTACTACCAAAGTCGTCCACAGTGCAGTCAGTGAGACATAACTCACTGAAAAATGGACAGTTCGCTTAATCCAGGCCCCAGCGAGGAAGACAGCATTGTGGCTCACAGTCAGCAGAAGTTAATCGGGAAATGGTCACTGCCATGCAAGTCTGGCAACATGCCCTACCTATAATGTAGCTGAGCACAGAGACAAATCATTGGCCGTGAAAACACCAGACTGTCTATGAAAGTACGTCTTCTCACCTGAATTCAATATCCCTAATTCCTCATCCTTCACCAAAGAAATCAGTATAGCACCTCTTGGGTTGGTCATACTGTCACCCCACAGTGGGTGACTGCCATTCAGGTTACCCAGTAAAAGAAAATGGGATGGGAGGTCACAAACAAGGTAAACAAGATCTACCCTCTCAACAGAAGCAATAAGAGTAGATAAAGACTTGCTACCCTATATTGACAGTGAAGGAAAATGTAAAGAGCAACACCTTACATTGGAGTGGTAAGACTCAGCTTACTGGATGGGACAATACATCAGAGGAGTATGGGAGTACCCCCATGATGTCTTTGGCCTGGAAGAGGCTCAGAATAAAACACATGGTAATCATGAGGCTCAAAAGGAACAGAGTCACCAATCATGGTCTCCTGGATACACATACGTACTGTTGAATATTGGGCAATAAGCTGACACAGTTCCTCACAACTAGCACCCAACCTCCGACAATTCCGCTGAATGATAGTACCCATAGCTGACGAAGACTCAGGATAAGGGGCGAGACAACTGTGCCCCCGACAAACGATCAGATTTAGTTTGTTGCTTAGAAAGGCCTTTAGAATAAGACTGCCAGACACCCTTATGCTGCACATTGTGTTGACCATCCGAAGGCAACCTGGAGGAAGAAGATGGCCGGAAATGGTCTTCTTCTTTGGTTGCCCAAGAGATGGCTTGGCAGAGGAGCCGCAAGCTGTCTGAGCTGGAACAGAGCAGGCAGTGCCACCACCAGAAGGAGTACGAGCAGTAGTGCTAGAGGACAGAAGTGCTCCTGGTCCACCTCATAGAATTATTCACTATCCTCGTCTCCTGATCACCACGATGCTGGGAAGAGGATGGCATAGGAGCCAGCAGGCTGCCCCCCCCCCCGACCAGGGTCCCAGAGGAAATTGGCCGCTGGATGGTCAAGGTCTCTGGAAGAGTCATGATGCCCAAAGCCGACACCACGGGAGCCTCCATGGGTCCGTCAGAGGGCCCAAAGGGAAGGATTTTAGCAGGAGGATTCTCACTGAGGAATCCTTGGTCCAGGAACGCTTCTGTCTCATAGCAAAGGTCTCCATAACCTTCGCTTGTGTTATGGACGAGGAGTAGGGAGGTTGTGTAGGAGCAACAGCAGATTTAAACGGCTGCGATGGATGTCGGCAAGTGTTGAATTTCGAGAGGATCAATGCATAAGTAGTCCGTGGTCGAAGAAATTTAGTCATCACTTACATTTTGGCCTGAGGAAAGGAAACTTTCTGCCGAGAGCACACCAGGAGAAATTCCCTCATACTTATACTAATTGCAGTCTTTGGATGATGATGGGTGGGTTTCATCGCATTGGTAAGACATAACGGGTCCAGGGCAGCTCCCATCATGGCTAGCTTCACCACAGCTATTTTATGTACGTGCGCGCACGCACACAGACACATGCTCGCTCAACCTTTTGTCATGTATTAGGACAAACTTCACTTATAACTTTGTAGTAACATGTCAAACATATCCTGGCTGGTTTAAGAGTTATATCCTTGACGTCATTAGCTGTAGCTTTTGATTATAGTTAGATCCTACAGTAAGAAGATCCCACTAAAGTAAAAAAAAAAAAATCAGTGAGAGACAGTTAGAATGTTTCCTGTGTCAGTGAACAATGTATGGGCACTATAGATACCTTGGGAGCTGCCATGGCTAAGACTGTATTTGTAAACCCTCGGAAGCTTTGCCTAACAGGAAATGTATAATTGTGTTTTTGTCTTCACATTCACCTACGAGTAAGGCAGTGGTTTCCAACCTGTGGGGCGCGTCCCGCTAGGGGGACACGAAGGGCTGCCGGGGGGGGGGGGGCAAAGGCTTGATAAAGAGGGTAATTATATTTGAAAACTATGAATTATGATGGAATTCAGTAATTCTAAATATGGAGAAAATATTTCAGATATGAATAAGAAATCTAGGTCTGAACATATAAACAATTTCAAAGATTAAGAATCTATGATATTTATTGACATGTGCCAACTATGCCTGTATTGTACAGTATTTGAGGAAGGGGGGCGCAGGGACGTGTCACTGAGTGAGGGGGGGCGAGAATTAGATAAGGCTGGAAACCACTGGAGTAAGGTAACAGTCATACTGAAGTGAATAATGAACCAACATATAACGTCTATCACAATGTAAATAACAAAGTATAGTTGTGTGTGTGTGTGTGTGTGTGTGTGTGTGTGTGTGTGTGTTCATTTACTTCAGGAGAACGATAATAGATATCAACCTAATTCTTTTTGCATTGGGTCGGGGTGAGTCCAGGGAGTGTCAGAAAAATATAAAAAATATTGGCGATCGCGCGCGAGGCGACGATGAAAAGTTGTCGGAAATCGCGACACGCATGAGAAAATCATTTTTTCGACTTTCTAGTCAGAACTGATCATTGTGGGTTCAGTAACGGTATGGAAACAAAGATAACTGTATCTGCAAACATTTTGTGCTGGAAAGGCTTTTAGTTAGTCCCGCAAATTTATGTGGGCAAACAATGTTAATTTTATATTGTTAAGTCTTGTTTATCGGAAATTAGTTAGGATCCTTTATAAAATACGATTCCTGAAGGGGATTTTGGGACAATCACATAAAATCCCTGACCAAGTACGTGAAAAGAATAATTGACCAACATGCTAATAACCACTGGCTTAAATCGTCTCAGCTGACATGAGCTACAACGTAAATCGCGATCCAGTGTTATGAAGTTTCTCGCACAGTTCTTCTCAAGGCTAACCATCTCTCTCTCTCTCTCTCTCTCTCTCTCTCTCTCTCTCTCTCTCTCTCTCTCTCTCTCTCTCTCTCTCTCTCAGAGTAAAAATTGAAGGGTTTTCAGCATGCCTCTGGCTACTTCTGTATCGCCTTCGTTATTTTAAACTGAATCCCATATCCATAATCATAACCAATCAGAATTATCCCATCCTTAACCATTTTCATTCTATGCTGTCCCCTCCTTATCAAACTTTATTCTGCCCCTCCCTCTTCTTCCTTCAAATAATTTTTACATAACTGCTGTCTCGAGCGATTTTCTTCTTTATCACTCATTTTACTGTTCTGATCCTGAATTGCCTCTTCGTTATCCAGCTCCCTGTTTTATTTTGAACTTTATCGCGTTCATTCACTTGTGGCTTCCCTCTCCTTCCTCGTCACTTCTATCCCGGCACTTCTTTATCTTCAACTTTACGTCCTCCTACTTTAAACTTAACTGTGGTATCCCTCATTTTCTCTATCCCCATCCCTCCCTCCCTCTCTCTCTCTCTCTCTCTCTGTCTGACATCTCGTTATCGTTTCTTGTCCGTGTTGAAGCTAGCAATGTATTTTACGAGGCTTGTCATTGCAACCTGGCAAAGCCTGTGTGTGTGTGTGTGTGTGTGTGTGTGTGTGTGTGTGTGTGTGTGTGTGTGTGTGTGTGTGTGTGTGTGTGTGTGTGTGTGTGTGTGTGTGTGTGTGTGTGTGTGTGTGTGTGTGTGTGTGTGTGTGTGTGTGTGATTAATGAACTTAAATCCATTTTATCCAACATTAACCAAACCTGATGGGGATGTTGATGGTCAGCCGGTGTAACAATAAATGTAAGGATATCAGTTCTAGGTCAAAGCTCAAAACATCAAGGTCAACTTAAAAAGCTTTATATTATTTAGACCACACTTTTGTTAGGCGTTGAGAGTAGGGCAAAATGAAGGGTTTCGATTTTTTGGACAATTCAGTCAAATGTCAAGGAAAAAATTAGACCCGTGTATATTTGAGTAGAGAGAATGACTAGTGTAGTTACTACTTGATTTTAAACAAAACCGGGGAAAGGCTTGAGCATTACTCGAGGAGCTGATTTTTTTTTTTTTTTTTTTTTTTAAAGCAGTTGGTCAATGCCCAAAGTCGAGTGTTAGCTAAATTAAGTAATAAGATTTAGATCAAACTTTGTGAATGGCTTCGTGGTAAGGCAAAGATGAAGGAATTCGATTTTATGAACAATGAATCAAAGATCACAGTCATAGGGAACAGTCAACTCTCAGCATCAGAAAGCGAGGACAATTCAGTCAGTTTTCATCTTATCTGAACAAAACTTGGTGGAAGGGATAACTGTCAGGGTTATTGTTGTTGAGTAACCTCTCTCTGTCTGGCCGAGTACACGCATCAGTCACAGACGGTTATTGTTGTTGAGTAACCTCTCTCTGTCTGGCCGAGTACACGCATCAGTCACAGACTGAAGGAATTTTAATTTCAGAGCAGGCTGCCGAACATCAAGGCCACAGGGCAAAATCAAGTGATCGGCTCATAGACCAATTGGTCGGTGCTGGTATTGCACTCTCTCAGAGCGCCCCTTCTCATCGTTATCATTTTCATGATCATCAAAACAAAACCTTGTCACCAATGTGGCAGTTGGGATCTAATTTTTTCTGGAATATCAATCTGCCACACCCGCCCCTCAAATCTCATTACAACATACAGGGAATACGTGGGAAGTACTCTTTTCGCTGATCCCAAGAGAGCAGGTTGTAGATGTTTTGGGTGGATAAGAGTGTGCATGACTCTCAGACTCTCAGCCTCGACATTGACTATCAATATCTTTGAGTTCGCCTGGGAGTGTTCAACATGGCAAGTTACCAGGCTTCTGGACTCAGCAGCATTCCACTGGTAGTAACTCCCATGGACGCTGGTACTATCTTGGGTGAGAAATAACACTGTAAACTAGACGTGTGTGGAAGATGATGTAGCACAGTGTTATATGTACACGGATATTAGGAGACTGGGTGGTGGTACATTGATACAGTAACATGAAATCAGTCATCGAGCGCTTACCTCCACCAAAATTTATGATTTACTGCTGTACTTCCTACCTCCACCCACAGGAAAACATAATAGTCTCCTGCATTCAGTTAATTCTATGGTCTTTGTGTGCCTTGTTGCAAAAAATTAGTGAATACCTCTTCCAAACCAAAAAACAAACCAAAATAAAACAAAGTCCTGCATCCGGATCCAAGTCCATCTAAAAATTTAAAAATCTCTTTCGTGATTCGGTGCTCACATTTGCACCCTATTTCACTTAAATCAGATAAGAACTTCTAAAGATCTCTTGTCCACAATCAGACAAACAGACAGGTGAATACATATCCTCCATCCAATTTCGTTGGCAGAAATAGTCTTCAGATTAGATGTTTATAGTGAGAGGTAGAGGGAGGCCAAGGAGAAGCGAGTAGCATACTTTGAACGGGATTTTGAAGCACAAAGACATTAGCATCCAGAAAGATGAAAGAAGAGTGCAGATTATAACAATCTGGAGCAAAGTAATTTATGCAGGGAAGACTCATTTGTCTTTGAATTATACCAGAGAAATGGCTGAGGTAATCCGTAAGTTAGTAGGACCTGCTAGTAAACAGTTAGAATCTAATTTGTGCGGACCTATTAAGTACTACAACCAAAAGACAATGTAATGATGGTAATTTCTTTCTCCTGCATTCCGGCGTTATTTCTTTTGGACAGGTAACAGCAAGCATGCTTAAAAAAAAAAAAAAAAAAAATCACTTACGTAAATGAAAATAAACATTTGATATTTGTCATCTGTGTCCAGCAAAAACGGATCAAACCCTCCCTTTATCCGCGTTCATGCTTTTGAAATTTTCAATAAATTTTAATAATCGTCAGAACCTTTGCCTCTCCGATTCATTCACTTTATATATATATATATATATATATATATATATATATATATATATATATATATATACATATATATATATATATATATATATATATATATATATATATATATATATATATATATATATATATTGTTACGGAACAGAGAGAGATAACGAACACTTCAAGTGAGAATACTAAAATCACTACTGTCCCGTATAAGTTCCAGGTTCAAAACAAAAGAGTTAGGTAAAATTACAAGTTAAAGTTTAATGCTCAAACTAACAACTAAACATTCAGGACTCATAAGGTTAATGTAATGGCAAAACAGGTTAAATATATGGTTAACTGCAATAGCCTCTATTAACAAGAATTTAGCAAGAACAAATTTATCTAAGTCAGCCCTGATAAAATGAGAAAACCGGATAATGCTCAGTTAAAGTAAGATATAATATTATCACAGATACCAAACGCTACTCACACTGGCTGACTTTAAAAACTTTACATGAATCACAAAAACCTTACCAGGCCCGCGAATTAACGCCTCAGGCTATACAGTACAAGAAAAATGGTAATAACACATACACAAATTATACAGCAGCTAGATGGCTGGAGACTTCCTGAGCACTCACAATAATAATACACAATACAGGGGAGGACAGAGATGTGAACAAAATGAGGAGTAGATCTAAGTGGCAATTAATGCAGAGACTGAGCTCATTATATAGGGGGCCAGCAGAGCTTGATACAACTTGCAAGAAGGACGCGGAAATGAAGGCATAGGGGAGGAAGAGTTGACAGTCCTGCTCTGAACAACAGAAAGAACGACTTACTCTACTATAAAGGGGAGAAGGGGGCAGTGAGGTAGAACACGCAAGCCTGGTCACTATGGAAGCCACGAGGCGAATCGTGATCAAACATGCAGCATACTGTACGTTAGAATTGTACAAAGGATGATGAAATCATAGGCTATATAACCATATATATATATATATATATATATATATATATGTAGGAGAGGGCCTACAAAAGGTACCGGAGCCAACCCACCCCTGAATCATATCATCTTTACGTTTCTGCCCGGAATCGTACTAAGTCTGTTCTTTGCTCTACTAAAAATAATTTCATCCATACTAAATGCTCTCAACTCTCCAACTCGAATTCTTCCCGCTCCTTCTGGCACCTTGCCAAAAATCTTTCTAACAACTTTACCTCATCATCCTTCCCTCCTCTTTTCTACTCTGATGGTTCTGTAGCTATTTCTTCTACTGATAAAGCAGATCTCTTCACACAGACTTTCTCCTCCAATTCCACCTGAGACGATTTCGGTGCTGTTCCTCCATCACTTCCTCCCTCTTACTTCCTCATGGCTGACATTAAACTTTCTTCAGTTGATGTATTTTCTGCCATCACTGGCCTCAGTACTAACAAGGCATATGGGCCTGATGGGGTCCCTCCTGTTGTTCTCAAGAACTGTGCTTCTGTGCTTACACCCTGCCTAGGCAAACTCTTTCGTCTTTGTCTGTCAACTTGTACCTTTCCTTCTTGCTGGAAGTTTGCTCTCATTCAGCCAGTCCCAAACAAGGGTGACCACTCCCAACCCTCCAACTATCGTCCAATTGCTTTAACGTCCTGTATTTCAAAAGTTTTCGAGTCAATTCTCAATAGAAAAATTTTAAAGCATCTTTCCTATCACAACATTCTTTCCGATCGTCAGTATGGGTTCCGTCAGGGATGGTCCACTGGCAATCTTCTCACCTACCTTTCAAACTCCTGGTCATCCTCCTTTCGGGACTTTGGCGAAAACTTTGCCATTGCACCTGACATCTCAAAGGCTTTCGATCGAGTCTGGCATAAATCTTTAATTTCCAAACTGCCCTCCTACGGTTTCTATCCTTGTATCTGTGCCTTCATGGCTAGCTTCCTTTCTGGTCGTTCTATAGCTGCTGTTGTAGACGGCCATCGTTCTTCTCCTAGATCTATCAACAGCGATGTTCCTCAGGGCTCTGTCTTATCACCAACTCTCTTCCTTTTATTCATCAATGATATTCTAAGCTGTACATCTAACCCTATCCACTCATACGGTGATGACTCAACCCTTCACCTTTCCATTCGGTTCCCGCAACGCCCATCTCAACAGTTAATTCAAAAAACAAGGGATGAGGCTATGGCACACCTAATGTCTGACTTGGCTCGTATCTCTGACTG
>NC_136966.1:27416125-27753625 GCF_032717465.1 Coenobita brevimanus
TACATAGACCCTCTTAGTCAGTCTTTCATTCTCCATTCTCTTCACATGTCCAAACCACCTCAGTGTACTTCTTCTAATCTTCTCAACCACACCCATCCCACAGCGTTCCTTTAGTTCTTCATTCGTCATCCTGTCCCTCCATATCACTCCACATGCTCCTTTCACGTAACTCATTTCCACTGCTCTCACTCTTGACTTGTTCACCTCTTGCAAGGTCCACGCCTTGCTTCCATACGTCAGGGTAGGGATCACAGTACTATCATGCAGTGACTTCTTAACTTCCATACTCACCTCCCTATTTCTCATCACTGCTTTCAGTGAACCAGCAACCTTCCTTCCTTGCTGTACCCTTTCACGCACTTCATCCCCCAAAGTTCCATCCTTACTCATAACACTAGCCAAGTACTTGAATCCACTTACATTCTCCATATCCTCATCATCCAATCTCACTGTACATTCTGTGACTTCATTCCTCTCAAAACCATAACTTTACTTTTGTTTACATTAACTTTCAGCTTCCTCTTCCTACACACTGTCCCAAATTCATTCACCAAACCATTGCAACTTCCATTCATCTTCACTCAACAATACTGAATCATCAGCACCGGAATCTTCCTAATCTCACCCTCATTCATTAGAGCCACCCCCACATGCACTGCCCTACCTTGCACCTCCTTTACAACTCCATCCATGTACATAGCCATGGAGACTTCACACATCCCTGTTTCAGTCCCACATTGAGATAAAAAAACTCACTCAGCTCACCATCCACTCGCACCGTAGCCCTAGCTCCTTCGTACGTACTCTTCACAGCACTCAACAAATTCCCCTCCACTCCATATATTCTTAATACCTTCCACATACCTTGTCTATCTATTCTGTCATAAGCTTTCTCCAAGTCCATGAAGGCAGCATACACTTTCTTTCCCTTCTCTAGATAGGCCTACTTCTCCACTAAACATCTTAGAACAAATATCCGATCTACACACCCTTATCCCTTCCTAAATCCCCCTTGTTCTTCTCCAACTAGCTCCTCTGTCATATGCCTAACCCTATCAATGAGTATTCTACCATATATTTTTCTAGTCACAGTAAGAAGGCAAATACCTCTATGGTTACCACACACTTCTCTCTCCCGTTTTTCTTTGTATAACGGAACACTTATACCTGATTTCCAGTCCTCTGGAACCCTTCCCTCTTCCCAAGCCAATCTACACAACTTCCATATCCACTCTACAACAATCTCACCCCCATACCTCAGCATTTCACCACACACTTCATTAATTCCTGGGGCCTTTCCCAACTTGATCTTCTTCATTGCTTCCACTACTTCCGCCCTACTGATCTCCTCCTCCCTCCTCTCATCTCTTCTTCCCCCAGCCATTCCCCAACCACTTATACTCCCACTGCTCTCACTCTCTACATTCAACAAATCCTCAAAGTGCTCCTTCCATCTCCTCGGTTTCTCTCTCTTCTCCACCAACAATCTATTATTCCTATCTTTCACTCCCCTATCGTACTATTTCCCCCTTCACACTGCCTTACTTTCTTTACCTCCTTCCAAAACAATTTCTTACTCTCCCTCCATTTCACACTCAGATTCCTCCCAAATCCTTCATCCACTTTCTTCTTACTCTCCTTCACCAGTCTCTTCACCTCCCTTCTTCTCCCCACATATACCTCTCTCTTCTCTCTCTCATCTTCTCCCCTACCTTTACTCACTAGCCATTCACTATATGCCTTCTTCTTTTGTTCCACAGCTCGTTTCACCTCATCATTACACTATTCTGTCCCTTGCACACCCCTGCATCTCCTCCTTACTCCACAAACCACCTCACACGCTGCGCCTATCTCTTCCGTGAATATCTTACATACGTCTTCCACCCCTTCCATCTGCTCTTACTCATACCTTCCCAATGTTTCTTCCACTATGCTCTTATACTCCGCCATACATATATATATATATATATATATATATATATATATATATATATATATATTAATAGGTAGGGGTTGAAGCTGAAAGTACTCTAAAGTTTCTTGTCAGGGTAAGTGAAACGGAAATATGAATAATTTTGGAGTTACTTAGGAAAGTACACATGAGGTAAGATCTCTGACTAGTATCGAGCAGCTACCTTATGTTTTTTACAGTATTTTTTCATGTTGTCTTGCGTGAAATTAATGGGTTTTTAATATGATCATAATTTTCACCTCTAACGAGGGAGGTTTAAACAGCGTTATGCGTAATTAAACGGGCAAGATGAAATGATAAGGGGAATATAGCCTCTTATTTGAACAACCGAAGGACATAGATATATTAAGTACTTTGATCGTACGTCCAAAGAAGATTATAAAGACGATGCAAATTGGGAGGTGCAGTGGTGGTAAGCCTAGATAATGGAAATACAGGTACAAGGCACGTTAGCACCGCCAGAGGACCTGAGCGACAGCTGGTTCTAACTGGTGTTATGCTGGGTTACAAGCTTCCGCGTGCGAGGTACTACACCCAGTCAGTCTCATATTGCTCCTTGCATGGTGGAGGGGCCAGGGTTAGACAACAAGAAACATCATCATCATCATCATCATATTCATATTCATAACCCCTTTTCTGATCAATAAATGTGGTGTGGATATGATAAGGGCAAAGGAAACACAAGGCGGAACTATCAGATGAATGTCCACTAAAAAGGACCATGCATCCATTCACTCATTGCTTCACCCTATGGGATATTGTTAGGGAAATATGTGCTGTACCAAACAAAACTACGAATTGCATTTACTAATACCAGAATATCAAAATTAAATAGAGCATCCCAAAGGAGTAGCAGTGGAGATGGTTTGCATGAGTGCTAGAGTGGTGCTGCTTACTCACTTTTGGGACCACCTCTCTCTGTATGGCACGTAAACTATTTGACTTAATGGGTAGGAATACTAGCCTATGTCCAGAATCACACGCAGTTTTGAGAGTTATGGAGTCTAGCCTACTGAGCATTTCCATTGTAATTTCTTTATATCTAGATCTAAGATACTTCGTTCTATTTAGCAACAGTTTTTCGGGATTTTCATAAAATTTTAGTAATATTATACCGATTATTAGGTAGTCTGAATAAGAATCTGTGCCTACTTTGTGAGAAGTAATAATATGGACAACAAATTTTGGAATGCAAGTGTTTGTAAGGTCGGAGGTTATTAGCCCTGTAGCAATGTGGATGTCATACACTGACTTGTTGCGATAATTTCTGTTGTATTAGTTAAACATTTCAGTAATGCTATAAATAATATAATTAAATCACTCATTTGGATATAGTTTATGATAATTAAATAAGGAAAATGCATAGTGATTGTATTTTGTAGGACTTGTAAGAGTTTTGGCTTCGATTTTGATATAGCCTACATTAGTTGACGTTGTAGCGAAAGTCTCTGTTTTCGCCTAATCCACGCAGAAGCGGTATTTCAATGGTCGCTGACCCGTAGGGGAAGTTCACAAATGGTGTAGCCCTCACAGTCCTGTATAGGGTGACAATGGCTCCTCTCACTTCCTGTGTGGTTTCAATGACGAATACCATAAAACGCGTATCATCATTTTTCGTCTCCGAATTGGTTTATAACCAACAGTGGGAAGTTTTATGTACAGTCAGGGAAAGTTCCGCATTACTCCCTGTTTGGAGCATTGATGGTCGATGATACGAAGCAGCAGCCAGACCCTACTTGTCTGGTAACTGTGAATGAGCGGCAGGGTGGCCGGGAGTGGGAGGATTTGGAGAGTTGCTCATGTCACAATATCAATACATGTTTTGTCAAAGGTGTACTTCTTTGCCTTCGTTTTGTAATGTTCAATAGGTATGATAGTGACAGAGACTGATCTTATAATTAGGACTTCCCATGTCATTCCGTCTATAGGAAAACGAAAAACCTGTTAATCGCTCATATATATATATATATATATATATATATATATATATATATATATATATATATATATATATATATATATATATTATTATTATTATTATTATTATTGCACACTATCCTTGACTAAGTTCGAGATGAATAATTACCAGAACAACACTGAAAATGTTTGCAGGTGGATGTTTCCACTGGGACGACAGAGGATGAATTAACAAATTTATACGAATTTACATAAACACACACACACACACACACACATATATATTGTTACGGAGCAGAGAAAGATAACGTACACTTTAAGTGAGAATACTAAGAGTCACTACTGTCCCGTAAAGTTCCAGGTTCAAAACAAAAGAGTTAGGTAAAATTACAAGTTAAAGTTTAATGCTCAAACTAACAACAAAACATTCAGGACTCATAAGGATAATGTAATGGCAAATAAACAGGTTAAATATATGGTTAACTGCAATAGCCTCTATTAACACGAAATTAGCAAGAGTAAATTTATCTAAGTCAGCCCTGATAAAATGAGATACCAGATAATACTCAGTGAATGCCAGATAAATTATTACAGATACAGACTATTATCAAAAATGACTGACATAACCCAACATTAATCAAAAACCTCACTAGGCCTAAGAATTAACCTTATGCTACACAGTACAAGAAAAAATGCAATAACAGTTATACTCAAATTACACACAGCTGCTAGATGTTTGGAGATTTCTTGAGCACTCACAATAACAATATCTGTACAGGGGAGGACAGAGATGTGAACAAAATGAGGAGCAGATCTAAGTGGCAATAATGCAGAGACTGAGCTCATTATATAGGGGCCAGCAGAGCTTGATACAACTTGTAAGAAGGACGCGCAAATGAAGCCATGGGGACAAAAAGCTGAAAATCCCGCTCTGAATAACAGAGAGAACGACTTACTCTACTATAACGGTAGAAGGGGGGGACTGAGGCAGAACACGCTCGTGATCAAACATGCAGCAACTATGCGTTAAAATTACACAAAGGATGATGAAATCATAAGCTATGTAACAATATATATATATATATATATATATATATATATATATATATATATATATATATATATATATATACAGTATATGTGTGTGTGTGTGTGTGTATTGATAGATATACTGTATATATATATATATATATATATATATATATATATATATATATATATATATATTTATATATATATATAATATATATATATATATATATATATATATATATATATATATATATATATATTATCAGCCGTTTGAGTCCACTGCAGAACCGGCCTATCCCGACCGAAGTCGGGACGATACGGCCAATGTATCTCTACCAAGTGGCTTAGTCTGTCTGGTAGAGATTGTACAGTATGTAGGGTGAGAAGTGCTTGAAAGTGTAATTGTAGTGTTGGAGTGGCTTTGAATGTGTGTGTAGTCTGTGAACCAAGTGTAATCGGCCCGCACAAACCGACTGGGTGCAAGCATACTTTACAGTAAGCGACGCTGGTTCAACCACAGCACCCCTTGTGTCCGCCAATGCAGTACTTGGCAGGGTGAACACTCCCAAAGTTTATTACCCTGGCGGGGCGAGAACCCTGGCCCACCCGTGTACCAAACGCACACTCTATCACTGTACCACAGAGGCTCATATATATATATATATATTTATATATATATATATATATATATATATATATATATGTGTGTGTGTGTGTGTGTGTGTGTGTGTGTGTGTGTGTGTGTGTGTGTGTGTGTGTGTGTGTGTGTGTGTGTGTGTGAGAGAGAGAGAGAGAGAGAGAGAGAGAGAGTTTGATAGATATTTTTGTGGTGTTGTTTTCGAGTCAACACAAAATATACGAATATATTATATCGTTATGAATATCTCCTGGGGAAACGTCTGATGTTAAATGAAATGAAAGCATTCAAACCTCTGTCCGAACCCAGCAAACTACTTTCCTGATAACACTAGCTCTACGGACATTAACGTAATTTTTTCCATATAATGCTAGCATCATAATGTCGTCAATCTTTACTAAATTAGCTCAAACACACCGTCCAGATCAAACATTACACACCTACACGTGATTCCCAACCTATCACTAAACCCTCCTCTGCCCCCAGTGTAGTGCCACACATTTGATATTCATGTATGTGTTTAGTAGTACTGTAATTTTAAGTTAGATAGGGTGTAACCTGAATATTAGTTTATAAGTTCCTACCCTAAGTAGTAATTCATATGTTAATGATTAATGTATGGTTAACTTTATTTTTATATGTATGTATCTCTGTATCTATGCAGTGGGTGATGTAATAGTGGATGTTGAGCTATGGGAATTCCCCGTCTCGTAGAGTAACGATAACAGACAGATGCGCGCAGCTTGTCCCCTTCCTTTGTGCGTCGTTGTTGGGCGCCGAGTTTAAACCTTAAACAGAATAATGATGAATATACAATTTTTACCGTAACCTAGTTGTGAAATGTTTGCTAATGAAGCTGCTAGAACCCAAATATGTAAGATTAGCAGTCCAAAAGGCCTAAATAATGTCATTTGTGAGGATTTAAAGTCCCGTTTGTCTTGGTCGTCACTAGATGGCATGAGCTGCTCTCAGATTCAAATTGAGATAGTGATAGAATCAGTATCTAAATTAAGTAAGGAATAAATCTCAAATTTTCCCCAATTCAATCAAAAGTCTTGGCGTCATGGGTGCATTGCTAAATAAATTGTAAAGAGAATTGAAACGCACCATATTTCAAAAACACCATCACATTTGACTAAGCAGTGGCTGCCCAACGTAGTCACTCGAGCCCCAGAAGTCGTATCTAATGGACGTTTGTTCAGGTGAGCCGTCCACATTTCTTCTTCCTCCCCCTCTTTTTCTTTGTTTAATCCTTACTTGTTATGGACTATATGAAGTAATATTGTTGTGAGTTTAACGTAGTCACTCGAGCCCCTGACGTCGCCGGCGTCTGTGGACTGAACAAACGTCCATTAGATACGACGTCTGGGGCTCGAGTGACTACGTTGGGCAGCCACTGCTTAGTCAAATGTGATGGTGTTTTTGAAATATGGTGCGTTTCAATTCTCTTTACAATTTATTTAGCAATGCACCCATGACGCCAAGACTTTTGATTGAATTGGGGAAAATTTGGGATTTATTCCTTACTTAATTTAGATACTGATTCTATCACTATCTCAATTTGAATCTGAGAGCAGCTCATGCCATCTAGTGACGGCCAAGACAAACGGGACTTTAAATCCTCACAAATGACATTATTTAGGCCTTTTGGACTGCTAATCTTACATATTTGGGTTCTAGCAGCTTCATTAGCAAACATTTCACAACTAGGTTACGGTAAAAATTGTATATTCATCATTATTCTGTTTAAGGTTTAAACTCGGCGCCCAACAACGACGCACAAAGGAAGGGGACAAGCTGCGCGCATCTGTCTGTTATCGTTACTCTACGAGACGGGGAATTCCCATAGCTCAACATCCACTATTACATCACCCACTGCATAGATACAGAGATACATACATATAAAAATAAAGTTAACCATACATTAATCATTAACATATGAATTACTACTTAGGGTAGGAACTTATAAACTAATATTCAGGTTACACCCTATCTAACTTAAAATTACAGTACTACTAAACACATACATGAATATCAAATGTGTGGCACTACACCAGTCCCCCGCCTCCCTCTCCTTCACACTCACAGTTACCAGACATGTGGGGTATGGCTGCTGCTTCACATTCACCCGTCTCACACCAATGCTTCGGGAGGTGGGTAATGCGGAACGTTCCCTGACTGTACCAGGTTCATGAACAACGAACTCTGTCTCGTGGGATGATTATTACACTAAATAAAGTGTCAAAGCGACCCATATACAGTGATCCAAAGCCCATGTGAGCTATGTTTCTACCATATAACAAGAATAGTAACACCTGTTGTCTTAAACTGTCAGACGGTAATCAGATATATAACAAACAACTAATTCCAGAATGGTAGCAGACCCCCTGTGTCAGAGATTAAATATAAGATTTCAGAGAACATCTGTACCTAATTTAGCGATATATCTGGTAGGTTTTCCAAAGCTATTTAACATTAAGTTCGGCAGTAATGGAAGCGTACACAAACTTAAAAGTTGCCAATGATCGCCGGGTAATTTAATTAGGAACTCGGTCAACTACTCCCAGCACACAGTCATATATTTTCCAAAATCCCTTCCATGATAGTGATGGAGAGTACTTAAATTATTTAATACTGCAATCAATGGCTATTATACCAGTTTTCTATATACGAATTACTAACTTAAATACCGCAGAAAAGTTACAATTCATAATATGACAAGTAGTCCGTTAGTATTCATCTCATATTAGAAGTCTTGCTGCATGATTAATTCGACACACTTATCAGTTATAAAATAGATTAATGTTTCATCTGGCAAATGCTGAAGATAATGTACCGACTCTAAGTTATAAAAATAACATAATATATGAAGCCGAATTCATGCTAGAACGAAGCTGCCGACCGACATTGCAGGTAGGCTACCGATGCTTCCAAGAGACAACAAAACTTTACGTGGGCGTGTGCATGTATTCTTCATCTCATTCCTGTAATTATATGTCTGAAAATATTATATGATTAAACCTATATTGAAACATATGGCAGAGAATGTGAATAATCGCCTTTAAGCTGTGAACAATGTTTGTCCTTTGGTTTAGACAGTACATTAGGTTCACTTTAGTAATTCTCTTTATCATACTGAAGCTTTTTTTCCTCATTTTATTAAGTAAATATGTTTATAAAATTGCACTTATGAACAAAGTGATAAAGGAAACACTTATAAAGCAATTGTTTAGTTGACTGCTTTCTTATTTTTCAAATGAAGTTATCAGTGACGATTGGCTACTTTCGGGAGTTTGTGAACGCTTCCATTTGTTACTGCATTAATGCATAACTGCTGGAGTTACTTGGCGTGCAGTATTAAAAAATAGGCATTTTTCTCTACCAGGGGACGGATGCACCAACGTGTCCCCGTAAGGTCACTATAAAATGCAGCAAAAATCAAGAAAACATAAATACCTATTCCCTGACCGTAGCTATGGTATTAACTTAAATATATACAGGGCTTTAGCACTAACTGGTAAGTTTGGGCAATGTCCACAATGGTTCATGACACCCATATGAACCCAACATGAACCATGAACTCAGTCTTCACAGAAAGATATAACTTTATCACCAAGATCATCACAAAGACTTTGGAATATGGCTGATAACATGAAGTTACGCAGTGTTGATAATGTTGTCAACTGTCACTTACATTTTAGAACGAAATTGTTTCATGTGTGTGTGTGTGTGTGTGTGTGTGTGTGTGTGTGTGTGTGTGTGTGTGTGTGTGTGTGTGTGTGTGTGTGTGTGTGTGTGTCCAAACAAATTTCTAACCATTCTGAGGAGCATACCTGACAAAATGATTGCCGGTGTGTCCACAGGTGGGAGCAAATCCAAACTCTTCAGGGTAGACGTGGGGATAATAAAAGGATGTGTCCTGACTCATGTCATTTTCAACATCATTTCACTGCAGTCACCCTTCCAAGTCACCAACAGATGAACGCTGATGACGGAATAAAAACCAGTTCTATCTACAGTAGATGGAAAACTAATCAGACGTCTTTAACTCAGTCAAACATTGAAATGGCTCATTACCTAGAGCTCCAATACGCTGATGACTGTGCTGTCCTTGCACATACCCCAGAATACCTACAACAGTCTCACCATCGTTAACATATATCATGCGATGGGGCTCCCAGTACATGTTAATAAAACTGAAATATCTCACCGAAGCAGCCCCGTGGAACATCTAGCATTTCAGGTAAATGATGAAATTGTAATATAGGTAGAGAATTTTACCTACCTTGGAAGTGTACTCAAAGATGAACATAACATTGGTGATGGAGTTTTTGCACGATTGAACCATGCCTTACCTTCTTTTGAACGTCTCAGATCAGAAGTCTGAAAACACGAACTTGAAAATCGAGACGAAGGTATCAGAACATAAGGCTGCATGCCTCTCCGCCCTCTTATACAGTGGTGAATCCTGGACACTTAAAAGAGACACGTAAAACAACTTATATCGTTTCACATCCGGTACTTACAGCGCATCCTAGGATTTACATGGTAGGATAAAGTCTCTCACTCACAAATTCTCTAGCATGCAAAGTCAAACAGCACAGATACAGGCTGGCTAAAAAAAATAGCTGGAATGGATCAGACATGTGCTCCATATGCCTAAGCACCAGTTTCCCCATGAGGTTCTGTATGGTCAACTCCCTGCAGCATGCCAGATCCCAGGGGACAGAAAAAGAAATATAAAGATCATGTAAGGAAAACTCTGAAGAAATGCTACATGATACCAAAAGATCTTGGAACCAGTGCCTCTGACAGAAAAAAAAAAAAAAAATGGAAAGACCTCTGCAGCGAGGGAGCTATTCTCTCGAAGCTAGGAACCTGTCCAGAGAAGAGTGTAGATAATGGAGGCACAACCAAAACAGAGCTCTCCCAGCAAACCCGGACTTAATATGCTGCTTGTGTGGCAAAGTTTGCGAATCCAAGATTGGTCTGCTCAGTTACATGTGTTGGCAGCAAGGACAGCGATAGTATAGTAGGTGTCGTCTTGTACTGCAGAAGGACACCTTTAAGTAAGAGTGTGTGTGTGTGTGTGTGTGTGTGTGTGTGTGTGTGTGTGTGTGTGTGTGTGTGTGTGTGCCCCTAATGACATTGCTGAATTATTGTTTACCATAAGTGTTGACAACACTCTGCTTGTGATTAATAATCTCAAGTGTCGTCATAAAAATTTTTTCAGGGAATAAAACGTATCGGAGGCGTGACGCATGGATCCCTGAGTTGGACACGTGTGTCTCGTCTCCGGCATTGAGTGACCATTTAAGTGATTTATCTGTGTCACAGCGAGGTGATCTCCCTTCTGATCACGCCCCAATTACGGTAACTGTTACCAGCACAGGTGTTGATTTGGGTGGCCTACTGGCCAAGGCGACTATGATGGGGGATCACGCCGCTCTCCTTGGTAGTGCTGGGCAGACGAGACTGGTTAGGAGATCACTGCAGTTTAACAAAATTTATAAGGAAATGCTTTTATACAATGTCTCACAGTCTAGTCCTGTTGAAGGAAACTTGGATATTGATGACTTTGAAAGAAATACATGTTTCTTATATGACTGTGTCAAGAGCAGTGTGTATGCGAATGAACAGGAAGAAAAGCAGAGTGGTGTAAATCTAGGGAGATGGGAGAGGCTGTTTCGTGATTCGGACGATGCCAGGTGTGGACAGCTATTAATTGGAAGGGTGATTATAGTGTTGATATACACAGTGATGCTTCGAGTCCCAATGACGAGGAATTTAGGACATATTTTGAGGCTGTCCTGAATCCCACAGACGTGACTGGTGGGGGCGAGGGTGATGTGAACACAGGTGTCTATATTCCTGTCCTAGATGAGCCTATCTCGCCCACACAGGTGTATCAACGAGTGAGGATGATGAAACCTGATAAAGCGTATGGACCAGACGGACTCCCACCTGGTGTGTTTTCATTCCTGCCAGCACAGTGAATATTATCTATAACAACCCTACTTAATAATATATTCGTATCAGGTGTGTACCCACAGTCTTGGATAAGGCCTAAAGTGGTCACGATTTTTGAAAAGGACGATAAATCAAACACCAATAATTATCGAGGGATCAATATCATTCATTGCATTTCTAAGCTATATGACATGGTCCTTTGCGAGACACTGAGTCAGTGGTTTCGGCCATTTAGAGAGCAAGCAGGGGTACAGAGAGGCAGAGGTTGTGGAGCACATTGTTGCCTTACGTCTTCTCACTGATGCAGCTTGACGGAAAAAGATAAAGCTGTTTGTGCCTTTCGTTGACTTTACGAAAGCGTACGATTTAGTCCCTAGGGAAAAGTTATTCACGGTATTAAAGAGACTGGGATGTGGTATGCTGATGCTGGCAGCGATAAAGGCAATGTACCGTGTAACCGAAAGTATATTAGGTGGTGTCGTCATCACAGCCACGCTGGGGGTTAGGCAAAGTTCACCAACTTCGTGTTTCTTGTTTATAATTTTTGTGAATGAGTTAACCAGAGTGATGAAAGAAAACTGTGAAAGAGAAAGATTTTTAGAATGGTTGCACATTTTAGTACTAATGGACGATTATCAACAAGTAGGCAAAGTGTGACAAAAAAGATACAGTTATTGCAACAAATTTGTAGATATTATGGCATGATTGTAAACAATAGTAAAACCAAATTCTTTGTAATAAATGGTGGTGATGGGGACGATGAACCTATTTGCTTGAACGAACTTGTGGTTGAACACTGGACAAGTTATGTTTACTTAGGTTCATCGTTCGCCAGCAACGGTTCGTTGTCATCGGCCGTCAGACTACATGTAAAGAATAGGATGTGTCACCTATTGAAGTTTGTATCGTTTATTAAAAAGAATAATGATGTGCCATTTATTGTGAAGCGACGGGAATTTGATGTGGCGTTGATGTAGTCACTCATGTGCGGGTGTGGAGTCGTGGGTTGGGGCTGATATCAAGCCAATCATCATATTGTACAACTGGGCATTAAAACAACTGTTAGGGGTAACACATCGAACATGGTGTGCTACACTGAAGCAGGATGCCCGTCGCTACCAGATTTGGTCAGATACAATCAACATAAATTCTTCAACAGGATGTGGTCCGAAAGGTCCACTATACATAACGATCCTTTGTCACTGGCTATTAAAATTTCTGTGGATAATAACACCTGTACAGGCAAGCTAGTGACAAACTTTATCAGAAACGAAATTCCGAATAAGGTTTCATTAATCAGGAATGCTCGCAACGCTATTGCCAACTCAAACTCATGACGGTGTCTAATATACAAAGAGATGAACCCAAGTTACTCTGTACACGACATTTACAAAACAAAACACCTAATCAATGAGTTTCACCGAATATCATTCACACAGTTCCGTGTATCGGGACACAGCCTGGAGGTGGAGACGGGGCGATGGAATAGGCGGGGGCGTGGACACCTTCCACTTGAGGAACGATTGTGTGTTTGCGGCCTAGTACAAACAGAGAGGCATGTAGTTGAAGCCTGCCCATTAACAACAGATATAAGACACAACTATAATATTAATAGTCTAAATGATTTGTTCACTGATACTCTTCCCCATGACATAAGTTGTAAGGTAATTTATGATGTACTGGAGGTGTTCAAATAGAACTTTCGCTCGTTTGTTGTTCATTTGGTTTATATTTGCTTTGTGGTATAAGGTGTAATATTTTGTAGACTACAGTTTTCTTGTTAATTATTTCGATAGAATATTTTGTACTGTAAATATTTTGCGGTTGAATATTTTATTATAAATGTAGATATGGTCAATAAATTATCTATCTATTCATCAATCTATCTGTGTGTGTGTGTGTGTGTGTGTGTGTGTGTGTGTTCTTACCTAACTGTTCTTACCTAATTGTATCTTAACAGGAATGAGGCTTTCAATCGAGTCTGGCATATATCTTTAATATCCAAACTGCCCTCTTACGGTTTCCATCCATCTATGTGTGCCTTCATCTACAGCTTCCTTTCTGGTCGTTCTATAGCCGCTGTTGTAGACGGCCATCGTTCTTCTCCTAGATCTGTCAACAATGGTGTTCCTCAGGGCTCTCTCCTGTCACCACCTCTCTTCCTTTTATTCATCAATGATCTTCTAAACTGTACATCTAACCTTATCCACTCGTACGCTGATGATTCCACCCTTCACTTTTCCATTCGGTTCCCGCAACGTCCATCTCAACAGTTACTTCAACAAACAAGTGATGAGGCTATGGCACTCCTTATGTCTTATTTGGCACGTATCTCTGTCTGGGGTAAAATTAATCTTGTTGTTTTTAATGCATCAAAGACTGAGTTTTTACACCCATCAACCCAACAAAATCATCCACAAAAGTATCCATTGTTTAATATTATCCAGCTCGATCCAGCATCATCTTTGAACATACTTGGGATTTCATTCACCCGGGATTTATCTTGGAAAGATCATATTACATCTCTGGTAACATTTTCTTCCAAGAGATTAGGTGTGCTAAGCTGACTCCGTACCTTCTTTACCCCTGCACTGTTGTTGAGATTATACACGGGATTTATTCGCCCCTGTATGAAGTACAACTCTCATGTGTGGGGAGGCTGCCCACATACAGCTTCAATAGGGTGAAGTCAAAGGCTTTTCGTCTCATTAACTCTCCTTCTCTTACTGGCTCCCTTCAACCTCTGTCTCTTTGCCGGACTGTTGCCTCTTTATCTCTTTTCTATCGTTACTTCCATGGTCACTGCTCCTCTGAACTGTCTGCTTGTATCCCTCCACCTCTGCGACGAGTGCGTGGCACCCGTCTAGCAACAAACTCTCATCCCTTTTCTGTCCAGCTCTCTAATGCAAGAGTTAGCCTTTACTCCCAGTCCTTCATTTATGCAACAGGTCGACTCTGGAAATGTCTCCCTCTGTCTGTATTTCCTACTTCCTGTGATCTCCAGTCTTTCAAACACAGTATGTCCAGGCATCTCGTAATGAGCGGATCTTGAATTTGGCTCTCTTTTGGACTGTTTGCGTTTTATTCTTAGCAGGAACTGTTTTGTGGGCTCCAAGCCTTTGCTTCCTTCTTACTCGCTTAAAAAATAAAAACTCGTAATGTCCCGTGTAGTAAATCACTTTTATCAAACATATCCTTAAACTTATTAATTATTTTGGCGCACACTATTTCATTCGGTAGTGCATTCCACTGATCATTTGCCCTATTAGGGAAACTGAATTTCCTTACGTCCTTATCATCCCTCTTTTTATACAGTTTTTTGCAGTGTCCTCTTGCTGATGTCTCCCCATAGGTTATATACTCATGTCTATTTTCTCATTCCCTTAGACACAATTTTATAGTATAATCATGTCTCCTGTTTTCCTTCTCTCCTGTAGTGCCGGCAGATTCAATTTTTCTACTCTTTCTTCTTAGCTTAGCTCTCTAAAGCTTAGTACCCATCTTGCAGCGGCCCACTGAACTTTTTCAATCTTACCTATGTGTTACTTGATATGAGGATTCCAGACTACTGATGCATACTCCAGGATTGGTTTGATGAATGATGTGATTATTTTTGTCAGCATGTCTTTATTTGTGTATGTGAATGCTATTCTCATATTAGCAAGCAGTTTATAAATGTTCCGTACCTTCACGATTGGGCAAATATGAATTGGAGCAGATGGGAGACGTGTAAGGCGTGTGTAGAATATTTACAGAAGAAATATGTGCAGCATGTGATGCAGTGTGTGGAAGGAACAGAAGACGGAGGGGGGTGCAAGGAACAGCGTGGTGGAATGAAGAGGTGAGACAGGCTGTGGCACAAAAGAAGAAAGCATACAATGAATGGATGAGAAATAGGGGCGTGGAAGAAGTTGAGAGGTGGAAGAGAGAGTTATATGTAGAAAGAAAGAGAGAGGTGAAAAGATTAGTAAGAGAGAGTAAGAACAGAGTGGATGTGGAATTTGGAAGGAATTTGAGTGTAAAGTGGAGGGACTGCAAGAAAATGTTCTGGAAAAAGGTGAAAAGAGTAAGACAGGGTGGAAGTGAAGTTAGCAGGAGAGTGAAAGATAAAAATGGTAGATTACTAGTGGAGAAGGGAGAAAAAGTGAGCAGATGGAGAGAACACTTTAAGGAATTGTTGAACATAGAGGATGGAAGTAATGCGAGTATAAGTGGCTGGGGAATGGCTGGGAGAAGGAGGGAGGTGAGAAGACAGGAAGAAATCAGTAGGATAGAAGTTGTGGAAGCAATGAAGAAAGTTAAATCGGGGAAAGCCCCAGGAATTGATGGAGTGTGTGGTGAAATGCTGAAGCATGGGGGAGAGATAGTAGTAGAATGGATGTGGAAGATGTGCAGATTGGCCTGGGAGGAAGGTAGAGTCCCGGAGGATTGGAAGTCAGGTATAATTATTCCCTTGTACAAAGGAAAAGGGGAAAAAGAAGTGTGTGGTAATCATAGGGGCATTTGTCTTCTTAGTATAATAGGAAAAGTGTATGGTAGGATACTTATTGACAGAGTTAGAGATAGAACAGATAAATTAGTTGGAGAAGAACAGGGAGGCTTTAGGAAGGGAAGAGGTTGTGTAGATCAGATATTCATTCTTAGATCTTTAGTGGAAAAGCTTCTAGAGAAGGGAAAGAAGTTGTATGCGGCCTTCATGGATTTGGAGAAAGCATATGACAGGGTGGATAGACAAGGATTGTGGAAAGTGTTAAGAATATATAGAGTAGATTGGAAGTTGTTGAATGCTGTGAAGAGTATGTACGATGGTGCGAAGGCTGCAGTGTGTGTGGATGGTGAACTAAGTGAATTTTTCTCTTTGAAAGTTGGGTTGAAACAGGGATGTGTCATGTCTCCATGGTTGTTCAATCTGTACATGGATGTGGTAATAAAAGAGGTACAAGGTAGGGTAGTGGATGTTGGAGTGGCCCTGGTGAGAGAGGATAGTGTTTGGAAACTCCCTGTACTGTTGTTTGCAGATGATACTGTGTTGTTGAGTGAAGACGAACGGGAGCTGCAAGGCTTGGTGGATGAGTTTGGGAGGGTGTGTAATACACGGAATTTAAAGGTGAATATAGGGAAGAGTAAAGTGATGGTCTTTGAGAGAGGTGAAGTCAGTGAATGTACAGTGAGGTTGGATGGTGAGGAATTGGAAAATGTGAGTATGTTTAAATATTTGGGTAGTGTGATGAGTAAGGATGGAGGTTTGTAGGGTGAAGTGCTTGAAAGGGTACAGCAGGGAAGAAAGGTTGCTGGTTCTTTGAAAGCAGTTATAAGAAACAGGGAAGTGAGCATGGAGGTGAAAAAGTTACTACATGACAGTATTGTGATACCAACTCTAACGTACGGAAGTGAAGCTCGGACGTTGTTGGAAGGACACAAGTCAAGAGTGAGAGCAGTGGAAATGAGTTATTTAAGAGGAGCCTGTGGAGTCACATGGAGAGACAAGCTTTCGAATGAGGATATAAAGGAGTGTTGTGGCGTGGATGTGGATGTGATAGGAAGCGTTATGAGGAACACACTGAGGTGGTTTGCCCATGTGGAGAGGATGGAGGGTGAAAGACTGACGAAGAGAGTGTATGTGAGTGAGGTGGAGGGGGGAAGAGGGAGGGGGAGGCCGAGGATGAGATGGAGGGATGGGGTGGAGAGGTATATGAGAGAGGGGGGTGTGAGTTGGGAGCAGGGCAGTGAAATGGCGAGAGACAGGGCGACTTGGAGGCGATTTGTTTGTGGTCACCCCAAACGGGATTGAGGCGTCTGGCAATAGATAGATAGACCTTCACACTGATGTGGTCGTCCGGAGATAGTCTGATATTGATAATCACTCGTAGATCCTTCTCTCTTTCTGATATGTGAAGGGTATTACTTCCTAACTTATAATCCCAGTCTGATCTTTTTCCACTTTTACCCAACTGAATTGCATGACACTTGTCCACATTGAATTCCATTTGCCAATTATCTCTCCATTCATGAAGTTTATTTAATTCTTCTTGTAGCTCTCTACAAGAGTCTGTGTTAGTACATCTCCTTTGTATTTTTGCATCATCAGCAAACATAATTAGATAGCTTTCATTTCCAGTGTTACTATATGTGTAATTTATATACACTAAAAACATAACTGGTGCCAGCACTGAGCCATGTGGAACCCCACTGGTCACTTCCCTCCATGATGAGTAATTTCTCCTTAGTACTGTCTTCATTTCCCTTTTTCTGAGAAAATCTTCTATCCAACAGTACAGGTTACCTTGGATTCCTCCTTGATGGTACTGTTTCCATAAAAGTCTTTGGTGCAGTACTCTGCCAAATGCTTTCTTGAAACCTAGATAGATACTGTCCACCTATCCTTCACTTATCTGTAATGTTTCTGCATCTCTATCATAGTAGCTTAATTGGCCAGTAACACATGAATTTCCCTTTCTAAAACCAAACTGCATTTCTGTTATCATATTGTGTTCTTCTAGATGGTTTACCAAATCTTTTCTTATCAGTTTTTCTAATATCATACTCACAACACTGGTTAGTGATACTGGTCGGTTGTTGAGTGGATTTTGTCTTTTACGTTTCTTGAATGGGGGAACAGTGCTTGCTTTCTTCCAAATATCAGGTAGTTTACCTTGACCCTAGGATTCTGTGATTATTAAATATATTCAATGAGTATTAAATATATTCAGTGAATATTAAATATATTCAATGTCTCAGTCACACAGAGAGTAGGCCAGCATGCTCTCTAATACAAGTTTCTCTAACTATCAGCACCAACCTACATGCACAATACACACTACACTTCCTTTTACAAAATTCAAACAAATTATGGCATCTCTAAACATAGCCTCGGAGTCCCCAAGGGGGGGACCATAAATGCCCCCACCATACGCCTCTCTCCCGGTGACGACGCAAGCTGCCTGGAACCACTGTACGACTCACTTCTTCATTTCTGCAACTTTGGCGACCTTTCCTCTAAATTTCACACTGTTGAGCACCACCTCTTCTCCTCTAAACCTCATCTTCTTTTCCTAATTGAGACTCAGCTGTCTGAGGCAACTGACAGCAAACTCTTTTCTGTATCCTCGTACTTTATACTCATTTCAAAGCCAAAGGTGGCTCTTGTGTGTGTGTATTGTTACATAGCCTATGATTTCATCATCCTTTGTGTAATTCTAACGTACAGTATGCTGCATGTTTGATCACGAGCGTGTTCTACCTCACTCCCCCCCTCCTCCCTTATAGTAGAGTAAGTCGTTCTTTCTGTTGTTCAGAGCAGGAGTGTCAACTCTTTGTCCCCTCTGGCTTCATTTGCGCGTCCTTCTTACAAGTTGTATCAACTTCTGTCGGCCCCTATATATTGAGCTCAGTCTCTGCATTAACTGCCACTTAGATCTACTCCTCATTTTGCTCACATCTCTGTCCTCCCCTGTACAGTTGTTATTATTGTGAGTGCTCAGGAAGTCTCCAACCATCTAGCAGCTGTGTAATTTGAGTATAAGTGTTATTACATTTTGTTCTTGTACTGTATAGCATAAGGTGTTGATTCGTAGGCCTAGTAAAGTTTTTGTAATTCATATTGTCAGCCAGTGGTAATAATATTTTGTATCTATAATAATAAATATCTTGCATTCACTGAGTATTATCTGGTATTCTCATTTTATCAGGGCTGACATAGATAAATTTACTCTTGCTAATTTCGTGTTAATAGAGGCTATTGCAGTTAACCATATATTTAACCTGTTTTTTGCCATTACATTATCCTTATGAGTCCTGAATGTTTTGTTGTTAGTTTGAGCATTAAACTTTAACTTGTAATTTTACCTAACTCTTTTGTTTTGAACCTGGAACTTTACGGGACAGTAGTGATTTTTTAGTATTCTCACTTAAAGTGTACATTATCTTTCTCTGTTCCGTAACATAAATTGGCGACCTCTTATCAGGATATTCAGGATATTATCATAAGGATATTGCTTGATATTTTGTGACTGTGATTTATTCATGATGTCTACTATTACTACGCTTGATGAAGCCAAAGATTTTTTGTCAAATGTGCAAACAGTGTGTGATGTAGAAAACAGAACAAAGAATGAACTTAAGCTTGTTGCTCAACAATTGGGAATTGCTGTTCGCTCTCATCATTCTAAAGATCAAATTGTTGACATGATTAATGAAAGCTTGTTTAATGTAACTCCTCCAAATGAGCAAACGCAGATTGAATTAGCTAAGTTACAGCTAGCCCTGCAGGAGGCTCGTACTAAGGAGGCTGAATTTCAGGCAAATACTCGTATTCAGGAGGCACAGGTACAGGCTCAGGCACAAATTGAACTTGCTAGGATTCAGGCAGACCATGAGCATCGCATGAAACAAGGTGGAACTGGATCATCTAGCTCTGATGATTTTGATGTGGCTAAAAATGTTAAACTTGTCCCTCCTTTTAATGAATCTGATTTAACAAAGTATTTTCAGTTGTTTGAGAGGGTAGCTACAGGTTTTAATTGGCCCAAAAAGTATTGGCCAGTTCTCCTTCGAACTGTTCTCACCGGTAAAGCTCAAGTAACTTATGCATCTTTGCCTCAGGATCAATGTGATAATTATGATGTAGTTAAGAGCTTGATTCTTAAGGCCTATGAACTTGTTCATGAAGCCTATAGAGTAAAATTTAGGACAACTTATAAGCAAGATAAGCAATCCCATGTTGAGTAGGCAAAAATCAAAGAAGATCTGTTAGAGCAGTTGTTAAATTCTAAGAATGTGGATTCTGATTTTGTCAAATTTAAGCAGATGATTTTGCTGGAGGACTTCAAAAGGTGTATTAATAATGATGTAACCCTATATCTTGATGAGAAAAGAATAGATAATTTGTCTGATGCTGCAGTTTTAGCTGATGAATATGTTCTCACTCACAAGAGATATTCTAGAGAAAAAAGGAAAGCTGAGAGTAAGTACGTTGCCTCTACTCAGAGTACCGGTAACAGGAAAGAGAATAAAGATGATGTTTCTCAGGAAGTAAATACCAGCTCCACCTCTAGATTTCAGAAAAGTAAATGTACTTATTGTAGTAAGCTTGGTCATACTACGGAGAAATGTTTCAGGAGACAGCGTGATGTGAACAAAAAGGAGTCTTTAAATATTCAGTCAATTGGTCTAGTGTCCACTCTTGAGAGTTCCCAGAATTCTTTAACTGAGTTAACTGAACCTGCTTTGAGGGGTAAATTAAATTCTCATGATGAAGCTCCTCTTTTGAGCAGTAACGTGGGTGACACTCTCAAGAGTTCATGTGCTAATTTCCTGTCTGATGGTTTTGTCAGTCCTCTGGACAGTAATAACAGGAAATCAGTTAAAATATATCGTGATACAGGTGCTTGCCAATCCCTTATGCTGACCAGTTTTCTAGGCTCTAATGTTAATTCCTCTTACGAAACTGTGATCTGACAAGGTGTAGGGAATAATTACTTCTCTGTCCCTCTGTGCAGAGTGAATTTAGAGTCTGGTTTTGTTAATGGTTCCGTTATGGTTGGGTTGGTTGAGACACTCCCAATGTCAGGTGTAACTTTCTTACTTGGAAATGATATTGGTGGAAGTCAAGTGTGTCCAGCTCCTCAGTTGTCTAGTGAACCAGTGACTGCGACCCAGGATTGTGATATCCCTGATGTGTTCTCTGCATGTGCTGTCACTAGGGCTAAGTCTAAAGTTACTGGTGATTTAGAGGATAATGATGATGATGATGTTATCCTAGCTGACACTTTTCTTGCTAATTTGGACCACTCACCAGATGAGGCAGTACTCCGTAGTGTTGATAATTTGTCTCGTCAAGAGTTGGTTGAGTTGCAGGTTTCTGACCCTGAGTTGAAAGGTCTAGCTAACTCTGCTTGGAGTGAGGAAGAGTCAGCCGGTGCTTCTACTTGTTATTATATAAAGTCAGGAGTACTTATGAGGAAGTGGAGACCCCCAACAGCATCAGCCGACTGTGAATGGGAGGTTGTACATCAAGTTGTCATCCCTCGTGTTTGTAGGCAGGATATCATTAGAGTGGCTCATGATTCCAGTTTGGCAGGACACCTTGGAGTGAGGAAGACTGTGGCACGCATTTTGAAACACTTTTACTGGCCAAGAAACTTCAGGGATGTTTCCTGGTATTGTAAGTCTTGTCACACCTGTCAAGTTGTGGGGAAGTGTAATCAGACCGAAAAGGTTGCACCTCTAGTTCCCATTCCTCCTTTTGAGGCGCCATTCACCCGTGTGTTGGTGGATATTGTGGGCCCTCTTCCTAAGACTTCTTCAGGATTTTCTTATGTGTTGACCCTGATTGATATGGCTACTCGTTATCCTGAAGCCATTCCACTTAGAAATATCTCAGCAAAGAACGTGGTTAAGGAAATGCTAGGGTTCTTCACAAAGTTTGGTCTACCCAAGAAGGTACAGTCAGACCAGGGAAGTAATTTCATGTCACATGTTTTCAAGCAGTCTCTGAAAGAGTTGGGCATCACCCAGATCACGTCTTCAGCTTACCATCCCCAGACCCAAAGAGCGTTGGAGAGATATCATCAAACACTCAAATCGATGCTCAGGAAATACTGTTTGGAACATCAGAAAGACTGGGATAAAGGTCTTCCATTCGTTGTATTTGCCGCAAGAGAATCTCCAAATGAATCACTGGGTTTCTCCCCTTTGAACTACTGTTTGGCCATGAAGTAAGAGGACCCCGTAAGTTACTCAAGGAATGCTTGTTGTCGGAGGAAGATGACGTCAACCTGCTGGAGTATGTGATGAAGTTCAAAGAACGGCTGTCCACTGCTTTACAGCTGGCGAGAGAGAATTTAGGAGCTGCTCAGGAGAAGATGAAGACTTGGTATGATAAGAAGTCCAGGTTACGCTACTTTCAGCCAGGAGATCAGGTTTTGATTCTGCTACCAGTGCATGGGCAACCTCTTCAAGCCAAGTTTAGTGGTCCTTATTACGTGGAGAAGAAACTCAGTGATGTCAACTATGTTATCGCCACACCAGATCGTAGAAAGAACAAGCAACTTTGTCACATCAACATGCTAAAGTTATATCACAGGCGGGACGAAAATAACCCAGTCTGCACTGTAGCTGCTCCACCAGAGTCTGCAAGTGAAGTTCTCCCATGCAGCATGAGCCTGAGTGATAGTTTGGGGAAGAATCCTGATATCATGAATGATCTCCAGACTAAGCTTTCTCATCTACCTCCCGAGGAAAGGCAGGAGTTTTCGGCATTACTGCAGGAGTACCCGCAAGTGTTCCGTGCCACTCCAGGAAGAACCACTGTGTTGATGCATGATGTCGATGTTGGAGACGCAAAGCCAATTAAACTGCCTCCTTACCGTGTAAACCCAGTGAAAGTTCCTCTCATCCAGAAGGAGCTTGGCTACCTGTTGGACCACAAGATGATTGAGCCCTGTCAGAGCGAGTGGAGTTCTCCTGTCACTCTAGTCCCTAAGCCAGGTGGGTCACAGCGGCTTTGCATCGACTACAGACGTGTTAATCAGATAACCAAAACAGACACTTACCCTCTCCCTCGCGTGGAAGATTGCATAGACAAGATCGGAAAGGCTAGGTACATAAGTAAGTTTGATTTGTTAAAGGGATACTGGCAAGTACCTATGACTGAACGTGCTAGGGAGATCTCATGTTTTGTAACACTAGGAAAGACTTTTGCATGTTCTCTAATGCCATATGGTATGAAGAATGCACCAGCCACATTTCAGAAGCTCATGAATGTTGTAACAGAGGGTTTGGCAGGGTGTGTTGTTTATATTGATTATGTATTAATCTTCAGTGACAACTGGAAAGATCACCTATGCCATGTCAGTAAATTTCTTGAGCGTTTGGTTCAGGCTAATCTTGTAGCTAATTTATCAAAGTATGAGTTTGGTCAAGCTAAAGTTCAGTACCTTGGGTACGTAATTGGTGATGGACATGTTGCACCATCAGGAGCTAAGGTTTAGGTTATAAGTGATCTTCCCAGACCTAAAAGTAGGAAAGAGCTACAAAGATTTTTGGGAATGGTAGGTTATTACAGGAGATTTGCTCTTAACTTTTCAATTCTTGTATCACCACTTACAGACCTACTGAAAAAGGGAGTTAAATTTGTCTCGACTGATGACTGTGAATCCTCTTTCAGCAAACTTAAAGCTATCCTATTAAGTCAGCCAGTGCTAGCTACTCCAAATTTTGCTAAGCCTTTTAAGATGGCTGTTGACGCAAGTGAAACAGGAGCTGGGGCTGTTTTGCTGGAAGAGGATGATCAGGGTATTGAACACCCTGTATCTTATTACAGTAAGAAGTTCACTCCACCTCAAAAGAACTACTCAACTATTGAGAAAGAGCTTTTGGCCTTGATTTTGGGTTTACAGCATTTTTCATTTTATTTGTGTTCTGGTTTTGACCCCATAGTCATTTATACCGATCATAACCCACTGAAATTCCTTAGTAAGTTTAAAGATAAAAATCAGAGATTGACAAGATGAAGTCTACTTCTTCAGGAGTATTCATTAGACATACAACATGTCAAGGGGAAAGAAAATGTTATTGCAGATTGCTTATCTAGACTTTAGACAGATTGTTTTAGAGTAATAAGAAATTTTCTTTGTAAATTTCTTTTTCTTTGTGGGGAGGTGTTACATAGCCTATGATTTCATCATCCTTTGTGTAATTCTAACGTACAGTATGCTGCATGTTTGATCACGAGCGTGTTCTACCTCACTCCCCCCCTCCTCCCTTATAGTAGAGTAAGTCGTTCTTTCTGTTGTTCAGAGCAGGAGTGTCAACTCTTTGTCCCCTCTGGCTTCATTTGCGCATCCTTCTTACAAGTTGTATCAACTTCTGCCGGCCCCTATATAATGAGCTCAGTCTCTTCATTAACTGCCACTTAGATCTACTCCTCATTTTGCTCACATCTCTGTCCTCCCCTGTACAGTTGTTATTATTGTGAGTGCTCAGGAAGTCTCCAACCATCTAGCAGCTGTGTAATTTGAGTATAAGTGTTATTACATTTTGTTCTTGTACTGTATAGCATAAGGTGTTGATTCGTAGGCCTAGTAAAGTTTTTGTAATTCATATTGTCAGCCAGTGGTAATAATATTTTGTATCTGTAATAATAAATATCTTGCATTCACTGAGTATTATCTGGTATTCTCATTTTATCAGGGCTGACTTAGATAAATTTACTCTTGCTAATTTCGTGTTAATAGAGGCTATTGCAGTTAACCACATACTTAACCTGTTTTTTGCCATTACATTATCCTTATGAGTCCTGAATGTTTTGTTGTTAGTTTGAGCATTAAACTTTAACTTGTAATTTTACCTAACTCTTTTGTTTTGAACCTGGAACTTTACGGGACAGTAGTGATTTTTTAGTATTCTCACTTAAAGTGTACATTATCTTTCTCTGTTCCGTAACAGTATATATACACGCAACGACTTATCTTGCTCTATTGTTCCTGAACTCAATTCTTCTGAATTCTCTACACTCTGGTTTCAGCTTTCCTGTCATGTTTAAATATATCTGTTCTGTTTACTTATCCCCTAATTCTGCTGGCCATGAAAAATTCATTAACTATCTCACTCCTACAATGGAACCCATTCTAACCATTTCTCCTTACTTTGAAATCTCCATTCTTGGAGATTTCATTGCTCACCATCACCTTTGGCTCTCCTCTCCTTTCACTGATCCATGTGGTGAACAAGCTTTACATCTTTTCTATCCTTAACCCCTTAACCACGGGGCATCACTTTCGTGACGCTCGGCCACAATGGATCATACCGCGGGGCGTCACTTTTGTGATTCTGTGTTATTTTGAATTATCCCAGGCTCTCAAGTGGTGGCTTGTATCATCTATCAGTACTGCCAATGTCCAACACTAGTCAGCACTCCAAATCTCATCTGTACTCCCATCCATTGTTGACATTTTAGCGATTTTACCCCCTTCGTGACTCCCTTCCCTACCTGCCCTCCATTACCCTCTCCTCTCATCTCCCACACCGCGCTGCGCTACGGAAATTTCCCCCTGATTTTTCCACAGATTTCATCCATTGAAATAAGCCCTATGCCCTATATTTATACCAAATAATATATAAAAAAAAAAAAACAGGTAAGTGATAGTGTTATACTCCAGAAGTTGGCTAATTATCACCTGATAAAACCTCACGTGCATTCATTCGCTACATTACCACGGTAATTTCCCCTTTGATTTATGCCTTGTAATCGATGTCTGTAATAAAAAAATATATATCAGAAAGGAAGGGAGAATCCTAACTGACATTTACATTCACCTGGAACTACCTATTTATTTATTGCCGAGATTTTCTACCTATAAAAATTAGCCTGTAAGTTAGCAGCAGTCAGCCTAAAGTGTCATTGTCAACCCTTCCCTTCTCAGATAAGCCGCGGCATTTAGTTCCTTGTCCTCCGCTGTAGAGAAAACATGTCGCACTCACGCCCCGCCATTCCTGCCGCTTCTGCGTCTATTGCAAAGGGCCCCGTGACCTCTACTCCTAAGAAAAGTGGTGAGGCAAGCAGGAAAGGCCTCAGTGACTCTGCAGTGGCACGTGAACTGGCAGAATTGTCCATGATAATGATGGACAGTGACTATGACGATTCGGGTGAATCGTGTGATGAGCCGGGTGAGGTTATCGCGCCAGAAACAGCAACAACGAGTGCTTCAATAAGTGAATCAGTGTCTAGCTCCAAGGGAAAGGAGCCTTTAGTGCAGGAAGGACAAGAATTTGGGAAGGGAGTGAAAAAGCGGCGTGTTAGCCCCAGAACAATGCCCCCACGTGACCCAGCCCGCCATGAGTCACGAGTGCATTCACCTCCGCGTTCCCCAAGCCCCGCTTTACTCATCTCGTCATCATCGTCGGCTGAGTTATCTCCGGAGTCTTCGTCGTCGGAGTCACCACCAGCATCAACAGTGAAGGCAGGCCGTAGAGGTAGAGGTAAATCTAGGAGAGTGAAAAGTAGTGTAGCTAGTAGAGTAAGGGCTGCTAGTGCTGTACGGCAACCTAGGGTCAGTGAGAGTGACCTTGACAGAGATAAACCTCTCTCACAGCCAACCTCCACCACCACCACCAGCCCTACACCGCCACGACAGGGAATCCTGGACGCCATCGCGTGGACGGAAAGGTCACATTTTGTCCCCGAAAATCTTGTTTTCGATGAGAGCTCCTCAGGAGTTCAGCCTGCCTTCACTATGGACGAAAGTGCTGAGTGTGTCGACTACCTTTTGGCCTTCTTAGATGACGAAGTCATGCAGCACATATGTGATGAGACCAACAGGTATGAATCACAACGTGCTGCAAGTGGTACAGGTGCAGCCAAGATGCAACAGTGGTCCATGCTGGGAGTGCAGGAGTTGTATGTGTTCTTTGCCCTCATGCTTCTCATGCCACACTCCAAGAAGCATGAGTTGGAAGAATACTGGTCCATGGACCTCTTACTACCCTCACCCACCTTCAGTAAGTACATGGCCAGAGATCGCTTCCGGAACATCATGGGAAACATGCACTTTGCCGACAATGATGTACCTTCCCAAACCGACCCACTCTGGAAGATCCGGGAGATTCTGAGCAGAATGAAGGATAAGTTCATGTCATTCTTCCACCCATTTCAGAAGGTTGTCATTGATGAATCCTTGGTTTTGTTCAGAGGACGTCTTCGGTTTGTTCAGTACATTCCAAGCAAACGCCATCGCTTTGGAATTAAGTTCTTTGTACTGTGCGACTGTAAGACGGGGTACATCCTTGACTTCGTCATATATTCAGCCAGCACTGTCGATCTCCATAAAACACACCCCCTTGGCTTCTCAGGCTGTGTAGTGAAAGTGCTCCTAGAAAAGTATTTTGGTGGGAATCATGTGCTGTATACAGACAACTACTATACAGCACCGAAACTTGCCAAATACCTTTCTGAGCACGGCATTGGCTCCAGTGGCACTGTGAAAAGTAATCGTGCCAACTTCCCCAAATTCCCAGAGGCGGGAACCTCGCAGCGAGGAGATGTGCACCTACGCAAGTGTGAGAAGATGCTGGCAATACGGTGGCATGACAAGAGAGTCGTGCACATGCTCAGCACCGTACATAAGGGGGAGATGAGAGACAGTGGGAAGGTCGACCGTAGGACAGGCGAACCTGTGATGAAACCTGATGCTGTGTTGGACTATAATATCAACATGCGGCTGGTGGACAAGTCCGACATGATGATTGGTGAGATCGACTGCCTCAGGAAGAATACTAGGTGGTACAGGAAAGTTTTTCTGCATCTCATAGATATGACGATGCTGAACGCCTTCATCCTGTACAAGATGAAGGTCAAGCCACCCAAGTCCTTCTCCCTGAGGTTGTTCGCCAGGACTTGTGTCCAGCAGCTGCTGGAAAGATATTGTAAGGTGCAAGCAGCAACTCCAAGGCGCCATCCAGTAACACTTCCCGACCGACTTGAGCAGAGGGCGTATATGGATCGGCACAGACTTGAGTTAATGCCTGCCACAGGGAAAAGGAAGGCTGCGATTCGCAGGTGTCAGGTATGTGCGCATACCACACACCGCACACCTGAGCATAAACGCACCTCTTGGCAGTGCGCTGAGTGCCAGGTTCCCCTCTGTGTTACCTGCTTCTTCGATTACCACAGCCAGAAGCAGTTCTAACAGTGCAAGTGTGGAAGCAGAATTATTTGGAAATAATGTGTAAATAATGTGTAAATAATGTGTAAATAGCAGGTGAAAGCAATGGATGTTCAGTTCATATGATTGAAAAGTGTATTATAGTTTTATCTTACTGAAAGTGACAGTGAATAACATAGTGCAAGTAAAATAGCAGGGTAAATATTGAAAATAGAATAGAAAATGTAAATAGTAATGTAAGTAATTAGTAATATAAGAATATGAGTACAAATAATTTATGTTATAACAGTGATAGTGAATCCGTGGCTCTCTACGTATTTTACTGACTGAAAAATTGAATGACTTCAGTGACAATAAACTAATACGACTGAAGGAAACTTATGGAGAAAGACTCCAGATATATATAAGTGTGATATAGTAATAGAAATATAAAGTGTGAGGGGTTTTATGAATAATAAATGACAGAGTGCCTAGAGCGAACTAGCGCAAGTACGACGATCAGACGCGCTCGTAATTTCCATTGCTTTCACAGTTTTTTTTTTTTTTTTAGTATGGATCCCAAGCTACTTGAAAATTGTAGAATAGTGTTTACAGTGTTTGTATCTGGCTGTGGTAATCATATTACGGGTTGTCGGGAAGTGTAAAGTGAAGACTTCGTTACCCTACTTCAGAGGTCTCCACAAGTCCTACGGTAACAGACGAAGGCTCAACAATCATTCCAGGAGAAAGCTGAAGGTATGTGCCATAAGCATATGTAATTTTATTATTCTAGGACTAATAACTGATTTTTGGCAAATATTTTTTGAGAGTCTGTCGGAGCCCAAATAACCCCGCGGGACACGCAAGTCATTGGTAAACAAGCCCGCGGTGCAGGGGTTAATGACTTAGAGTAGCTTTTATGGCACCATACCCATATCCCTGACCGGCTTGGAGAGAGCTCCAACATACTTGACCTCTTCCTTACAACTAATTCCTCTGCTTACACTGTTAATCTTTCCTCACCATTGGGCTCCTCTGATCACAACCTTATTACCTTAACCTATTCTATCGCTCCAGTATGGCCTGTGGACCCTGCAAAGAACCATCGACTGTGGCACTTTGGAGCTGCAGATTGGGAGACCCTCAGGCAATACGTCTTTGATTTTCCCTGGAATGATTAATGCTTCTATGGCCGGGAGCCATCTGACTGTGCCTTGTGAATTACTGAGGTTATTCTCTCGGGCATGGAAGCATACATTCCCTTCTCATAACCTTTGACTGATGCAAGAAAGCCTTGGTTTGATCGTGCTTGTTCTAATGCTGTCCGCAACAAGGAGAGGGCTCTGAATCACATCTTTTTTATGTTTCTGCCCAGAATCGTGCTAAGTCTGCTCTTTGTTCTGCTAAAAATAATTTCATCCGTACTAAATGCTCTCAACTCTCCAACTCGAATTCTTCCCGCTTCTTCTGGCACCTTGCCAAAAACCTTTTAACAATTTTACCTCATCATCCTTCCCTCCTTTTTTCTACTCTGATGGTTCTGTAGCTATTTGTTTTACCAATAAAGCAAATCTCCTTGCATAAACTTTCTCCTCCAATTCCACCTTAGATGATTCCGGTGCTGTTCCTCCATCACTTCCCCCGTCAGATTTCCTCATGGCTGACATTAAAATTTCTTCAGCTGATGTATTTTCTGCCATCGCAGGCCTCAGTACTAACAAGGCATATGGGCCTGATGGAGTCCCTCCTGTTGTCCTCAAGAACTGTGCCAGTGTGGTTACACTCTGCCTAGGTAAACTCTTTCACCTTTGTCTATCAACATGTACCTTTCCTTCTTGCTGGAAGTTTGCATCATTCAGCCAATCCCAAAGAAGGGTGACCATTCCCAGCCCTCTAACTATCGTCCAATTGCTTTAAGATCCTGTGTCTCAAAAGTTTTCAAGTCAATTCTTAATAGAAAAATTTTAAAGGATCTTTCCTATCACAACGTTCTTTCCAATCGTCAGTACGGGTTCTATCAGGGTCGCTCCACTGGCGATCTTCTCACCTACCTTTCAGACTCCTGGTCATCCTCCTTTTGGGACTTTGGCGAAAGCTTTGCCATTGCACCTGACATCTCAAAGGCTTTCGACCAAGTCTGGCATAAATCTTTAATTTCCAAATAAGTTTCTATCCTTCTATGTGTGTGCCTTCATCTACAGCTTCCTTTTTAGTCGTTCTATAGCCGCTGTTGTAGACGGCCATCGTTCTTCTAGATCTATTAGGAATGGTGTTCCTCAGGGCTCTGTCCTATCACCAACTCTCTTCCTTTTATACATCAGTGACCTTCTAAGCTGTACATATATCCCTATCCACTTGTATGCTGTTGATTCCACCCTTCACTTTTCCATTCTGTTCTCACACCGTCCATCCCAGCAGTTACTTCAACAAACAAAAGATGAGGCTATGGCACACCTAATGTCTGACTTGGCTCGTATCTCTGACTGGGGTAAAAATAATCTTGTTGTATGTAATGCATTAAACACTTAGTTCTTACACCCTATCAACCCGACAAAATCTTCCACAGGAGTACCCACTAATGTTTAATAATATTCAGCTTAATCCTGCATCGTCCTTGAACATGCTTGGGGTTTCATTCACTCGGGACTTGTCTTGGAAAGATCATATTACATCTCTTGTAAAATCTGCTTCCAAGAGATTAGGTGTGCTAGGCCGACTCCGTTCCTTGTTTACTTCTTGACAGTTGTTGACTTTATACATGGGTTTTATCCGTCCCTGTTTAGAGTACAACTGTCATGTGTCGGGAGGCTCCCCACATACAGCTGTTCTCAATAGAGTGGAGTCAAAGGCTTTTTGTCTCATTAACTCTTCTCCTCTTACTGGCTCCCTTCAATCTCTGTCTCTTCGCCGCACTGTTGCATCTTTAGCTCTTTTCTATTGCTACTTCAACGGTCACTTCCTCTGAACTGTCTGCTTGCATTCCTCCACCTCTACGACGGGCACGTAGCACCAGTCTAACAGCAAACTCTCATCCCTTTTCTGTCCAACTCTCTAATGCAAGAGTTAACCGTTACTCTCTGTCGTTCATTTATGCATCAGGTCAACTCTGGAACTGTCTCCCTCTGTCTGTATTTCCTGCTGGCAACGATCTCCAGTCCTTCAAATGCAGTGTGTCCAGGCATCTCAAAATGATCGGATCTTGAATTTGGTTCTCTTTTGTATTTTTTTTTTTTTTTTGAAGGAGCAGTATTGCAGGCTCTTGGCCTTTGGTTCCTTCTTCCTAGCTTAAAAAAAAAAAATAAATAAGTGTTTTGTACATTCATGTAGCACCCAACATGAGATTTCATTAGGACTATTTGCTTTTTCTTTGTCTAATTTTTGTAACTCCTCCTGTATTTCTTTTTCTGATATTTGTATATCTGGTAATATGTGTGAGCATGTTTGTTCCTTATCATCTCTCTCTAAATTATTTTCTTCTGTAAAAACTGATTGGAAATTTTTATTCAGTGCTTCACAAATATTTTTCCCTTGTGTATAGGTGACCCCCTCATCCGTATTGGACTGTACTGTATCTTTAACTTTGGTTTTGCTTTGTATGTTGCTATAAAATAGCTTCGGTTGATCAATAATTGTATTTATGTCTTCCTCAAACTGTCTTTGGGCTTCTCTCCTTATCATTGTATAATAGTTTCTTGCCTGTTAATAATATTATATGCCCTCTCACTATTGTGTCTTCTGTATCTATTCCACAAAGACTTTTATTTTTATTTTTTACATTTTGTATTAAACCATTTCTTTATCTTTTCTTCTTATTCGTGCTGTGGGATGTAATTTTGGGCTCCTATTTCATTAAGATCACAGAATTTTCGAAACGTAACATTTAAATCTTGTCCTCTAAGCTCGTTTTCTCAATATATTTCTAACAAGTACTTCTTTAGGTCATCTTAGTTTCCTTTTTTGTAGTTAAGGCTCTTTTTGTAACTTTCATTACTGTTAACTATGTCATATGCAATCCTGAAGTTGCAGTTTAATACTGCATGGTCGCTTTTGACGGATGGAGGGTGATACATTATTCTGTCAGTATCATTTTCTTGCCTAGTAAATATAAGATCTAGTGCTGGTGGATCATCAAATCCTCATTTTCTGGTGTTTTCCTTTACATGTTGTGTTAGGAAAAACTCCTGCGCAAGGTCCAGGGGCATTTGGTCCCAACAGCTTTCATGGCTTCTTACATCTAGAGTATTCTATCTCTCTATCTATTGCCAGACGCCTCAATCCCGTTTGGGGTGGCCACAGACAAATCGCCTCCAAGTCGCCCTGTCCCCCGCCATTTCACTCCCCTGCTCCCAACTCACACCCCCCTCTCTCATATACCTCTCCACCCCATCTCTCCATCTCATCCTCGGCCTCCCCCTCCCTCTTTCCCCCTCCACCTCACTCACATACACTCTCTTCGTCAGTCTTTGACCCTCCATCCTCTCCACATGGCCAAACCACCTCAGTGTGTTCCTCATAACGCTTCCTATCACATCCACATCAACACCACAACGCTCCTTTATATCCTCATTCGTCAGCCTGTCTCTAGAGTATTCCAGTTTATATTTGTATTGAAATCTCCAGTTAATGTAATTCCTCCAGATTTCTCTTCCATTCTATGTAGTAATGCTCTTAAACTCTGAATTGTGCTCGCTGCCATGTCTTTATATTCGTCTCTTTCCCAAGTGTTTGTCCTGGATGGCATGTATAAATTTGCCACAATTAATTTCCCTTCAGAGGTAGTAATCTCTACTGCGATCAGTTCTACCTGTGAGGGTATATCTAGTTCTGTTTCTTTGACTTGAAGATTTTTCTTTGTTAATATTATAATTCCTCCTCATTTTTTAAATTCCTGTCTCTTCTCCATATATATTTCATTCCTCTAAGTTTAGGGTATGGTATGATATCCTTTGGGTTAATTTTGTTTCAGTTAAGCAAATACTATGTTGGTCCTTTTCTTTGGTGTATCTTTCATCTCTAATAATTTAGATACCATTCCATCTACATTTGAGTACATCAACTTAATTATCTTGTTTACATACTTGCCATAGCTTGAGTCTATTACCTCCCTCTCTCCTATTCCCCTCTGGTTAAGAACCACTTTCTTACCTGCAATCCAATTGCTTTGTAAAAAAGAATTGCTCTTCTCCTCCTCTACAGTAATCTTTCCTCGTTTTTTGTTTTTGCTTCCTCCGTCTTCTTTAGTGTACCCAATTCTTCGTGTTAGGCATCTTTTTATCCATACTTTTTTGAATTTCTCTTTTTCCATGAGTTTGTTGGCATTTTAAAATATTTCCTTTACTGTGTTTACACTGTAAAATGTTACTTTCAGGGGCCTTGACTTATTTCTGTCATGTTTCCCTAGCCTTTAATGTTCTTCTATATCTTTCTCACAGATATTCTCTAATACCTGCTGCAGTATGTTCATTATATTTTCAATCTCCATTTTGTCTCTTGAGATTCTGTTTTTTATTTTTTTTTCACCTATGCCACTGATTACTGTGGATTTGTTAATCTCTACAGCTTCCCTGACTAGGTTTGGGTTATTTTTTTATGATTTGTTTCATTTCCTCTCTTACGCGTTTTTCTTCTGCCCTTGTATCTATATCATTCTTTACTTTCATCATTTCAGCATATTTAGTTTGTACCTCCTCTTAGTAATTTCTCACCATTTCATTCAATTTGTTATTTTCTTTTCAATGTTACTACTTTGGCCTGTCAGACTGCTTGCTTGCCTAATTATCTCCGTATCATTTCTGAAATCATCCATAACTCTCGTGGTTAACAACTGTACATCCCATTTCATTAGCCTTTGTACTCAGTGAATTTACCTCAGCTGATAGTTCATATATTGTTGTGGCTTTTATGTTTATTTCCTTTATTAATTTCTCATATTTTTTCCTTCTGTTTGCGTAGCTCATTCTTGATTCCTTCAATTTCCATTTGAAAAGATCTTTCTAGCCTACTTACTCTTTCAACTAATTTATCGCAAGTTTCCTGTTCAACCAGTCTGGGTAGAAGTCATCATCCTGTTTTTTACCTTTGTCTCTTAACACCTTCTAAAGGCATCTTTCCAAAAGAAGCCATCTTAAAGAATGGTGTGTGTGTGTGTGTGTGTGTGTGTGTGTGTGTGTGTGTGTGTGTGTGTGTGTGTGTGTGTGTGTGTGTGTGTGCGCGTGTGTGTGTGTGTGTGTATTTAAACTCTGATACTCAGCTCTATAATGTGGCGTTGATTGGTTGCTTTGATACAATTTTACATTACACACAATGGTATGATGCTCTTCATTTAAGCTTGGCGCATAATAAGAAATACAGTGCCATAAAATGTTCATTCTTGTACACGTTTGTCGTCTTCAGAGTGTGTAATGAAAGTTGCTTGCATTCAGTACACATAAAGGAGAGTTGACGGTGAAACTGCCCACCGATTAGGCCTAAAGCTGAGAGAGAGAGAGAGAGAGAGAGAGAGAGAGAGAGAGGCGCGGGGAGGGGTTTACATCTCGATGCCAAGGAAATCCCCAGCCTTACTTTTGACGGCGATATGGGAGAGGGGAAGGACGAGGCAGAAAGTTAACGTGAGAGGAAGGGATGGAAAGGAAGAAGAAAGGAGAGGAGAATGAAGACACAGGGAGGTTACTGAGAAAGGAACTGAGATAAGAGAATGACATTGATAAACTTGATGGGTATGGTATTGGAAGGGCAAGATGTTGAGAGGAAGGGTAGTTGTGTGGAAGGAAGGAAGACAGGGAATGGATAAAAATACGGGCAAAAAAGGAGGAGTGGATGGGGGAGATGGAGCTGGAAAAGAATGGGCAGAAGAAATTACACGGAGAGAGGAATGACATGGGGGAAGAAGAGAGGTTAAGGCAAAGAGCAGTGCGAAAAATAACGGGATAAGAGTATAGGTCGGCGAGAGTAGATGATGTGAACAATGAGAGGGGGGACGGAAGAAAAACAGGGAAGCTTGAAGGGCGAAACAAACAAAGTAGGCCCTAACAGTCAGAAAAATTTACACTGAGGAGGAAGCAGAGAGTGGAAGGGGAACTAAATGAAGTGTGGAATGTAGCAGTTGCTTGAGGCGTGAAAAGCAGTCGACGTATTATAGAGTGTTAGAGAAGTTACTGCAGTACTACATTATATTTCACGCATCGCACATTGCCACATTTCATGGTGCCTTATCTCATTCTCATTCACGGTACCACACTTTCACACTGATACATTTAAATTTGTTACTCCTTATATAACAACAAACGACACATCTAACACTGCCATATCACTCACACACACACACACACACACACACACACACACACACACACACACATTCCAACACCTCACAGATACTTCACATTATATCTCACACAGTCAAATCTGTTGTCTAGTACACCGAGAATTTTCAAACCACTGTATCACTGAAATGCAGAGACATTAATAGAAAAGTACCTGAATGAAAACCAGAATACAGTACTTATAATACAGTATAATCAGTTGGCATAAGGAAGGTTAACAAAGTACCAAAAAGATATATCCCTGTTATGCTCGGGTTGCCTCTATTGCATCTATCACCAAGCGACTTTCTCCAGCTGTGTGAACGCTACCTGTGCTTAAGCATTTTTTTTTTTTTTTAATGCGAGGAAGAAGGAACCAAAGGCCATGAGCCCGCAATAACAGTTCCCTCCAAGAGAGAAAAAAAAAATACAATAGAGAGCCAAATTCAAGATCCGATCATTTCGAGCATGTTATTAACACCAGCAACACTCCCATGGTCGAGCATTCTAGGGTTCCGTTCCCAATAATGCCAAACGAGTTTGGTAAAGTTATGGTTTTCGAGAGAAATGAAGTCAGTGAATGTACTGTACAGTCGCCAAACGTTCCACCTGGGCCACCTAGCCGCGAGAGGTGGGTAACGGGTGCTGGCATCGGTGTATATGTTTGTTCGTGTGTACATGCTCGACGGAAGCTCGGATCGTCAGCTCTCGTCGTCCGTAGTGAACCTCCGGCAGAGTTCATCCCAATATTCGGTCAATTTTTAGCCAATAGAATTTCAAAGGAACTTCTTGAAAGTATTGGATAATGCGAATATTGAAAACAATAAGTAGAATAATCTAAAAGACCGGATCTTTATACATATTGCATATTCATAAACGTATTCATTTTCATTATTACATGATAAACCCATGGCTAAAAATTGTACTGAATACTGGGGGGAAGAACCGTCGTGTGATCGGCTCTTATGGTAGAATAGTAGATACCGGTGTCTAACTGTTCGTTTTACATTTCGCCAGTCCTGGGTCGGTCTTGATTAAACCTATTGAAATACCATTCTTGATCCGAGACATGATCACATAAGTTAGGTCAACCCATTGGGCGGATATTAATTTACACTAAGTGGGCGAGATAGGAACTGTAGATGTCGGAGGTTGAAACTCGTTCGTTGAGCCGAGGCAGAATACTGCCTCGAGTCAGATAGTCACGAGTCGACGGGAGCTAAAGCGCCTAGGTTCGTGCGATAAAGAAAAAAAAAAAAAAATCAGTGTTTCAGCTTGTAATGATAATTTCATGTTCGTTATGTTGCATTTACCAATCACTTAAGTAATATCACAGGCAATGGTGATATAAATGTCCCAGTAATTCATGAATCAATAGCAATTGTGCTTAAAATGACTGGAAGCTTTTGCATACTATGATGGAGAGGTGGTGTCTTCATCTTGCTGTAATGTGAGATAATGTTGTTCGGTTAATAATTGATGAGCGTGTAAATGTGTGACTTCACACATAAGCGTCACCGCTCACAATCAGTATTCCTTGTAATGTGTAATTCAGTCATTCGTTAGATGAATGGACTATAAAGGTGTGCTGTTATGACCATAGTCATATGAAATATGATACGGTAAGTCATTAACATAGCTGATATAATAGCCACATCGACAGCGGTATGCGTAAACTATGCCTGTTGAAGTGACAGTATTTTAACCTCCTACCTCTTCGTGGTGCTCCACAGAACACACAAAAAACTGAAGTACTACCAACGAGGAAATAAGCAACCGTTAACAATGTCTGAATATCATCCTAATGTTTATTGGTCAGTGTCATTCATGATGTCAATATGGCAGGTAATCTTACTTGTAACTGGACGTAGATGTTAGGTAAATGCATTGCTCTTCAACCTATACTGATAATGGTATCAAGTGATAATCCTATGAAATGGAATGACTGATATAAGGGGAGAGTGAGACGGAGAAAGGTTAGCAGCGATTACAGTATATAGTGTTATGGTAACAATGTAAAAACAACATAGAAAATAAAATGTTTAGTATTGTTAAGAATACAAATATTTAGTAGAATGCTAATGGATCTCAAAAACTAGTTCGGCAATGATTATCACTGACGGTATGAATAACGTAACCCCCCCCCCCGTCCTGCGCCTGCCCTGGCCTTCACTATGCCAAGCTGCCCCCTTAAGCAGCTTTCCCACCGGCTTGACCAGTTGCAGGAAATCGGTTGCGTGGAATTGTTGCGTGCCACAGGTTGCACGGACCAAGGCCAAGTAAGTATAGTATGATAAATATTATTGTATTATATATAATAGTATATATTTATATCATAATATTATTATATATTACCTTATTATAGAATTAATATAGTCATATTTATTTGGCCTTGGTCAGCGCGAACTGTGGCACACAACAATTTTCCGTGCGACCAGTTTCATGCAACTGGCTGAGCCGATGGGAGAGCCGCCTTACTCCTGAGACATTTTTCTCCCCAGCCAACTCCGTACCCAGCCATCTATGGGATGAACTCTGACTATGACGGAGGTTCACTACGGACGAAGAGAGTTGATGATCCGAACTTTCGTCGAGCATGTACACACGAACAAACATATACACTGTTGTCAGCACCCGTTACCCACCTCTCGCGGCTAGGTGGCCCAGGTGGAACATTTGGCGACTGTACAATGAGGCTGGATGAGGAGGAAATGGAAAATGTGAGTGCGTTTAAGTATTTGGGTAGTGTGATGAGTAAGAATGGAAGTTTAGAGGATGAAGTGCTTGAAAGAGTGCAACAGGGAAGAAAGGTTGCTGGTTCCTTGAAAGCAGTGATAAAAAACAGAGAAGTGAGCATGGAAGTAAAAAAGCTATTACAAGACAGTATTGTGATACCAACTCCAACGTATGGAAGTAAAGCTTGGACCTTGTTGGAAGGACAGAAGTCAGGAGTGAAAGCAGTGGAAATGAGTTACTTGAGAGAAGCATGTGGAGTCACACGGAGAAACACTATCTATCTATCCCGACGCCCTAATCCCGCAAAGGGTGGGCGCAGAGAAAACGCCTCCAAGTCGCTCTGAAACCCACCATTTGACTACCGTCCCCCCAACTCACCCCCCCCCTCCCTCATATACCTCTCAACTCCATCCCTCCACCTCATCCTCGGTCTACCTCTCCCTCTCCCTCCCTCCACCTCACATACATACACCCTCGTAGTCAGTCTTTCATTCTCCATTCTCTTCACATGTCCAAACCACCTCAGTGTATTTCCCCTAATCTTCTCAACCACATCCACATCCACCCCACAGCGTTCCTTCACTTCTTCATTCGTCAACCTGTCCCTCCACGTCACTCCACATGCTCCTCTCAAGTAACTCATTTCCACTGCTCTCACTCTTGACTTGTTCCCCTCTTGCAAGGTCCATGCCTCGCTTCCATACTTCAGGGTAGGGATCACAATACTATCATGCAGTGACTTCTTAACTTCCATACTCACCTCCCGATTTCTCATCACTGCTTTCAGTGTACCAACAACCTTCCTTCCCTGCTGTACCCTGTCACGCACTTCATCCCCCAAAGTTCCATCCTTACTCATCACACTACCCAAGTACTTGAATGCACTCACATTCTCCATATCCTCACCATCCAACCTCACTGCACACTCTGTGACTTCATTCCTCTCAAACACCATAACTTTACTTTTGTTTACATTAACTTTCAGATTCCTCCTCCTACACACTGTCCCAAATTCATTCGCCAAACCTTGCAACTCCCATTCGTCTTCACTCAACAGTACTGTATCATCAGCAAACAGCAACACCGGAAGCTTCCAAATCTCACTCTCATTCATTAGAGCCACCCCCACATCCACTGCCCTACCCTGCACCTCTTTTACAACCCCATCCATGTATATATTAAACAGCCATGGAGACATCACAAAATCCTGTTTCAGTCCCACATTGAGATCAAAGAACTCACTCAGCTCACCATCCACTCGCACCGTAACCCTAGCTCCCTCGTACATACTCTTCACAGCACTCAACAATTTTCCCTCCACTCCATATATTCTTAATACCTTCCACATACCTTGCCGATCTATTCTGTCATAAGCTTTCTCCAAGTCCATGAAGGCAGCATACACTTTCCTTCCCTTCTCTAGATACTTCTCCACTAAACATCTTCGAACAAATATCTGATCTACACACCGTTTTCCCTTCCTAAATCCCCCTTGTTCTTCTCCAACTAGCTCCTCTGTCATATGCCTAACCCTATCAATGAGTATTCTACCATATATTTTTCCAGTCACACTAAGTAGGCAAATACCCCTATGGTTACCACATACTTCTCTCTCTCCTTTTCCTTTGTATAAAGGAACAATTATACCTGTTTCCAGTCCTCTGGAACCCTTCCCTCTTCCCAAGCCAATCTACACAACTTCCATATCCACTCCACAACAATCTCACCCCCATACCTAAGCATTTCACCACACACTCCATCAATTCCTGGGGCCTTTCCCAACTTAATATTCTTCATCGCTTCCACTACTTCCGCCCTACTGATCTCTTCATCCCTCCTCTCATCTCTTCTTCTCCCAGCCATTCCCCAACCACTTATACTCCCACTGCTCTCACTCTCCACATTCAACAAATCCTCAAAGTGCTCCTTCCATCTCCTCAGTTTCTCTCTCTTCTCCACCAACAATCTATTATGCCTATCTTTCACTCCCCTACTATTTCTCCTTTCACACTGCCTTACTTTCTTTACCTCCTTCCAAAACAATTTCTTACTCTCCCTCCATTTCACACTCAGATTCTTCCCAAACTCCTCATCCAGTTTCTTTTTACTCTCCTTCACCAGTCTCTTAACCTCCCTTCTCCTGCTCACATATACCTCTCTCTTCTCTCTCTCATCTTCTTCCCTACCTCTACTCGCTAACCATTCACTATATGCCTTCTTCTTTTGTTCCACAGCTCGTTTCACCTCATCATTCCACCATGCTGTCCCTTGTACACCCTTGCATCTCCTCCTCACTCCACAAACCGCCTCACACGCTGCGCCTATCTCTTCCATGAATATCTTACATACATCTTCCACCCCTTCCATCTGCTCTAGCTCATACCTTCCCAGTCTTTCTTCCACTATGCTCTTATACTCTGTCATTTTCTCACTATCTTGCAATTTCTCCACTCTTCTCACAGGAGTTGCTTCCTCCTGTCTTCCCCTTCGTCTCCTCAACCAATTTCTTTGCAGCTCTACCTTGGCCATCACTAAGTGATGGTCCGAGACTTCATTCCCCCACCCTCTCCACACTCTTGCATCCAACACTTGTCTTCTCATTCGCTCATCCACACACACGTAGTCTATCATTGCCTTTCGTTCAACAAGTTCACCATCCATCCTCCTCATTACTCTCCATGTATACCAGTGGATCATCTTATGCCGAAAGTAGGTGCTGGCTATTGCCAGCCCCTTACAAGCACAGATGTCCACCAAAGCACTTCCATTCCCATCTACGTCAGCTGGCACACCCCACTGACCAACCACTCCATCCACTCGTACATTCCCAACTTTGCCATTCATGTCTCCAATCAACAGCACTCTCTCGCTCCTCTCAAACTTGTCCATACACGCTTCTACACTCGCCCAAAACCCATCTTTCACTCTTGCCACTCGATCCTCTGTCGGGGCATACACACATACAGTCGCCCACGCTTGTATACCTACTTTCATCCTCACCCATACAATCCTTGCACCCACTGTTCCATACTCTCTTATATTCTCCTTCCATTTCTTGCTTATCATCAGACATACTCCCTCTCTTGCCCTCTCATTTTCATTGACTCCCTCACATATACCTAACCCATATTCCCATTCTCTCACCCTTTCACCTTACCATTTAGTTTGTCAATCCACATATATCCACTTTTGCATCCTCAAGCACCTGAACAATCTCTCTCTTTCACTTCATCGTTCACTCCTCTCACATTCCACGTTCCCACCCTAAGAATGTCCTTCGTCCGTTCCTTAGTCGTCAACATACAGTATGGTCCGTCCGGGTCCGAGGCGCTTTGTTTGCTTTTTTAGATAGTTCTTTTTAAGGGGTGGGGCACTAACCCACCACCAACCCTTTTAGTCGCCTCGTACGACAAGCAGGGATACTGGGGGAGTATTCTTGAAAAACCCCCTACCCCCAGGGGGGCGTTGTGGTGTGGTTATGGATGTGATAGGAAGCGTTTGGAGAAACACACTGATGTGGTATGGCCATGTGGTGAGGATGGAGAGTGAGAAACTGACGAGGAGAGTGTATATGAGTGAGGTGGAGGGGGGGAGAGGGACGGGGAGGCCAAGGGTGAGATGGAGGGATGGAGTGGAGAGGTACCGGTATATGAGAGAGGGGTATGTGAGCTGGGAGCAGGGCAATGACATGGCGGGGGACAGCGTTACGTGGAGGCGTTTTGTTTGTGGTTACCCCTTACGGGATTAAGGGGTCTGGCAACAGACAGATAGATAGAAAACTTGGCGATTACACGCAATGCGGCGGAGCGAAATTGTCGGAGTCACGACATTTGAAAATATGCTAAAAATTAATTTCCAACCTTTTGTGCAGAATTTGTCACTTTAGGCTCAATAAATGCATGGAAACAAAGATGACGGTATTTGCAAACATTTCATGATAAGAAATATATTAGACAGTGCGGCAAATATATGCAAGCAAGCACTAGTGTCTATGTATGTGCTCGCACACACACACACACACACACACACACACACACACACATATATATATATATCTTGAATTTGGCTCTGTATTGTATTTTGTTTTTCTCTTGGAGGGAACTGTTACTGCGGCCTCATGGCCTTTGGTTCCTTCTTCCTCGCATAAAAATATATATATATATATATATATATATATATATATATATATATATATATATATATATATATATATATATGTATGTTTATGCATATATCCATCTAGAGAGAGAGAGAGAGAGAGCATCCCCGGGTGGAGGATAATCTCAGGCCTTGATGTTATACAAGGTTTCGTCTTAGACGGCGTGGACCATGTGATCCCTTATAGATGTATAGGGCTTCACCAAATATACTGTGTAAGATGGCAAAAAATATATATATACTTCTCACCAGAAACTGTGTGTCAGGGAGGTGAGGTTATTTGCCAGATATCCTCCCAACCAAACATAAATTCTACTATTAATGATTTGATGGGCGTTCCTGCTGTATCATCGTCTAGTTCTAGTAAAAGTCCAACCTCACTTCCTCCTGCGCTTACAGGCAGTGTGCCGCCCAAAGCGAGCAGGCACTTTCTCGGCAAAAACGAAGACAGTAAACAAACTGAAATCCATGAAGATCTGCACGTACAATGTAAGAAGCCTCGCAGAATATTGCAAACTTGGTAACTTAATGGTATAACTAGAAAACATTACTTGGGATATTGCAAATTTGAGAAAAAATAATTTAGCTCCAAAACAACCACCACCTATTATACTACAGAGGAAGGCAAAATGAAAGAGTTAATGTTGTAGGAATTTTAATTAACAGAAAGCTTGAAGAGAACACTGTTAAATTCGGCAATAAATCTGACAGAGTAGCATGGATTGCAATCAGACCATGCAAAACGATACACCCTGAAATTAATAAAGTATATGCACTGTCTTCTCCAAGCTCAGATGAAGAAATAGAAAAATTCTAGGACAGCATCTTCCACATTATGGATGAGGAAAAGACCAGATATACTATACTCATGGAAGATTTCAATAAAAAGGTTGGCAAGTCGAAATATGGTGAAACATGTACTAGAAAATTCGGAGTGGGATTAAGCAACGACAGACGTGATATGGTGTTAAATTTTGCTGATATGTATACGGTAACAAGACTGTAATGAACTCATTACTTTCACAGAGGTAAGGGAGAAAACGGACCTGGAGAAGTCCAAATGGAGAAAGGAAGAATGAAATCGAATTCTTTGGTGTTAATAAGAATAACACGATCATAAAAGTCACAGTCATCAACAAAGTAAGTATAGGATATGACCACCGGATTTTGGGTTGCACAGCCAGACCTCATTTCAAAAGTGAACTAAAGAAGCTGATTAAAAATAAAAAGATGTGCCCAATAAAAGCAAGCAAAGCAGTCTTTCAGTTAGAAATAATGAACAGATTTCAGGTTTTAAGTTATGCTGAGTGTGACATTGATGAATAGAATGATAAACTAGCAAAGATGCTAAGAGAATCAGCAGAGGCGATATCGCAAGCAAATATAACAGAAACCAACAAGTATTCAAAAGGATCCTGAGGCTCATAAAAAGAAGAAATGAAATGATAGTAAAAACTAAGAAAGATGGATGAAAGAGAGCAGAATTAAATATGCTTCTTTAAATAAGCTTATCAACAAGAGATAGACGGAAGAGAAAGGAAAAAAAAAATGATTAGATGAAAAAAAAGGAAAGTTTGGAAGAGGCCCAAAGTAAAATGACGCTTGGAAAGCTACAAATTATATCACTGAAAGACAAAAACGGTGGAGTCATTAAATGCAGATATAGGATGATGAGAGTTGAAGAATTTTACAATGATCTGTATGCATCGAAGACAATAGTACCAGTAGCTAAATTTTCAGTGGACACCAAGTGAGATACCTGTGGTAACACAAGACGAAGTAAACATTTCTCGTAAAAGTATGAAAAGAGGGAAGGCCGCAGGAAAATATGAATTAGTTGCAGATTTTCTGTTGGATGGAGTAGTAGAGGTACACAAAAGAGGTTCACCCACTTATTTACTCAGTGTATAAAGAAGAAAATCCACAAATCATGGTGTAATGCAATATGTACTTTATTTCTCTTTACAAAAAAGACAGCTTAAAAGTCCTTAGTAACTATTGATCCATTAGCTTATTACCAGTTATTTACATAGCTTCACTTATGTCCATACTAATAGAATAACAAGAAATCTGGAAGAAAACAAACCTCGTAAACATGTAGGATTCCGAAGCCAGCATTCGACTAATGATCATGATCATCAATGCACAATGAAACAGTTCACTGAGAAAATTACAGAATATAATACACCACTGTGCTTAGGTTCTGTTGATTATGTTGATTACGAAAGAGGCTTTCGACACAGTGGAGCACATAGCAATTATAAATTAATTACTGAAACAAAGAATATATGGGAACATCGTAAAACTGCTCTGAAACATAATTATATAAAGAGGGAACTGCTACGGTTATTTACATATATTACATAATTATAGACTCGGAAAAATTATGATTGAGAAGGGCGTGCATCAGGGAGATATAAATTAACCAAAATTAGTTACAACATGGCTAACAAGTACTGTATTTTCAACTGGAAAACACTGAGACAGCGCATGCCTCCGCCAATGCCATTACCATTAACCCCTTAATCACGGGGATGTCGGAAGTGGTTCGCGCAGGTCCCCCGGGGATAATCGCGCTCCAACTGACTTTTAAGAAATATTTGCCAAAAATCAGTTATTAACCCTAGAATATTATAATTATAACTGCTTATGGCACATACCTTCAGTTTTCTTCTGGGATGTTTGTTGAGTCTCCGTCGACTACTGTAGGACTTGTGGAGACTTCTGAAGTTGGGTAACAAAGTCTCCACTTTACACTTCCCGACACCCCGTAAAATTATTACCACTGCCTGATATTATCACTAGAAACATTATTCTATGAATTTCAATTAGTTTGGAATCCATACTCCCCCCAAAATAAAACACTGTGAAAGTAATGTAAATTACAAGCAAAAACGAGCTTTCCACCTGTGCTCATTCCCTGCTGGTATTCTGTCATTTATTATTCATAAACACACTCACACTTTATATTCTTAGTACTTTATTACACTTACTTATATATACAGTATTTATCCATAAGTTTCCTTCAGTAATAGTAGTTTATTTTCACTCCAGGCATGCACTTTCTCGTTCAGTAAACTAGAGTAGAGAGCAAAACTTTCACTTTCACTGTCATTACTCCAAGTATTTTTACTAATATTCTTATATTACTAATTATTTACATTTCTATTTACATTTTCTATTTTATTTACATTATCTACATTGCCATTTTATTTACGCTATGTTATGCACTGTCACTTGCAGTAACTTATAAAACTATTTTCCACTTTTCAATTCTATTTATATCCATTGCTTTCACTTGCCATTTACATATTATTCACACATTATTTACATTCCCACTTGCACTATTTTAGAAATGTTTCAAGCTGTGGTAATCAAAGAAGCAGGGTACACAGAGGGGAACCCAGTACTCAGCGCACTGCCAAGACATGAGTTTGTGATCAGGTGTGCGTCGGGTGGTATGTGCACGCACCTGGCACCTGCGGATTGCAGCCTTCCTCTTCGTAGTGGCAGGCATTTGCACCAGTCTATGCCGATTCATGTACAACCTCTGCTCAAGGCAGCTGCTGCTGTCACCCTACCATATCCCTCAAGCAGCTGCAGAACACAGGTCCTGGCAAACAATCTCAAGGAGAAGGCCGTGGGTGGCTTTACCTTCATCTTGTACAGGATGAAGGCATTCAGCATCGTCATGTCAATGAGGTGCAGAAACACTTTCCTGTACCACCTAATATTCTTCCTGAGGCAGTCGAACTCTCCGATCATCATGTCGGACTTGTCCACCAGCCACATGTTGATATTATGGTCGATGACAGAATCAGGTTTCAACACAGGTTCGCCTGTCGTACGGTCGACCTTCCCACTGTCTTTCAGTTCCCCCTTGTGTACGGTGGTAGGCATGTGCACGACCCTCTTATCATGCCACCGTATCGCCAGTACCTTCTCAGACTTGCGTAGGTGCACGTCTCCCCGCTGTGAAGTTCCTGCCTTGGGTAATTTGGGGAAGTGGGCACGATTGCTCTTCACAGTGCTGCAGGAGCCGATGCCATGCTCTGAAAGGTATTTATCATGTTTCGGTGCTGTATAATAGTTGTTGGCTTACAGCACATAAATCCCACCAAGTACCCTTCAAGCAACACTTTCACTACACAGCCTGAGAAGCCAAGGGAGTGTGTTTTGTCCAAATCGACAGTGCTGGCTGAATAGATGACGAAGCACCCCGTCTTACAGTCACACAGTACAAAGAACTTTATTCCAAACCGATCACATTTGCTTGGAATGTACTGTACGAACCTCAGACGTCCTCTGAACAGAACCAAGGATTCATCTATGATAACCTTCTGAAATGGGTGGAAGAATGACATAAAATTATCCTTCATTCTGTTCAGAATCTCCCGGATCTTCCAGAGTGGGTCAGTCTGGGAAGGTACATCGTTGTTGGTGAAGTGCAGGTTTCCCATGATGTTACGGAGCCGATCTCTGGCCATGTAACTTATTGAAGGTGGGTGACGGTAATAAAGGGTCCATGGACCAGTAATCTTCCAGCTCATTCTTCCGTGAATGAGGCATGAGAAGCATGAGGGCGAAGAACACACACAGTCCCTGAACTCCAAGCACGGTCCATTATTGCATTTTTGCTGTACCTGCACCACTTGCAGCACATTGTGACTCATAGCTGTTGGTCTTATCACATATGTGCTGCATGATTTTGTCATCAAGGAAGGCCAAAAGGTAGTCCACACACTCAGCATCCTCGTCAAGAGTGACAGCAGGCTGTATCCCTGAGGAACTCTCGTCAAAGTGGAGTTGTTCCAGGACGAAATCGGAACCTTTCATCCACACAAAGGTGTCCAGGGTTCCCTCTCTTGGCGGTGTAGGCTGGGTTAGGGTGGATGAGAGTGGCTGTGAGGCAGACTGGGCCGATTCAAGGTCACTCCGACTGCCCCTAGGTTGCTGTGTACCACTAGCAGCCCTTACTCTAGAAACAACTCTACTTTTACGACGAGTAAGGGATTTACCTCATCCCCTACGGCCTGCCTTCACTGTAGGTGCTGGTGGAGACTCCGACAACGAAGACTCAGGAGAAATTTCGGCTGAAGAAGTTGAAGATATTAGTGAAGTGGTGCTGGGAGAGCGGGGAGGCAATTCACCTCGGAACTCATGGTGGGCTGGGTCACACGGGGCCATTGTTCCGGGGCTAACCAGCCTCCTCTTCACTCCCTTCCCAAATTCCTTCCCTTGCTGCATTAAGGGCTCCTTTCCCTTGGAGCCAGGATGAACTTGAGACACTGAAGCACTCGTACTTGGAGTTTCTGTCACCATTTCCTCCACAGGCTCATCACATGATTCACCAGAAAGATCGTAGTCACTGTCCATCATTATCATTGATAAATCAGCCAGTTCACATTCAACAGCAGAGTCACTTAGTCCTTTACCCCTTCCCACACGAGGTATAGTAGGGGTAGAGGTCACAAGGCCCTTTGCATGGGGCTAAAAAGCGGCGGCATTGGACAGGGGTGGATCTGACATGGTTTCACCTTGAAAGACAACAGTAAACTGAATGATGTGGCGTATATGGGCAGGCAAGGGTTGACAATGTCAGTGTGATGACAGCTGCTAATTTATATGAAATGAAATGATTGGCAGGAAATCTAAATACATAATAAATTAGGTAGTTCCAGGTGAATATAAATATAACTTAGGCTTCTCCCTTCTTTTCTTATATATATTTTTATTACGAGAATAGGTCATACGGCATATTTCAAAGGGAAATAAGCAGGGAAAATTAGCGAACGAGTGCACGAGGGATGTTGACAGGTGATAATTAGCCAATTCCAGGTGTATGGCACTATCAGTTACCTTTTTTCTTTTTCATATATATTATTTTGTATAAGAAAGGGCATAAGGCTCATTTAAATGGATGAAATCAGAGGAAAAATCCGGGCAAGATTTGCATATTGCGGCATGGCTGGGCAGGCAGGAGGAGATGGTAATGGAGGGGAGTCAAGAATGGGGAAAAATGGCTAAATTGTCAACAATGGATGGGAGTACAGATGACATTAGCAGCACTGACTATTGTTGGAGACTGGCATACTGAGAGATGATACAAGTCACCACTTGATAGCCCGGGCAAATTCAAAATAACACAGAATCTCAAAAGTGACGCCCCTAGGTATGATCCATTGTGCCCGAGCGTCACGAAAGTGACGCCCTGCGGTTAAGGGGTTAAAAAGGATACGGATCTGGATCCTTCCCAAAGTTTTATAAATTCTTTCTTGGTCAATGCCCCATGTTTCCACAATAGTTCAATGAAATTTAGTGAGAACTTGTGGAGATATTGTGCGGGAAACTCCGGATCCAGATCCTCCAAAATTTATTCATTTCCTTCTTGGCCCATGGCTCATTCTTCCACAAAATTTCATCAAAATCCTCTCATAATTTTTAAAAATAAAGTTGCTAACAGACAGAGAAACAAACAGACAAACAGACAAACTAAAGCAGACAAAAACATAACTTCCTTGGCAGGGTAACAAAGTTGACTAGGTAAACCATTTTAGATTAGCAGATGACATTGTCCTAATCTCAGAAACCGCAGAAACATTGGAAAAAATATCAAAACCTAGACAAAGCAAGTCTCAAAGTAGGGCTTATGATCACCTGGAGTGAAACTAAGTTAATGTTTAATCCAAATACACCAACAAGTGTCATCAGAAAATGAAGAGGAATTCTTGAAGAAGTCCAGGAGCAGGCCTACAATTACATCGGGCAAATACTAAATCTAACGAGAGACCATAATAACGATATGAAGAGACACATTACATTTAGATTTAAAGCTTTCAGTAAACACAGCGACATCAAGAAAAGTAGCTTGCCAATAAGCATGAAGCGGAAAGTATATAACGAATGTACACTAGAATCCCAGCTAGGACAGGTATAGGTCGTGAGACAAGGAAACTGGTCATATCGTTGGAAAATCAACCAATACGTTCTCAAAGAGCAATGGAAAGGTCAGTGTTGGGAATATCGTTAAGAAACAGGAAAAGATCAACTGGGATGAGAGAGCAGATTAAAGTCAAAGACATTATAGAAGTTATAAAAGAACAGAAACGAAGTTGGTCAGGATATGAATAAGGGATAACCGATGGAGCAAGAGGCTGACTGGCTTGACTGCAAGAGATTTTAAGCGTAGCAGAAAAAGTCCAGACAGGAGGTGCAGAGTTGAGATGGAGAAGTCTGCAGGCAAAACGTTGCAGAGGTTTTGTGTTTGCAGCAGCGAACTTGCAATGGCTGCTGCTGTTGATCTCTCTCTCTGTCCCTCTCTCTCTCTCTCTCTCTCTCTATGTACATATATATATATATATATATATATATATATATATATATATATATATATATATATATATATATATATATCAGTGGAGCCTCTGTGGTACAGAGTAAAAGTGTGCGTTTTCGTACACTGGAGAGTGAGGGTTCGCGCCCTGCCAGGGTAAAAAACTTTGGGAACGTTGTCCTCGCCACATTCTGCTTGGCAGACATCAGGGGTAATGTGGTTGAACCAGTGTTGCATACTATAAAGTATGCTTGCACCTAGTCGGCTTGCGTGGGCTGACTACACTGGTTCACCGACTACACACACATCCAAAGCCACTCCAACACTACAATTATACTTACAAGCACTTCACACCCTACATGCAGTTTCTACCAAACAGCCTAAGCCACTTAGTAGAGATACATAGGCTGTATCATCCCCACTTCGGTTGGGATAGGCCGGTCCTGCAGTGGATACTCAAACGGCTGCTGCTGCTGCTGCTGATGATGATGATATATCAGTACTTACACTGTATTATATATATATATATATATATATATATATATATATATATATATATATATATATATATCATCTCATCTCATCAGCCGATTGAGTGTCCACTGCAGGACTAGTCTATCCCTACCGAAGTGGGGACGATACAGCCAATGTATCTGTACCAAGTGGCTTAGGCTGTCTAGTAAAGATTGTATGTAGGGTGAGAAGTAGTTGTAAGTGTAATTGTTATATTGGAGTGGCTTTGGATGTGTGTGTAGTTTGTGAACCAAGTGTAATCGGCCCGCGCAAGCTGACTGCGTGCAAGCATACTTTATAGTATGCGACACTGGCTCAACCACAGCACCCCTTGTGTCTGCAAATGCAGTACATGGCCAGAAGAACGCCCCCAAAGTTTATTACCCTGGCGGGGCGCTAACCTTCGTTCTTCAGTGTACGAACATGCACATTTTACCACTGTACAACAGAGGCTCCATATACAGTATATATATATATATATATATATATATATATATATATATATATATATATATATATATATATATATATATATACATATATATATATATATATATATATATATATATATATATATATATATATATATATATATATATATATATATATATATATATATATATATATATATATATATACTCCATGGAGGTGGGTTTTTTTCCAAGAATATTCCCCCAGTATCCCTGCTTGTAGTACAAGGCGACTACAAGGGTTGGCAGAGGGTTAGTGCCCCTTCCCAGAAAACAACTAACTAAAAAGACGAACAAGAACCCTCAGACAAGGACTGACCAAATGATGACAACCAAGGACCGGACAAAGGACATGGTAATTGCAACATGGAATGTAAGAGGTGCGAATGACGAGGTGAAAAAGAGAGAGAGAGATTGTCCAGGTGCTCGAGGGTGCGAAAGTTGATGTATGTGGAGTAACTGAAACTAAATGGAGATGTGAGAGTGTGAGAGAATGGGAGTATGGATGGGGTATATGTGCAGAAGCAGGTGAGAATGAGAGGGCAAAAGAAGGAGTGTGTATAGTTGTGAGTAAAAGATGGAAGAAGAACATAAGAGGGTATGGATCAGTTGGGTCAAGGACTGTGTGGGTAAGATTGAAAGTTGGAATACTAATGTGGGCGATTGTGTGCGTCTATGCGCCAACGCAAGATCGTGCTAGCAGAGTGAGAGAAGAGTTCAAGACAAATGTGGAAGTGTGCATGGAAAAGTTTGGGAAGGAATGACAGAGTGTTTTTGATCGGTGATATGAATGGTAAAGTTGGGAATGTGAAGGTGGATGGAATAGTTGGTGAGTGGGCTGTGCCTGCTGACACAGATGAGAATGGCAGTGCGTTAGTGGATATTTGTGCTGGGAGAGGGTTGGTGATAGCCAATACCCTCCTCAGACATAAAATGATCCACAGGTATACATGGAGAGTAATGAAAAGAGTGGGTGGTGAACTGAATGAAAGGAAGGCAATGATTGATTATGTGTGTGCGGATGAAAGGATGCGAAGATGTGTAATGGATGGACTTTCTGACCACTAATTGGTGGTGGCCAGAATCAAGATCAAAATAAGATGGAGAAATAGAAGGGAAGGACGGGAAGAAAGAGTATATGCAAGGAGAGTGGAAAGGTTACAAGAGGATGAGAAAAAGGCAGAATATAAGAGAGAAGTGGAGGATCGATTGGGCAAATATGAATTGGAGCAGATGGGGGACGTGGAAGGTGTGTGAAGGATATTCACAAAAGAAATATGTGCAGCATGTGATGTAGTGTGTGGGATGAACAGAAGATGGAGGGGGGTGAGACAGGCTGTGGCACAAAAGTAAAAAGCATACAATGAATGGATGAGAAATAGGGGCGTGAAAGAAGTTGAGAGGTGGAAGAGAGAGTTATATGTAGAAAGAAAGAGAGAGGTGAAAAGATTAGTAAGAGGGAGTAAGAAGAGAGTGGATGAGGAATTTGGAAGGAATTTGAGTGTAAAGTGGAGGGTCTGTAAGAAAATGTTCTGGAAAGAGGTGCAGAGAGTAAGACAGGGCGGAAGTGAAGTTAGCAGGGGAGTGAAAGATAAAAATGGTAGATTACTAGTGGAGAAAGGAGAAAAAGTGAGCAGATGGAGAGAACACTTTAAGGAATTGTTGAACATAGAGGATGGAAGCAATGCGAGTATAAGTGGCTGGGGAATGGCTGGGAGAAGGAGGGAGGTGAGAAGACAGGAAGGAATCAATAGGATAGAAGTTGTGGAAACAATGAAGAAAGTAAAACTGGGGAAAGCCCCAGGAATTGATGGAGTGTGTGGTCAAATGTTGAAGCATGGGGGAGAGATAGTAGTAGAATGGATTTGGAAGATGTGCAGATTGGCCTGGGAGGAAGGTAGCGTCCCGGAGGATTGGAAGTCAGATATAATTATTCCCTTGTACAAGGAAAAAGGGAAAAAGAAGTGTGTGGTAATCATAGGGACATTTGTCTTCTTAGTATAATAGGAAAAGTGTATGGTAGGATACTTATTGACAGAGTTAGAGAAAGAACAGACGAATTAGTTGGAGAAGAACAGGGAGGCTTTAGTAAGGGAAGAGGTAGTGTAGATCAGATATTCATTCCTAGATCTTTAGTGGAGAGGTTTCTAGAGAAGGGAAGGAAGTTGTATGCGGCTTTCATGGATTTGGAGAAAGCATATGATAGGGTGGATAGACAAGGATTGTGGAATGTTTTAAGAATGTATGGAGTAGATTGGAAGTTGTTGAATGCTGTGAAGAGTATGTATGATGGTGCTAAGGCTGCAGTGCGTGTGGATGGTGAACTGAGTGAATTTCTCTCTTTGAAGGTTGGGTTGAAACAGGGATGTGTCATGTCTCCATGGTTGTTCAATCTGTATATGGATGGGGTAATAAAAGAGGTACAAGGTAGGGTAGTGGATGTTGGAGTGGCCCTGGTGAGAGAGGGTTGTGTTTGGAAACTCCCTGTACTGTTATTTGCAGATGTTACTGTGTTGTTGAGTGAAGACAAAAGGGAACTGCAGGGCTTGGTGGATGAGTTTGCGAGAGTGTGTAAGAAACGGAATCTAAAGGTGAATGTAGGGAAGAGTAAAGTGATGGTCTTTGAGAGAGATGAAGTCAGTGAATGTACAGCGAGGTTGGATGGTGAGGAATTGGAAAATGTGAGTACGTTTAAGTACTTGGGTTGTGTGATGAGTAAGGATGGAAGTTTGGAGGGTGAAGTGCTTGAAAGGGTACATCAGGGACGAAAGGTTGCTGGTTCCTTGAAAGCAGTGATAAGAAACAGGGAAGTGAGCATGGAAGTGAAAAAGTTACTACATGACAGTATTGTGATACCAACTCTAACATATGGGAGTGAAGCTTGGACGTTGTTGGAAGGACACAAGTCAAGAGTGAGGGCAGTGGAAATGAGTTATTTAAGAGGAGCCTGTGGAGTCACATGGAGAGACAGGCTGACAAATGAGGATGTAAAGGAGCATTGTGGTGTGGATGTGGATGTGATAGGAAGCGTTAGGACGAATACACTGAGGTGGTTTGGACGTGTGGAGAGGATTGAGGGTGAAAGACTTACGAAGAGAGTGTGTGTGGCTGAAGTGGAGGGGGGAAGAGGGAGGGGGAGGCCGAGGATGAGATGTAGGGATGAGGTGGAGAGGTATATGAGAGAGGGAGGTGTGAGTTGGGAGCGGGGCAGTGAAATGGCAGGGGACAGGGCGACGTGGGGGCGATTTGTTTGTGGGCACCCCGAACGGGATTGAGGCGTCTGGCTATATATATATATATATATATATATATATATATATATATATATATATATATATATATATATATGGAGCCTCTGTGGTACAGTGGTAGAGTGTGCGTTTCATACACGATTGAGCCAGGGTTTGCGCACCACCAGGGTAATGAACTTTGGAGTGTTCACCCGGCTACATACTGCATTGGCGGACACAAGGGATACTGTGGTTGAACCAATGTCGCTTACTATAGAGTATGCTTGCACTCAGTCGGCTTTTGCGGGCCGATTACACTTTTTTCACAGACTACACACACATCCAAAGCCACTTCAATCACAGTTACAAGCACTTCTCACCCTACATACAATCTCTATCAGGCAGCCTAATCCACTTGGTATAGATACATTGGCTGTATCGTCCCCACTTCGGTCGGGATAGGCTGGTCCTGCAGTGGATACTCAAACGGCTGCTGCTGCTGATATATATATATATATATATATATATATATATATATATATATATATATATATATATATATATATATCGATGCAAGAAAGAAGGAGCCAAAGGTCAGGAGCCTGCAAACCATTCATTCCAAGAAAAAGCAAAAACAATACAAAAGTGAGCCAAATTCAAGATCCTTTCATTTCGAGATGCCTGGACACACTACATTTGGAAGACTGGAGATCATAGGAAGTAGGAAATACAGACAGAGGGAGACAGTTCTAGAGTTGACCTGTTGCATAAATGAAGGACTATGAGTAACAGTTGACTCTTCCATTAGAGAGTTGGACTGAAAAGGGATGAGAGTTAGTTGCCAGACGGGTGCTACGCACCCGTCGTAATGATGAAGGGATGCAAGCAGACAGTTCAGAGGAGCAGTGACCATGAAAGTAACGATAGAAAAGAAATAAAGATGCAATAGTGCGGCGAAGAGACAAAGGTTGAAGGGAGCCAGGAAGAGGAGGAGAGTTAATACTGATACAACCCTCTAGGAGTAGCAAAGTCAGTGAACTGACGATACTCGGGGTGAAGGGGAATCTGGAAGAATCCTTTTGATAAACAGAGCATCGTGAAATTTCATGACCTTGTCAGCTTGGAGAAAATGACAATATGGTCACTCACTGGCTCAACATCCACTTTGGTGATTGCATTCAGTCTCTTATAGTTGCTACAAATCCTGACTCCGCCATCCTTCTTGCAGACTAGTACCGTTGGACTACAGTAAGATGAGGACTTTTCAGTAATACCTGCAGTTTTCATGTCGGCAACTTCCTTATCTACTGTACTGCATCCAGTAATAGCATGGGAATTGGATATGGCTTTACCTTTATGGGAGGATTGCTGGTCAACTCAGTTTTGTGACACTCAACCTTTGCAAGTCTAGGTTGGTCAGAGAAGGTATCAGCATACCGACAAAGTAGTGACCTTATAGCATTCAGGTCACCTAACACTAAATCAGTGTTAAGTAAGACATCCCCGACAGTCTCCTCCTGACGGGACTGAACAGTTAAGGGCTCATCATCATGATCATCAGCTGGAATCACTGCAGCTGCCCCAGTTTCCTCTGGGGGCTGGTCACTATAATCGACTATTTGTAGGCCAGGCTCCTTGGGGTTTGACTCATGAAAAGCCTTCAGCATGTTAATATGGAACCTTTTACAGAGATTCCCCATCTGGATTATGTAGGTCAGGTTTGAAATGCCCTCTGCTACATCATATGAACCCTTCCACTGTGCCAACAACTTGTTCGGGACAGTGGGGAGTAATACCAAGCATTTACTGCCTGGACTGAACTTCTTAAGCTTTGTTTTTTTATCATAATAAGCTCTCTGAACTTTGCATGCCTTATCAATTTTTCCTTTGCTAACTCTCACACTGCAGGGAGTCACCTAAATCAGGGACGTAGGTGTAGGTGTTCTTGACATCAGGATTAGGTTTTTCATCATTCCATAACTCATGACGGACTTGAAGTGGCTCATGGACCGACCTTCCATACACAACTTCAAAAGGTTAGAACTTCAAGAAATGATGTGGGGCTTCTCGATAAGCAAAAAGAAGAGGGGTAATGAACCGTGGCCATTCTTTTGGCTGTTCGTTGGCCATGTGCTTTAGCATCTTGAGAGTCCCAATGAACCTCTCACACAACCCATTACACATGGGATGGTAGGACGTAGTTCTCACGCCTCAGATAGACAACAACCTGAATGCTTCATTCATCATTGCAGAGGTGAACTGCAAACCCCGGTTGTTTAAGACCTCCTTGGGGATCTATGCGGCAAAACACCTCAATCAGTGCCTTTGCAACAGTGATGGCCTCTGTATTCTTAAGGGCCACAGCTTCAGACCACCGTGTACTGAAATCAATGCTAGTGAGGATATACTTTGATCCATCACTAGCCCTAAGAGTGATTGGCCCAACAATGTCAACTGCTACTCTCTCAAATGGTTCAGAGATTATAGGCATTGGTCAATGGCACAGGATGGACACGCCCTAGGTCAGTGGTACATTGACACACAAAGCTGAAATGCACAAGCCTATTTATCTCCTGTCCCATTTCTGGCCAGAAAAAGTCAACATGGGCGAGGTCAGAGGTTTTCTTTTGGCCCATGTGACCTCCCATCACTGAACAATGACCCAGTTCAAGCACTGCTTAGTGATACTTTATGTGAACGATAAACAGCAGTCGAACCTTGCTCTGGGGTGTTTGTAAATCACAGTACAGCCATCTTTGCTTACAAAGGAACCTGGCTTGACCTTCCAGCAAATACTTAATCACATTACCCTCCAGCTTCCTACGCACTGTGCCAAGTGTCAGGGCAGACTGTTGTTCTTAGACAACATCATGACTATGAATCAGATCCTGCAGCATTGCAATGGTCGATGAGGTGACACGGTTCAGAACTTAGCCATGGCCTGTGTTACTGCAACAGCCGAAGTCTGAGTTGCAACATCTACAGCGCAGCTATTTTTGACGCCTGGTATGTTACCTATAATAAGGTTAAACAAAGGTTCTGGCATGACAACCACACCTGTCAAGCCAGAGTGAAAAGGAAATGCCAACTGGATACGTGCCTCAGGGAACAATCTCACTGATCCATCCATAAGTCTAACTTGGACCTGCCTATCTCTATACTTCTTGGGCCAAACTAGACTCTGCCTTATGGAGCAACCTGAGGAACCATTGTCTCTCAGGACATTTACAGAAACACCTCCCACAAACCCTGGCTGAACAAGAAAGGCACTGTTGCCAGCAGAAGGGTCTGAGGAGGTAGCAGCCAGTCATTGATGAGACTGCGGAACCAACGATGCAGTAAACGTGGCGCCCTGAGAACTAGATGCCTGAGGGGTCATGCTCACCATCTGAGGAGATGAAACATTGACCACCTGTGGAGGAGGGCTCACCATTTGAGGGGGACAAGTTAATTGTGGAGAAGGACCTGTGCTGGTAGGGAATGCTTCGCTGTATAGCTGTTGGGATATTAATGCAGCATTTGCCTCCTGCCTAAGAGGCACTAAAGCTGATTGTCCTGATTGATAGTTACATGGTTTATCTTTGTTCTGCTGCCACTTGGGATACTGCTTCTGGTTGGGGTACTGCTTGTACCTCTTCCAATCGGGTTTCAAACCACACATGGCCACTCTCCCTCCGCTTTGGCAGTACCATCGTCAGACCTAGAAATCATCTCTATCTATATATCTAGCTATATACCTAGGCCATTCTCCCCCCCCTCCTAAATAAAAAGGAGGGTAGCCAAGACAGGACGACACACTCACCAATTACTCATCCACATACACATTTTCGCTCGTATCTTAGCCTCTAAGGGGAGATGGGACCGCCCCTCACGGCACAACACTGCACGAAGGTCAACTGCACAGTGCAATCCAGCGACATCCGCAGCAGGGCCCGACAACAGAGCTTGTTTACCCCTACCACATCATAATCGACAGATCCCCTTCCCGCACCTGACCCGATCAGCTGATCGGACTTTTTGTTTTATCACTTTTATTATATTCACATTTATTCTCAAACCGTTTTGCCCCATTCCGTCTCTTCACTTCCTAAATCTTTTCTCCACCTCCCTTTCATCCTCTGAAGTCAGCATCAAGTCATCAGCATATAACATCTCCCATGGGAGTCTATTTCTGAAGTTACATACAGTAAGAGAGCTTCATGAACCTTGGCAAACAATAAGGAGCTCAAGACTGACCCATGATGCACACCAACATTCATGGAAAACTCATCACTCAAATCTCCATTCACTCTCACCTGGGTGAGAGCATCCACACACTCAGCCATAACGACTGTACCCAGCCACTCCTCGTTCCCTAGCTTTCTCATTGCCTACTTCACTACCTCAAACGGATTCTGTCAAAAGCCTCCTCCAAATCAACAAAAGCAAAGTACTTCTCCTCTTCCTTTCATATATATTTTTCCTGAAGCTGGCAGACAATGAATATGTCATCATTAACCTGGCATAAAATCAAATTGCATCTCATCAATATTCACTCTTTCCCTTACAATACCTTCTAGGACTCTCTCCATTACCTTCAGTATCTAATCCAAAAGTTTTATATCTATATTATTTCCTTTTCCCAGGGCATCACCCTTCCACTTGTATACATTCACAGTCACACTTCTAAGCCAGTTATGAGGGACAGCACACTCATATATAATCGTATTTATCAAATCAGTAACTAATCCCACTCCTATTTCTCCTGAGGCCTTCATCATTTCAGCAGTCAACCCGGACACACCAGCCGCCATCCCTACTGCATTATGTCTGTTGCCCTGGTGACAGTGGCGTCATTAATCAAAGGCCAAGGGGCCAATCGCTGGATCCGATGACCTTACTCTATCTCTGTTCCGGTCAAACTTCTCCTTCAGCAGCCGGTTCTAACGCTCTCTCTAGGCGTCTTAATTATTTTAATTGTCCACCACTATATTTCCTTCATCATTCTTCGCACACTGCTAACCCATTATGTCCTTGTTATCCTCCTTCTTCTGACTTGCCGCCTTAAATACAATATTCTTCCGTTCAGCTCTGTTTAGGTTATACAGTAAGTTTCTGAGACTCAGACTTTGCCTTGTATAACCCCTCTCTATCTCTGTGCTTGGCAGCCAAGCACACCACTCTGTTTTCACACCTTTTCCATTCCCAGAAAAGTCTTCCTTTTTCCTTAATTAAGGCTTCTTCTTACTCAACCCACCACTATATTATGTTATGTCTTGGAAAACCCTTGTCCATCCACACACTCAATCAGTAACTCTCAGGACACTGTTCTTGAGAGCTTATAACTGTTCATTAACACTTCTGTCCACAGCTCCCTGTTCAGTCACAACTACACACATCTCGCTGTAGAAAGCATCCCTATCTGCTCGGTTTTTAACTTCAATTTTCCTCCTAGGTGCATAAGTCCCCTTCTTCACTACCCGCTCTATAAGCTCTATGTTACAGATCAGTATTTTGTATTGCTGCACATACTCTTCACACCGTATAACTTTAACATTCATCACCAACCTCATAACAGTCCTTCTGACCAGGAAATAGTCATTCTGGTTACTATTTTCCCCAGACTCATGTACTCAACCTACTCTCTCATTTCCGAAAATGAATGTTTCCCTTTCCACATTCTTCGTAACATATGCGCATCCCACATGTGCCCCTTCATTATCCTTTAGCTCCTTCACCCACGTGACCATTTAAGTTCCCTCCCAAAACTGCAATCCCATCATCCACCATACCACTGACCACATCCCAGAATATATATTTTTCTATATCATCCAAGCCAGCCTGTGGAGCATACACCAATATAAATGAAATTATGAATTTACTGAACAATATTTTTACTGCTATAATCCATTCATTCACTTTCATTACTTTCATGGCACATTCCACCCAGTTTTCCTGAATCATCACACCCACACCACTATATCCAATTACACTTCCCTGCCAAAGTAGCTTGTACCAGTAGTCCCCCCTGGAAATCATTCTGGCTTATCCCCTCTCTTATACCTAACTTTCTGTACACAACCAACATCCACCCGCCTCCTACTCATAGCCTCTACTGTTTCCTCCGCTCTACCCTTCAAACTACCCACATTCCATGATGCCGCTCTGAAATTCTTGGGTGATTTAATTTCCGCAGGCTTTTTTTGCTTCTTCTTCTAATTTTTTACCATAAGTCAGTAAAATAAAAGAGACAGACCACAGGCACCGCCCACCTTCACAGTCCAAAGTCCAGACACGGCACTTGGGACCCATAACACTTGGGACCCATAGCACACTGCCAGTGGCAGTGGCAGTGGCCTCGGGGAACCTTCCCAGGAGAGATACAGGGACACCCTCCAAGTTCACCTTGGCACTAACTGCCCCATGATTGTACATCCATTGACTGGGCAGCCTCCTGGGGTGCTACTCCCAGGTTCAGGTCCCTCTCCCTATTAGGCGGAAGCAGCTGCCTGGGAGCCACAGTGCACTGTACCCTCTGGCACAGATCCAAGCCACATCCCACCCCCATCCTAAAAACTACCCTGACAGACTCTGAGCCACGCCTTCCCTCAGGCCCACCACAAGGAAACAAGGGCAAAGTTTTCTGGCCACATGCCCATGCGGATATCATCCCCTATGAAGTAGTGGGGTATGTTGTATGGTATGCATGGCGCATGTAGAGTACTAAATGAGATAGAGAAAAGTGTTTGGGAGAGAATGCTGCTTACTCTCCGTGTAAATGTCACTCAGAAAAGGCCAGCAAAGGGATGCGGCCAGGATATCCTGATGGTAAGTGAAACAGGAGCTCCAGTTCTCTATGATACCAGCGTTCCCCATCCTCCTCGTTACCCCCTAGACCGATTGGTGATTATATATATATATATATATATATATATATATATATATATATATATATATATATATATATTAATAACAGAACGGAGGAAGGAAAAACAAATGGGGAAAAAAAATAATCCATACACCAGATTACTGGTGTCCTCTGTTCATAAAATATCTGTAACAGTTAGACTTGAACAGTTGTAGGTTGAAATTTGGAGGAAAACAACTCTGGGGAAGCGAGTTCCAGAGAGATGCAGTTCGGGGAATGAAAGAATTCTGATAGGCAGAAGTTCTGCAATATGGTTGAGTGACATTCCAGTCATGAGCGCTACCAGATGCCCGTGTAGCACGAGGGAAGGCATGGAGAGGTGGCACCATGGACGCAACTTCGTCTGAGCATTTGCCAAAAAAATATCTGTAAAATAGAGCAAGGGAGGCACCATTCCTTCTTACTTGCAGGGGAGGTAGTTTATCTGTAATGGCAGGGTTGTTAATGATTCTAACAGCTTTATTCTGAATTTTGTCTAGTTGTCTTAATGCAACCTCTCCACAACCATTCCACAAGGGTGAGCAATATTCAAGCTGAGAGCGCACATGACTCTTATCATCGGCGAAGAAGTTACGGACTCTGTACAATAATCCAAGTTTCTTTGAGGTGGTTTTAGCAAGTGATCTGACATGAGAGGTCCAGCTGAGGGCACTGTTAAGTGAGACAACAAGAATTTCAATACTTTTGGAGATGGGAATATTAGTAGCACTGAAGGTAATGTACGAATCTGGTAATATCTGTCTATTAGTAAACTGTATATATTTAGTTTTACTAGCATTAAAAGAGACAAGGTTGTTTTGTCCCCATTCACTGATTGTAGATAGATCTTGATTTATGGAGATGGCTGTACTGAGTTGAGAGGTAGAGATATTAGACTTTGTAAATGGATGTCTGAGTGTGAATGAACTATGTAGTGTTGAGTCATCTGCATGTGAGTGAATGGGATTGTGAGTGACAGATAAGAGATCATTAATATGAACCAGAAATAGGGTTGGCGTCAGGACTGATCCCTGCGGTACGCCGGCGTTAATTGAGTGGAAATACGAATATACATCATCTACTTTTACTCTTATTTTCCTGTCACCAAGATAAGAAGAAATCAAAGGAACAAAAGACGTTAGTCCATAGCAAGGGAGTTTGGACAGCAGGGAACGGTGCCACGCTCTGTCGAAAGCTTTAGAGATATCAAGAGCTACTGCATGAGTTTCACCAAAAAGATCAGTTGATTGATAGATGGTATGAGTTAAGAGATTGAGTATGTCAATGGTGGATCTTTCGTGGCGAAAACCGTATTGTCTATCACTAATTAAGTTGTTGGATACAAGATGTTTAACAATATGCTCATTAATTAAAGTTTCAAATACCTTACCAAGAGAAGATGTGACAGCTATTGGTCTATAATTGGAGGGGTCAGACGAATTTCCTTTCTTCGGAACTGGGTGGATATTGGCTTCTTTCCATGAATTTGGGAATAAAGAAGTACGTATGAATAGTCTGAATAATTTAGATAGGACAGAGGCAAGTTCAGGGGAACACTTTTTCAAAACAATTGGCGGAATTCCATATATATATATATATATATATATATATATATATATATATATATATATATATATATATATATATATATATATATATATATATCCAGACGCCTCAATCCCGTTTGGGGTGGCCACAAACAAATCGCCTCCAAGTCGCCCTGTCCGCCGCCATTTCACTGCACTGCTCCCAACTCACACCCCCCTCTCTCATATACCTCTCCACCCCATCCCTCCATCTCATCCTCGGCCTCCCCCTCCCTCTTCCCTCCTCCACCTCACTCACATACACTCTCTTCGTCAGTCTTGCACCCTCCATCCTCTCCACATGGCCAAACCACCTCAGTGTGTTCCTCATAATGCTTCCTATCACATCCACATCCACACCACAACGCTGCTTTACATCCTCATTCGTCAGCCTATCTCTCCATGTGACTCCACAGGCTCCTCTTAAATAATTCATTTCCACTGCTCTCACTCTTGACTTGTGTCCTTCCAACAACGTCCAAGCTTCACTTCCATACGTTAGAGTTGGTATCACAATACTGTCATGTAGTAACTTTTTCACTTCCATGCTCACTTCCCTGTTTCTTATCACTGCATTCAAGGAACCAGCAACCTTTCTTCCCTGCAGTACCCTTTCAAGCACTTCACCCTCCAAACCTCCATCCTTACTCATCACACTACCCAAGTACTTAAACGTACTCACATTTTCCAATTCCACACCATCCAACCTCACTGTACATTCACTGACTTCACCTCTCTCAAAGACCATCACTTTACTCTTCCCTACATTCACCTTTAGATTCCGTTTCTTACACACTCTCCCAAACTCATCCACCAAGCTTTGCAGCTCCCTTTCGTCTTCACTCAACAACACAGTATCATCTGCAAACCAAAGTACAGGGAATTTCCAAACAATATCCTCTCTCACCAGGGCCACTCCAACATCCTCTACCCTACCTTGTACCTCTTTTATTACCCCATCCATGTACAGATTGAACAACCATGGAGACATGACACATCCCTGTTTCAAACCAACTTTCAAAGAGAAAAATTCACTTAGTGCACCATCCACAAGCACTGCAGCCTTCGCACCATCGTACATACTCTTCACAGCATTCAACAACTTCCCATGTACTCCATATATTCTTAACACTTTCCACAATCCTTGTCTATCCACCCTGTCATATGCATTCTCCAAAGCCATGAAAGCCGCATACAACTTCTTTCCCTTCTCTAGAAGCTTTTCCACTAAAGATCTAAGAATGAATATCTGATCTACACAACCTCTTCCCTTCCTAAAGCCTCCTTGTTCTTCTCCAACTAATTTCTCTGTTCTTTCTCTACCTCTCTCAGTAAGTATCCTACCATACACTTTTCCTATTATACTAAGAAGACAAATGCCCCTATGATTACCACACACTTCTTTTTCCTCTTTTCCTTTGTACAAGGGAATAATTATACCTGACTTCCAATCCTCCGGGACTCTACCTTCCTCCCAGGCCAATCTGCACTTCTTCCACATCCATTCTACTACTATCTCTCCCCCATGCTTCAGCATTTGACCACACACTCCATCAATTCCTGGGGCTTTCCCCGATTTAACTTTCTTCATTGCTTCCACAACTTCTATCCTACTGATTTCTTCCTGTCTTCTCACCTCCCTCCTTCTCCCAGCCATTCCCCAGCCACTTATACTCGCATTACTTACATCCTCTATGTTCAACAATTCCTTAAAGCGTTCTCTCCATCTGTTCACTTTTTCTCCCTTCTCCGCTAGTAATCTACCATTTTTATCTTTCACACCCCTGCTAACTTCACTTCCACCCTGTCTTACTCTTTTCACCTCTTTCCAGAACATTTTCTTACAGTCCCTCCACTTTACACTCAAAATCCTTCCAAATTCCTCATCCACTCTCTTCTTACTCTCTCTTACTAATCTTTTGACCTCTCTCTTTTTTTCTACATATAACTCTCTTAGGCCTCTCAACTTCTTCCACGCCTCTATTTCTCATCCATTCATTGTATGCTTTTTACTTGTGTGCCACAGCCTGCCTCACCTCTTCAGTCCACCACGCTGTTCCTTGCACCCCCCTCCGTCTTCTCTTCCTTCCACACACCACATCACATGCTACACATATTTCTTCTGTAAATATCCTACACACACCTTCCACGTCTCCCATCTGCTCCAATTCATATTTGCCCAATCGTTCCTCCACTTCTCTCTTATACTCTGCCTTTTTCTCATCCTCTTGTAACCTTTCCACTCTCCTTGCAACTACTCATATATATATATATATATATATATATATATATATATATATATATATATATATATATATATCTGTCTATCTATCTATTTATCTATCTTATATACATATGTAGGCTATATACCGGTACATATATATGTAGAGAGAGAGAGAGAAAGAGAGAGGAAAAAAGAAAGAGAATCATGGATCAGATCAAAGAAACCATCAATAAAGGAAAAAGTCTGGAACAGGTCAGAAGTAAAATGGCACTTGGAAAGCAACAAATTACGTCACTGAAGGACAAAAACGGTGAAGTCATTAAATGCAGAGATAAGATGGTGAAGAGAGTTGAAATTGCAAATGACTGTATGCATCAAACACTAGTCGATTTCATATATATATATATATATATATATATATATATATATATATATATATATATATAAAATTCATGTGTGTGTGTGTGTGTATTGTTGCACTCCCAGGCACATTTAATCGCAAACCCAGGGAGCTGGAGGAAACCAGTAACTACTCAGTCGCCCACAGATGTCATTTTTTGAGATTATGATAGTGTCTGTGATGTGTCAGTGTGGTGCATGAGAGTGCTGTGCTGTCAGAGACTGCATTGGAACAAAGGCAAGATGAACTGACAGTGCCTTGTTTTTGTGTTAATAATATAGCAGGGAATGATGGTAACCGCAGTGCAGTCTGGGTAGACATACACGCGACCCAGTGGGTTGGATCGTTTCTGACGAAAGTATGTCTGGTGGAAGTTCCTAATGGATGCTATTTAGTAGGACAGTTGTGGGGGTTATTTGTTTATGAAAGTGTGCAATGTGGTGTTCAATGAAGAAGCGAAGTTGATGCTGTGTAACTCTATGTAGTACTGGGCAGTTCATTTTTTTTTTTTTTTTTTTTTTTTTTTAATGAGGGGGTAGAGTAATTTGCAGTTTTAAAGATGAGACGGGTCTTGAGCTGAAGTAAAAATAAATAAATAAACAAGAAGCGGTGCTAAGGCACAGCAAACCCGTCTGCGGCAGTCGTTTTAGTGATGACGTGTAAAGTCAATAGGATATCTAGTCAGACATGTCGCATATCAAATTTGGAGTAAATCGAGTGAAAAATTAATATTTTATGCTCATTTGAAATTTTAGGCCGGACTACCCTACCGCTAACTAGGGGATGACCTCCCTGATGTAATGAGGCATGTTATGCAGATTTGAAAATGTAGTACCTTTAGGTTTGGGTTTCCCGTCGGTATGACAAATTTGAAAGGAGCTACGGCGAAAGAAAAATATCTATATATATATATATATATATATATATATATATATATATATATCTATCTATATATATATATATATTGGTCCTACAGCCTAGGCCGTGGCCCATTTTGGGCCAAAATTTAATCAAGTGATCAGACGGTCATAGCCCATCATCCCCGTAAGTTTATTTACTTAATAAAACCGTGTTTCTCATATTCATATGGCCGAATGGAAGTATTTTTATTTCTTGATGCAAGCAATCTATATTAGTGATCTACGTGCATCCTGATACAGTTCTTAAGACTTTTTTTTTTGCTTTGAAGCTCATCATTGTTTGATATTGCTAAAGCTGCGGCTCAGCTTGGGCTAGGGTAATTCATAGCTATGCAAATGAATTGCTTAAAGAGAGATTTGAGGGATTCTTTCTCTTGTCCAAAGTGTTTTCAAGGAAGCGAGTTTATGAAACTCCTTTGCACCAATGTTACTCATGTGCTGAGAAAAGGGCATGTGTGTATGCAGCGTAAGTCCTAGAATTTTCGGGTTTCTTTCCAGTGGGAGAAGTTGTCTGAAGAGAGAAAACTGAGGTTGTGTTGAGGATCAGATGTCTGGGTTGAGATGGGTATTGGCTGCTTTGGTCAATGGTGCATTCGTTGAGTTTTGTCTGAGCCACTTTTCTAGAGACTATAGGTACATTTGGAGCTTAACCGTTGCTTCTTGGGGTGTGGAATGCTGTAAAGTTATTATGTCGCTGGCATGGTACAGTGCTGGTACTGAGGGAAGAGAGGCTGTTAGATCTCGAAGGAGAAGATTAAAGAGTGAGGGTGAAAGGGGTGCCGCTAAGTACTATTCTCAATAAAGAACTTTTACCCTGGAAGGAATTCTGGGCTTGTCTGCCTGAGTGAAAGCTTGGCAGTCATTTTTTTTTTTCCTTTTATATTTATGTCCAATATATATATATATATATATATATATATATATAAAGGTTAAAAGAGGATGAGAAAAAGGCAGAATATTAGAGAGAAGTGGAGGAACGATTGGGTAAATATGAATTGGAGCAGATGGGGGACGTGGAAGGTCTGTGCAGGATATTCACAGAAGAAATATGTGCAGCATGTGATGTGGTGTGTCGGGTGAAGAGAAGACGGAAGGCGGTGCAAGGAACAACATGGTGGAATGAAGAGGTGGGACAGGCTGTGGCTCAAAAGTAGAAAGCATACAATGAATGGATGAGAAATAGGGGTGTGGAAAAAGTTGAAAGGCGGAAGAGAGAGTTATATGTAAAAATGAAGAGAGAGGTGAAAAGATTAGTAGGAAAGAGTAGGAAGAGAGTCGATGAAGAATTTGGAAGGAATTTGAGTGTAAATTGGAGGGACTGTAAGAATATGTTCTGGAATGAGGTGAAGAGAGTCAGACAGGGTGGCAGTGAAGTTATTAGGGGAGCGAAAGATAAAAATAGTAGATTACTAGTGGAGAAGGGAGAAAAAGTGAGCAGATGGAGAGAACACTTCAGGGAAATGTTGAACATAGAGAATGGAAGTAATGCGAGTATAAGTGGCTGGGGAATGGCTGGGAGAAGGAGGGAGGTGAGAAGACAGGAAGAAATCAGTAGGACAGAAGTTGTGGAAGCAATGAAGAAAGTCAAATTGGGGAAAGCCCCAGGAATTGATGGAGTGTGTGGTGAAATGCTGAAGCATGGGGGAGAGATAATAGTAGAATGGATGTGGAAGATGTGCAGATTGGCCTGGGAGGAAGGTAGAGTCCCGAAGGATTGGAAGTCAGGTATAATTATTCCCTTGTACAAAGGAAAAGAGAAAAAAGAAGTGTGTGGTAATAATAGGGGCATTTGTCTTCTTAGTGTAATAGGAAAAGTGTATGGTAGGATACTTATTGACAGAGTTAGGGAAATAACAGAGGAATTAGTTGGACAAGAACAGGGAGGCTTTAGGAAGGGAAGAGGTTGTGTTGATCAGATATTCATTCTTAGACCTTTAGTGGAAAAGTTTCTAGGGAAGGGAAAGAAGTTGTTTGTGGCCTTCATAGATTTGGAGAAAGCATGTGACTAGGTGGATTGACAGGGAATGTGGAAAGTGTTAAGAATATATGGAGTAGATGGGAAGTTGTTGAATGCTGTGAAGATTATGTATGATGGTGCTAAGGCTGCAGTGCGTGTGGATGGTGAACTGAGTGAATTTCTCTCTTTGAAGGTTGGGTTGAAACAGGGATGTGTCATGTCTCCATGGTTGTTCAATCTGTACATGGATGGGGTAATAAAAGTGGTACAAGGTAGGGTAGTGGATGTTGGAGTGGCCCTGGTGAGACAGGGTAGTGTTTGGAAACTCCCTATACTGTTATTTGCAGATGATACTGTGTTGTTGAGTGAAGACAAAGGGGAGCTGCAGGGCTTGGTGGATGAGTTTGGGAGAGTGTGTAAGAAACGGAATCTAAAGGTGAATGTAGGGAAGAGTAAAGTGATGGTCTTTGAGAGAGATGAAGTCAGTGAATGTACAGTGAGGTTGGATGGCGAGGGATGGAAAATGTGAGCACGTTTAAGTACTTGGGGAGTGTGATGAGTGAGGATGGAAGTTTGGAGGGTGAAGTGCTTGAAAGGGTACAGCAGGGAAGAAAGGTTGCTGGTTCCTTGAAAGCAGTGATAAGAAACAGGGAAGTGAGCATGGAAGTGAAAAAGTTACTACATGACAGTATTGTGATACCAACTCTAACGTATGGGAGTGAAGCTTGGACGTTGTTGGAAGGATAAAAGTCAAGAGTGAGGGCAGTGGAAATGAGTTATTTAGGAGGAGCCTGTAAAGTCACATGGAGAGACAGGCTGACAAATGAAGATATAAAGAAGCGTTGTGGTGTGGCTGTGAATGTAATAGGAAGCGTTAGGAGGAGTACACTGAGGTGGTTTGGCCATGTGGAGAGGATGGAGGGTGGGAGATCGATGAGGAGAGTGTGTGTGACTGAAGTGGAGGGGGGGAGAGGGAGGGGGAGGCCGAGGATGAGATGGAGGGATGGAGTGGAGAGGTATATGAGAGAGGGAAATGTGAGTTGGGAGCAGGGCAGTGAAATGGCGGGGGACAGGGAGACGTGGAGGCGATTTGCTTGTGGCCACCCAGTACGGGATTAAGGCATCTGACTATATATATATATATATATATATATATATATATATATATATATATATAATACTGTATATATCATCGTACTTGGAGTTTCATTATCTCACGATTTATCTGGGAAAGGTCATATTGCCTCTCTCATAAAATCTGCTTCCAAGAGATTAGGTGTGCTAAGCCAACTCTGTATTTTCTTTACCCTTGCAAATTTATTGGCTTTATACATGGGTGTTATTCTCCCTTGTGTTGCGTACAACTCTCGTGCGTGGGGAGCTCCCTACATACAGCTCTTTTCAACAAGGTGGAGTCAAAGGCATTTTGTTTCATTAACTCACCTCCCATTACTGGTTCCCGTCAACCTCTGTCTCATCGTCGCACTGTTGTATCTTCATCTCATTTCAATCGCTGTTTCAATGGTCACTGTTCCTCTGATCTGTCTGCTTGCATCTTCGTACCACCAAGACAGGTGTGTAGCACCCTACTGGCGTAAACTCTCATCTTTTTTCTCTCCTCCTTGTTTATGCAAGAGTTAACCATTACTCCCAGTCCTTCATGTATGCAACAGAACAACTCTGTAACTCTCTTCCCCGGTCTTTATTTCCTATTGCCAACGACCTCCAGTCTTTTAAACGCAACGTGCCCTGGCATCTCGATATGAACGGGTCTCGAATTCGGGTGTCTGTTATTTTATTTTTAATTTTTCCTGGAGGAAATAATCTTGCAGGCTCGTGGGCTTGGATTCCTTCTTCCTAACATTAAAAAAAAACAAAAAAAATCCTCCTACACTGTTCTCCCACCTGCTGCGGCCCCTCCAATAACCCTTGTCAAGGTTATGGAGAACTTAGGATATTGGAGAAAGGGGGCCCCATGCGGTATCCTTCCTCTCTGATCCGGGTGAACTATAGATAGAGATGTTCACTTATTCCATTTTGCTTGAAACCTCGTCGTGGGAAATGTTTGTTTTTATGCAAGATTTGCTGTTTCTGCGCAAAATCTCTAGCAGGACAATGAGCACACACACACACACACACACACACACACACACACACACACACACACACACACACACACACACACACACACACACACACACACACACACACACAAAATTGCAGCAGCAGTCGAACAAGAAGGTACTGCTGAGGTGGATGGAAAGCTGGTAATAGGAAGAGCAGGATATCCCGTTCACCAGCCCTAAGAACTATCTTCTGACCATCCCTCTTCGCCTACCTTCTTTAATGTTTAAATAACACGGGGTGTAGGTCATCATACTCTCCTGCACAAGGCTCTAAATGTCTATGCCAAAATACATTCACATTAAACACCACACTTCTTCACTCAGTTCTTCAAAAATGTGGCATCATTATACCCAGTCTCAGAGTCCCCGAGGAAGAGAGGGGGACCATAAATATCACCATCATTTTCACTTTCTCGAAGACTGACCAAGTGAAATTCAAAGAACCATTGTCTGACTATATTTACATTCATTTCTGCAACATTGACGGCCTTTCCTCTGATTTATGTTGAGTTCCAATTTTATACCTCTAAACCTATTCTGCTATCCTGACTGAGACTCAGCTGTGCGGGGTACCTGGTAGCAAACCCTTATCTATATCCTCTAACTTGCTGTATGTTCATATACTGCTCTCGGTTTTTCTGAACATGAATCCTCTGAGTTCTCTACACTTTGGCTTTAACTATCCTTTGATTCTCTGACTAAGTATGGCTGTGCTATTTAATTATCCCCTAATTCTACCAATTCTTTTATTTTACAGTCTCACTTATACGACAGAACTCCTTTCTCTGAGACCTCCATTCTAGGAATTATCAGTGTTCACCACCACCTATGACTTTCCTCTCCATTCTCTGATCCATCTGATAAACAAGACTGTATATCTTATATCCTTAATGTCACTCGCTTAAAGGCCGCCTTCGGCGGCCTCCGCTCGATGTCAAGTCACTTCATATGTTCAGTCAGAAATGAGTCATTATTCTTCAAGTAAGAGCATATTAATGGTACTTTGCTCTAACAAAAATTGCGCTACATGCACCGGTTTTTGCTGTGTTATGGTAACAAACAACCAAACATACAGAAATCGGATCTTTATAATATAGATATGGAAGCTTGTTCAGTGTCCTACTCATATCCCTGAGCTTCTTGGAAAGAGTTTCAGCATACCTGACCATTTTCTTACAGCTAATCCTTTTGCATATTCTGTCAGTCTTTCTCTGCTAGGCATTTCCCATCACAGTTTTATTGCCATAGCCTGTTCTCTCGTTCCAGTAAGGCCTGTGGAGCCTCCCAAGAAGCGAAATCTGTAGCATTTTGAATCTGCAGATTGGGAGACCCTCAGGCAATAAATCTTTTATTTCTACCCAAACAATAATTGCCTCCAAACCTGAGGGTCATCTGAGCGTGCTTTGCACATTTCGGAGGTTATTCTATCTTGCATGAGTGCATGCATTACTTTTTTAACCCACTGACTAATACGTAAAGGGCCTTGCTTTAATCATGTATGTTATAAAACTGTGCATAACAAGAAGGACGCCTACAAAAGGAGCCAGCACCAACCCACCCCTGAATTTAATATCTTTTATGTTTCTGCCCAGAATCAACCTGTCTGTTTGCCGTTATGATAGTAATTCCATTCATACCGGACACTTGAACTCCTCGACTCTAACTGTTCCTGCTCCTTCCGGCACTTTGTCAAAAGCTTTATCAGCAATTTTACCTCCTTCTCCTTCCCTCCCATTTTCTTGTTTGATGGCTCTGTGACTATTTCTTGTAGTAAAAGCAAAAATTTTTTCCCAGACTTTCTTCTCAAATTCCATTTTGGATGATTCCGGTGCTGTTCCTCCATCTTGTCACCACCCTGGCTTACCTATGACTGACATTAATATTTCTTCAGTCCTTATGAAGGACACAAAAATGTCCTTAATTAATATAATTTCTGCCGTCACTGACTTCACCAGAGATATAGCGTACGGGCGTGATGGGGTCCCTCCTGTTTTCCTCAAGAACTGGGCGTCGTTGTTAACATTCTTCCTAGGTAAACTGTCACTTTTGTTGGCTTGTACCATGCCTTTTGCAGGAAATTTGCCCTCATCTAACCTGTCCCGAAGACGGGTGACCGCTCCCAGCCCTCTAACTATTGCCTGATTTCTTTAACATCCTGTATTTCTAAAGTTTTTTTGACATCTCTTTAATCTCTTCTTAGGAAAAAAAGGCAAAATCTTATCATAACATTTCAGATTGCCAGCATGCACTAACTATCGATCTTTTCTGGCATAAATCTTCATTTTTCAAACTGCCCTGTAAAGGTTTCTATCTTTCTTTCTCCGTTTTCATCTCCCACTTCTTTTGTAGACAGTCACTGCTCTTGTCCTAGAGCTACCAATAATGGTGTTCCTCAGGAATCTATCCCCTCAAGAACTCTTTTTCATCTCATCATCAATAATATACTGAACTGCAATTCTAAACCTATTCACTCATACTATGATGACTCCATCGTTCACTTTTTCATTTGTATTTTAATGCAACCATCTCAGCAGTTACTTCAGCAATCAAGGGGTGAGGCTATGGCACACCCAGTTTCAGACCTGGCTAATAATATTATCTCCAGTTGGGGTAAAACATATCTTGCTTTTTTTAACACATCAGAAATGCGGTTCCTATATAATATTTCTTCCCACTAAAATTTTCTGTAGGTGTATTCTTCAGTATTCAACAATGTACTACCCAATCCTTTATTACCTCTCAGTATTCATGGGGTTCTATTTTCTTAGGAAATAAAACATACAGATCACATTACCCCTCTTGGAAAAATCTGCTTACAAGATATTATTTGTGCTAATCCGATTCCATGCCTTCTTCGTCCCACACAGCAGTTAACCTTGTACACAGTTTTTATTCACCACTGTTTGGAGTACATCTCTAATGTGTACTCCCGACAAGCAGCCCAACTAGGCTATACAGTGTGTAGTCAAAGGCTTTTCATCTCATCAAATCCACACCCTCTTACTGACTCCCTCTAACCTCTCTCTTCACCGCACTGTTGCATCTTTATATCTTCACTATTGCTACTTCAGTGGTCACTACTCTTCTTAGCTCTTTGCTAGCATCCATGCTTCATTATGGCGGGTGCGTAGCATCCATCAGGCAGAGCACTCTCACCTCTACTCTGTTCAAATCTCTAAAGGAAGTTAATCAATATTCCCAGTCCTTCAGAAATGCAAAAAGTGAGCTCTTGAACTGTCAGGCTCAGTCAGTATTTCCCTCTGCCTGTGACCTTCAGTCTTTTAAACGCAGAACGGATTTTGACTTTGCCCCCCCCTCTTTTTTTTATGTAGAGAACACCTTTGCAGGCTTCTAACCTTTGGTTTCTTCTTGTTTCCGTGACCAGTTGTGTGTGTGTGTGTGTGTGTGTGTATATATATATATACATATATACATATATATATATATATATATATATATATATATATATATATATATATATAATGTTTGAAACAGGGATGTGTCATGTCTCCATGGTTGTTCAATCTGTACATGGATGGGGTAATAAAAGAGGTACAAGGTAGGGTAGTGGATGTTGGAGTGGCCCTGGTGAGAGAGGATAGTGTTTGGAAACTCCCTGTACTGTTGTTTGCAGATGATACTGTGTTGTTGAGTGAAGACGAAGGGGAGCTACAAGGCTTGGTGGATGAGTTTGAAAGAGTGTGTAAGAAACGGAACCTAAAGGTGAATGTAGGGAAGAGTAAAGTGATGGTCTTTGAGAGAGGTGAAGTCAGTGAATGTACAGCGAGGTTAGATGGTGAGGAATTGGAAAATGTGAGTACGTTTAAGTATTTGGGTAGTGTGATGAGTAAGGATGGAGGTTTGGAGGGTGAAGTGCTTGAAAGGGTACAGCAGGGGAGAAAGGTTGCTGGTTCCTTGAAAGCAGTGATAAGAAACAGGGAAGTGAGCATGGAAGTGAAAAAGTTACTACATGAGAGTATTCTGATACCAACTCTAACGTACGGAAGTGAAGCTTGGACATTGTTGGAAGGACACAAGTCAAGAGTGAGAGCAGTGAAAATGAGTTATTTAAGAGGAGCCTGTGGAGTCACGTGGAGTGACAGGCTGACGAATGAGGATATAAAGGAGCGTTGTGGTGTGGATGTGGATGTGATAGGAAGCGTTATGAGGAACACACTGAGGTGGTTTGGCCATGTGGAGAGGATGGAGGGTGAAAAACTGACGAAGAGAGTGTATGTGAGTGAGGTGGAGGGGGGAGGAGGGAGGGGGAGGCCGAGGATGAGATGGAGGGATGGGGTGGAGAGGCATATGAGAGAGGGGGGTGTGAGTTGGGAGCAAGGCAGTGAAATGGCGGGGGACAGGGCGACTTGGAGGCGATTTGTTTGTGGCCACCCCAAAAGGGATTGAGGCGTCTGGCAATAGATAGATAGATAGATAGATATATGTGTGTGTGTGTATGTGTGTGTGTGTATGTGTGTGTGTATGTGTGTGTGTGTGTATGTGTGTGTGTGTGTATGTGTGTATGTGTGTATCTGTGTGTATGTGTGTGTGTGTGTGTGTGTGTGTGTGTGTGTGTGTGTGTGTGTGTGTGTGTGTGTGTGTGTGTGTGTGTGTGTGTGTGTGTGTGTGTGTGTGTGTGTGTATTTGTGGTTTTCAGTCTCTCTTTGGGTTCGCCATGGTTCATTACTATTAAGTGTTGATATTTTTTTTCTTCTGTCTATAAGGAATCACCATCTGTTTTTACACTGCTAGAAAGCAAGATATAATAGTTCTCAAGAATTGTTTCGGTATAAAGCACAGGCTAAAGGATCTTTAACATCTGCTTCAGGAGTCTGTTGATACCTCTTTCCGTTTCTGCGTGATGCTCCACATTTTATACTGTACACACAAAACTGACAGATACAAACCGAGAATAGTAAAGTTAGATGTAGGTATGTATGTGTGTAATGTGTCGTCCGGCCCGTGTGTATCCCATTTAATCATATTATGGCCTGAATCAGGTATGCTGTCGAAGAGTACAGATTTTTAAAATTAGGGCACGTTCCAAACGACTTATAGCATCCCTGCTTTTGGAGTTTGTTAATATTTCTTACCGTATTTACGTGATGTAATGCAAATGTTTGGTATAAAGAGACCGATTGACGAAATACAGAAGCAGACTTAGGATTACAGAATGAGGCCCAGTAAGAATAAACTGTATATAATGTCCTGCTACTCTGTGTGGTAGTTCCTGCAATTGAGGCATGATTCTTGTAAGAATTCGACTTTCTCGACTTTTTTTTTACCGTGTGACAGTCTCCAAAGCGGTGTTTCTCAACCTTTTTACCCTTATGGAACCCTTGAAATAATTTCCGTGTCTCAGGGAACCCTTTCATAAGAAGTACTATACATCATTATTAATATCTTTCTTTCTCCTGTATAAACTTAAAGTTCATAAGGAGAACATAATATACTTTTTCTGATAACTGGTTTAAGCAAAAAAAAAAAACTTACGTTTATCTGAAGTTTATTGACAATGCAAAAAAGTAAATAAATAAAAATAAATAAATAACTGAAATCAAACTGCTTGTTCAAGAGACCTCATATGGAGGTTTTCATTCACACACAAAAATAAACATAAATAACCAATATCATAATTATATAACACATATAACAAGAACGAAACCAGATAATAACTACTAGTACTACTACAATAACTTGATAAAACATGAAAAAATGAAACTGAAGCAAATTCAGGCAAACAGAAGAACTAACCTTGGAGAGAGAGAGAGAGAGAGAGAGAGAGAGAGAGACAGAGAGACAGAGAGAGAGAGAGAGAAACACACACAAACTTCCCATAAGCTAACAAAATCATAAACATACTATAAAAACCCTAAATGATGGGTAACATTTACTAGATGATGTGGGTGAATGAGGGACTGTACCAGCACGCCAGGAAGTACCTACATTCGGGTCTGATGGAGACCGTGCATGTGTCCTGTACTCGAGTGAGTCACTTGGTGATACAAATTACAAATCTGAAATTAAACACAAAATTTACTAAGAAATGCATTTACATATGATTAGCCTATTTATCACTATTTCTCTGGGAACCCCTAGCGACCTCTCGCGGAACCTTTGGGTTCCGGGGAACCCCTGTTGAGAAATGCTGCTCCAAAGAGTCCTTAACATCATTTCTTTTTGGAGTTTGTCGATATCTTTTGTCGTTTTTGTGTGATGCTTCGCATAAATTCACATAACAGACAGATCGACAGACAGATAGATCCGAACTTAGGATTATAGCATTAGCCTAATTTCTGGAATATATGTTTTGCCCAGGCCGTGTGATATATTTGCGCCAGTTCGGCACGAAGCGGTTGCAGTCGACTTCCTTTACCCCATGTCTCAATTTTTTAAACAGTAAACTGAGTGAATTTATCTATATGAAGGTTGGATTGGAACGGGGATGTATCATGTCTCCATGGTTATTCAATCTGTATATGGATGGCGTTATAAAAGAGATACAAGGTAGGTCAGTGGATGTAGGAGCGGCCCTAATGAGACAGGGCAGTGTTTGATAACTTCCTGTGCTGTTGTTTGCAGAAAATACTGTGTTGTTAAGTGAAGACGAAGGTGAGCTGCAAGGCTTGGTGGATGAGTTTGGGAGAGTGTGTAAGAAACGGAATCTAAAGGTGAATGTAGGGAAGAGTAAAGTTATGGTCTTCGAGAGAAGTGAAGTCAGTGAATGTACAGTGAGGTTGGATGAGGAGGAAATGGAAAATGTGAGTACGTTTAAGTACTTGGGTAGTGTGATGGGTAAGGATAGAAGTTTAGAGGGTGAAGTGCTTGAAAATGTACAAGGAAGAAAGGTTGCTGGTTCCTTGAAAGCAGTGATAAGAAACAGGGAAGTGAGCATGGAAATAAAAAAGTTACTACATGACAGTATTGTGATACCAACTCAAACGAATGGAGGTGAAGCTTGGACCTTGTTGGAGAGACGGAAGTCAAGAGTGAGAGCAGTGGAAATGAGTTATTTGTGAGGAGCATGTGGAGTCACATAGAGACAGACTGACAAATGAGGAAGAAACGGAGCGTTGTGGTATGAATGTGGATGTGATAGGAAGTGTTAGGAGAAACAGACTGAGGTAGATTGGCCATGTGGAGAGGACAGAGAGTGAGAGACTGACGAGGAGAGTGAATGTGAGTGAGGTGGAGGGGGGGAGAGGGAGAGGGAGGGCAAGGATGAGACGGAGGGATGGAGCGGAGAGGTATATGAGAGAGAGAGGGATGTGAGCTGGGAGTAGGACGGTGAAATGGCGAGGGACAGGGCGACGTGGAGGCGATTTGTTTGTGGCCATCCCTTACGGGATTACGGCGTCTGGCAGGAGATAGATAAATAGACATTCCAAAGATTTCGTAATGACATTTCCTTTGAAGTGTGCTGATAAGTCGTACCGTTTTCGCGTGATACTATGCACAGTTTGCATGGCAGACAGAATATATATATATATATATATATATATATATATATATAGAGAGAGAGAGAGAGAGAGAGAGAGAGAGAGAGAGAGAGAGAGAGAGAGAGAGAGAGAGAGAGAGATCAATTTATGTTTACCAGCCGAGAGAAAGTTAGACGGATCGGTTGAGATACGTACATATAATTTAATTTTTCTTCCTTTCTCATTTCTTTCCCATTGCACGGATATACCCAGTACCATATTATTTGCAGTTCATCATCTTGGTTTTAATTCAGTCTGACACATTCACTCTTTTCCTTTTCCTCATCTTCATTAGTATATCACTATGCAAATATCCTTTCCATTTCCTCTCAGGGACCGAGGAGGAGAGGGGAAAGAAGAACGTGTGACAGTCAGCTTCGTTAATATTTTTACATTTGCTAATTCCACCCTTCATTAGTTAATGCTCTCTCTCTCTCTCTCTCTCTCTCTCTCTCTCTCTCTCTCTCTCTCTCTCTCTCTCCGTTGTCACTATTTCACATTTGTCTGACAATCTCCATTGATTTTATTTGCTGGAACTTAGGAGACTTGCATTTTCCTATCAAACTTGGCTATACGTTCATGGGAGATTACAACCTACCAACTACAGGCTTGATGGTTAAGCTCTTCAGCTGAAGTAGGTTGGTGATCTGGAACTCTGCTAATCTCTTCACTACGATTGTGCCTTCTTTTTTCGCGGTCTAGAATGATTACCATGCCCTATAATATCCTTATATCCAGGCAATAATATGCAGTTTATGAAACTTATTTTGAAATGCAGTTATTAGACTTAGCGCTGACTAATATCCATCAATCTATCTATCTGTCTATCTATCTGTCTAAATCTACCTATCTATCTACCTATTTATCTATGTATCTATATCTATATCTATCTGTCTATCTATCTATCTATCTATCTATCTACAATATATATATATATATATATATATATATATATATATATATATATATATATATATATATATATATATATATATATATATGTATTATGTGTGTGTGGTTACAAAATGTTAACCTACACGCATCAATGGACGATGAGGTATTTTATTCAGATTGAAATGGCTCGGCCAAATGGGAGGGAGGGGGGAGAGGGCCCGTGAGGCCCGGCACCTCCCTTTTCTAACAACATGAGCTGGAATGGAAGATAGTCACTTAATAGTTCATTTATACATTTGGTTATTCATTCAAGTATTGAAAATTACTTCATGGGAGGTTTCCCTTACCATTCAACACTAAATTTACTTTCCATTAATCTAGGTAGTGTTTTAACACATTCCAAGCTGTTGTACCTAAAGACTATCGAAAATCATAAATCAGCATCCTCCATACCAAAATCCTGGCTATGCCCCTGCAGGCTGAGACCATGTCTGTCGTTCTGAGAAATGCTGTCAGTGAATACGGTGGCGTCACTTTGGATCTCTTCTTGCTGTTCTTAGATTATATTATTCAGCTTAGGAGAGCCCCTCGGTAATGAAATGATTAATAACAGTTTTATGTTGCCCTTCTAGATCTAAAACCATATCCTAGGCTAAATGACGTCTGTTTACGAGATAGCGAGATTAAAATTTATATGGCATACCAGAACAGAAAAAGTTAGGCCAAGCTAACAAATGAACGGTCTCTGTGAACTGGGTCACCATAATGTAGGATTAGGAGGCGCTGGAACACATAATCTCAATGAAAAATTGCATATTTTGACCTTTATTTCCTTTCCTATAAAACATTGAATGGTCGCGTGTTTGGAGTATCGAAATCATTGTGACGGTCTACTGTGTGCATAGGATCTATTCCCAAAGATGACTTGGACGTTATTGATATTTTCTGACACCAAGGCATTAGGCACTATATCGACCCTTAAAGGTACTGCGGTAACCTAGCCACGGGTCACTACAAATCAAAGGGAACAATATGAGAATGGCAACAATAATACCATATGGAAGAACGTTAGCATGTCATATACAGGAGTAGATCGGTCGGAAATTTGTGCAGTCAGTTTTCATTGTAATTCAGGGATGTGTTAAAAGAATTCTAACTTTTTGATTACAACTAGCACGATAAGTTGGGTTAAAATATAAATCAGGCTTACGTATCAGTCGAACTTTACTACAGTAGATTAGTTATGTGTAACTTGCTATAGGCTTGAGAGCAAAATGGCAGGTCAGAATTTTTTAATGATAACGCTGACTTATTTGTACTAAGTGGATACCGTAAGCTCCATATAAACAACCGCTGAGCTCTATAATATGGATGGGCTATCTCCGCAGCGAGCGTGTGACTTACGGGCACCATACTGAAACAACAGAACTCGTCAGCTCCACCATGGTAATGCAATTGAAACACTGTTCTTAGCTTGCTTTCTGTGTACCTGCTGCTGCTATGTATATATATGTATCATAATACAAAAATATAGATAGATCATGATTTTCTCTGTCTAGCTGTACGAATTATATGATACATTTAGCCGAGAGTATGAATAGAACAACGTCATAGGTTGCTGCAGTGCAGAATATACCCTTTTATCGTTCCTCTTTATGACCGCCCTAACCTAATGGCTGTTTAGTTTTGATAGTAAAGATAAAACTGAAGTCAATGGAATGAGCACATTTATGAAAATAATGTATTTCACCATCATAAAGTATATAGGCACATTTCATACAATTAAAAATTGACATTATCTATTAGCTATTAACAGTACTACTTACACAAATCGTCATATACATAAACATCTATCTATCTATCTATTGCCAGATGCCTCAATCCCGTTTGGGGTGGCCACAAACAAATCGCCTCCAAGTCGCCCTGTCCCCCGCCATTTCACTGCCCTGCTCCCAACTCACACCCCCCTCTCTCATATACCTCTAACATACTTCCATATTATTTCCTACCGATTGTTAAGTACATCAACCTGGTCAGCTGCCCTCTTACTTTAGTACCAATACCTTCCTCTATGATTAATTTGTTAATGTGATGTACCCTAATAATACTGTAGCACTGTCATATCAGTTATATTAATCTGTGAACATGATTGTCCTCAACAGAGATATGCAACACAGCTGTGGAAATAACTAGTGGCATAGACTTTTTTTCTTTTGCAAAATCTGAAAGCATTTCTTAGTTTCATGACAGATTTTAACTACACTCTCACTTGCATTGAGGAGGCCTCCCGTGTCTCTCTTGCCAATAGAAGTGTTCAAATAACTATAGCCTGTAGATGCTGATACCAGTGTTTATTAAGGAAGAATCTTTTTCTCGACCATTTAACACAGAGTATCCAGTAGTCTTGTAGAATCAGCAAGATATATTTCTGACCTGCGAAATGTAATGCCATCGCACTTTGATGAATTTCTATGCCCATTTTTGCATCTGTAAGCTGCGCAGTGGACCATGGCACTATTTTTTCCGAACTCATCGGCTGATTTTATTCCAAGTGCTTACACATTGCTTCCACTACATCAGCGTCGCCCTGGCGCAGAACACACAAACTACGCGGCGCTACCCATGAGAAAGCCCACTCCACATTTTAGAGCTCACTGTATAAACACGCAGAGTTCTTCAGCAATTACTGGTAGAAGATTTTCGTATTTTAAGATTATTCACATAACTCAATGACAAAACAAACAATTCTCTTGCAATAAATGTTTTCCATAGTACTATCTAGCACACTTTTCTAATTTTAATCCCTAATTCCAGCCCAGCAGTCAAGATTCCTTGAAAACATTAGTTGGAGTTAAAAACGGATAGAGCATAGAGGCTAGTCTAGGTACAAGAGAGTGCACTACCTATTGATTGGCCTACAGAGTGGGTGTGTGGGTAAGACACAGATACATCTAAACTATCGGATACTGGAAAATCGCATGACACTTGGAACACATAGTTCGTGAGGAGTTCACTTATACCTGGTTTTAATACCAGGGACGTAGGGCAGTGCGAGTCACAACTTGTTAGAGTACTTTATTTCATGACGCCAGCAGCATTTGCCCTCCCTGACACTTTAGCAGCTTACACAAACAGCGGATCTTCATAAAGTGCTGAGTTTATTATACTCAACCCTAGCCCCACCACCACCACTCAACACCTAACTTTTATGGTTATTGAACACCTACACCTCTCGCGTCCCCTCTCCTGCCAGCATCAGCTCTTCACTTCCTCCCTCCCCCTTTACAATTTTTTTCTTTAATCGCCCTTCTTCCATATTTCCTCCGCTCCCTCGCGTTCTTCGTTCATTGTTCCGTGTTGCTTTCTCTCCTTACTTCCCTCCCTTCCACCCACTTCACTTTATCTACGTACTCAGTTCGTCTTTATCCGTTCATCGTCTTCACTCTACTCTTTGATACCCTCTACCCTCTCTTTACTTCTGTTTAACCCTGTCATTTGCCTCTTCCTTTTTGCTGTTCTTTCTTCTCTACCTCCCCGTTTCCTTGCTCCCCCACCCTCTTCTTTACCACCTTCTTTTCCTATTATTCTCTCTCCTTACTTCCCTATTCCTATGTTCCCTTACTCCCTTCCTCCTCTCCTACTTGTCACCCTCTTTACTGCATTCCCTAGAGATTCTTCCTTCCGTGCAACCATTCCTATTTGCTTTCATGTTTACCTTCATACTGCATTCACTCCCAAATTCCGTTTCTTCCTTCCTCCTTACCTTTTCTTTTTCCCACTCATTACTCTCTCCCTACCGCTACTCGCCTTCTCTCCGTTCTAACACCCATCCTTTAGTTCTCTTCCTGCTTACTTGTATCACTCCGTAATTCCCTAATTGCGTAACTCCATTCCACCTCCCTCGTCTCCCAGCTGTTACCCTTCATCCCTTCCTACGGTTTTTTCCGTTCATCCTTCCATCCCCACCAACGTTTGATGATGGTCCATTCCTTCTTCCTGCATTCCCATCCCTCTTCCTCCATCTAACCTTCTCCTTTCCTTCCTCCTTGATAACGTAATGAAAGGGTTAAGCCACTTCTTCTGCGAGGGATAGGTAATATGAAGAGAGGTAAGTGCCGTCCATCAGTCTATAATTAATAACATCAACAGTTTTCCATGTACTCATTTTCGTTTGGCGCCGTATTTTGTATTTTATTCCTACTGCCGCCAATTATATTACCATTACGATAACCCGCATACTAAAGGGATTTCGTTTCGATCCTAGTCGAATGTAATTCACCGGGTCGGTCAGGATCACTTGATGGTCGTGATGGTCAGCTTTTACCCTCCCGGAAGGGAGCTGAGAGCTCATATAGTCCGATCTAAGGGCAAGACTGTGACCTTCACACACGCACACACCCGTCCCCTTGCTCAAGGGGGACAGTAACCACCCACTTCGTCAGTGAAACTTTTCGCAACCTGAGCGAGGCGCGAACTCCTGTCCACCAGTTGGCAAGCGGGAACGTTACCACTGCACCAGCGAGCGGTGTGTGTGTGTGCTCATTTTTTATGCAGAATGGAGGGAACCAAAGCCTAGGAGTCCGCAATTGCTTCCTCGAGAGAGAGAGAGAGAGAGAGAGAGATAGAGAGATAGATAGATAGAGAGAGAGAGAGAGAGAGAGAGAGAGAGAGAGAGAGAGAGAGAGAGAGAGAGACTCATAATTCACAGCAGCAGCCCATAAAAAGGCCTCATACAAAACAGCAGGTCGTTTATAAGCCTTCGTACATAACAGGAAGCCATAAATCGCCGTGCATGTATAACACTAGACAACAATAAAAAATCATAAATACCTGCAGGCCATTTGCACTTTTATGCTCCTACAACTCACTCTCAGCTGAATAAATTAGTCTGGCTCTAACAGAAAGAGAATACCTGGTACTAGAAATTAATCGACCGTAAAAGAATTAATGGCGATAATATTTGTATTAATTTTCTGAGGCTCCTATAGCTCATGAAATTGAATATAATAGTTTGTCTGTTCGCGGGAATGGAATACTAATGGTGTTGCAAGATTGGTAGAGTTGTACAAAAAAATCTTCATAACACCGTGCAGTAGGAATTTACCATTTGTAGCAACAGATCACGATTAAAGCCTCATGCATAGCATCAGGTCATAGAACAACAAGCTGGTAGACGATGATGGCCAGCTCTAACCGGGCCAAGCTTTGTCAGCGATCGGGAGTGAGTTTCGACACTTATTTCTGTATCAGGGTAATCCAGTGCAACGTTGCACCCAATAATAATGGCCCTGGCTTAATAATCTTCGGAGCCATAGCATTTCGCGCTACCTATCTATCTATAGACAGACGCCGTAATTCCGTACGGGATGGCCACAAACAATTGCCTCCACGTCGCCCTGTCCCTCGCCGTTTCACTGCCCTGCTCCCAGCTAACACCCCCCTCTTTCATATACCTCTCCACTCCATCCCTCCATCTCATCCTCGGCCTCCCCCTCCCTCTCTCCCCCTCCACCCCACTCACATACACTCTCCTCGTCAGTCTCTCACTCTCCATCCTCTCCACATGGCCAAACCACCTCAATGTGTTTCTCCTAACGCTTCCTATCACATCCACATCCACACATAATGCTCCTTCACATCCTTATTTGTCAGTCTGTCTCCATGTGACTCCACATTCTCCACTCAGATAATTCATTTCCACTGCTGTCACTCTTGAATTGTGTCCTTCCAACAAGGTCCAAGCTTCACTTCCATACGTTAGAGTTGGTATCACAATACTGTCACGTAATTTTTTCACTTCCATGCACACTTCCCTGTTTCTTATTACTGCTTTCAAGGAACCAGCAACCTTTCTTCCTTGTTGTACCCTTTCAAGCACTTCACCCTCTAAACTTTCATTCTTACTCATCACACTACCCAAGTACTTAAACGTACTCACGTTTTCCATTTCCTTATCATCCGCGCTAGCAAGGTCATAATTTTAGTGCTTTCATCTTCTTTGCCCTTGATGACCTTTGACCCCTGACCTGGCGCATAAAGGTCAAGCATGTACAGAGCAAACTTGTTGTACTCATTAAAATTTATAAGATTGCAAATTTTCATTCAATTCCATCCAACCGCTGTAGAACTAGGAAACTTGAAATTTCTCGGAATGGCCCACAAGAGGTAACACTTTTAGGTGGCGTTGCCAGCCACTGGATGTGCATTTCATCGCTGTCATTTTCTGAATGGAGGTATTCCAGTGCAATATTCCACCCAAAAATCATGGCCCTGGCTCAATAATTATCAGAGCCTTAGCATTTCGCGAGAGCATAGTCTTGATTTTAGCCATTTTTACCATTTTGCATTTGATGACCTTTGACCCCTGAAGTAGTCAATGTAGCAAATAGGTGTATGATACAAAGTTGTAGTAATAGTCAATGTCTCTTAGCACGGAAACTTTCATTCAATTCCATCAAGCCGGTGTGGAACTAGGGGGGCATTTTCGAAAACCGGTACGCCTACTGGTTGCTGGGGATGCTAAGGCCAATCTTCGCAGGGTTGCCACTCAAAAACTAGAGGACAGGGGAGAAAAATGGATGGTACACTTCCAATAGGGAATGACATCAATATAGAGATCACAGCTTTCTATGCCCATGAGTAATGCTTCTACAACTCAAAACGCGTGAAGTACGAAAAAAGCGGGCCGTTGCTAGCCAACGATTAGTTGCCTAGCAACCAAAACCTTGCGGACATAACCAGGTTGTAGTCTGGTCATTGTGTCCAGGTTTGGTCGGAATCGGTTAATTCTGAAGGGTAGAAGTGCGTGCCACTATTACACAAGACAGAAAGCATACAAGAAAGAAAACGCGACTAACAATGAGGGGAACATGGAGTTGGTGAATACATTCATAACTGTAGGCAAAATTAAAAGATTTTGTACAAAAAGGCAAAAAACGTTGTAGCAATTCTCTGTTCATCCTTACAAACTACGAGCTGCTTTGTTCTGGTTTTCTTGAGACGATTCTGTTTTGTTGTTTTAGAAAGACCATAAATCAACTCCACCAGATATACCCGTACAATGAAATAAAGTTTTGAATAAAATCGTGTGGAGAGAACAAGAAAAAAATTATCATCACGACAAAAGTTTCATCCCTTATGCATAAAAACTTGCTGTCACACCCAGCCACAGATCAGATCAGATGGGGTTTGGACGGGTGCCCACCTACTAATTCCGGTCCTGACACTAACTGCAGACCACCACATTACCGGATTACCTTCAGATATTCACGAGCGGCGTAATAGTCAGTGGCGCTTCCTCCGGTTCTGGCAACATGGGCAAAAAAAAAAAAAAGTGATAATAATAAGACTGGGAGAAGAGGGGGTAGGGATGGGGAGGAGGTGGAATATTAGCGTCATTGGAAATGGAAAGGTAGTGTTGGAGGGCTGTGATTTCCTTGTGTGTGTGTGTGTGTGTGTGTGTGTGTGTGTGTGTGTGTGTGTGTGTGTGTGTTTTACACATGAATAAGGATTACCGTTACGTATCACAACAACAAACAGTTGACCCTCATTAGGTGTCCCTTCAACTTACTTTAATTTTATCACTAATCCCCGCCATCGACTTTGTGATAAGCTAGTGAGATCACATGAAAATAATGGTGGTTTTTCTGTAATGGCAGGGTGTGGCACCGTTCCCTGCTGTCCAAGTTCCCTTGCTATGGCTTATCACCCTTTGTTCCTCTGAGTTCCTCATATCTCAGCAACAGAAAGAAAAGAAGATGGTGTATATTCCATTTTCCGATAAATTCCTGGAAATCAGGAATGGTTCTTCTGCCAAAGATGTCTATGAATCTCTCTCTCTCTCTCTCTCTCTCTCTCTCTCTCTCTCTCTCTCTCTCTCTCTCTCTCTCTCTCTCCGTATTCTAAAGCTTAATGTATAAGTCACATCCAGTAGTTAGTGAGTTGGCACTTCGGGCCCTCTTGCCATTTTCCACTACTTATTGTACCTTTGCTGTTTGGTTTCTCCGCCCTTCTTCAAATAAAAAGTAAAAACAGAAACCAAATGGATGTGAACCCGGAGATGACATGTGCTTTATCTGTGATTCAACCTCGAATCAGTCAGACTGTAAAGAAGCACTTCCGTCCATCCCACTGAATTGTAACAAAGTACTCATTCTCATTAACGACTGTGACCCTGAAATAAATGAAGTGTATATTTTCATCATTATATTATATTCATTTTGACTGATGATTGTAAACATTAATATAAAGGAACAGTACCAAAACAGCTTTTTTTTTTCTTTTTTTTTTTTTACCGGCTTGAAAGAATAGAAGGGGGCCAAGAGGATGTTAAGACAAAGGAGGAGTGGAGTGGAAAAGTTTGAGAAATAATGATTTAGCATTAAAAGCAAAAGATATGGAACATAACAAATGTATTTTCTTAAAAATCGTCTTTTAGTTTTTCATCATAATTCACATACTGTTGAACTGTGATGCATTGTTACCAGACAGTGTTTTTAGCTTTAATACCAGGGGGTGTTTGTAGGACTAAAACCAGGGGGTGCTTTGAGTGTTAAAGTCACCGCAATTATAGAGTTTGGGGTCTGTGTTTGAGGAGAAGATGTGGGTTGTGTTGCACTGGTAAGGCACGGGAGGTGTGAAGGGTAATGTACTGCACATGTAAAAAATACTGAGTTCTTGTTTGTGACCAGGTTTGACAATGGGTAACTACATTTCTCATGCCCTGACATTCTGGAAAAGCGAAGTGTTGTTTGTACGTCGCACGGGCTGCCATTCTGGAAAAGTGATGTGTTTTCTGTATCGTGTCTTTGTAAGAATGGATGTGTGAATGTAAGTGACGCGTCCTTCTTCTTGGCCATCAGTTTTGTTTGTGAGTATGTGCGTATAGTGACTGATGTGCGGAGCTTAGTGTGATAGTGTGAGATATGTTTCTTGTAGAAGTACAATGTATGTGTCATGTCTGTGAAGAGAGTTTTCATTTTGTTGTGTTTTAGTGCAGAGGCCATCTATATTGAGTTGCAATATGTTCATGCTGTGTATACGAGGTGGTGTACATCTAGTGTAGGTGTGTTGTAAGTGCAGTGTTTATGAGCTGGGCCTGAGTTATGGTGGCAATGAATGTGTAAGGAGGTGGGTTTTTGCAGGGGGCAGGGGGAATTTTGTTTCGAGGAACATGAGTAGATGTGTTACACCTGTTACATACCCACGTGTTGTGATGCTGTCTGATATTTGCTGGTGCAATGACTGGGTGAACATTCAATCTCTACAAGAGCTGCATTCGTCCATTCCACATATTTATCGAGTGTTTGTAATGTATGGAGCAAATTGGGCAACTGTAAAATGTTAGGGGTTCAGTATTCCTCTCAATGTCTCCGCCAAGTGTGGGAAGGCGGGAAATGACTGCCGCAGAGTAATTTCCATGTGTTAAAAACGGTATAGGCAGCAACTACCTTCCCTCTCCCCACCAAGCGAGTGATGGCGCCCTGCCTGGTTAAGAGAGATCCTCCAGCAGGATGCAGCGTAGATCTGGAAGGTCTCATTCCCAGGCCAAAGGGGCATTTGCTCCCCCTCGCCTGAAGTGCATGCACAACCCAAGAAGTTTTCCCTTCCATGTCAAGTGCAAGGCAAACTGCATAAATGGAATAAAGCTGCTTGAAATAACCTAATTTAGTGAGATAAACTGTGCTAGTGAGATAAATTGTATGAATGGCATGAATTAAGATACACTGTACAGGTTAGATAAACTGCAAGAATGAGATACCGTGAAGCAGAGGAATGAAGTGTGTGAGATGAACTGCAGAAGTGTGATGAACTTCCTCGGTGAAACAAAATACGCAAGATAAACTGCATGAGTAAAATAATCACTTACGTGGGATAAATTGCCTGAGAAAGGTAAAGAGCGTGAGGATGGTAAACGGCTTCACCAAGATACCTTAAGGTGATTATGTTATGAATAAGTCTCGGCGACGTACAGTCACAATAAAGACTGTTGACGTCCTCATGCCCGTATAGCAGAAACGGGTGACCTGCACACACCAACCAAAAAATGAATAACCATCACGCCCCTACCGCATAAACAGGTGGCCTACATGCTTCTACCAAAAAAAAAAAAAAAAAAAAAACGGTGACTCTCACGTCCGTACCACAAAAATGGGTGGCCCACACTACTCTACAGCAAAAACGGTAAACCCCCTAAGACTCAATCACAAGAACAGGTGATCGCCACGCCCCGTTCCCAAAACGGGTGGTTCAGACGCACCTAGGATGGCCAGTGCCTTTAGCTCTCAATGTTAGTTTTCATTTTCTTTCCACCGACCTGCAAGCCATATCGCTTTCCAAAATAATAACAGGATTATGGCAATTTTCTTGATGAGAAAAATATAAATGCAAGGGTGAGTGTGATCTTGTATAAATGATGTCACTTTCAAGTATGATGCTTTAATCGTTAAGGAAACAGTGTGGGTTGTAACAGCTTTCAGGAGATGCGGCATAGGCAGAGACAGGGCCCATTATTTATTCGACGTTTCACCTGAGACACATTGCTCAGGAATGACAAACATTCCTTCTTCTTTTTTTTCTTCTTCTTTTCTTTTTTTCTTTTTTTTTTTTTTTTGCTATCGACCTTTGGGCCCGGATATTATGACAAATTTACTTAATATTTATGATTCTTTTATCTGCCTTTTATTTTCATGTGTTTATGTTAGTGGAGGGCATCATCTTTGTTACTAGATAATATTGTTACATACACGAATAATATAGGTAGGCAATTGTATAAAGTTCTGGATGTCTTAGTGAAATGATAAGATTAATGTTATTACAGAAATATTGTAAATCACCTCTCATCTTATATCATTGTCTCTGACGCTCCAATAATAATATTTATGTTGCAAGTAGAAGATTTCTCAGTAGTCATGTTACCCTAGATCATGTCCCAATGTCAGATCTACGTTTGCTTGGAGTATGCTCGTACTAACTTTAATGTTGACTCTCTTTTTCGTTTCTCAAACTTTGAATTGTACTATCCTCTAATAGAAGCTACTTCCTTTCCACGACTATCATCGTCCATGTTGCTGTTCTCTCTACAGCCAACCTTGATCTCTCCCACCTAATTCCCTTTCCTCTTCCTTTCAATGGCTCTATTTACATTGCATTTCTTTACTCTGAATTCTTTCTTCTCTCTCACAACCATATGTCCCGTCTGATCTAGAATCTCGTTCGTCAGCTGCTCAAACCCTTCGTCTTTGTCCTGTGTTTCCCTTTCGTATCCTCCCTATCACAGCTGTTCCTTGTGAGAATGCTATAGTCCAAATATCTAACTTCCATAACCCTTTTTGAGTCCTCATTTTGTATGTCCTATTGCATTCACACTGGTAGGATTCTTGACTAGAGTGATTTTTGTCCATTGCTATGTTAAACGTATTGAAAGACTTCATAAAATTAAGTCAGAACATAAAGCAAGGACATGAGTGAAATCTGTTAATCTTAGAGTAACGTAAAGATATCGGAAACTATCGCGGATGTTGAAGAAATAAGAATGGGAACTTGAGGCAACTACCGACTGCACCACTGTCCACTCTGTCTCTACAGTGTTGATTTGTGTGAAGATGGGTGGACATTCAACTAATTATTTGAACATTATTTATTTATTACGAGATCTTATTCTCTCGCGATACCATTGTAAATCCCGTTAACTAGCTATTAGATTAACGTAGTTTTGTTTTCATCCCTGTAACATGTATCAGTATTTCATTATTCTCTTATGTACATTAGTTTAGATAAATATCTCCCTTTTATCCGGTATGCCCTTATTATTAGTATAGTATACGCCAATTACCATTAAATATCTTATCATATACTTATAGTATCAGTGTTGTTTTATTATTTGGAATGCCTTCGATTGATATCTCCCTCTGTAACCTGTCAAGAGACATCTTATTTACCCAGGGGGGAGACAAAGGCAAGTGTGTGATATATATTTCTTAGTCAAGTCTGAATGCAGCGAATTGGCGCTGGCCGTTTCCTCTGACCAAATTTGCAGGTTCAGTAAGGGAACACTGAGAGGACTGTGTTTATGTGTAAACAGCCGAGAATTCCATAACTCGGCAAAACGTGATGGAGATTGAATGGAAGCTCACTTACCTCTTTCCGGAATGAAATTAAGGGAGACGGAGATCTGCTAGGCTCCGGGCATGTAACACAACTCCCTATCAAGTACCCAGATGTTGCACATTCTTTAAGAGGAACCTAAATTCCTGATGGCATATCTACGGGCTTACATCTCTCATTTACTTATATATTAATTTTTCGAAGATGATACCACTGAGTAATGTATATTGAAAAAAAAAAAAAATACTCTATGAACTTGATACCAATAACAATACCTTACTGTTCGGTATGCGTCACTAAAGCCTACAAATATAAATAACTAAATCTAAATAACCACTTTGTGCTTACACTAATCGGTAAATTACCTCGACCAACAGCACACCATCGACCGCAAATATGTAATGCCTCTAAATTACACACCTGCACTCATTACCTGTTGACTGCCAGAATGGTTACTTGTGTTAATAGGAGGGACATCAAAGAAGATAGGGAACCAGATGAGTTAGGAACTGTTTCACTCACGTCAACTGTCTACCCTAATTATACACACACACACACACACACATATATATATATATATATATATATATATATATATATATATATATATATATATATATATATATAATATATTTATATATATATATATATATATATATATATATATATATATGTATACCTAGGCTGCTTCCCATAAGGAAAGGGAGGTAGCCGAGACAGGACGACACACTCCCCATTTACTCATCCATTCAAACACATTCATTCGCATCTTAGCCCCAAAGGGAAGAACGGGCAGATCCTCACCGCACCACACCGCACAAGGGTCAACTGTGCAATGCAATCAGTGACATCCGCAGCAGGGCCCGACAGCAGAACTGGTTTACCCCTGCCACATCATAACAGACCCATCCCCTTATCCGCACCTGACCTGACTAGCTGATCAGACCAAATGCGGGAGAATATCCCCTCAGGGCTGCGTCATCACTTATTCATTCACAATTTCTCTCCATTTATTTCTGTCACGCACAGCCACTCTTCCTTGCTCAACAGACATTCCTCTTGCATCCAGCGCTCTCTTCACACTGTCCATCCATCCTATTCGTGGTCTTCCTCTCAGCCTTACACCTCTCACATCAGATCTAGTTATCTTTTTCACCAATCGCTTATTATCCCTTCTCTCCATATGCCCAAACCATCGCAACACCCTCTGCTCAACTCTACCAACCATATCCCGAACAACTCCAGTTCTCCTTCTCACTTCATTATTTCGCACTCGATCCATATGCGTCACTCCACACATACTCCTCAGACACCTCATCTCCATTACATTCAAACTTTTCCTCCCTGTTGCACCTATATACCATGTTTCAGCCCCATATAATGCAGTCGGTACCACAACACCATCATACAGCCTTCTCTTTACATCCATTCTAAGCGAACGACATCTAAACACTTTTTTCATTCCTCCCAGCACCTTTCCTACTTCATTTATTCTAAACTTCACTTCTGCATCTATTCTTCCATCCACAGCAACATGTGACCCTAGATATTTAAAACACTCCACCTCCTCAAGCAACTCGCCATTCAAAGCTATATTCATCCCCCTACCATCTACCAACCTCGTACACTTCATCACTTTACTCTTATTCTCATTTACTTTCAATTTCCTCCTTTCACACACCCTTCCAAACTCCTCTACCAACTGTCTCAATCTTTCCTCTGAATCAGCCACCAATGCAGTATCATCTGCAAACAGCAGCTGCTTCAGATTCCACTCTCCACCATCAACATTTACCAGACTCAGACCTCCACCTAAAACTCTTGCATTCACCTCCCTTACAACACCATCCATGTAAATATTAAACAACCAAGGCGACATCACACATCCCTGTCGCAGCCCCACTCTCACAGGAAAACAATCACTCACAGCATTTCCCACTCTTACACACGCTCTACTATTTACATAAAAAATTTTCACCCCTTTTAATAACCTACCATGAAGTCCATACAATCTTAAAACAGTCCACAAAGCCTCCCTATCAATTCTATCATACGCATTCTCTAAATCCATAAATGCCCAAAACACATCCTTACCTTTCACTAAATACTTTTCACACACTTGTCTCACAGCAAACACCTGATCCACGCATCCCCTCCCTCTCCTAAAGCCACACTGCTCATCACCAATCACTCCCTCTGTAGCCTCTCTAACTCTCATAATTAACACTCTACCATACACCTTACCTACAACACTCAACAGACTTATACCCCTAAAGCTAATACATTCATACTTATCACCCTTGCCTTTATACATCGGGACCACACAAGCACTTGCCCAGTCAATTGGCACCATACCTTTCACAAAGCACACATTCAACAATCTTACTAACCAGTCAACAATAGTCACTCCACCACCCTTCAGGCATTCCACAGCACACCCATTCATACCTGCAGCTTTCCCTGTTTTCATCTCCTTTACTGCCTTCTCTACTTCCTCCTTCGTGATCAAAGAATCATTCAACTCTCCCAACACATTTATTCCTTGCACCCTTCCATCCGCCACAATCTCAGCCACCCTTTCCTCCTCTACATTTAACAATCTTTCAAAATACTCTGCCCACCTCTTCCTTACTGCATCCATCTCAGTTAACATCCTTCCATCCTCTGCTTTTACTCGTTCTTCCTTCCCAGACTCTCCCTTTCGCACCCTTTTCACCTTCTTCCAAAACATTTTCTTATTCTGTTGAAAATTCTCTGTCAGCCGCCTACCCCACCTCTCATCTGCTGCCACTTTAACATCACGCACAGCCCTTCTCGCCCTATTCCTCTTTTCCTTATACCTTTCATATGACAACTCATCCTTCCTCTGCAGCCACACTTCATATGAACGTCTCTTCTCAGCCACAGCCATACTTACTTCCTCACACCACCATTCACTTCCTTTTCTAACACCACCACCCACAAGTCTCACACCACACACCTCTTCTGCATGCCCCACCACAGCACTCTTAAAGAACTGCCATTCCTCCTCCACACTGCCATTTTCCCGATCTTTCACTGTGTTCCACTCATCTTTCAATTTCTCCTGATACTCTATCTTTTTCTCTCTTTTATCCAGCTTACCCACTTTCAAAACCTCCCTGCCACACCTAACCCTCCTAGCTCTCACCCATCTCTTACCTACTCTTAACTTTCCCTCCACTAGGTAGTGGTCAGACATACCTCCACCCTCCCCTCTCAGAACTCTCACATCCAACAATCTTCCTATTACATTCCTAGACACAACCACATAGTCCATCAAAGCTCTGTCAACAACCCTTCCACCCTCCTGTCTCACCCATGTATACTTATAAATATCTTTCTTCTCAAAGTATTTCCAATCACCATCTCTCGCTCAACACACATCGCTATCATTCGTTCCCCATTTTCATTTCTTCCAGGCACACCATGCATACCAACTACACCTTCAACTGCTACATTTCCCACTCTAGCATTCAGATCTCCCATCATTACCATATTCACATTCGTTCCAAAACTCTGCAGACACTCATCAACATCATTCCAGAAGGACTCCCTCTCTTCTTTATCCCTTTCACTACCAGGCCCATATGCACCCACAAACACCCACAACTCACGTTCAAATTTCGCTTTCACCCACATCAATCTCGATGACACCTCCTTCCATTCAATCACACACTGCTGTACCTCCGGACTCACTAACAAGGCCACACCTTCTCTTGCCCTTCCTCTATCAACACCTGACAATCTTCCATTCACACTTCCAAACATAGACTCACCCTTCCCTTTCATCTTCGTTTCACTCAAAGCTAACACATCCAATTTTCTTCTCACAAACATTCTCCCAGTCTCCTCCCTTTTAGCCTCAATCGTACTACATCCACGCACATTCATTGGCCCAATCTTCAGGGTACGGGGATAACTCCATCCCCCAACCCTTTCTCTGGCCTGTCTCTTTTTAGGAACTAAAAAACAGAGGAGGGGGTTCCTAGTCCCTCGCGTCCAACACGGTAATATTGTCATCCACAGGTCCCGTGTTGGACCAAAAACGTGTTGGACAAAGAACAGAGCTTATGGGAAAAAATGAATTATGTCAGCAACCCTAGGAAAAGTCACCCTAGATACCTACCATATACCTTTACATATATTGGTACTACTGTAATTATAATAAATGGTGCTGTACTATGAATGATAACTAACCTTTTAGGATAGTGTTGGTGGGCTTGCTGGGAATGGAAGGTGGTATCCGAGGCTGTAGGGAGTCCTACTGGGTCCCCGGAGAATGGCTGCTGGCGTCACTAGCGGCTAATGGCTGCTGCTCCTCCTCAACCTCCCTCATAAATCCTGCGAGATCACACTCAGAATCACATCCATGGAAGGTCCTGCTTCTGCCTGTCCTAGCATTCCGTAAGCCTTCACTGCTGCCAGGATCTTGTCTTGGATTTTTCATTATGGTCCTCGTGCTGGCTTCATTCACGTCGTAGGCCTTGGCAATGTCCACATTCCTCTCCCTTTTCTTCTTCCTCTCGATGATTTCTAGCTTGGTGGCGTGAGGGAGGTGCCGCCGCTTCTAGGGTTTCTCAGAAGGCTTCCTAGGGATCGTAAGCAGGATAAAATGCAGTAGCAAGTGCAGAAAATGCAGCGAGAAAAAAGCACCTTCCAATGCTAATCATGCGACTGAGTGGCACTGTGGCGGGAGAAAGTTAAACAAAACATCACGTCAGAGCAGAAGCATTTTTGATTGGGCGACATCACGATCACGTCACGATAACGGGTGGGGGAGGCAACTTGATCAGAAGTTTCAATTGGCTGTCAGCATCACAGGAACATCCAGTATCACCGTACTGGACCGGGGGTGATCGTGCTAGAGGCGAACTCTGCGGATTTCGCCCACTTCTCGGAGCTCCGTGCCTGTTATGCTAATGCACCCATGTTACAGTAATTAAATTATATTAAATCGTACTAACTTTTTGCTCTCCGTGTTGGACGCGAATCATGCTTGACAAACGAGTGTTGGACGCGAGGGTACTTTATACTGTATCATCAGCAAACAGCAGCACCGGAATCTTCCAAATCTCACCCTCATTCATTAGAGCCACCCCCACGTCCACTGCCCTACCTTGCACCTCCTTTACAACCCCATCCATGTATATATTAAACAGCCATGGAGACATCACACAACCCTGTTTCAGTCCCACATTGAGATCCAAGAACTCACTCAGCTCACCATCCACTCGCACCGTAGCCCAAGCTCCCTCGTACATACTCTTCACAGCACTCAACAATTTCCCCTCCACTCCATATATTCTTAATACCTTCCACATACCTTGCCTATCTATTCTGTCATAAGCTTTCTCCAAGTCCATGAAGGCAGCATACACTTTCCTTCCCTTCTCTAGATACTTCTCCACTAAACATCTTAGAACAAATATCTGATCTACACACCCTTTTCCCTTCCTAAATCCCCCATGTTCTTCTCCAACTAGCTCCTCTGTCATATGCCTAACCCTATCAATGAGTATTCTACCATATATTTTACCAGTCACACTAAGTAGGCAAATACCCCTATGGTTATATACCAGGTACTTCTCTCTCCCCTTTTCCTTTGTATAAAGGAACAATTATACCTGTTTCCAGTCCTCTGGAACCCTTCCCTCTTACCAAGCTAATCTACACAACTTCCATATTCACTCCACAACAATCTCACCCCCATACTTCAGCATTTCACCACATACTCCAACAATTCCTGGGGCCTTTCCCAACTTAATCTTCTTCATCGCTTCCACTGCCTCCGCCCTACTGATATTATCCTCCCTCCTCTCATCTCTTCTCGTAGCCACTCCCCAACCATTATACTCGCACTGCTCTCACTCTCTACATTCAACAAATCCTCAAAGTGCTCCTTCCATCTCAATTTCTCTCTATTTTCCACCAACAATCTATTATTCCTATCTTTCACTCCCCTACTATTTCCCCTTTCACACTGCATTACTTTCTTTACCTCCTTCTAAAACAATTTCTTACTCTCCCTCCATTTCACACTCAGATTCCTCCCAATATCTTCATCCACTTTCTTCTTACTCTCCTTCACCAGTCTCTTAATCTCTCTTCTCCTGCTCACATATACCTCTCTCTTCTCTCTCTCATCTTCTCCCCTACCTCTACTCGCTAACCATTCACTATATGCCTTATTCTTTTGTTCCACAGCTCGTTTCACCTCATCATTCTACCATGATGTCCCTTGCACACCCTTGCATCTCCTCCTCACTCCACAGACCGCCTCACACGCAGCGCCTATCTCTTCCGTGAATATCTTGCATACATCTTCCACCCCTTCCATCTGCTCTAGCTCATACCTTCCCAATGTTTCTTCCATTATGCTCTTATACTCTGTAATTTTCTCACTATCTTGCAATTTCTCCACTCTTCTCACAGGAGATATTTCCTCCTGTCTTCCCCTTCGTCTCCTCAACCAATTTCTTTGCAGCTTTACCTTGCCCATCACTAAGTGATGGTCCGAGACTCCATTCCCCCACCCTCTCCACACTCTTGCATCCAACACTTGTCTTCTCATTCGCTCATCCACACACACGTAGTCTATCATTGCCTTTCGTTCAACAAGTTCATCATCCATCCTCCTCATTACTCTCCATGTATACCGGTGGATCATCTTATGACGAAAGTAGGTGTTGGCTATTGCCAACCCCTTACAAGCACAGATGTCCACCAAAGCACTACCATTCCCATCTACTTCAGCTGGTACACCCCACTGACCAACCACTCCATCCACTCGTACATTCCCAACTTTGCCATTCATGTCTCCAATCAAAAGCATTCTCTGGCTCCTCTCAGATTTGTCTATACATGCTTCTACTCTCGCCCAAAACGAATCTTTCACTCTTGCCACTCGGTCGTCTGTCGGGGCGTACACACATACAATCGCCCACGCTTGTATACCTACTTTCATCCTCACCCATACAATCCTTGCACCCACTGCTCCATACTCTTATATTCTCCTTCCACTTCTTGCTTATCATCAGACATACTCCCTCTCTTGCCCTCTCATTCTCATTAACTCCCGCACATATACCTAAACCATATTCCCATTCTCTCACCCTTTCACCTTACCATTTAGTTTCAGTCAATCCACATATATCCACTTTTGCATCCTCAAGCACCGGAACAATCTCTCTCTCTCTTTCACTTCATCATTCACTCCTCTCACATTCCATGTTCCCACCCTAAGAATGTCCTTAGTCCGTTCCTTAGTCGTCAACGTATGGTCCGTCCGGGTTCGAGGCGCTTCATTCACTTTTTTAGTTAGTTCTTTTTACGGGGTGGGGCACTAACCCACCACCAACCCTTTTAGTCGCCTCGTACGACAAGCAGGGATACTGGGGAAGAATTCTTGAAACCCCCCTACCCCCAGGGGGTAGGATGGTAACCATATAACCGGGGTTTCTGGCAGGGTTAAGTGTCCCCCAGATTCCCCTATCCAAAATCACTTAATCATGGCAGTCGCTTCAGAGAGCCTCGGAGAGCCCCATTCCTGCCCAGGGCCCCAACCAAATGTGCAGATTTGCATGGCCATGTGAAATGTGAGAGGTGTGAATGAGGAAAGCAAGAAGGAGGAAGTAGTGAATGTGTTTAAGAGTGCGAGATATGACATGATGGCATTGTTTGAAACGAGGGTGAAAGGATGTGAAGTGGAGGAGTGGGAGGGTGTGAAATGTGTATGATCGGGAATGAGTGGGCGAGGAAGATGCAAGGAAGGAGTTGTTTTGTTGATAAATGAGGTGTGGCAGAGTGGAATGACAGACTACTAATGTGTCAGCTCGAGGTGTATGTATGTCAAGCTCAGGTTTGAGAAGGTGAAAGTGCCGGTGATTCTGGAGTATGCATCGTGTGAGGAAAGGAGTGAGAGAAAGACAGGTTTTGGGATGAGCTGGATGAAATAGTGGGAGAAATGCCCAGGAGCTATAAAGTGATCGTAATGGGGGATATGAATGAAAGAGTAGGCATTTATCCTGAGGAACACATAATGACTTGTAATGGAGTACCATGAGAAAATAATACTGGGAAGCAACTAAAGGATATGTGTGAGGAGAGGAGGTTGTCCATTTGTAACTCGCATTTCAAACACAAAGATGCACATAAATATACATGGTATAGAGGGAACGGGGATCGTATTGAAACAAATGTGTTTGATTAAGTGCTCGTAGAGAAGTCGATGATAGGAATGGTTGCTGATGCTGCTATGAGGACCATTAGAGGACGATGTGGGGGTCTGTCAGATCATATGATTGTGGTATGCATGATCAAGCTGAGAGGAGTGAGGTGGATCAGGAGAGAGAGGAGCAGTCAGGGAGAAAGACTGAAAGTTGAGAAGCTGAAGATTAAAGAAATGGCAGATGATTACAGGACCAATATAGAGGAGGAGTTAGAATCAGTGAATTGGAATGAAATGGATCTGGACAGCCTGTGGAATGCATATAGGGATTGCTTAGTTAGGAATGCTAAAGCGGTGTGTGGTGTGGCAAGAGTAACAACAAAGAAGAAAGGTCCGGCGTTGTGCAATGATGAGGTTAAGAAAGCGGTGAACGAAAAGAGGAAGAAGTGGCTAAAGTGGTTACAGGACAGGGGTTCAGTTGAAATGAGAACTGAATATACTGAGAGCAAGAAGCACGCAAAGAGACTAGTGAAGAGGAAAAAGAAGGATGTAAATGATGATGTACGAAGAAAAATGAATGCAAACTACTCTGAAAATAGTAGAGTTATTCTGGAAAGAGCTGCGGAAATGTAGAAGAGAAAGCGGAAAGAAATGTGATGGTGTGAAGGATGTAAGTGGTAGATTATTATCCCATGGGGATGGAGTAAGGACCGGGTGGAAAGAATATTTTGAAAGCCTGATGAATGGGAATAGAGGGAGGAGACCGGCTGTAACCATCACTGATTTGGGGTGCGTGCAGGAAAGGAATGCAGTGCCAGGAGACTTGACACTCGCACACGTGAAGAGTGCTGTGAAGCGGCTGAAAAATGGGAAAGAAGCTGGGGGTTGATGAAGTATAGACACAGATGATTAAGTGTAATGGAGAGAGTGGAATGAAGTGTTTGTTGGAGATATGTAAGAAGACATGGATGAGTGAAACTGAGCCAGCAGAGTGGAAAAAGGCGGTGAATGTACCACTGTACAAAAATAAAGGTGAGCGGAGTGAGTGCAAGAATTATCGTGGCATAAGTTTATTGAGTGTGGTAGGGAAGGTATATGGAAGAATTATTATAGAGAAAGTAAGAAAGATATCAGAAGTCCTAGTGAGTGATGAACAGGGTGGCTGTAGGAGTGGTAAAGGATGTGTGGATCAAATATTTGCAGTGAGACAGATAGCACAGAAGGCTTGTGAGAAGGACCATAAGGTGTTTATGGCATTCATGGATCTGGAAAAGGCATACGACAAAGTGGACAGAGAAGGACTGTAGAAAGTTTTGCGCATGTACGGTGTAGATGGTAAGCTGCTAGGTACCGTCAAGAGTTATTATGATGGTAGCGAAGCATTTGTAAGGGTTAATGGGGATTTAAGTGAATGGTTCACGATTGGTGTGGGCGTGCGACAAGGTTGTGTGGTGTCCCCATGGGGTGAAAAAACGAGTAATAGAGAGAGGGATGGCGTTGGTAACGAATGGTGATGGATGGAATGTCTCAAATTTGTTGTATGCTAATAATGCAGTACTGCTTCCTAATACCGGACAAGAACTTGGTAGGTTAGTGCAAAGTTTTGCTGTCTGTGAGCGTCGTGCCTTGAGAGTAAATGTAATAAAGGGTAAAGTGATGGTTATTGAGAGAGAAGGTGACTCCCAGTGTGATGTTACAGTGAATGGAGAGAGACTGGAATTGGTGAGAGAGTTCAAATACCTGGGTACAGTGATAAAAAAGAGAGGAAAATGTGCGAAAGAAGTTGAAAGTAGAGTGACATAAGGAAGAAAAGTAGTTGGTGCAAGGAAGAGCTTGATAAGAAACAGAGACTTGAGAGTTGCAGCTGCACAAGGCTTACATGAAGGAGTGTTAGTGCCAGTTTTAACATATGGATGTGAGACTATGGTGTGACATGAAAACGAAAAATCAAGAGTAAGAGCAGTGGAGATGGGACTGCTGAGGAATGTATATTGAGTACGGAGAGTGGATAGGATACGAAATAATTTGATTCGTGAAAGATGTGGAGTGAAGAAGTTGGTGGACACTATAACCGAAGACAGTGTACTGAGACGGTATTGTAATGTGGAGAAAATGGATAACAATAGAGTGGTGATAAAGGTATATCTGAGCGAATTTGAAGAATGAAAGAGGCAGGTAGGCCAAGGAGAAGGTGGAGAGATATGGTGGATGAGTGTGTGAGAAAGAGAGGTTTGGAAGTCGGTTAGGCTAGAGAACTGACAAGAGATCGAGCTGGCTGGATGAATGTTGTGAGGCGAAGTGCATGATCAGGGATTTGCCACTCCTTTTAAACGTAGCAGCGTCCGGATTGACTCTGTCGGATACGTTTATGTAAAGCTACAAAACGTGGTGAATGTTTTTGGCGTATCCGACACAGCCAGGATTCCTGGGGCTTGAATGATGAGTGAATGGACGTGTGGCCCATTGAACTGGGCAAATTTGGGCTGTCTGGACAATGCTACTCCTCACCCAGCCTTAGGGTGGGAAAGGAATTCGACGATGATTATACAGTATATATATATATATATATATATATATATATATATATATATATATAGATAGATAGATAGATAGATAGATAGATAGATAGTTAGATATTGATATAGATAGATAGATAGATATAGCTATTGATAGAGAAAGAGAGAGAGAGAGAGAGAGAGAGATGCAAAACACTTACACATGTACAAAAAGTGAAATATCCCACCCAACAGAACCAAATAGTTAATACAGGTATAAGGAGCAGCTTAAACACTTTAGGCTTGAGGCTTGACAACATAGTTTGCCTCTGCCAGTAAGCTAAGCAGGTGCTCTCTTAGTTAGCAGTGTGCTAAGCAGAGTGCATGGGTGTCCTGCGTTCCTTGCATGAACTGCAATGAAGTATGTATGGGTGAGTCATTTCAGGGTATGCCCAAAGGATCACTGAGATCACTGAACACAGGTGCGATGAGAAAGATTCAGCCTAAACAATGCAGTTGCAAAACATAGATGGGAAACATAGAAATAATTGAAAAGAAGCTTAGTTCATAAAATATAATGATTTCCCTACGTTAGTAAAATCATTAGCACACCTTCTACCTTGCGGAGCACCTTACTGTCAGATTTAATAACCATATTAAACCTCAGACCTGAACTGATTTTCACTCATTGCATCCACTCTTTTTTATTCCTATGGATGCAGTCACAGGCGAAACGTTGAATAAATCCAGGGTCCTGCCTTTGTCTATGGTGTTTCTCCTTTATGACCCTTTCATGTTTCGTATCGATAGTTAAAAGGGCACAAGCAAAAAAGCTATACATATATCCCATAAAAATTTTCTTCTACGTTGCGACTGGGATTCGTTTATTGCTGAAAATGCACACTGCAAATTTGAAACATAGTAAGGAACACTTCACGTCCAATGCCAGTCATTACTCTTTTACTTAGAGAATTTAATCACGAATTATATTGTATTACATCCATACCACATTAAACTCACTGCATGCAATGGCCATTAAGTAAATGGCACGGATTCCTACACATGAATTAGTGATAGTCGTGATAGCACTAACAATTAATTACATAACTATATAATTACCAAAACTAGTTGGTCTTTATCACACAAAAAATGAGAGGAAGTTTTAGTTACCTACTGAAGTGTATAAGCATATACTGCCACCTTCCTGCAGCCAAAAAAAAAAAAAAAAAAAAAGTATTTAATCCTTGAAGAAAATAATTATCAGCATCACTGCACGTATAGTGAATTGGATTTTTTTTTTTACGTACTCCTAACTCTATTAAAAATATGTATGTATTTGCTGCTCCTTAAAAAGCAACAAATGTTTTTTTTTCTAGTTAAAGAATATGCTACACAGCAAAGGTCATTGACATGCTAGCACAAAGATGTCAAACTCGTGGCCCGCGAGCCACTTGTGGCCCTCGAAGAGGAAACAGTGGCCCACGATGCCTTGAGAAAACCTTTCAGTCCAAATATTGACCAACTTGTGAAAGCAAGGCACCAACATTGCCGTGGAAAACGATAAACGCCTTTGATTCTGATAAACTGATGTATTATATGTTTTATTCCTGTTTCTAGAATTATACTTAATAAAATAGTAGACACTTCCCCTAAAGTGAAATTACTTTTAAATTTACTTTTAATCATATAAAATACAGGCAGTGGAGAGGGAACAGAAAAGCATGAAGATAAAATTATATGTGTAAACACTTCCATTTGTTTTCTGAATAAATGTATTGGAAACCTCTTTATGCAGGAAAACTTATGCCTCTCCTACTAGGAACTATTTTCTTTACTTGATCTCAGAAAAAAAAAAATGTGGGTTGGATGGTAAACTGTAAATATGTTAAAATTAAACCTTGAGGTGTAAACTATGTTTGTTTTAAATAATATATGTCTCATTTCACTATGTACTCCGTTTACATACCTACGCTGACTTCGATAGGGTTAGGTAGACTTGGCCCTCAGACAATCAACAAAACTGAAGTGTGGCCCCTGGAAGGGATTGAGTTTGGCACCACTCTCCTAGCACAACATCATTGGTTAAAATGCTGCAGGTGGCAGTACAGACGGTAAAAAAGAAAAGAAAAAAAAAGAAAAAGAAAAAAGAGCAGGGAATCAGCATTATTTGCAATGACTGAATATGCTAAAATCAACTGGTGCTCTCAGTTTCTTATTAAGATCATCATGTCCAAGATCATCTAAATCCTATTCAGCACGATCATAAAAGGGCTGTGGTGAATCAGAATCAGGAAGAGAAAAAACTTACAAAGCTTTCAAGCATTCATTGACCATAGCGTTCACCAAAGTCAAGGCCATTTGGACAGAGTTAGAACAAAATATTTTCTCAGCTCTGCCGGACGGTTTTTATGTAGCCTGGATCAATTACAGAAACTCAGCGGTTGCTTTTTGTTTTGTCAGAGCTTCATAAGCTAATTAGCACAACTTATTTTAAAATATTGTACACTGGTGCACTCATTATCCCATGTGGTTTTTACTCTTTTGCCAATGTTAAGCACAAAATTGTTAAGAAGTGACCCGAAGCCATAGACTCGCATGGATTCACAGTTCGAAATCATTACACCATGGGGGAGAGTGAGTTCAAAAGGAGAAACAGATCCGTGAAGGAAAATTAGTCCATGGATGAAAGTAGGTCCACGGGAGAAAATGGGTGGGCGCGAAAATTACCCCTAAAGGGAATAACCAGAGATGGGCTAACATGCTATGGCCTATTCGATCTCATGTGGGAAGAGAAGAACTTAAAATTATGAAAGCTGGTGGTTGATTTGTAGTCCAAGTTCATTCATTAGTAACGATGAATTTTATATAATATCAATTATAAAGGTTACAAAACCTGTTTCAGACTATAATACTACTAAAAATAACATGTGTACCGTTATCTGCCTAGATCTGTTTAAGAACGAGGTCTAACAGAGTCTACCATTTGGCATAGATACTGGAAATGTGAAATTTTCTTTCTCCTGCCAAATCTACATTTTCGTACAAAGTTTTACGAGTTTCTTAATTTCCTCTCCATGTTAAGGCAAATCAAGGTAAATTATACGTAATTACTGGGACATTCTCTTCTTTTGACGGGCTCCAAGGGGCCATAGGGTCTGTTGTTTTTTGCGTTCCTTTGTATTCCTTTGGAAAACTGAAAATTTCACAGGTATGTAAGCCGTCTGATGGACTTGTAATGACTCGTTTTCCAATTAATTTCTGGAAATAACGATATAATCATTTGATCTGAGCAATGTTATCATCAGATAAAAATTACTGAAAATTCATCATTACTAATGAATTCACTCGTGCAACCAATCAGCTGCCAGCTTTCAATAGGTTAAAGCTCTTCCCTTCCCAGAAGTGATCGAATAGGCTATAGTAGCATTTAATTTCAAAGCTACCTTGAATGGTTCGCATTACCTACAAAATATTGTGTGATAATTTCAGCTTACCTGTATAACTTTGTTTGCTCCACAGCCTCAGGTCCTAATACCATATTTGTTGCAAAAAATTCGTACCATCTGATGCACTCCCTTCCCCACTGAAGCGTACCACTGAGTTCGAGTTGACCAACGCCCATTTAACAAAGAGCTGCTTTGGTTCATTATTAGTCAAGTCCGTTAAACCGTGAGTATAGTACATAAATTATCTTTCTTACACGATATAACTCCTTGCCTAGGGGATCGTTTACCACGTATAGTGATTAAGGATGCATCAGATCACTTTCAAAGCATTGGGACGGAACATAGAACTGACCACTGCCTACAAGGAATTGCAATACCATTACCGGTCAGCGTGTGTGTGACAGATTGCCAGACATCAACTTTATGACACCCAAGCAAATAAGACAAGGAAGGACAGATGAAATAGTGTATGTTTTTGCCACAGAGACGATTAGAAAGAAACAATGAACGGACTGTGCGGCTGAGAAAGTGTTGCTTTGTGAGGTGTGGCATTGATCACGTCGGAGGCCATGCAAAAATTAGGCTCCCACAAGTACTTGTCTAGAAAAGGATGGTAGTCCAGCGCTGTTGTCTGCAAGAAAACTGCTTCAGTACGGCTTCATTTACACACTGTGAAAGCATGCTTCGACACTGTGTGAATTAGTCATTAGACATGTGGTCTTCGATAAGTTAAGCATTTCATATACACCAGATCTTGCATTGGGAGTAATATTCAGAATTCTCGAGAATGAAGTCTGTGATATAGAGTATGAGTAATTTTGTCTGGAATACATCATATATTTCTTCATTTCGAAAAGGCTGTGGTCAAAATTTGCATGGCCGGAATGATTTGTGAATGGAAATGTATCCTATTTTTTACAGGAGCATTGATAACAACCTCCTAACTTTACATTCTTTCATGTTGTTTCTTATTCTACCCTCTTATTAAAAACAAAAAGAATCATATTAGGATAATAATGATGAAGTAAAGGTCGCTCAAATGACAAGACACGATAAAATTATCACCCTCCTTCATTGGTGTTGGTATGCAACAAAATCCAAGCTGCCTAGATCAGCACAAAAGTAGTAACAGTATTATATACTTAGAAAATGTAGATCTTCTTTCCATCATCGTTGTGATACTAACACAGTTCAAAATATTATAAATGAGGTAGGTTAAATCCAGAAACAGGAGGAAAAAATAGCAAGTTGATGTTTCGTTTGTGAACCCAGTAATGTAGATTTTACATCAAGTCACACATTATTCAAGTGTTTGAAATTTTCGACTCTCTCCAAGAAGCACAACCAGTCACTCTAACAAGCTTGATCTAAATTGCTTTCGCAGTAACACTGGAACCGAAACATTTTCTTGACTAACTTCCATATCTTCCTATTTGCATTATTATTCATGTCTATCATTGACTGGATACTCTTCCCCTATGAATTCTCCCCTTGTCAAAGTTTGTTCTGAGATCCTTTATAGGTTTCCTGTTTTAAGTCCATGTATTGCACCCCTCTTACTCGTCAGATCTACATCTTCTCTGCATATGTACCAACACTGCTCAGACACTTTGTGTTTTATTTGATACCTGTTAGCACAATATTAGTTACACTGAACGCTAGGAAACGTGATGTGCAAGTATTTGCACCTGAAACGAGGTGAAAACTGTATACTTTCCGTGCAGAATATAGGTAATTTCTGCCTATTTATACAATTAGCCTACCTCTTATAGTCAGGTGGCTTAGCGGCAAATTTTGGCATTATCGTTACACGGCCGATAAAAGCACCGAATTTGGTATGAGGCTTCCTAAGGGGCTAAGGATGAATTTTAAAAGGGGTGCTCTCCGGAAAATTTAAAAAAATATACATAGATACCCTATACTGGAGGTGGAAAAATGGCAGTCTTCTAAGATAATAAAAATCGTGATTAGACGATATTGGTTGACGATACACAAAATTTGATACCACACTTCTGAAAGGAAATTAAATTTTACATCTTTTTTACTCCATGCACTTTTTTTCTTTTTTTAAATCCAATTCACCGTTTATGAGATAATGAGTTTTCTTTTTAGTTTTTGACTTCATTTCTTTGAATTATAATAAAACTATATTGGTTAATGATACATTAAATTTGAAACAATTGTTAGAAAGGAAAATAATTTTTGCATCTTTTTTATTCGTGACACTTTTTTTATTTCATTCACCGTTTACGAGATATTGAGTTTTTTTTTTAGGTGTTGAGTAAATATTTCATAAAATTTTCCCATTTTAAAGATTATCATCGTTATAGGCATTACATGGAAAGGAAATTGCATTCTGTACTGTGATATTTTATTATCATTTTTGAAACATCCCTTAAAACTACATATTTTCATAAAAAAATGTACTAGACTAAACATTTATAAAAGTAACTACAATCATTGTAGGGAAAGAACTTATTATTTCTTTTTATCATGATTTTTATGAAAACTTGTTGAAATCAATTCAGGATTTCCCACAGCAACTAACAGGCAAATGCCTGCACTATATCCGCCAGTGCCGTCAGGCTCTCCTCTTTAGGCTGTTGTCCTATTTATCTAATACAGTTGCACTTACAAAGTGGTGAACAATTTACATTTGCTTTAGCACACTTGCAGACAGAGCAGTCCCCTTTGCAGGAGCATTTGACCAGTTCCCTGCACGATCTGGACACTTCTGGAATAGTCATCCAAACTGGTACCCATGACCCAGAAATCTTGGTCCAGGCAAAATCCTGTGGGGAAGGAACCACAAGCTGTGTTTGTCTGCTGGTTGTCCAGATTCCTGCTTGATACACTGCACGGTGGACATGCTGCGGGAGAGCATCACTGGTGGGTGGCAGTCTGTCCACTGCTCGGTTCTTCTGACAAAAGAGCTCCCTTCTTGTTTCGTTGAAAGAACTCAAAGGGCTGGTTCTGTCATACAATATGACAGTCAATCTCTCTAGCTTCTTGAAATGTTCGTCTTTGACATCCAGCAACTGGATGAGATGACCAGCGAGATACACAAATGTCTCTGTCACATCTTCATAAACCTGCCAAGCCTGCCAAACCGACTTCTTACCCTTCCCATTGAAGGCAGAGGTTGTGTCGCAACCTGAAAATGCATGGAACAAACCCATCTAACTCAAGTCAGTTTTCCATGCTCATGTAAAGGGTTAGGTGTGGCAGGGAGGTTTTGAAAGTGAGTGAGCTGGATAAAAGAAAGAAAAAGATAGAGTATCAAGAGAAATTGAAAGATGAGTGGAACGCACTAAAAGATCAGGAAAATGGCAGTGTGGAGGAGGAATGGCAGTTGTTTAAGAGTGCTGTGGTGGGACATGCAGAAGAAGTGTGTGGTGTGAGACGTGTGGGTGGTGGTGTAAGAAAAGGAAGTGAATGGTGGTGCGAGGAAGTAAGTATGGCTGTGGCTGAGAAGAGACGTGCATATGAAGTGTGGCTGCAGAGGAAGGATGAGATGTCATATGAAAGGTATAAGGAAAAGAGGAATAGATCGAGAAGGGCTGTGCGTGATGCTAAAGTGGCAATAGATGAGAGGTGGGGTAGGCGGCTTACAGAGAATTTTCAACAGAATAAGAAAATGTTTTGGCAGGAGGTGAAAAGGGTGCGAAAGGGAGAGTCTGGGAAGGAAGAATGTGTAAAAGCAGAGGATGGAAGGATGTTAATTGAGATGGGTGCAGTAAGGAAGAGATGGACAGAGTATTTTGAAAGATTGTTAAATGTAGAGGAGGAAAGGGTGGCTGAGATTGTGGCAGATGGAAGGGTGCAAGGAATAAATGTGTTGGGAGAGTTGAACGATTCTTTGATCACGAAGGAGGAAGTGGAGAAGGCAGTAAAGGAGATGAAAACAGGGTAAGCTGCAGGTATGAATGGGTGTGCTGTGGAATGCCTGAAAGGTGGTGGAGTAACCATTGTTGACTGGTTAGTAAGATTGTTGAATGTGTGCTTTGTGAAAGGTATGGTGCCAATTGACTGGACAAGTGCTTGTGTGGTCCCGTTATATAAAGGCAAGGGTGATAAGTATGAATGTACTAGCTTTAGGGGTATAAGTCTGTTGAGTGTTGTAGGTAAGGTTTATGGTAGAGTGTTAATTATGAGAGTTAGAGAGGGTACAGAGGGAGTGATTGGTGAAGAGCAGTGTGGCTTTAGGAGAGGGAGGGGATGCATTGATCAGGTGTTTGCTGTGAGACAAGTGTGTGAAAAGTATTTAGCGAAAGGCAAGGATGTGTTTTGGGCATTTATGGATTTAGAGAAAGCGTATGATAGAATTGATAGGGAGGCTTTGTGGACTGTTTTAAGATTGTATGGACTTGATGGTAGGTTACTAAAAGGGGTGAAAAGTTTTTATGTAAATAGTAGAGCGTGTGTAAGGGTGGGAAATGCTGTGAGTGACTGGTTTCCTGTGAGAGTGGGGCTGCGACAAGGATGTGTGATGTCGCCTTGGTTGTTTAATATTTACATGGATGGTGTTGTAAGGGAGGTGAATGCAAGAGTTTTAGGTGGAGGTCTGAGTCTGGTGAAGGTTGATGGTGGAGAGTGGAATCTGAAGCAGCTGCTGTTTGCAGATGATACTGCACTGGTGGCTGATTCATAGGAGAGATTGAGACAGTTGGTAGAGGAGTTTGGAAGGGTGCGTGAAAGGAGAAAATTGAAAATAAATGAGAATAAGAGTAAAGTGATGAAGTGTACGAGGTTGGTAGATGGTAGGGGGATGAATATAGCTTTGAATGGCGAGTTGCTTGAGGAGGTAGATTGTTTTACATATCTAGGGTCACATGTTGCTGTGGATAGAAGAATAGATGCAGAAGTGAAGTTTAGAATAAATGAAGTAGGAAAGGTGCTGGGAGGAATGAAAAAAGTGTTTAGATGTCGTTCACTTAGAATGGTTGTAAAGAGAAGGTTGTATGAGGGTGTTGTGGTACCGACTGCGTTATATGGGGCTGAATATGGGTGTAGCAGAGAGGAAAAGTTTGAATGTAATGGAGATGAGGTGTCTGAGGAGTATGTGTGGAGTGACGCGTAGGGATCGAGTGCGAAATGATGAAGTGCGAAGAAGAACTGGAGTTGTTCAGGAGATGGCTGGTAAAGTTGAGCAGAGGGTGTTGCGATGGTTTGGGCATATGGAGAGAATAGATAATGAGCAATTGGTGAAAAAGATAACTAGATCTGATGTGAGAGGTGTAAGGCTGATAGGAAGACCACGTATAGGATGGATGGACAGTGTGAAGAGAGCACTGGATGCGAGAGGGATGTCTGTTGACCAAGGAAGAGTGGCTGTGCGTGACAGAAATAAATGGAGAGAAATTGTGAATGAATAAGTGATGACGCAGCCCTGAGGGGATATTCTCCCGCATTTGGTCTGATCAGCTAGTCAGGTCAGGTGCGGGTAAGGGGATGGGTCTGTTATGATGTGGCAGGGGTAAACCAGCTCTGCTGTCGGGCCCTGCTGCGGATGTCACTGATTGTATTGCGCAGTTGACCCTTGTGCGGTGTGGTGCGGTGAGGATCTGTCCGTTCTCCCCTTGGAGCTAAGATGCGAATGAATGTGTTTGAATGGATGAGTAAATGGGGAGTGTGTCGTCCTGTCTCGGCTACCTCCCTTTCCTTGGGGGAAGCAGCCTAGGTATATAGATAGATAGATAGATGTAAAGGCAAAACAGTACTTCTTCTTTCCTGAGGCAAAGGACATAACATTGACGTGTGCATCACAACACCAGATCCTTAAGGTAATTGGATACTATGTTGCACCCGATTTTTGTGAGCTTCACAGTAAAGAGATGGTAATTCTACCTAACAAGCAACATCTAGCCTTGTCGGTGAATGTCTCGTCCCAGTTACGAACCTGTCTACCTTCATTCAATGTTTCTATATTGAAGTGAACAGGCTGTCTCATGTGTTAAACAGAGTAGAGTTTGTCACCTACCTGAATAAGACTGATTTAAAACCATATGTACTGTCCTATTTTCCTTCATACCTTTCTCCTTCCTATTTTGGTCCTGGTATTGGTCTTCTACTTCTTGTGGTCTTGTCCTGTGTTTGTGTTTGGGGCTATTATCTGAAAGGCCTTAAAGTGGAAAACCCACTAAAACAACGGGTCCATTCTCCCGGATTGCAAGTGGACTTGCCTGAATAGTTAGCTACCCTACACACTGGTTAGGTTACACAGTAGTTAGGACTACAATGTCAACGGGGACATCGAATAGGTGTTGCCGAACAATGGTGTGGTGCTGACATCATTTCCACGATGAGTTAGGTCACATACTTTTTTTACATACTACACACAGGGATGTTTATTCATGATAGACGAGTATGTAATATAGTGATGAGATGAATATCCAAATACATCTTCACTGATAAGTGTGGCGTGGGAACGAGATGAGAGCCCAGATGCCCAAATGCTAGCCGTTTTCAGACATAGAGAGGATGAAAGAGGGTGAAAGGAGGATGTAAAGTATGCATATGTTTAAGTCTTGGGGATATATATATATATATATATATATACCAATGTTTTCTTGAAAGCCCGCTACCTATAGATAATCAAACCACATGATAGACATTTCTAACTCACAACTTAGTATCAATAATCACACTTTTACCCTTTTTGGAGGGTACATTTTTCCACGTTTTCGCGTTTTTCTCCAAAACTATGAATCGTACCGGTAAAGGGTAAAGAGTAAAAAAATAGGAAATTACATTCTGCAAAAGTTTGTTTCTATACGTTTTTGCTCTAGAACCTACAGTTTTTGTGCAAACGAGCCCGGAAGTGAAATACGCATTTTACAAAAAAATTGAAAAAAATCAACTTCGCACTCTCATTTCCTCCAATATCTCCTAAACTACTAATTTATCGGTAAAATGTCATAGATTTGATCTTTTAGAGTGAAGATTTCTCTTTCTTTTGGTTTCTTATTTTTTTCTAAATGTTCACAGTTTTTTCAATAAACACAAAGAAAGAAGATAGACTCAAATGCTATTTTTTTCCACTGTGCGAAAACTTTAATACGCAAAAGAAAATACACATCCACAAGCTTGTGTAGATGCTAGTTATGCATCCAGAGCAGGTTTATGATGCAATATGTGGTATAGTAAGATGGAGTAAGAAAAGGACAAAACCATAAACTTTCATTTGCACAATCTCTTGTTCTTGTATTTTCTCTATAAACTGTCCATTATAATTATTATCCAATAGTAAAGGGAATATAAGCAGGATTTAAGCCCAGGACGTATCACAAATTTAATATCAATATTTTCTAGTGATTTTTTCTTTCCCGGAAAAGAGGTGGAAAAAAAAAAATATTGGGATAAGAAAAAAAAAACATTTATTTGGCAAAAAATCAACTTTGAAATAAACATCTACACATTTTTAAAACAAAATATTGAATACATGTTTATATTTTACCCCAGACACATATAAAAAAATGATAAGGTGAATTTAATTGAAGAAAATCTTATTCCTTACACAGGTGTGCTTTTTATTCCTTACACAGGTGTGCTTTTTATTCCTTACACAGGTTTGCTTTTTATTTTTACACAGGTGTGCTTTTTATTTCTCCCACTTCCGTTCACTCCGACTTCCCTTCTACCTCCATTCACTCTCTCTCTTTTTTTTTTTTTTTATGTGAGGAAGAAGGAACCAAAGGCAACAAGCCTGCAAAACTATTCCTTCCAAGAGAAAAACAAAATATAGGAGACAGCCAAATTCAAGATACGATCATTTCCAGATGCCTGGACACACTGCGTTTGAAAAACTGGAGATCATAGGAAGTAGGAAATACAGACAGAGGGAGACAGTTCCAGAGTTGACCTGTTGCATAAATGAAGGACTGGGAGTAACGGTTAACTCTTCCCTTCTACCTCCATTCACTCTCACTTCCCTTCTACCTCCATTCACTCTCACTTCCCTTCTACCTTCATCTACTCCCACTTCCCTTCTACCTCCATTCACTCTCACTTCCCTTCTACCTCCGCTCACTCGCACTTCCCTTCTAACTCCACTCACTCGCACTTCCCTTCTACCTCCACTCACTCGCATTTCTCTTCTACCTCCACTCACTCGCACTTCCCTTCTACCTCCACTCACTCGCACTTCCCTTCTACCTCCACGCACTCTCACTTCCCTTCTACCTCCACTCACTCGCACTTCCCTTCTACCTCCACTCACTCTCACTTCCCTTCTACCTCCACTCACTCGCACGTCCCTCTCACCACCTTTCACAATCACCCCAACATTCAAATCATCTTATGCTTCTGGCAGTTCTAATGGGATTCTAAGGAAGTGTTAGTGGTAGTCGTCCTGATCAGTACGACTTGAGCAGCTACTCTGCCCCTAGTGTCACCCTGGACCACTCCATCAGGAGTCATTCCCTCATGTATTCCTAGGCGGTGACACGCCTAGCTGATGGGTCAGCAAGGGTCAGACACTGACACCACACAACAACCAACACCCCCACGCTACCACTCCCCTCCTGTACAATACCCCCCCCCCCAGGGTACCACACTATACCGCTAACCTAGTGGTAACAATAATATTGATTACAAAAAGGGGCAATAAAACCTCAATTTGAGGCAAGAAATGCTCACATTTGGGTATAAAACTATCAGGTATGGGGTGAGAAAAAATCAGTGAATTTGATTTTTTCTTACTCCATCCAAGCACATCCCAATGGGGTAACAAAAAATCCACTCTACCCCCAAGGGAGGGGTATGGAGGATATGACAATACATGAGGAGGGCAAGGGGGGTCGGGTGATCCTTTCTTACCCCACATAAGTGCCAATGCTGTGTTTCAAGACATGTAGTTCATCTTTCAATACTTGGTTTTCCTTTACAAGTTCAGCCATGGTCAAACTGTCAGGATACAACAGTACTCTGCCATTTTTTTCATACACCACATGAAGAGCATCTCGGAACTCCATTTATAATTTCCTCAGAATGTGCTTTTTTGTTGACAGTCTCATTTCCTCCACTCCTTTTTTAAGCAACCGGTCTATGAATCTTTGGGTGAGCTCAGTGAGTCTTACAACTTGGGGGTTTTCAAATACATGTCACACAAATGCAAATAGTTTATCAAAGCAAATGTTCTCCTTGTTTTTATACTCATTCAATTTTGCTTACCCAGATCAGCAGCTAGCGAGTTACCAGCCTTGATTTTGGTTGTACATGAACGAGTATACGCACGATAGTATAACCGATGATAGTGACCTTAGGCAGCGACTAAGTCTCTTGACATAATGGCATTGATTCGGGCATCATTTCACCTTAATGCTGCAACGCGGACTGCAGTGTCCGATCGTAACTCGGCGCACTGTAGCAATGGTTCTCCTGAATTTTGTTTTCTGACGTATTTGCTAATTTTCTGACAAAAAATACACACAGGCTGATACACTCTCGATGACTCAGACACAATTATTGAAAGGAGGAGACATGGCTATGCTACATAAATGCGTCACAGGAAAAGAGAAGAAAGACATAAATGAGTATATATATACATATATATATATATATATATATATATATATATATAACCTAAGGGGAAGCAACAGAAAGAGGTCACTGTAAAAAACTGCAAAAAAAGAGAGGTGATTAAAACGTAAGGAAATTCTATTTCCCAAATAGAGCAATTGATCAGTGGAATGCACTACCGAATGAAATCGTTTGTGCCAAAACTATTCATATATTTAAGGATATGTATGATATGGTTCAAAACACGGGACAGTACGAACTTGACTCATTCCTGCGAAGATACAAATAGGTAAGAACAATTATGTAGGTAAGAACACACACACACACACACACACACACACACACACACACACACACACACACACACACACACACATGTTATGTCCCGATCTCACACTCTCTTTGATCTCTGACCAGCTTATGTGAAGATGTGCTTGGAGCTCTTGCATGACCTTGTTAACAAGGCTCTTGATCAACAATTCCCCCGCTCCTCCTGTTGAAATTCTTCGGAGAGTAATAGAGAGGTGGAAAGTGGAACGGTTACTGGCAAAGATGTTAATAATCCAATCCCCGAGGCCAATGGAAGTATGGTAAGTGAGGTGAGATCAGAGCACCATGATAATCAGGTGCAGGTAGACAATCACAGAATTACTGGGGAAGGAGGAAGTTCCAGGCTAGTGGCTGATATTAGTATTGCCACATCAGTGGAAGACTTAAACGATTAAACAGAGCTAATTTTTGTGTGTCTCGCAGCCCTACTAGATCTACCCGTACTATGAATGTTATGTATATGAATGTGATTTTTAAAAAGGAAAAAAAAAAAAAAAAGAGACGAATTAACTACTTAAGCCACTACAGAAAAATCCGACATAATTATGATTATCGAATGATGGTTAGACGCTCATGACAAGCACCTCACTGGAGAAGTATCGCTATAAAAGTATAAAATATTTGAAAAATCGTGACCGCATAAACCAGCACGGAAGTTATAATATATTTTAAATAAATGGGATGCTGAAACATCCGATGCCTTGTATGTCAAAATTTTCACAGAGTACTAAATCCATTCTTTTCAGCAAAGTCTATAGACCGCCCAGGTTCGACATGGAAGAGTACAAATTGTACAGCAAAGTAAAAACAGTAATGGAAAAATAAAGATGGCACTATTTGGGGGGACTAAAGTAAGATGAATATTGACTGGAAAAATTCGTGTGTGGACGAAGTATGGAACAGGTTCCTAGAACTAGTAGACGATGCACTTTTATGTAAGGCAATACACGTAATAATATACTCTACCTAGCCTTAGCAATTGACAGTGACCTGTAAAATTGTGTGATGTTGGTGAAAATTTTAGTAACAGTGATCATTGTATCATCAAACTTGGAGTTGGCATAAACTGTAAGACCAATATAAAAAGCCTTTTAATCCCTTGCTCTGGATAGGTAACCTGGGGTCTCCTAGACCCCAGGCTCCGAAAATTACTTTTTGAATATATAAACTTAAGGTCAGAGAACTGTTTTTCCGTCTACCTTCCTGACTAGCGAATTCCTTCACGGGGATGATGAGGTCATTCCTCGAACTGGCTCTGATTTTGCTCTATAGAGCCACTGGAGTCTGTCAGACCACAGGTTACCTAACATCATAGGTCATTTGTCAGTCCTTGTGTGCAGTTAATTTTCATTTGCTGTGTTTCTCCTTTTGTTTAGAGGAAGTCCTGTCATCGGTCTATAGCAGATGAGGCAAGAGATTAAGATATTAGCTTTCAGTTTTGTTAAGATTAAAATTAATATATACGACATTTTTCACTTTTTTCAAAAATTTCAGAAAACATATTTTTAAATTTAAACTTAATTTTTATTTGCCCCATTGGCTTGAATTATTTTTTTATTAATGCACATTCCAATAAATCAAACGTCAGTATATTTGTATCTTTTTTTTCTTGAGGTCTGTGAGACCCCGGGTTACCTAAAGCGGTAAAAAAAAAAAAAAGTTACCTATCCAGGGTAAAAAAAAAAAAAAAAAAGAAAAAATAGATATTATGAGAAAGGAAGTTTCCAACACCAACTGTATTGTTACTACAAGTGGATAACGTTGAAGAAATGTGGGAAATATTCACATAGCACCTGATGTCTGTCAAACGAAAAAAGTATACCAAGACGTAACCGAAGAAATAATCACATTAATAAAGCAGCCTGGATGTCATAAAATACTGTAATCGGTTGCAAGAGAAATCTTATCGGTCTTTCTATAGCCAGATGTCACAATCCCGTAAAAGGTGGCCGCTTGTCTTTGAGGTGGTTGTATTATGGGGAGGTGCACTAACCCTTCGCCAACCCACTTGTTGATACATGGGGAACATGAGAAGTGCAGTTCAATCCTGCATCATCCTTAAACATACCTGGGGTTTCATTCTCTCGGAACTTATCCTGGTAAGATAATATTACATCTCTTATAAAGTCTATTTCCAAGAGATTAGGTGTCCTAAGCCGACACCGTATCTACTTTACCCCTGCACAGTTCTTGACTGTATACACGGGTTTTATTCTCCCCTTTTAGAGTGCAGCTATCCTGTGTGGGGAGGCTCCCCATATACAGTTCTTCTGAAAACAGTGGAGTCAAAGGCTTATTGTCTCATTAACTCTCCACCTCTTCCTGGCTCCCTTCAACCTCTGTCTCTTCACTGCATTGTTGCATCTTTATCTCTATTTTATCGCTACTCCAACAGTCACTGGTCCTCTGAACTCTACTTGCATCCCTCCACCTCTATGATGAGTGCGTAGCACCTGTCTAGCAACAGGCTTTCGTCCCTAGTCTATCCAACTTTCTAATGCAAAAGTTAACTGTTACTCCCAGTCCTTCATTTATGCAACAGGTCAGCTCTGGAACTGTCTCCCTCAGTCTGTATTTCCTACTTCCTATGATCTCTCGTCTGTCAAACGCAGTGTGTCCAGGCATTTCGAAATGAACGGATCTTGAATTTGGCGCTCTTATGAATTGTTTTTGTTTTTTTTCTTTGAAGGAACGGTTTGCGCGCTCCTAGCCTTTGGTTCCTTCTTCCTTGCTTTAAAAAATACATGAGTTTTATAAACGTACAGTAAATAGCAGTGAGTGACAGTACAGAATATCTTAAATTACAGCGGTAATGTTCAAAAATTATTCGACAAAAGTAAACGAGACTATGAGGCTAAAATTTCCCGTGAAGCACAATCAAACCCTAAAGAATGTTTTTATTATATGAATGATAAAAAAACGTTAAGACTACATAGGTCCTTCACTAAACTCGGAAGGTGATCTCCTCCATGACAACCGATCGATAACAACAATGCTGAACACCTCCCTCCAGGGTTTTCACAATATAAAACAGAATAAATATTCCCATCCTACCGTTGGTATTGCCAGGACCAGATATTGATAAGTTTTCAACCAACGAAGTAACAAGACATGAAATGTTAATTATCTTCAGAAAATTGACCCAAATAAATCAACTGGACCAGATCATATTACCGTAGTGTTGGCTACTTCGTGAGTGTTACATACAGTTAGCCTTTCTTATAAATAAAATATTCAGTGAAGCATTACCAGAATGTAGAGTACCTAATTAACGGCAGCTCACTAATATATCACCTATCTTTATAAGGGTCGATAAAAAAGCACCCAAAGTACAGCTCAATTAACCTATGCCAGTACCATGTAATATTATGGAAAAAATTAATAGACATAAATTACCATGTTCGTTAACCCCTACCCGCCAGGGAACGTGATATGTAGTCACAATTTAGGTGGACAGAGGCTGCCGGGTGACGGTATAGTTCCTCCACGCCATAGTTTGAACTTACTCATGTCTTATCATGCCAGCAGAGGCCTGGAAGAGTCTCCAGCCCCAGCAAGCAAGCATTATTTGGTCTGTCCCTTGGCTTGGCCAGGTGTGGAGCGATGTCTTTTGATTCTTTTGTGTCCGAGTCCGTCACTGACGTGGGTGGGCCTCTTGCGTCATCCACCCCCATGAAACTCCTGCTGAACGAGAGATCTAAGGGGCTCTGTGATAGCGCAACAAGGCATGCTTTGGACATGACTTTGACCAGTGTAAGTGACAGTGGCGAAACTTACTCAGAAAAACAGGTAAGCTACCCAGTAGAGAGTGAGGTATCATGTGTCCCTTTCCCTGCCCGCTCTGACACATCTGAAAAGGTCCTCACAGTGCTTCAGGAGGCTAGGAATGCCTATGACAGTGACGCATTTCCCTCTGACAGTGAGACTGAGATATCAGGAACAGTTGGAAGTGAGGGAGATGGTTGGAAGTCATATTCCACACAAATGCCAATGCCATGTCTGATCACCAGGCGGCCATGAGGTGCGTCAAACTCTCTCCCTGCCTAGTCCGCAGCCAAGCACTTCAAGGGCCATATCCCTACAACCTGGCTCCTCACATGTGGACATAACATCATCTTTGGTACCACATGTTCACCCTGACCAGCAACCATCTCCCCAGGAAGTCCCTGAGTCTGATGACTGATCGCCCTTGCCCTACCCCTCCTCCACCTCCACCTCTCCTTACCGTCCCTCCCTTGCCCACAGCCGTAGCCATGGCCGTCCTCGTGCCCGTGGGCATGGGTGTGGGTGTAGTGGTGCTACAAAACGGCCTAGTGTCGCACCAACATGGCCAAGCAGGCCCTGCATCAGCAGGCTGGACTCTTTTGTGTGGGAGGAGGCGGAAGGTTTCTAGCCTGCCTTACCTGCCTCTGGTGCAACAGGGGCAGGTGCACAAAGGGAGCAACTGCAGGCAGGGAGATCTTCCATCCTGTCATTTTTCCATGCAAATTTTTTACAACCTCCCTAATGCAGTACCTGGTGGATGTCATAAACTTCCACTAGGCTATCTATGCACACTGGCTGGAGGTGTCTGTGAGTGTGAGTGCTAAAATGAAAGAATGGCAGCCAATGGGGGTGGAGGAATTACATGTGGCTCACTTTGACTATGGCAAAAGCACATTTAAAAATGCATGTGATTCACGATTACTGGACAGTGAATGAAATCATCCACACACCTGTCATTGGGAAATATATGGCCCATGACAGGTACCTAGCCATACTGAAGTTCCTGACAGGTACCTAGCCATACTGAAGTTCCTGCACTTCAGTTATAATTATGGCCTTACACCCAATGACAGGTTATGGAAGATTAGGCCCATCTTGACCATGATGAAGAAGTCATTCATTAGGCTTTTCTGGCCGTTTCAGAAAGAGGTTATCCACGAGTCGGTAGTTCTTTTCTGGGAACGTCTTGCATTTATACAGTATGTGCCTTCTAAATGTCACCGTTTTGGACAAACGTTCTTTGTCCCACGTGACTGCCAGACTGGATACGTACTAGATGCAATAGTTTATTCAGCTACAGACATGGATATGCACAGTGACAGTCCCCATGGGTTTTCTGCTGCTGTGGTGAAAGTATTGATGGGCAAAAACCACATCCTGCAAACGGATAACTAGTATACTGCCCCGTCATTAACGAAGTATTTACTTCAACATCATACGTGAACCTGTGGGACTGTCCGTGCCACTTGGATTCACAGTGAAGACCTAGAAAGCTGCACTGCTAACCTGGAAATGTGCTAACATATTAGCCATTCACTGGCATGATAATGAAAGATGAACATGTTGACCACTGTTCACATGGGGGTTATGCAGGACACAGGCAAGACAGACTTTAGGACTGGGCAACCCATGCTCAAGCCAGATGCCATCAATGACTACAACATCAGCATGCAGCTCATTGATAAGCATGACATGCACATCAGTGTGATTGTTTGCCTCCATAATTCATGCTGGTAGTACAAGAAGGCATTCATACACCTAGATATCTCCATCTTGAACAGTTATATACTTTTCAGCAAGGTTGTTGGTAAGGGAGTCTCTCTATGAGAGTTCAAGGGAAAACTTTCATTCAAGCTTCTTGGAAAGTATGCAACTGTTCAGCTAGCAGGTCCAAGGAGAACAGTGTATCAGTCGTCAACGGCAGACTGCCTGGGTGGTGCATAATACCTGTCACATCACTGTCATGCACATTTTGGGCAATGACCTGCTGGACATGTGATCTACAGTCAATGCCACATCTGCTCCAGAACAACGTGTCAGGCAAAGGCAGGCAAGGAAATGCACTATGGATGCCTTGAGTGCAATGTGCCACTTTGTCTCGAGTGCTTCTTTGAGTACCACATACAGTCAAGCACAAATTCTAAACACAGATGTGTGGGACACTGAAAATATTGGAGAGTGAAGTGCACTTGATGTGTTATTTGTAAGTAGTTTCTGAGCAATAATATAAGTGCAAAGCTGATATGTAAAGTCCTTGTCATAAATATCTTTAGTCTGTAGCAATAATGACAGAAAACCCAGTTCGCACCTGAGGAAAATTACCTTTTTGGGTGGCAGTGCAGTATTTTTCATTACCCTGAATTTACTATGCAAAATATGTAAAATGAACTGTAAAAGGGAAATGCAAGTAGAATAAGTGACATAGACCGTAAGTAGCAATGTAAGCATTTTCACCATTCCTTACCCCAAACGTGTCAAACCGCATAACATTTAGTAAAGTGTCTACCTCCTGGTATAGCCTAAGTTATACTATTTATCGAAAAGAAATTAATGTTGCTCTCAAAGCAAATACAAAGTGAAAAGTTCTTGGACAATCACAGGAAAATGAGTACATATTTATGTTTTTACCTTTTTCATTGCATCTGTGTGAGTTCCCTCACACAACTACAGGGCAAAGTGTCACTTTGTTGTGGACGAAAAACAAAAGATGAGCCACATGTACAGGGTGATGATTCAAACCAATAACTTAGAGCATGGAAAGTGGACTATACGTGTAACAAAATACCAAATTCACGAGGTGGTAGGAAGGCCAGCGTTACAAGTACACCATCCAGCTGGGCCAAGTAGTGTTACAAACGCGAGCCCTTCTGAGTAGCAGCAAGCCCAAGTCCGGGCCACGCGCCTAGGAACAGAGACAGGTCACCTCGAGGAACAAAAGTTACACATCTTCATCTCATTCTTACTCATCGACCGAACCTTCTGCAGTCCTGGGGATGGTTTCATTCACAAGAAGAAGAGTTGTAATACAGTCATTAGTTTGTTTCCCTGACTGCTATAATTTCCGAGATATTAACCCCTAAAAACCTATGTTTGCTGAACAACAGTTTCGGAAAATGTAGCATAAAGTCCTATGTCTGTCGTTGGTACATGCCTACAAAAAACTGGCAGTAGGTAGCACCGCCTCTTTTACGACGTATATAGGACCAAGCCAATGGGAACTACAGTATCAGATGGGCCATGGCCGGATTAGGCCTCTTGAGGGGGGTGGCCCCCCCACCATCACTCTGCCTACTGCTGCCCCACTGGGCCCTCTCCTCATTGTGGCCTCCCAACCACCCTGGCGGGCCCATACTTGGCCCGGTCCTCCCAAAGGGAGGAAAATCTAAAACAACAACAACCCAATCCCCCATACCCCCCATATACCCCTGGAGACCGTAGATTGTGTGTGTAGCAAGCATACTTCCTCCCTTCCTCCTCACCTCAAACACCTCCCTTCCTCTCTCCATCCACCACCACACTCCCTTCACCTTCATCCTTTCCCTTTGTTTCTAGGCACATGGGGTTTTCCCTTGCAATGCAGCACTGTAAACTTTATTTTCCTTTAATGATCATTATTTCACCTAGTTTTATGCCTAGGAATATATTGTTGAGAAGCTGGATTGCTAGCTAGAGTGTGCTGGAGAATTTATGATGTTTCTCGTAGTTTCGCTACACGTCAGAGTTGCCAGTTAGCCTACTGTTTGTGAGTGGAGGTATTTTGTAAGTTATACATTAATTTTTATGTTCTATTTCTCAATAATGTTTTATTTATGTGATTGTTAAATTATGTAATCTTATCTCAGTCTGTACACTAAATAATTAAGTGTTATGCAATGTAAGAAAACTTTGGCATGTTTTGGATGTCTCTGAGTTGGTAACTGTTGCCTGGTAGAGAGTGTACTTCAAGATTCTAGTACATAGGAAGACAGAATTGAGTACTAGAAGCGCCAGTGTCAAAAGATGAGCTTTTCAGAAAAATACATTTGAAAGTTTGAGGACTTTACAAAAATTCAGCTAAGAAGAACAGACATAAAGGTCATTTTTTCATTGTTGTTTAAACCAAGTAGCAATCACACAATACCATTTTCATCAACTGAAAGCTGCTTTGCATTGTGAAAATATATATATATATATATATATATATATATATATATATATATATATATATATATATATATATATATATATATATCATCATCATCAGCCGTTTGAGTATCCACTGCAGGACCCGCCTATCCTGACCAAAGTCGAGACGATACAGCCAATGTATCCCTACAAAGTGGCTTAGGCTGTCTAGTAGAGATTGTATGTAGAGTGAGAAGTGCTTGTAAGTGTAATTGTAGTGGCTTTGGATGTGTGTGAAGTCTGTGAACCAAGTGTAATCGGCCCGCACAAGCCGACTGGGTGCAAGCATACTTTACAGTAAGTGACACTGGCTCATCCATAGCACCCCTTGTGTCCGCCAATGCAGTACGTGGCCGGGTGAACACTCCCAAAGTTTATTACCCTGGCGGGGCGCGAACCCTGGTCCACCCGTGTACGAAACGCACACTCTACCACTGAGGCTTCATATATATATATATATATATATATATATATATATATATATATATATATATATATATATATATATATATATATATATATATATATATAAATATATCAGTGATGTAATGGATATCCTCTTCCATATATATATATATATATATATATATCAGTGATGTATTGGATATCCGCCTCCGCCTCCGCGGAGCCTCCGCAGTGAAAATAATGTCCACATTACTATCCGCGTCTGCGTCTTCAGACAACAAAAACTCCGCATCATTATCCGCCACCGTGTTTTCAGATAATAAAAGCCCCGCATAATAATCCGCCTCCGCGTCACAGAACCGCAGAGGTTCCTGATCTCCACCCATCCAATATTTCTCCTTTCTCTTTTTGTCATGATTCTTTTTCTCTCTTCTTTTCATCCACAGTTCTCCTGTCCGTTCCTCTCACCTACCAGTCCCTCTTCCTCTTTTTGTTTTCTTCTCTATTAGCTCCCTTCCTCCCTCTGTCTCGCATTGTTTCTCTTCTCTCTCTCTCTCTCTCTCTACCTATCTATCTGTTCCAATAGTTACACGTGCTATGGTAATATACAGGCATATCTGGACTAAAGCCAATACTATTTCATAATGTGTAAAAAAAAAAAAAAATCCGCATCTGTGTCCGCAACCACGGCATGGAGGTAAAAATAATCAGCAGTTGTGTCAGCATCTGCAAAAATTAGTATCTTACCCTCCGCAGCTTTATCCCCAACCGCATTTTATGAGAAATGAATATCCGGCTCCGCCTCCGCCTCTGCTGAGCTCTAAAATTTGGTGTCCAATACAACACTAAAATATATATATATATATATATATATATATATATATATATATATATATATATAATTTTTTCCTATGACTCTTTTACTTATTCGGTAAGAATTAGCACATTGAAAAAAAATTTAGTGTTACATTGCTTTACAGCATCTTCCTTAAGACTATGGCGACATCGGCCTGTGTAGCACTGAAAGACCTATATTTTACACTGACCTTTTTTGCACTCAGCCCTAGAGATGGGGAAGAGACTAGAGCAGTTTAGTCAGTTTTCAGTTCAGTTTGAGTGTAGTTCAGTGTCAGTGCAGTTAGTGAAGTCTGTATATCTTTGGTGCTTGTGAAAATAGTGAAGTTGGTAAGCATTAAGTGAAATCATTCGGAAAATAAAGATAGTGAACTTAAGATGCCAGTGTTTATTTACAATGCCTGAGCTGCTGTGTTGTTGTACGGTCATAAGAAAAACTATCGTTACCCTTCAGAGCTATAAACTGTGACACAACGACGATGTGTTGTGGAATGATGGGACAGGAAAGTTTGTACCGCAAACCCGTCAATGTCGGTTGTGAGACGCAGATATTTGAATTTGTGCTAGAGGTAATAAAAGCTAATTAGATCGTTTGGCCTCTGTGCATAGAGTCAATACGTTTTGTTATCCGGCACCTAATTCTTTAAATAAAAATATGACAGAATGGTTTAAAGTCGGCAACACACATGCAGACCGGTAATGAGTATGTGCACTCATGCCACACGTATGGTAGTAATTCAGCGGATACAAGCCAAGTTAGTAAATTTCAGTGTAATAATGAAATGTATTGTACTCTAAATATAATAAATGTTGAGTAGAAGGAAAATAATAATACGTGTTCAGTCTCTTTGCTTTAATATTTTGTATACCCATCCCCTGCTTCCAAAACAGCCTCTAGACGTCGACACATGGATGCCACTAACTGAAACATCCATCTGAAGCATTTAACCACCCATCTGAAGCAAACAAATGAACTCGTGCACCCCTGCTACACTATCATAAGAAAACCAGTCGATGCCTATACTTTTAATACGCTTCAAAATAATTTATTTGTTGTATTCTATAGATAATAAGTGTTGAACAGTAGGAAAATAATAAACATGCCGAGTTTCATTATTAATCCCCGGTGCTGAGGGTCACGCAAACACGTGCTCTATATTTCCCAGCCATATGGCTCATTCTTGCTCATTATTCCAGCTCTTGTAATGGGATTGTGATATGGCAACACTAGATAGGGAAGGGACGAACAGCAAGTGTTATGAGTCCATATTATAATTACAAATCATAATTGATAAATAGATAAATAGATAGATAGAGAGACAGATAGAAGCAGGAAGTCAGATGATGAGAAGGTATTGTGTCAGCGAGAATCGAGCAATGCTAAACATGCTTACACACTCTTAGCTCAAGGAATGCTTTATAGGCACACGACAGCACCTAGTGACCATACACACACATACACGCATACTCACACACAGCCTTCTAGAACTTTCCAACCACAGTGAACACACGTGACACGACCCCTGTTTCACCAGAATTTAGGAAAGAGAGCTCAGAAGGAGAGAGGCCACAGAATCGGCAGGTAGTGGGGAGAAAGGCTTAGCAACTTGGAAGAGAGAGAGAGAGAGAGAGAGAGAGAGAGCGAGACAGGGAGACAGGGACTCTACTTATACTCACTCGTGAGTGAAAGACTTGTTAATATTTCCAAGACAAATAAAAATAGTCCCATACTCTTCTTTATCTCTCCTGTCACTACATGACAAATGGGAACCAAGATTATCAACGTACAAACAACTCAAGTCTAACAACCGCTCGCCCAAAAGTCTAATAGATAACTTCAGCTACAAGTAACTACAAAGTCTTTTTATGACATTTGGTAGCAGCGAACGTATACGAACCTCGTCTATGAATCAACAGTGAATTCCTACAAAATATCAAGATTGAAAACAAAATTCCTCTCACGACCAACAACTCACAACCAGATCCTGATAGTATTCTCTCCAACCAGCCCCCTCCGTCTCCCCGATCATCACGCTGATGTGGAGGTGAAGAGGTCACAGGACGCCTTGCAAGTAGTTTAACAAAGTACTGATACAAACAATCTTGAAATTTCTACGACGAACCAACGAACTACAACCATCTACAATCAACTACAAGTAACAACTCTATGAGTCATCTGTATAATCTTCTACACGCACCTACAAGTAGCGGCAGTCTTCATCCCACAACGAGTAAATCACAAGAAAAAAGGACCAAGAATACATCAAGTAAGAAAAAACAAAACAAACAAACGAAGAGTGAGATACGACTCACAACTCATAACCACCAGACCTCACCCTCCTCTCTCTGCTACATCCAACCAACCTCCACCGCTGACGCAGGAGTGAAGAAGTCAAGACGATGAAGCAAATACCAAGTCCATATTCACAACTCATCCTACTCACTCATCTTCACTCAAGTTACTCATCGCTACTACTCACCACAGCTACCAGTGTGGGAAGTCGACGTCATCATGCGTGCTTGCTGAAAAAACGCCACGTCAGTTAACACCACCTGCACCATCACTAACACCATTCCCACCACTGTAAAAATTAGTGAGTTACATAGTTACTTCATTTATACAATACACAGTGATAGACAACACATTTTTCACAAACATATAGAACGTGCTGTATAGTTACAACTTAAATACATATACCTACTTCAATTATCTTCATAATTCAATCATTAAATACTTGCACCAACAATAAATATTCTACACTGTATATATTCATTAATTTATTATAACATTTATTTACTACCAACGAGTGTTACCATTTATACCTACATAAAATACGTGTTTCATACATACAGCTATACATTATTACATCTACAAAGTAATAAAGAAAATATACCATCACAGTTACTCAGTGAACAATTAAAAGAACTGTATTAAACATTTATTAATTAAAGCTACCTTGTGGAAACAGATAAATTAAGTTACAAGGAAAACCAAAAAAAAAAATGACCAACACAAATGACGTTAGCAAGAATGAACATCTTCAACACAATCGTGAGGACAAAGATTTCCACACAGTGCTGACACATATATTGCCCACGATAGGTACAAGTGAACAACAAGTCAGTGTATATAGTTAATACTGTATATAGTGTATATATATTTTTTATATAAAATAACAAAATATGGGACTATATTATATCATTTTCAGTAATATCCGTGCAATATAAACTAAACCTTAAAAAAGGATCCCAAGGAAATTAGCCAGCAATTATGCAACCATGAACAACACAGAAAAAGCGTAGACAAACGAAGAAAAACAAACTATAGAAAATCAATACATACAATAAAAAAAAAGAAAGAAAGAAAAAGAAATAGAGTAAAATCACATAACAAACAAATGAAAATAAGTGTAAGTGTTACTACAAATGCCAAAATACCACATAAACTACAAACAAAAAAGCAAACGCTTGTCTCCACAAGCTAGTGACATGGCACATCATATCATCGACCGCAGCATATGTCAGGACTGCAATTATTACAATTATGTAACTACAAACGATATGTAACAATTATGTAACGACAAACGATTGCATTATGTTACACTTGCTACAATTATGTAACTACAAACAATATGTAACAATTATGTAACAGTTGCATTAACAAGATGTAACTTTTATGTAACTTTAACTACAATTATGTAACTACAAACAATATGTAACAATTATGTAACAGTTGCATTAACAAGATGTAACTTTTATGTAACTTTAACTACCATTATGTAACTACAAACAATATGTAACAATTATGTAACAGTTGCATTAACAAGATGTAACTTTTATGTAACTTTAACTACAATTATGTAACTACAAACAATATGTAACAATTATGTAACAGTTGCATTAACAAGATGTAACTTTTATGTAACTTTATCTACCATTATGTAACTACAAACAATATGTAACAATTATGTAACAGTTGCATTAACAAGATGTAACTTTTATCTAACTTTAATTACAATTATGTAACTACAAACGATTTGTAACAATTATGTAACGACAAACGATTGCATTATGTTACACTTGCTACAATTATGTAACTACAAACAATATGTAACAATTATGTAACAGTTGCATTAACAAGATGTAACTTTTATGTAACTTTAACTACAATTATGTAACTACAAACAATATGTAACAATTATGTAACAGTTGCATTAACAAGATGTAACTTTTATGTAACTTTAACTGCAATTATGTAACTATAAACAATATGCAACAATTATGTAACAGTTGCCTTAACAAGATGTAACTTTTATGTAACCTTAACTACAATTATAAGGCCAACACAATTATGTAACAGTTGCATTAACAAAATGTAACTACAATTATAAGGCGAACACAATTATGCATTACCACAATATTATGTAACAATTCATAAAATGTTACAATTATGTATTACTAAAATGTTACTACAATGTAACAATTACAATACAATCATGTAACAATTCACAATGTTACAATTATGTATTACCACAATTCTGTATTACCAGTATCATCATACAAGTTAGGTGAAATATTAGACATTACTAAAGGGATAACTCAATATGTAATGTATAACCTAGCAGTATTACCATTGCACAATTATATGCGAACATCTGTTATACATACACATCTCACAGCGACTAAGTCTCTTGACATAATGGCAGTGATTCGGGCATCATTTCACCTTAATGCTGCAACGCGGACTGCAGTGTCCGATCGTAACTCTGCGCACTGTAGCAATGGTTCTCCTGAATTTTGTTTTCTGACGTATTTGCTAATTTTCTGACAAAAAATACACACAGGCTGATACACTCTCGATGACTCAGACACAATTATTGAAAGGAGGAGACATGGCTATGCTACATAAATGCATCACAGGAAAAGAGAAGATAGACATAAATGAGTATATATATATATAAAACCTAAGGGGAAGCAACAGAAAGAGGTCACTGTAAAAAACTGCATAAAAAGAGAGGTGATTAAAACGTAAGGAAATTCTATTTCCCAAATAGAGCAATTGATCAGTGGAATGCACTACCGAATGAAATCGTTTGTGCCAAAACTATTCATATATTTAAGGATATGTATGATATGGTTCAAAACACGGGACAGTACGAACTTGACTCATTCCTGCGAAGATACAAATAGGTAAGAACAATTATGTAGGTAAGAACACACACACACACACCCACACACACACACACACACACACACACACACACCCACACACACACACACACACACACACACACACATGTTATGTCCCGATCTCACACTCTCTTTGATCTCTGACCAGCTTATGTGAAGATGTGCTTGGAGCTCTTGCATGACCTTGTTAACAAGGCTCTTGATCAACAATTCCCCCGCTCCTCCTGTTGAAATTCTTCGGAGAGTAATAGAGAGGTGGAAAGTGGAACGGTTACTGGCAAAGATGTTAATAATCCAATCCCCGAGGCCAATGGAAGTATGGTAAGTGAGGTGAGATCAGAGCACCATGATAATCAGGTGCAGGTAGACAATCACAGAATTACTGGGGAAGGAGGAAGTTCCAGGCTAGTGGCTGATATTAGTATTGCCACATCAGTGGACGACTTAAACGATTAAACAGAGCTAATTTTTGTGTGTCTCGCAGCCCTACTAGATCTACCCGTACTATGAATGTTATGTATATGAATGTGATTTTTAAAAAGGAAAAAAAAAAAAAGAGACGAATTAACTACTTTAGCCACTACAGAAAAATCCGACATAATTATGATTATCGAATGATGGTTAGACGCTCATGACAAGCACCTCACTGGAGAAGTATCGCTATAAAAGTATAAAACATTTGAAAAATCGTGACCGCATAAACCAGCACGGGAGTTATAATATATTTTAAATAAATGGGATGCTGAAACATCCGATGCCTTGTATGTCAAAATTTTCACAGAGTACTAAATCCATTCTTTTCAGCAAACTCTATAGACCGCCCAGGTTCGACATGGAAGAATACAAATTGTACAGCAAAGTAAAAACAGTAATGGAAAAATAAAGATGGCACTATTTGGGGGGACTAAAGTACGATGAATATTGACTGGAAAAATTCGTGTGTGGACGAAGTATGGAACAGGTTCCTAGAACTAGTAGACGATGCACTTTTATGTAAGGCAATACTCGTAATAATATACTCGACCTAGCCTTAGCAATTGACAGTGACCTATAAAATTGTGTGATGTTGGTGAAAATTTTAGTAACAGTGATCATTGTATCATCAAACTTGGAGTTGGCATAAACTGTAAGACCAATATAAAAAGCCTTTTAATCCCTTGCTCTGGATAGGTAACCTGGGGTCTCCTAGACCCCAGGCTCCGAAAATTACTTTTTGAATATATAAACTTAAGGTCAGAGAACTGTTTTTCCGTCTACCTTCCTGACTAGCGAATTCCTTCACGGGGATGATGAGGTCATTCCTCGAACTGGCTCTGATTTTGCTCTATAGAGCCACTGGAGTCTGTCAGACCACAGGTTACCTAACATCATAGGTCATTTGTCAGTCCTTGTGTGCAGTTAATTTTCATTTGCTGTGTTTCTCCTTTTGTTTAGAGGAAGTCCTGTCATCGGTCTATAGCAGATGAGGCAAGAGATTAAGATATTAGCTTTCAGTTTTGTTAAGATTAAAATTAATATATACGACATTTTTCACTTTTTTCAAAAATTTCAGAAAACATATTTTTAAATTTAAACTTAATTTTTATTTGCCCCATTGGCTTGAATTATTTTTTTGTTAATGCACATTCCGATAAATCAAACGTCAGTATATTTTTATCTTTTTTTTCTTGAGGTCTGTGAGACCCCGGTTTACCTAAAGCGGTAAAAAAAAAAAAAAAAAGTTACCTATCCAGGGTAAAAAAAAAAAAAAAAAAAGCTAACTTCGATATTATGAGAAAGGAAGTTTCCAACACCAACTGTATTGTTACTACAAGTGGATAACGTTGAAGAAATGTGGGAAATATTTACATAGCACCTGATGTCTGTCAAACGAAAAAAGTATACCAAGACGTAACCGAAGAAATAATCACATTAATAAAGCAGCCTGGATGTCATAAAATACTGTAATCGGTTGCAAGAGAAATCTTATCGGTCTTTCTATAGCCAGATGTCACAATCCCGTAAAAGGTGGCCGCTTGTCTTTGAGGTGGTTGTATTATGGGGAGGTGCACTAACCCTTCGCCAACCCACTTGTTGATACATGGGGAACATGAGAAGTGCAGTTCAATCCTGCATCATCCTTAAACATACCTGGGGTTTCATTCTCTCGGAACTTATCCTGGTAAGATAATATTACATCTCTTATAAAGTCTATTTCCAAGAGATTAGGTGTCCTAAGCCGACACCGTATCTACTTTACCCCTGCACAGTTCTTGACTGTATACACGGGTTTTATTCTCCCCTTTTAGAGTGCAGCTATCCTGTGTGGGGAGGCTCCCCATATACAGTTCTTCTGAAAACAGTGGAGTCAAAGGCTTATTGTCTCATTAACTCTCCACCTCTTCCTGGCTCCCTTCAACCTCTGTCTCTTCACTGCATTGTTGCATCTTTATCTCTATTTTATCACTACTCCAATAGTCACTGGTCCTCTGAACTCTGCTTGCATCCCTCCACCTCTATGATGAGTGTGTAGCACCTGTCTAGCAACAGGCTTTCGTCCCTAGTCTGTCCAACTCTCTAATGCAAAAGTTAACTGTTACTCCCAGTCCTTCATTTATGCAACAGGTCAGCTCTGGAACTGTCTCCCTCAGTCTGTATTTCCTACTTCCTATGATCTCTCGTCTGTCAAACGCAGTCTGTCCAGGCATTTCGAAATGAACGGATCTTGAATTTGGCTCTCTTATGAATTGTTTTTGTTTTTTTCTTTCAAGGAACGGTTTGCGCGCTCCTAGCCTTTGGTTCCTTCTTCCTTGCTTTAAAAAATACATGAGTTTTATAAACGTACAGTAAATAGCAGTGAGTGACAGTACAGAATATCTTAAATTACAGCGGTAATGTTCAAAAATTATTCGACAAAAGTAAACGAGACTATGAGGCTAAAATTTCCCGTGAAGCACAATCAAACCCTAAAGAATGTTTTTATTATATGAATGATAAAAAAACGTTAAGACTACATAGGTCCTTCACTAAACTCGGAAGGTGATCTCCTCCATGACAACCGATCGATAACAACAATGCTGAACACCTCCCTCCAGGGTTTTCACAATATAAAACAGAATAAATATTCCCATCCTACCGTTGGTATTGCCAGGACCAGATATTGATAAGTTTTCAACCAACGAAGTAACAAGACATGAAATGTTAATTATCTTCAGAAAATTGACCCAAATAAATCAACTGGACCAGATCATATTACCGTAGTGTTGGCTACTTCGTGAGTGTTACATACAGTTAGCCTTTCTTATAAATAAAATATTCAGTGAAGCATTACCAGAATGTAGAGTACCTAATTAACGGCAGCTCACTAATATATCACCTATCTTTATAAGGGTCGATAAAAAAGCACCCAAAGTACAGCTCAATTAACCTATGCCAGTACCATGTAATATTATGGAAAAAATTAATAGACATAAATTACCATGTTCGTTAACCCCTACCCGCCAGGGAACGTGATATGTAGTCACAATTTAGGTGGACAGAGGCTGCCGGGTGACGGTATAGTTCCTCCACGCCATAGTTTGAACTTACTCATGTCTTATCATGCCAGCAGAGGCCTGGAAGAGTCTCCAGCCCCAGCAAGCAAGCATTATTTGGTCTGTCCCTTGGCTTGGCCAGGTGTGGAGCGATGTCTTTTGATTCTTTTGTGTCCGAGTCCGTCACTGACGTGGGTGGGCCTCTTGCGTCATCCACCCCCATGAAACTCCTGCTGAACGAGAGATCTAAGGGGCTCTGTGATAGCGCAACAAGGCATGCTTTGGACATGACTTTGACCAGTGTAAGTGACAGTGGCGAAACTTACTCAGAAAAACAGGTAAGCTACCCAGTAGAGAGTGAGGTATCATGTGTCCCTTTCCCTGCCCGCTCTGACACATCTGAAAAGGTCCTCACAGTGCTTCAGGAGGCTAGGAATGCCTATGACAGTGACGCATTTCCCTCTGACAGTGAGACTGAGATATCAGGAACAGTTGGAAGTGAGGGAGATGGTTGGAAGTCATATTCCACACAAATGCCAATGCCATGTCTGATCACCAGGCGGCCATGAGGTGCGTCAAACTCTCTCCCTGCCTAATCTGCAGCCAAGCACTTCAAGGGCCATATCCCTACAACCTGGCCCCTCACATGTGGACATAACATCATCCTTGGTACCACATGTTCACCCTGACTAGCAACCATCACCCCAGGAAATCCCTGAGTCTGGTGAATGATCGCCCTTGCCCTACTCCACCTCCACCTCCACCTCTCCTTACCGTCCCTCCCTTGCTCACAGCCGTAGCCATGGCCGTCCCCGTGCCCGTGGGCATGGGTGTGGGTGTAGTGGTGCTACAAAACGGCCTAGTGTCGCACCAACATGGCCAAGCAAGCCCTGCATCAGCAGGCTGGACTCTTTTGTGTGGGAGGAGGGGGAAGGTTTCTAGCCTGCCTTACCTGCCTCTGGTGCAACAGGGGCAGGTGCACAAAGGGAGCACCTGCAGGCAGGGACATCTTCCATCCTGTAATTTTTCCAAGCAAATTTTTTACAACCTCCCTAATGCAGTACCTGGTGGATGACATAAACTTCCACTAGGCTATCTATGCACACTGGCTGGAGGTGTCTGTGAGTGTGAGTGCTAAAATGAAAGAATGGCAACCAGTGGGGGTGGAGAAATTATGTGTGGCTCGCTTTGACTATGGCAAAAGCACATTTAAAAATGCATGTGATTCACGATTACTGGACAGTGAATGAAATCATCCACACACCTGTCATTGGGAAATATATGGCCCATGACAGGTACCTAGCCATACTGAAGTTCCTGACAGGTACCTAGCCATACTGAAGTTCCTGCACTTCAGTTATAATTATGGCCTTACACCCAATGACAGGTTATGGAAGATTAGGCCCATCTTGACCATGATGAAGAAGTCATTCATTAGGCTTTTCTGGCTGTTTCAGAAAGGGGTTATCCACGAGTCGGTAGTTCTTTTCTGGGGACGTCTTGCATTTATACAGTATGTGCCTTCTAAATGTCACCGGTTTGGACAAACGTTCTTTGTCCCACGTGACTGCCAGACTGGATATGTAATAGATGCAATAGTTTATTCAGCTACAGACATTGATATACACAGTGACAGTCCCCATGGGTTTCCTGCTGCTGTGGTGAAAGTGCTGATGGGCAGATACTTCCACAAAAACCACATCCTGCAAACGGATAACTGGTACACTGCCCCGTCATTGACGAAGTATTTACTTCAACATCATACGTGAACCTGTGGGACTGTCTGTGCCACTTGGATTCACAGTGAAGACCTAGAAAGCTGCACTGCTAACCTGGAAATGTGGTAACATATTAGCCATTCACTGGCATGATAATGAAAGATGAACATGTTGACCACTGTTCACATGGGGGTTATGCAGGACACAGGCAAGACAGACTTTAGGACTGGGCAACCCATGCTCAAGCCAGATGCCATCAATGACTACAACATCAGCATGCAGCTCATTGATAAGCATGACATGCACATCAGTGTGATTGTTTGCCTCCATAATTCATGCTGGTAGTACAAGAAGGCATTCATACACCTAGATATCTCCATCTTGAACAGTTATATACTTTTCAGCAAGGTTGTTGGTAAGGGAGTCTCTCTATGAGAGTTCAAGGGAAAACTTTCATTCAAGCTTCTTGGAAAGTATGCAACTGTTCAGCTAGCAGGTCCAAGGAGAACAGTGTATCAGTCGTCAACGGCAGACTGCCTGGGTGGTGCATAATACCTGTCACATCACTGTCATGCACATTTTGGGCAATGACCTGCTGGACATGTGATCTACAGTCAATGCCACATCTGCTCCAGAACAACGTGTCAGGCAAAGGCAGGCAAGGAAATGCACTATGGATGCCTTGAGTGCAATGTGCCACTTTGTCTCGAGTGCTTCTTTGAGTACCACATACAGTCAAGCACAAATTCTAAACACAGATGTGTGGGACACTGAAAATATTGGAGAGTGAAGTGCACTTGATGTGTTATTTGTAAGTAGTTTCTGAGCAATAATATAAGTGCAAAGCTGATATGTAAAGTCCTTGTCATAAATATCTTTAGTCTGTAGCAATAATGACAGAAAACCCAGTTCGCACCTGAGGAAAATTACCTTTTTGGGTGGCAGTGCAGTATTTTTCATGACCCTGAATTTATTATGCAAAATATGTAAAATGAACTGTAAAAGGGAAGTGCAAGTAGAATAAGTGACATAGATCGTAAGTAGTAATGTAAGCATTTTCACCATTCCCTACCCCAAACGTGTCAAACTGCATAACATTTAGTAAAGTGTCTACCTCCTGGTATAGTCTAAGTTATACTATTTATCGAAAAGAAATTAATGTTGCTTTCAAAGTAAATACAAAGTGAAAAGTTCTTGGACAATCACAGGAAAATGAGTACATATTTATGTTTTTACCTTTTTCATTGCATCTGTGTGAGTTCCCTCACACAACTACAGGACAAAGTGTCACTTTGTTGTGGACGAAAAACAAAAGATGAGCCACATGTACAGGGTGATGATTCAAACCAATAACTCAGAGCATGGAAAGTGGACTATACGTGTAACAAAATACCAAATTCACGAGGTGGTAGGAAGGCCAGCGTTACAAGTACACCATCCAGCTGGGCCAATTAGTGTTACAAATGCGAGCCCTTCTGAGTAGCAGCAAGCCCAAGTCCGGGCCATGCGCCTAGAAACAGAGACAGGTCACCTCGAGGAACAAAAGTTACACATCTTCATCTCATTCTTACTCATCGACCGAACCTTCTGCAGTCCTGGGGATGGTTTCATTCACAAGAAGAAGAGTTGTAATACAGTCATTAGTTTGTTTCCCTGACTGCTATAATTTCCGAGATATTAACCCCTAAAAACCTATGTTTGCTGAACAACAGTTTCGGAAAATGTAGCATGAAGTCCTATGTCTGTCGTTGGTACATGCCTACAAAAAACTGGCAGTAGGTAGCACCGCCTCTTTTATGACGTATATAGGACCAAGCCAATGGGAACTACAGTATCAGATGGGCCATGCCCGGATTAGGCCTCTTGAGGGGGGTGGCCCCCCCACCATCTCTCTGCCTACTGCTGCCCCACTGGGCCCTCTCCTCATTGTGGCCTCCCAACCACCCTGGCAGACCCATATTTGGCCCGGCCCTCCCAAAGGGAGGAAAATCTAAAACAACAACAACACAATCCCCCATACCCCCCATATACCCCTGGAGACCGTAGATTGTGTGTGTTGCAAGCATACTTCCTCCCTTCCTCCTCACCTCAAACACCTCCCTTCCTCTCTCCATCCACCACCACACTCCCTTCACCTTCATCCTTTCCCTTTGTTTCCAGGCAGATGGGGTTTTCCCTTGCTATGCACCACTGTAAACTTTATTTTCCTTTAATGATCATTATTTCACCTAGTTTTATGCCTAGGAATATATTGTTGAGAAACTGGATTGCTAGCTAGAGTGTGCTGGAGAATTTATGATGTTTCTCGTAGTTTCGCTACACGTCAGAGTTGCCAGTTAGCCTACTGTTTGTGAGTGGAGGTATTTTGTAAGTTATACATTAATTTTTATGTTCTATTTCTCAATAATGTTTTATTTATGTGATTGTTAAATTATGTAATCTTATCTCAGTCTGTACACTAAATAATTAAGTGTTATGCAATGTAAGAAAACTTTGGCATGTTTTGGATGTCTCTGAGTTGGTAACTGTTGCCTGGTAGAGAGTGTACTTCAAGATTCTAGTACATAGGAAGACAGAATTGAGTACTAGAAGCGCCAGTGTCAAAAGATGAGCTTTTCAGAAAAATACATTTGAAAGTTTGAGGACTTTACAAAAATTCAGCTAAGAAGAACAGACATAAAGGTCATTTTTTCATTGTTGTTTAAACCAAGTAGCAATCACACAATACCATTTTCATCAACTGAAAGCTGCTTTGCATTGTGAAAATATATATATATATATATATATATATATATATATATATATATATATATATATATATATATATATATATATATATATATCATCATCATCAGCCGTTTGAGTATCCACTGCAGGACCCGCCTATCCTGACCAAAGTCGAGACGATACAGCCAATGTATCCCTACAAAGTGGCTTAGGCTGTCTAGTAGAGATTGTATGTAGAGTGAGAAGTGCTTGTAAGTGTAATTGTAGTGGCTTTGGATGTGTGTGAAGTCTGTGAACCAAGTGTAATCGGCCCGCACAAGCCGACTGGGTGCAAGCATACTTTACAGTAAGTGACACTGGCTCATCCATAGCACCCCTTGTGTCCGCCAATGCAGTACGTGGCCGGGTGAACACTCCCAAAGTTTATTACCCTGGCGGGGCGCGAACCCTGGTCCACCCGTGTACGAAACGCACACTCTACCACTGAGGCTTCATATATATATATATATATATATATATATATATATATATATATAAATATTTCAGTGATGTAATGGATATCCTCTTCCATATATATATATATATATATATATATATATATATATATATATATATATATATATCAGTGATGTATTGGATATCTGCCTCCGCTTCCACGGAGCCTCTGCAGTGAAAATAATGTCCATATTACTATTCGCGTCCACGTCTTCAAACAACAAAAGCTCCACATCATTATCCGCCACCGCGTTTTCAGACAATAAAGGCTCCGCATAATAATCCACCTCCGCGTCACAGAACCGCAGAGGTTCCTGATCTCCACCCATCCAATATTTCTCCTTTCTCTTTTTGTCATGATTCTTTTTCTCTCTTCTTTTCATCCACAGTTCTCCTGTCCGTTCCTCTCACCTACCAGTCCCTCTTCCTCTTTTTGTTTTCTTCTCTATTAGCTCCCTTCCTCCCTCTGTCTCGCATTGTTTCTCTTCTCTCTCTCTCTCTCTCTCTACCTATCTATCTGTTCCAATAGTTACACGTGCTATGGTAATATACAGGCATATCTGGACTAAAGCCAATACTATTTCATAATGTGTAAAAAGAAAAAAAAAAATCCGCATCTGTGTCCGCAACCACGGCATGGAGGTAAAAATAATCAGCAGTTGTGTCAGCATCTGCAAAAATTAGTATCTTACCCTCCGCAGCTTTATCCCCAACCGCATTTTATGAGAAATGAATATCCGGCTCCGCCTCCGCCTCTGCTGAGCTCTAAAATTTGGTATCCAATACGTCACTAATATATATATATATATATATATATATATATATATATATATATATATATATATATATAATTTTTTCCTATGACTCTTTTTCTTATTCGGTAAGAATTAGCACATTGAAAAAAAAATTAGTGTTACATTGCTTTACAGCATCTTCCTTAAGACTATGGCGACATCGGCCTGTGTAGCACTGAATGACCTATATTTTACACTGACCTTTTTTGCACTCAGCCCTAGAGATGGGGAAGAGACTAGAGCAGTTTAGTCAGTTTTCAGTTCAGTTTGAGTGTAGTTCAGTGTCAGTGCAGTTAGTGAAGTCTGTATATCTTTGGTACTTGTGAAAATAGTGAAGTTGGTAAGCATTAAGTGAAATCATTCGGAAAATAAAGATAGTGAACTTAAGATGCCAGTGTTTATTTACAATGCCTGAGCTGCTGTGTTGTTGTACGGTCATAAGAAAAACTATCGTTACCCTTCAGAGCTATGCACTATGACACAACGACGATGTGTTGTGGAATGATGGGACAGGAAAGTTTGTACCGCAAACCCGTCAATGTCGGTTGTGAGACACAGATATTTGAATTTGTGCTAGAGGTAATAAAAGCTAATTAGATCGTTTGACCTCTGTGCATAGAGACAATACGTTTTATTATCCGGCACCGAATTCATTAAATAAAAATATGACAGAATGGTTTAGAGTCGGCAACACACATGCAGACCGGTAATGAGTATGTGCACCCATGCCACACGTATGGTAGTAACTCAGCCGATACAAGCCAAGTTAGTAAATTTCAGTGTAATAATGAAATGTATTGTACTCTACATATAATAAATGTTGAGTAGAAGGAAAATAATAATACGTGTTCAGTCTCTTTGCTTTAATATTTTGTATACCCATCCCCTGCTTCCAAAACAGCCTCTAGACGTCGACACATGGATGCCACTAACTGAAACATCCATCTGAAGCATTTAACCACCCATCTGAAGCAAACAAATGAACTCGTGCACCCCTGCTACACTATCATAAGAAAACCAGTCGATGCCTATACTTTTAATACGCTTCAAAATAATTTATTTGTTGTATTCTATAGATAATAAGTGTTGAACAGTAGGAAAATAATAAACATGCCGAGTTTCATTATTAATCCCCGGTGCTGAGGGTCACGCAAACACGTGCTCTATATTTCCCAGCCATATGGCTCATTCTTGCTCATTATTCCAGCTCTTGTAATGGGATTGTGATATGGCAACACTAGATAGGGAAGGGACGAACAGCAAGTGTTATGAGTCCATATTATAATTACAAATCATAATTGATAAATAGATAAATAGATAGATAGAGAGACAGATAGAAGCAGGAAGTCAGATGATGAGAAGGTATTGTGTCAGCGAGAATCGAGCAATGCTAAACATGCTTACACACTCTTAGCTCAAGGAATGCTTTATAGGCACACGACAGCACCTAGTGACCATACACACACATACACGCATACTCACACACAGCCTTCTAGAACTTTCCAACCACAGTGAACACACGTGACACGACCCCTGTTTCACCAGAATTTAGGAAAGAGAGCTCAGAAGGAGAGAGGCCACAGAATCGGCAGGTAGTGGGGAGAAAGGCTTAGCAACTTGGAAGAGAGAGAGAGAGAGAGCGAGAGAGAGCGAGACAGGGAGACAGGGACTCTACTTATACTCACTCGTGAGTGAATGACTTGTTAATATTTCCAAGACAAATAAAAATAGTCCCATACTCTTCTTTATCTCTCCTGTCACTACATGACAAATGGGAACCAAGATTATCAACGTACAAACAACTCAAGTCTAACAACCGCTCGCCCACAAGTCTAATAGATAACTTCAGCTACAAGTAACTACAAAGTCTTTTTATGACATTTGGTAGCAGCGAACGTATACGAACCTCGTCTACGAATCAACAGTGAATTCCTACAAAATATCAAGATTGAAAACAAAATACCTCTCACGACCAACAACTCACAACCAGATCCTGATAGTATTCTCTCCAACCAGCCCCCTCCGTCTCCCCGATCATCACGCTGATGTGGAGGTGAAGAGGTCACAGGACGCCTTGCAAGTAGTTTAACAAAGTACTGATACAAACAATCTTGAAATTTCTACGACGAACCAACGAACTACAACCATCTACAATCAACTACAAGTAACAACTCTATGAGTCATCTGTATAATCTTCTACACGCACCTACAAGTAGCGGCAGTCTTCATCCCACAACGAGTAAATCACAAGAAAAAAGGACCAAGAATACATCAAGTAAGAAAAAACAAAACAAACAAACGAAGAGTGAGATACGACTCACAACTCATAACCACCAGACCTCACCCTCCTCTCTCTGCTACATCCAACCAACCTCCACCGCTGACGCAGGAGTGAAGAAGTCAAGACGATGAAGCAAATACCAAGTCCATATTCACAACTCATCCTACTCACTCATCTTCACTCAAGTTACTCATCGCTACTACTCACCACAGCTACCAGTGTGGGAAGTCGACGTCATCATGCGTGCTTGCTGAAAAAACGCCACGTCAGTTAACACCACCTGCACCATCACTAACACCATTCCCACCACTGTAAAAATTAGTGAGTTACATAGTTACTTCATTTATACAATACACAGTGATAGACAACACATTTTTCACAAACATATAGAACGTGCTGTATAGTTACAACTTAAATACATATACCTACTTCAATTATCTTCATAATTCAATCATTAAATACTTGCACCAACAATAAATATTCTACACTGTATATATTCATTAATTTATTATAACATTTATTTACTACCAACGAGTGTTACCATTTATACCTACATAAAATACGTGTTTCATACATACAGCTATACATTATTACATCTACAAAGTAATAAAGAAAATATACCATCACAGTTACTCAGTGAACAATTAAAAGAACTGTATTAAACATTTATTAATTAAAGCTACCTTGTGGAAACAGATAAATTAAGTTACAAGGAAAACCAAAAAAAAAAAAATGACCAACACAAATGACGTTAGCAAGAATGAACATCTTCAACACAATCGTGAGGACAAAGATTTCCACACAGTGCTGACACATATATTGCCCACGATAGGTACAAGTGAACAACAAGTCAGTGTATATAGTTAATACTGTATATAGTGTATATATATTTTTTATATAAAATAACAAAATATGGGACTATATTATATCATTTTCAGTAATATCCGTGCAATATAAACTAAACCTTAAAAAAGGATCCCAAGGAAATTAGCCAGCAATTATGCAACCATGAACAACACAGAAAAAGCGTAGACAAACGAAGAAAAACAAACTATAGAAAATCAATACATACAATAAAAAAAAAGAAAGAAAGAAAAAGAAATAGAGTAAAATCACATAACAAACAAATGAAAATAAGTGTAAGTGTTACTACAAATGCCAAAATACCACATAAACTACAAACAAAAAGCAAACGCTTGTCTCCACAAGCTAGTGACATGGCACATCATATCATCGACCGCAGCATATGTCAGGACTGCAATTATTACAATTATGTAACTACAAACGATATGTAACAATTATGTAACGACAAACGATTGCATTATGTTACACTTGCTACAATTATGTAACTACAAACAATATGTAACAATTATGTAACAGTTGCATTAACAAGATGTAACTTTTATGTAACTTTAACTACAATTATGTAACTACAAACAATATGTAACAATTATGTAACAGTTGCATTAACAAGATGTAACTTTTATGTAACTTTAACTACCATTATGTAACTACAAACAATATGTAACAATTATGTAACAGTTGCATTAACAAGATGTAACTTTTATGTAACTTTAACTACAATTATGTAACTACAAACAATATGTAACAATTATGTAACAGTTGCATTAACAAGATGTAACTTTTATGTAACTTTATCTACCATTATGTAACTACAAACAATATGTAACAATTATGTAACAGTTGCATTAACAAGATGTAACTTTTATCTAACTTTAATTACAATTATGTAACTACAAACGATTTGTAACAATTATGTAACGACAAACGATTGCATTATGTTACACTTGCTACAATTATGTAACTACAAACAATATGTAACAATTATGTAACAGTTGCATTAACAAGATGTAACTTTTATGTAACTTTAACTACAATTATGTAACTACAAACAATATGTAACAATTATGTAACAGTTGCATTAACAAGATGTAACTTTTATGTAACTTTAACTGCAATTATGTAACTATAAACAATATGTAACAATTATGTAACAGTTGCCTTAACAAGATGTAACTTTTATGTAACCTTAACTACAATTATAAGGCCAACACAATTATGTAACAGTTGCATTAACAAAATGTAACTACAATTATAAGGCGAACACAATTATGCATTACCACAATATTATGTAACAATTCATAAAATGTTACAATTATGTATTACTAAAATGTTACTACGATGTAACAATTACAATACAATCATGTAACAATTCACAATGTTACAATTATGTATTACCACAATTCTGTATTACCAGTATCATCATACAAGTTAGGTGAAATATTAGACATTACTAAAGGGATAACACAATATGTAATGTATAATCTAGCAGTATTACCATTGCACAATTATATGCGAACATCTGTTATACATACACATCTCACAAAATATCATACAACAACCATTGCATTTATTCAAATATGTATACAACTTGTTTAAAATGTAATATTACTGAATCATTGCAATTTACTATGAATATTATATGTATACAATATTATAATCAATATTGTGTACTAATAGATTAGCATATGTCAATGATAATTGCTGTCGGAGGACCTTCAGCGGCGTGTGCCGACCAATGTTATGAGTCAATATTATAATTACAAATCATAATAGATAAATAGATAAATAGATAGATAGAGAGATAGATAGAAGCAGGAAGGCAGATTATGAGAAGGTATTGTGTCTGCAAGAATCGAGCAATGCTAAACATGCTTACACACTCTTAACTCAAGGAATGCTTTATAGGCACACGACAGTGCCTCGTGACCATACACACACATACACACATACTCACACACAGGCTTCTAGAACTTTCCAACCACAGTGAACACACGTGACACGACCCCTGTTTCACCAGAATTTAGGAAAGAGAGCTCAGAAGGAGAGAGGCCATAGAATTGGCAGGTAGTGGGGAGAAAGGCTTAGCAACTTGGAAGAGAGAGAGAGAGAGAGCGAGACAGGGAGACAGGGACTCTACTTATACTCACTCGTGAGTGAGAGACTTGTTAATATTTCCAAGACACATAAAAATAGTCCCATACTCTTCTTTATCTCTCCTGTCACTACATGACAAATGGGAACCAAGATTATCAACGTACAAACAACTCAAGTATAACAACCGCTCGTCCACAAGTCTAAGTATAACAACCGCTCGTCCACAAGTCTAATAGATAACTTCAGCTACAAGTAAATACAAAGTCTTTTTATGACACAAGGACCCGCCCACATAGGCCAGCTAACGTTCGTTTCGCATCGAACATTCCTGGGGGTAACGATATTTTTTTTTATGACTGTACACTGAAAGGCTGCCTCTAGGAAGAACAACTCAATGGGCAACGTCCTTCCTCTACTGGTCTACTGCTGTTGGAGCCGGTGGCAGTGTACGACAGGTATGTACCAATATGTTATATTGTTTACACATATTTTTGTATGGCTATTAACCATTCTCTGCCAGATTCAAGGGTAGATTTCCTTTTGTTAATGGTTGCTAGTACGGTAACCATTGGACATATGAGCGTGAGATATTCATTTTCAGGTGTGTAAATTCAAGCTCTTTAAATCTGTAAGAAAATAAATACAATCCGAGAAAGTCGAATAATAGAACTCTAATTACCGTTCTGGGGATAGGTGTCTGAGAAATTTGCGGTCTTTAGGGGTTATTGTCTAAAAACAGACAATTTCTGCAAAAATTGCCTGTATTGAGTGGACGACCACGATATAAATAGTCCGGAGTCTAGGGATTTACCTCTCAGTGGCATTGGTTTCATATGTTTGTCAGCTCCCCTGGCTGGCCCCGGAACGATTTTTCAGAGTTCTAAAATGGATTTCTTTTTCACACAGATGTGAAGAGAATGGTCTGGTGCACATGACAATGTGTTTGTTAACTTCCTGAACACATCCAGTGATTCGCTATGATTAACGGAAGATCCTATAACATTCACAGTACTGACTGTAGATATGCCCTTAACATGTAAATATATGAGCGAAAACATCTGAAAGTGACTGCCTGAGTGCTTGGGATAGTAGAGTAGGATCGGGTAAACATACCAGTGACCTTCGTTCCCCTCTCATAATTATTAGCAGTTTTATATAGGTCACGCTAAATTGATGTCACTAGCACGGTTACAATAAAGTGTTGCTTGACGCCGGCGGGCATGGAAGGGTTAATAAACATAATCTAATAATAACTACTATGCACGGGTTTCATAATGAAAGGTCATGCCTCATAAATTTCCATGAATTTTTTACAAGTATGAAAGATGACTGTGACACAAGTAATCGGGAGGACAGGTCTGGTTGTGACAATTTCTTTGGTAACTGCATCATAGGTCAAAGGCATAATGTTTTTTTGCTGGAAGTAGGAAAATATGCGTTGTTATTATTATACTTTGAGGCAAAGTAAAAAAAAAAAAAAAAACGGGTTATTAAAGATCTGTGATGGCATGTCATCCGTCACAATTTACCCCTGATACGAGACAACTTGTTAAGCACCCCTGGGTAAATTCGTATATGTTATAGAGCCGAAATATCTCCATACTTATTTTAATATCATTAGCATGTGATTACAGGTTTTTGACATATTGGATGTAGCGTAGTAAAATTGAACTACATCATTACCATTCACTCACACCATCACAATCTCAGTCAATAGGTGAATCACTCAATTCCACCAATACTATCATCACTATGTCACTCCATCACCATCACCAGAACTCAGTGAACCACTCTCTTGTTCGATTGTCACCCTTTACAGATAAACACAGAGAAACAGATATAGACTAAATAATATAGATAAATAGATTAACTGATACAGATATATAAGTAAATGAATAAATAGATAGTTGGCGACAGACATAAAGAAGCAGATAGGTAAACTGAGAGATAAACACAGATCTGCATAACGATCGCCTTTTACCAACACTGTTCATTAACCAGTGTTACGAATACATTACACTGATCTGCAACACTTTTAATTTAATATTATCCACCACTCATTTGACTGATGCATCCATGACATCAATCTGCATTATTATCCACAACTCGTCTGGCTGCTGCCTTCATGACATCAGCCTGTTTTGCATTGGTAATTCTGGGTCATGGTATAAGTGATTCTCGAAAACACTGGGACAATTTATTATAGATGTTCTCAAACCTGTCCATAACAACAAACACCGGTACTGGTGTTCTTTATACTTGGCCATTTTCTGCCCACAAAAAGAGCACCATCATCATAAGCCATTGCTAATTTCATAGCCTCTTCACATAATGGTACCATGCACCAAGTCAATTGGCTGCATCAACAAGCGACCCAGATATATCAAAATTACTTTGAACATATGAAAAAAAAAATGACAGTTGGAAAATAAATTTGTACTTAAGCTCTTATGAAAGTAATCCCTTCAGGTCGCCACTTTAGTCCTCACCTCTGCTTAAAAGCTGCTTAACATACCTACCACCACCCCCTCATCTACTGACTAATAGTGGAGATAGTGAGAGTGTTACAACTTCGCCATGTAACAACTAGACCCGGTTTCCTTTGCTTTCTATGTCATCTACCTAGATTTCCTGAGAGCATTTGATAATAATAATAATAATAATAATAACAATAATAATAATAATAATAATAATAAGAGTATTTTTATTATTATTATTATTATTATTATTATTATTATTATTATTTTATTATTATTATTATTATTATTATTATTATTATTATTACTATTATCGTTAGTAGTAGTAGTAGTGGTAGCAGTAATAGTGGCAGTGTCGTCTCTCTCTCTCTCTCTCTCTCAACAGATTACGACAATAACACCTGGAAATGGAGCAGCACGTAAAATAAATGTTTTACCAGCACTGACTCTACTAATCGCTCGTTGCTGACCCTCAGAAGCTTTGATTCCGGTAACTATTCCTGTGTGCTGCCCTAAGTGTATGCATCTCCGATCCTCACCTACTGTACGTCATCCAGAGTTACACCCATGGAAACAGTACTAAAAGTGCACCCCTAGGTGTGGACAAGTCCACAAATTTTGACAAGAATTTCTGGAGCAAATGGTTACGATAATGGTGTCTGGCCTATTTCTGCATTGTAGAATGTAGTCTAGTAATTACTAAATAGGAGAGGCGTTCCGTAACTGACCGGAAAAATTATGGGAGTGAATATGCTTATGCTCTCGGTTTCATTAGTACTTCTGAGATGACGGTAACGACTCATCAGAAAATGAAGTGGAGGTCGTAGTATACCCTCTCCTCAACTCCTACACCCATGGTATTTATTTATTTATTTAGTTTTGCTTGTATTTTTTCTGGAAAGCCATAGCAATCGATAGGCAGAAATCTCCCAATTAATACAAAAGTTTCCTGCCCAAATTAGATACTTATCGGTACTCATCGACCTCCGTGAGGGTAAGTCTGACTTCGTCTGCCCTTCTGCCCGTCTACGTCAGCAAGAGTAAGGCTTCCCCCACCCGCCCTCCTGAGAGGTGTGGTAACTCGATCTTGGCAGGCTCTGTGTGGCTGGAATAACAAGTAGGGGGAAGGGAAAAGGAAGGTGATTCTAAAAGAAAATGACATTTCCAAACCCTTTCCTGCACATCGGTTACTGATTCTGGCTAACCCCACATGATTTTACTGGTCTCGGATACTGATTCTGGCTAACCCCACATGCTTTTACTAGTCTCGGAAGGCCCTAGTTGGGTGGAATACCAAGTGGCAGAACAAAGGAAAGGAATATTACTAATCCATGCCTAAACTATTTTATTACCTCTGCCATCGAAGTTGGAGAATGTTATATATTAACCGGTGTCTGTCTGTGTGCAAGATATTTCAAGAAGTTGTTATCGGATTTCAGTGAAATTGGGCAGGTGGGCAGTGGTTCAAATAAAAACTGATTTGATTTTGAGGTGGATGCGAATCCAGATGCAGTAAGTCATAAATTTTATTGGTGTTGGCGGAGGTATGCGCTCTCCATTACTGTGTGAAAGGGAAGACTAAGGCTGTAGAATTATCTGACTATGTGACACCGTAATAGTATTCGCATGGTGGGAAAAATGAATTGCTGAAGTACATCATTAATTTTGTTGAGGTTAGTGAAGGTGTGCGCTCTTTGAATATTTCTAGTTTGCACTACCGTCACATGATTTTATCAAGCTGAGCCAAATTCTAATCTACAGAACCCGAAATATTTCAAGAGGCGAGTAAAATTGTTTCATTATTAACACACCATTCCCATGATGTATTATTAACCTTGTTCTTTCTGCCCTCAAGCAATATTAATCACTTTAAAAGAGACTTTCGAATGAGACGGGTAGATAAAGCCTTCAATAACCCGTTTATTTAGAGATCTTAAAAAAGTTGTCATAATTCGTCTGCAGCAAGTTAAATTCCCTGTAAATTGACGCCATCGTACTGAAAAGACTAGCCTAAGGTATTCAGGTAAACCATTTTACCAAATGTTTAATGGTTAATAGTGATAACAGTCCTCCTTCAAGCTGTTGCGGATGCGCTTATGTGTTTTAAAAACGTGGCTTCATATGATTTTGTTTGGCTGAGCTGAAACTTCCTAATGAGAGGATTAATTATAGCTACAGTATGCACTGTAGCTCCAAGACATATCGCACAGGACTCTGATGATGTCCGAAATGAATACAGCTAGGGATGTCCCACAACATATATATATATATATATATATATATATATATATATATATATATATATATATATATATATATATATATATATATATATATATATAGCCAATACCTTCTACTTCTGGCACAAAATGATCCACAGGTATACATAGCTAGTGATGAGAAGGGTGGGTGGTGAACTGAATGAAAGGAAGCCAATGATTGATTATGTGTGTGTGGATGAAAGGATGCGAAAAGGTGTAATAGATGCAAGAGCTGATAGAGGTTGGGGAAGTGGCCTTTCTGACCACTACTTGGTAGTGGACAGAATCAAGGTCCAATTAGAATGGAGAAATAGAAGAATGGTAGGACAGGAAGGATGAGTATTTGTAAGGAGAGTGGAAAAGTTAGAAGAGGATGAGAAAAAGGCACAGTATAAGAGAGAAGTGAAGGAACGATTGGGCAATTATGAACTGGAGCAGATGGTGGATGTGGAAGGTGTGTGCAGGATATTTACATAAGAAATATGTGCAGCATGTGATGTGGTGTGTGGGATGAAGAGAAGACGGAGGGGTGTGCAAGGAACAGCATGGTGGAATGAAGAGGTGAGACAGGCTGTGGTACAAAAGAAGAAAGCATACAATGAATGGATGAGAAAAAAGGGGCGTGGAAGAAGTTGAGAGGCGGAAGAGAGAGTTATATGTAAAAAGAAAGAGAGAGGTGAAAAGAGTAGTAAGAGAGAGTAAGAAGAGAGCGGATGAGGAATTTGGAAGGAACTTGAGTATAAAGTGGAGGGACTGTAAGAAAATGTTCTGGAAAGAGGTGAAAAGAGTAAGACAGGGTGGAAGTGAAGTTAGCAAGGGTGTGAAAGATAAAAATGGTAGATTACTAGTTAAAAAGAGAGAAAAAGTGAGCAGATGGAGAGAACACTTTAATTAAGGACTTGTTGAACATAGAGGATGGAAGTAGTGCTAGTATAAGTGGCTGGGGAATGGCTGGGAGAAGGACGGAGGTGAGAAGACAGGAAGAAATCAGTAGGATAGAAGTTGTGAAAGCAATGAAGAAAGTCAAACTGGGGAAAGCCCCATGAATTGATGGAGTGTGTGGTGAAATGTTGAAGTATGGGGGAGAGATAGTAGTAGAATGGATGTGGAAAATGTGCAGATTGGCTTGGGAGGAAGGTAGAGTTCCGGAGGAATGGAAGTCAGGTATAATTATTCCCTTGTACAAAGGAAAAGGGGAGAAAGAAGTGTGTGGTAATCGTAGGAGCATCTATCTTCTTAGTATAATAGGAAAAGTGTATGGTAGGATACTTATTGACAGAGTTAGAGAAAGAACAGAGGAATTAGTTGGAGAAGAACAGGGAGGCTTTAGGAAGGGAAGAGGTTGTGTAGATCAGATATTCATTCTTAGATCTTTAGTGGAAAAGTTTCTAGAAGAGGGAAAGAAGTTGTAAGCGGCTTTCATGGATTTGGAGAAAGCATATGACAGGGTGGATAGACAAGGATTGTGGAAAGTGTTAAGAATATATGGAGTAGATGGGAAGTTGGTGAATGCTGTGAAGAGTATGTATGATGGTGCTAAGGCTGCAGTGCATGTGGATGGTGAACTGAGTGAATTTTTCTCTTTGAATGTTGGGTTGAAACAGGGATGTGTCATGTCTCCATGGTTGTTCAATCTGTACATGGCTGGGGTAGTAAAAGAGGCATAAGATAAGGTAGTGGATGTTGGAGTGGCCCTAGTGAGAGAGGGCAGTGTTTGGAAACTCCCTGTACTGTTGTTTGCAGATGATACTGTGTTGTTGGGTGAAGACGAAGGAGATTTGCAAGGCTTGGTGGATGAGTTTGGGAAAGTGTGTAAGAAACGGAATCTAAAGGTGAATGTAGGGAAGAGTAAAGTGATGGTCTTTGAGAGAGGTGAAGTCAGTGAATGTACAGCGAGATTGGATGGTGAGGAATTGGAAAATATGAGTATGTTTAAGCACTTAGGTAGTGTGATGAGTAAGGATGGAGGTTTGGAGGGTGAAGTGCTTGAAAGGGTAAAGCAGGGAAGAAAGGTTGCTGGTTCCTTGAAAGCAGTGATAAGAAGCAGGGAAGTGAGCATGGAAGTGAAAAAAGTTACTACATGACAGTATTGTGATACCAACTCTAACGTATGGAAGTGAAGCTTGGAAGTTGCTGGAAGGACACAAGTCAAGAGTATATATATATATATATATATATATATATATATATATATATATATATATATATATATACAATATATATTGTACATAAAGATATATATATATATATATATATATATATATATATATATATATATATATATATATATATATATATACAATATATACTGTACATAAAGATATATATAAATATATATATATATATATATATATATATATATATATATATATATGTCATAAAACAGACTTTGTAGTTACTTGTAGTGGAGTTATATATATATTAGACTTGTGGACGAGCGGTTGTTTTACTTGAGTAGCTTCGTGAGTAGATAATCTTCTTTCCCATTTGTCATGTAGTGACAGGAGAGGTAAAGAATAGTATGGGACTATTTTTATTTGTCTTGGAAATATTAACAAGTCTCTCACACAGAGCGAAGTATAAAGTAGAGTCCCGCTAGCTATCTCTCTGTCTCGCTCTCTCTGTCTCGCTCTCAAGTTGCTAAGCCCTTCTCCCTGCGACCTGTCTGTTCTATCACTAGCTTCATTCTGGCTTCTCTTTCCTAAATTCTTGTGAAACAGGAGACGTATCACGGGTGTTCCTTGTGATTGGAAAGTTCTAGAAGCCTGTGTGTGAGTATGTGTGCATGTGTGTGTATGGTCAACAAGGCTTTGTTCACCGGTGAATTGCTGACAACTAACTGCATCATCTCCTTACTGGCTGCTTCGTAATCTGTCGTCAGCTTTTCCTCAGTGTAACTTGCAAGATCATTTCCCATTCCCAGGCTCGCATAGAGCTGTCTATCTATCTATTTATCTATCTATATATTATGATTTGTAATTATAATATGGAGTCCTAATATATGCTCGGTCACGCGAAAATGGCGTACCATCGACAGTTAATAGTTATAACATATTAATACATATTATATACACATTATAATGAACTTATAAGCTAATTAAGTGAAATACATAATATTGTAAAAGTAATATAATTGTATGAATATTGTATACATATAATATTTATAGTAAGTAGTGATTATTTAGTAATATTACATTTTAAACAAGTTGTATACATATTTGAATAAATGCATTAAAAGTAAATTATTCAACTGTAATACAGTATGTACTTGGGTTATTGTAGTGAAATGCATACATTTGTTGGCCTTATAACTGTAGTTACATTTTGTTAATACAACTGTTACATAAGTGTCTTGGCCTTATAATTGTAGTTAAAGTTACATAAAAGTTACATCTTGTTAATGCAACTGTTACATAAATGGTACATATTGTTTGTAGTTACATAATTGTAGCAAGTGTAACATAATGCAATCGTTTGTCGTTACATAATTGTTACATATCGTTTGTAGTTACATAATTGTAGTTAAAGTTACATAAAAATTACATCTTGTTAATGCAACTGTTACATAAATGGTACATATTGTTTGTAGTTACATAATTGTAGTTAAAGTTACATAAAAGTTACATCTTGTTTATGCAACTGTTACATAATTGGCAAAGTGTAACATAATGCAATCGTTTGTCGTTACATAATTGTTACATATCGTTTGTAGTTACAAAATTGTAATAATTGAAGTCCTAACATATGAAACCGGTCATGCTGCGGTCGATGATAGTGATGATGTGTCATGCCATTTGCTTGTGGAGACAACAATTTGGTTTTTTGTTTGTAGTTTATGTGGTATTTTGGCATTTGTAGTAAAACTTACACTTATTTTCATTTGTTTGTTATGTGATCTTACTCCATTTCTCTCTTTTTTCTTTCTTACTTTTTCATTCTTTCTTTCTTTTTTTTTTTTTTTTTGTATGTATTGATTTTCCATAGTTTGTTTTTCTTCGCTTGTGTACGCTTTGTCTATGTTGTTCATGATTCCATAATTACTGGCTAATTTCCTTGGGATACTTTTTTAAAGTTTAGTTTATATTGCACAGATATTATTGATAATGATATTATGTAGTCCCATATTTTGTTCTTTTATATAAAAAAAAATATATATACACTATATACAGTATTAACTATATACACTGACTTGTTGTTCACTTGTACCTATCGTGGGTAATATGTGTGTCAGCACTGTGTGGAAATCATTGTCTTCACGATTGTGTTGAAGATGTTCACTCTTGCTAACGTCATTTGTGTTGGCCATTTTTTTTTTTTCCTGGTTTTCCTTGTAACTTAATTTATCTGTTTCCACTAGGTAGCTTTAATTAATAAATGTTTAATACAGTTCTTTTAATAGCTCACTGAGTAACTGTGATGGTATATTTTCTTTATTACTTTGTAGATATAATAATGTATAGCTGTATGTATGAAACACGTATTTTATGTAGGTATAAATGGTAACACTCGTTGGTAGTAAATAAATGTTATAATAAATACATGAATATATACAGTGTAGAATATTTATTGTTGGTGCAAGTATTTAATGATTAAATTATGCAGATAATTGAAGTAAGTATGTGTATTTAAGCTGTAACTATACAGCACGTTTTATATGTTTGTGCAGAAGCTTATTGTCTATCACTGTGTAATGTATAAATGAAGTAACTATGTAACTCACTAATTTTTACCGTGGTGGGAATGGTGTGAGTGGTGGTGCAGGTGGTGTGTTGACTGACGTGGCGTCTTTTCAGCAAGCACGCATGATGACGTCGACTTCCCACACTGGTAGTTGTGGTGAGTGAATGAGTAGCGATGAGTAACTTGAGTGAAGACGAGTGAGTAAGATGAGTTATGAATCGTGTCTCACTCTTCGTTGGTTTGTTCCGTTTTTCTTCCTCCAGGTATTCGTGGTCCTTTTTTCTTGTGATTTACTCGTTGTAGGATGAAGACTGCCGCTACTTGTAGGTGCGTGTAGAAGATTATACAGACTACTCGTAGAGTTGTTACTTGTAGTTGATTGTAGATGGTTGTAGTTCGTTGGTTCGTCATAGAAATTTCAAGACTGTTTGTATCAGTACTTTGTTAAACTACTTGCAAGGCGTCCTGTGACGTCTTCACCTCTAAATCAGCGTGATGATCGGGGAGACGGAGGGGGCTGGTTGGAGAGAATACTATAAGGAGCTATTTGTGAGTTGTTGGTTGTGAGAGGTATTCTTGTTTTCAATCTTGATATTTTGTAGGAATTCAATGTTGATTCGTAGATGAGGTTCGTATACGTTCGCTGCTACCAAATGTCATAAAAGACTTTGTAGTTACTTGTAGTGGAGTTATATATATATTAGACTTGTGGACGAGCGGTTGTTATACTTGAGTAGCTTCGTGAGTAGATAATCTTCTTTCCCATTTGTCATGTAGTGACAGGAGAGGTAAAGAATAGTATGGGACTATTTTTATTTGTCTTGGAAATATTAACAAGTCTCTCACACAGAGCGAAGTATAAAGTAGAGTCCCGCTAGCTATCTCTCTGTCTCGCTCTCTCTGTCTCTCTCTCATGTTGCTAAGCCCTTCTCCCTGCAACCTGTCTGTTCTATCGCTAGCTTCCTTCTGACGTCTCTTTCCTTAATTCTGGCGAAACAGGAGACGTATCACGTGTGTTCCTTGTGATTGGAAAGTTCTAGAAGCCTGTGTGTGAGTATGTGTGTATGTGTGTGTATGGTCAACAAGGCTTTGTTCACCGGTGAATTGCTGACAACTAACTGCATCATCTCCTTACTGGCTGCTTCGTAATCTGTCGTCAGCTTTTCCTCAGTGTAACTTGCAAGATCATTTCCCATTCCCAGGCTTGCATAGAGCTGTCTATCTATCTATTTATCTATCTATCTATTATGATTTGTAATTATAATATGGAGTCCTAATATATATATATATATATATATATATATATATATATATATATATATATATATATATATATATAGATAGAGAGATAGATATAGATATATAGATATAGAAAGATATATATATTGATAGATATAAATATATATATATAAATATATAAATATATAAATATAAACATATATATATATTTATATATATATATACATATATATATATACATATATATATATATATATATTCATATATATATATATATATATATATATATATATATATATATATTCATATATATACATATATATATATATATATATATATATATATATATACATATATATGTTTTTCTTTTTTTATGCGGGGAAGAAGGAACCAAAGGCCATGAGCCCGCAGTAACAGTTCCCTCCAAGAGAAAAACAAAATACAATAGAGAGCCAAATTCAAGATCCGATCATTTTGAGATGCCTGGACACACTGCGTTTGAAAGACTGGAGATCATAGGCAGCAGGAAATACAGACAAAGGGAGACAGCTGACCTGTTGCATAAATGAAAGACTGGGAGTAACGGTTAACTCTTGCATTAGAGAGTTGGACAGAAAAGGGATGAGAGTTTGCTGCCAGACGGGTGCTACGCGGCCGTCGTAGAGGTGGAGGAATGCAAGCAGACAGTTCAGAGGAGCAGTGACCATTAAAGTAGGGATAGAAAAGAGATAAAGATGCAACAGTGCGGGGAAGAGACAGAGGTTGAAGAGAGTTAGTAAGAGGAGGAGAGTTAATGAGACGAAAAGCCTTTGACTCCACCCTATTGAGAAGAGCTGTATGTGGGGAGCCTCCCCACACATGAGAGTTGTACTCCACACAGGGGCGGATAAAATTCCTGTATAAAGTCAAGAATTGTGCAGGGGTAAAGAAAGAGCGGAGTCGGCTTAGCACACCCAATCTCTTGGAAGCAGATTTTACAAGAGATGTAATATGATCTTTCCAAGATAAGTCCGGAGTAAATGAAACCCCAATCATGTTCAAGGATGATGCAGGATTAAGCTGAATATTATTAAACATTAGTGGGTATACCTGTGGAAGATTTTGTCGGGTTGATAGGTGTAAGAACTGAGTCTTAGATGCATTAAAAACAACCATATTATTTTTACCCCGGTCAGAGATACGAGCCAAGTCAGACATAAGGTGTGCCATAGCCTCATCCCTCATTTGTTGAAGTAACTGTTGAGATGGGCGTTGCGGGAACCGAATGGAAAGGTGAAGGGTGGAGTCATCAGCGTATGAGTGGATAGGGTTAGATGTACAGCTTAGAATATCATTGATGAATAAAAGGAAGAGAGTTGGAGATAAGACAGAGCACTGAGGAACACCACTGTTGATAGATCTAGGAGAAGAACGATGGCCGTCTACAACAGCGGCTATAGAACGAACAGAAAGGAAGCTAGCGATGAAGGCACAGATAGAAGGATAGACACCGTAGGAGGGCAGTTTGGAAATTAAAGATTTATGCCAGACTCGATCGAAAGCCTTTGAGATGTCAAGTGTAATGGCAAAGCTTTCGTCAAAGTCCCGAAAGGAGGATGACCAGGAGTCTCAAAGGTAGGTGAGGAGATCGCCAGTGGAGCGTCCCTGACGGAACCCGTACTGACAATCGGAAAGAAGGTTGTGATAGGAAAGATGCCTTAAAATTTTTCTATTGAGAATTGACTCGAAAACTTTTGAAATACAGGACGTTAAAGCAATTGGACGATAGTTGGAGGGTTGGGAGTGGTCACCCTTCTTTGGGACCGGCTGAATGAGAGCAAACTTCCAGCAAGAAGGAAAGGTACAAGTTGACAGACAAAGGCGAAAGAGTTTGCCTAGGCAGGGTGTAAGCACAGAAGCACAGTTCTTGAGAACAACAGGAGGGACCCCATCAGGCCCATATGCCTTGTTAGTACTGAGGCCAGTGATGTCAGAAAATACATCAACTGAAGAAATTTTAATGTCAGCCATGAGGAAGTCAGAGGGGAGAAGAGATGGAGGAACAGCACTGGAATCGTCTAAGGTGGAATTGGAGGAGAAAGTCTGTGCGAAGAGATCTGCTTCATCAGTAGAAGAAATAGCTACAGAACCATCAGAGTAGAAAAGAGGAAGGAAAGATGATGAGGTAAAGTTGTTAGAAAGATTTTTGCCAAGGTGTCAGAAGGAGCGGGAAGAATTCGAGTTGGAGAGTTGAGAGCATTTAGTATGGATGAAATTATTTTTAGTAGAGCGAAGAACAGACTTAGGACGATTCCGGGCAGAAACGTAAAGATGATGTGATTCAGGGGTGGGTTGGCTCCGGTACCTTTTGTAGGCCCTCTCATTTGTGCGGACAGCATTAGAACAAGCGTGATTAAACCAAGGCTTTCTTGCGTTAGTCAAAGGATACGGGAAAGGAATGTATGCTTCCATGCCCGAGAGAATAAGCTCCCTAATGCGCAAGGCACACTCAGATGGCTCCCGGCCATGGAAGCAATAATCATTCCAGGGAAAATCAAAGAAGTACTGCCTGAGGGCCTCCCAGTCCGCGGCTTCAAAATGCCACAGACAACGTTTCCCTGGAGGGTCCACAGGCCGTACCGGAGTGATAGGACAGGTTAAGGTAATAAGGTTGTGATCGGAGAAGCCCAGTGGAGAGAAAAGATTAACAGAGTAAGCAGAAGGATTAGTTGTGAGGAAGAGGTCAAGTATGTTGGAGCTCTCTCCAAGGCGGTCAGGGATACGGATAGTGTGCTGTAGAAGCTGCTCTAGGTCATTAAGGATAGAAAAGATGTAGGCTTGTTCACCAGGTGGATCCGTGAAAGGAGAGGAGAGCCAAATGTGGTGGTGAACATTGAAATCTCCTAGAATGGAGATTTCAGAGAAAGGAGAAATGGATAGAATGTTTTCCATCGTAGAAGTAAAATAGTCGAAGAACTTTTAATAGTCAGTAGAATTAGGGGATAAGTAAACAGCACAGATATATTTAGTCAGAGAATGACAGGAAAGCCGAAGCCAGAGTGTAGAGAATTCAGAAGAATCGAGTTCAGGAACACGAGAGTAAGATAAGTCGTTGCGTATATACACAACAGCCACCTTTGGCTTTGAAATGAGTATAGAGAAAGTAGGAGGATACAGAAAATTGTTTGCTGTCAGTTGCCTCATAAAGCTGAGTCTCAGTTAGAAAAAGAAGGTGAGGTTTAGAGGAGGAGAGGTGGTGCTCAAGAGAGCGAAAGTTAGAGGAAAGGCCGCGAATGTTGCAGAAATGAAGAAGAAGAGGGTCAGACAGTGGTTCCAGGCACCTCGAGTCGTCACCGGGAGAGGGGCGGATAGTGGGGGCATTTATGGTCCCCCCCCCCCGGGACTCTGAGGCTTGGTGAAGAGACGCCATTTTAGATGAATTTTGAATAGGAAGTGTAGTGTGTACTGTGCATGTAGTTTGATGTAGATAGAGAAATTTGTACTGGAGAGCATGCTGGCCTACTCTCTGTGTAACTGAGACACTGAAAAAGTTCAGCAAAGGGGGATGGTCAGGAACTAGTATTGTGGGCTGATGAAACGGGAGCTCCAGCACTCCCTGTCATCAGCTTTCCATCCACCTCGGGAGTACTGCCCTGCTCGACTGGTGCCACAGTCTAGTCATTCTATATATATATATATATATATATATATATAGATAGAGATAGAGATATATATATATATTTATATATACCGGTATATATATGTATGTATATTTATATATATATTGGGTGATTTTAACATACACAATGTCGAATGGTTATTGCATTCTGACCGGACTGACGACGCTGGTCTAGAATGCGAGCTGTTTGCAGAATCGTTTAATCTCATCCAGTTGGTAAAGCAACCAACCAGAATACCTGATAATCCTGACCATAATGTCCATCTCTTGGATTTATTCTTGACAAATAATCCAGATCAATACAGGATAGAGGTACTGTCACCACTTGGATCCTCTGACCACAATCTCATTAAAGCCTCATTAGTTAACCCTCCTACACCTCCCCATTCCGAACCTGTCAGGGTGACATAATGGCACTTTGACAGGGCAGACTAGGATGGATTTAGAAATTATCTTGCTGATGTTCCATGGCAGTCTTTCTTCTCTAGTGATCCCAATTCTACCCAGTCACACATTTGCGACTTAATACTAGCTGGTATGGATTTATTCATACCAAGTCAACAATTCACTAAAAGATCAAACTCTCCAAAATGGTTTGATGGCAATTGTGCCGGAGCAACAGCCCAAAAGTCATTAGCATATAACTCTTACTTAAAATCAAAAACATCTGAATCACTCTCCCAATTTAAAATTGCAAGAAATCATGCAAAAGCTGTATTAAATCTATCTAAATCAAACTTTCTTCAAAAGCAAGCATCAAAACTCCTTAACAACCCTAATGACAATAGAATATTCTGGTCAACTCTTAATTCTTTCAATAATAACTTTAACAAGTCATCTACCATTCCCCCACTAAAATCTTCAGATGGCATTATTACAAATGACCCACGTGGGAAAGCAGATATCTTTGCTAGTACCTTTGCAAGAAACTCTACCATAGATGATACCAGCCAGAATGTCTCAGTACTGGAACTTGATTCTCTCGAAATTGCCCCACTTAAAATACAGACAAGATTCGTAAAATCCATCCTAGACAATTTACCTACGAACAAAGCTCCAGGCCCAGATGGAATTCCGCCAATTGTTTTGAAAAAGTGTTCCCCTGAACTTGCCTCTGTCCTAGCTAAATTATTCAGACTATGCATACGTACTTCTTTATTCCTAAATTCATGGAAAGAAGCCAATATTCACCCAGTTCCGAAGAAAGGAAATTCGTCTGACCCCTCCAATTACAGACCAATAGCTGTCACATCTTCTCTTGGTAAGGTATTTGAAACTTTAATTAATAAGCATATTGTTAAACATCTTGAATCCAACAACTTAATTAGTGATAGACAATACGGTTTTCGCCACGAAAGATCCACCATTGACATACTCAATCTCTTAACTCATACCATCTATCAATCAATTGATCTTTTTGGAGAAACTCATTCAGTAGCTCTTGATATCTCTAAAGCTTTCGACAGAGTATGGCACCGTTCCCTGCTGTCCAAACTCCCTTGCTATGGACTAACGTCTTTTGTTCCTTTGATTTCTTCTCATCTTAGTGACAGGAAAATAAGAGTAAAAGTAGATGATGTATATTCGAATTTCCACTCAATTAACGTCGGCGTGCCGCAGGGATCAGTTCTGGCGCCAACCCTATTTCTGGTTCATATTAATGATCTCTTATCTGTCACTCACAATCCCATTCACTCATATGCAGATGACTCAACACTACATAGTTCATTCACACTCAGACATCCATTCACAAAGTCTAATATCTCTACCTCTCAACTCAGTACAGCCATCTCCATAAATCAAGATCTATCTACAATCAGTGAATGGGGACAAAACAACCTTGTCTCTTTTAATGCTAGTAAAACTAAATATAGACAGTTTACTAATAGACAGATATTATCAGATTCGTACATTACCTTCAGTGCTACTAATATTCCCATCTCCAAAAATATTGAAATTCTTGGTGTCTCACTTAACAGTGCCCTCAGCTGGACCTCTCATGTCAGATCACTTGCTAAAACCGCCTCAAAGAAACTTGGATTATTGTACAGAGTCCGTAACTTCTTCGTCGATGAGCAGTTAGCAATAATTTATAAGAGTCATGTGCGCTCTCACCTTGAATATTGCTCACCCTTGTGGAATGGTTGTGGAGAGGTTGCATTAAGACAACTAAACAAAATTCAGAATAAAGCTGTTAGAATCATTAACAACCCTGCCATTACATATAAACTACCTCCCCTGCAAGTAAGAAGGAATGGTGCCTCCCTTGCATTATTTTACAGATATTTTTTTGGCAAATGCTCAGACGAAGTTGCGTCCATGGTGCCACCTCTCCATGCCTTCCCTCGTGCTACACAGGCATCTGGTAGCGCTCATGACTGGAATGTCACTCAACCATATTGCAGAACTTCTGCCTATCAGAATTCTTTCATTCCCCGAACTGCATCTCTCTGGAACTCGCTTCCCCAGAGTTGTCATCCTCCAAATTTCAACCTACAACTGTTCTAGTCTAAATGTTACAGATATTTTATGAACAGAAGACACCAGTAATCTGGTGTATGGATTATTTTTTTTTCCCCATTTGTTTTTCCTTCCTCCGTTCTGTTATTGAATATATACATATATATATAATATACATATATATATATATATATATATTAATAAATATATATATATATATATATCTGTATATTTATATATATTTATATATATATATATATATATATATATATATATATATATATATATATATATATATGTACAGTACAGTAAGTCCTCGTATTTAGACGCATTTTACTTCGACGCCTCATTTTCGTGCAAGAAAAAAGTTTCCGAGTTGTCTCACAGTTTGCGAATTTCCCCACAATTTGATGCTCCTATCCTGTAGCACCAGTCGATCAGGGCAGTACTCCCGAAGTGGATGGGAAGCTGATGACAGGGAAAGCTGGAGCTCCCATTGCATCAGCCCTCGGGTCTAGGTCCCGACCATCCCCATTTGCTGAACTTTTTCAGTGTCTCAGTAACACAGAGTAGGCCAGCATGCTCTCCAATACAAGTTTCTCAATGAACACCAAACTACATGCACAGTATACTCTACACTTCCAATTCCAAAATTTAACAAAAAAAAAAATCATGGCAGCTCAACACGTAGCCTCAGATTCGCCATGGGGGAGGGACAATAAATGCCCCCACCTTCCTCCCCTCTCCCGGTGATGACTCGAGCTGCCTTGAACCACTGTCTGACTCTTCTTCTTCATTTCTGCAACATTCGCTGCCTTTCCTCTAACTTTTGCTCTGTTGAGCACCACCTCTCCTTCTCTGAACCTCACCTTTTTCTAACTGAGACTCAGCTTTATGAGGCAACTGACAGCAGACCCTTTTCTGTATCCTCCTACTTTCTCTATACTCATTTCAAAGTCAAAGGTGGCTGTTGTGTACATATACGCAAAGACTTATCTTGCTCTCGTGTTCTTGAACTTGAGTCTTCTGAATTTCTCTACACTCTGGCTTCGGGTTTCCTATCATTATCTGACTATATATATATATATATCTGTGCTGTTTACCTATCCCCTAATTCTACTGACTATCAAAAATTCTTTGACTATCTTACTTTTCCGATGGAACATTCTATCCATTTCTCCTTTCTCTGAAATCTCCATTCTAGGAGATTTCAATGTTCACCACCACCTTTGTCTCTCTTCTTCTTTCACTGATCCACCTGGTGAACAAGCCTACACCTTTTCTATCCTTAATGGACTAGAGCAGCTTGAACAGCACCCTACACGTATCCCTGACCTCCTTGGAGAGAGCTCCAACATACTTGACCTTCCTTACAACCAATCCTTCTGCTTACACTGTTAATCTTTTCTCTCCGTTGGGCTCCTCCGATCACACTTAGCACCTTAATCTGTCCTATTGTTCCGGTACGACCTGTGGACCCTCCAAAAAAAACGTCGTCTGTAGCACTTTGGAGCTGTGGATTGGGAGGTCCTCAGCCAGTACTTCATTGATTTTTCCTGGAATGATTATTGCTTTCATAGCCGGGAGCCATCTGAGTGTGCTTTGCGCATTACGGAGGTTATTCTCTCGGGCATGGAAGCAGACATTCCTTTCTCATATCCTTTGACTAATGCAAGAAAGCCTTGGTTTAATCACGCATGTTCTAATGCTGTCCGCAACAAGGAGAGGGCCTATAAAAGGTACCAGAGCCAACCCATCCCTGAATTGCATCTTTTATACGTTTCTGCCCAGAATCGTGCTAAGTCTGTTCTTCGCTCTGCTAAAAATAATTTCATCCGTACTAAATGCTCTCAACTCTCCAACTCGAATTCTTCCCGCTCCTTCTGGCACCTTGCCAAAAACCTTTCTAACAACTTTACCTCATCATCCTTCAATCCCCTTTTTTACTCTGATGACTGTGTAGCTATTTCTTTTACTGATAAAGCAGATCTCTTTGCTCAGACTTTCTCCTACAGTTCCACTTTAGACAATTCCAGTGCTGTTCCTCCATCACTTCCCCCCTCTGACTTCCTCATGGCTGACATTAAAATTTCTTCAGTTGATGTATTTTCTGCCATCACAAGCCTCAACACGAATAAGGCATATGGGCCTGATGGAGTCTCTCCTGTTGTTTTCAAGAACTGTGCTTCTGTGCTTATACCCTGCCTAGGCAAACTCTTTCGCCTTGTCTATCAACTTGTACCTTTCCTTCTTGCTGGAAGTTTGCTCTCATTCAGCCAGTCCCAAAGAAGTGTGACCATTCCCAACCCTCTAACTATCGTCCAATTGGTTTAATTTCCGGTATCTCAAAAGTTTTCGAGTCAATTCTTAAGAGAAAAATTTTAAAGCATCTTTCCTATCACAACCTTCTTTCTGATCGTCAGTAGGGGTTCCATCAGGGACGCTCCACTGGCGATCTTCTCACCTACCTTTCAGACTCCTGGTCATCCTCCATTCGGGACTTTGGCAAAAGCTTTGCCATTGCACTTGATATCTCAAAGGCTTTCGATCGAGTCTGGCATAAATCTTTAATTTCCAAACTGCCATCTTACGGTTTCTACCCTTGTATCTGGGCCTTCATTTCTAGCTTCCTTTCTGGTCGTTCCATAGCCGCTTTTGTAGACGGCCATCGTTCTTCTCCTAGATCTATCAACAATGGTGTTGCTCAGGGCTCTATCCTATCACCAGCTCTCTTCCTTTTATTCATCAATGACCTTCTAAGCTGTACATTTAACCCTATCCACTCATACGCTGATGACTCCACCCTTCACCTTTCCATTCGGTTCCCGCAACGTCCATCTCAGCAGTTACTTCAACAAACAAGGAATGAGGCTATGGTACACCTAATGTCTGACTTGGTTCGTATCACTGACTGGGGTTAAAATAATCTTGTGGTTTTTAATGCATCAAAGACTCAGTTTTTACACCTATCAACCCAACAAAATCTTCCACATGTATACCCACTAACGTTTAATAATATTCAGCTTAATCCTGCAACATCCCTGAACATGCTTGGGGTTTCATTTACCCGGGACTTATCTTAGAAAGATCATATTACATCTCTTGTAAAAATCTGCTTCCAAGAGATTAGGTGTGCTAAGCCGACTCCATTCCTTCTGTATCCCTGCACAATTGTTGACTATATACACGGGTTTTATCTGCCCCTGTGTGAAGTACAACTCTCATGTGTGGGAAGGCTTTCCACATACAGCTCTTCTCAATAGGGTGGAGTCAAAGGCTTTTCGTCTCATTACCTCTCCTCCTCTTACTGACTCCCTTCAACCTCTCTCTCTTCGTCGCACTGTTGCATCTTTATCTCTTTTCTATTGGTACTTCAATGGTCACTGCTCCCCTGAACTGTCTGCATGCATTCCTCCAGCTCTATGATGGGCGAATAGCCCCTGTCTAGCAGCAAACTCTCATCCCTTTTCTGTCCAACTGTCTAGTACAAGAGTTAACCGTTACTCCCACTCCTTCATTTATGCAACAGGTCAACTCTGGAACTGTCTCCCTCTGTCCGTATTTCCTGCTTCCTGTGATCTCCAGTCTTTCAAACGCAGTGTGTCCAGGCATTTCGAAATTACCGGATTATGAATTTGGCTCCCTCTTGTATTTTCTTTTTCTCTTGGAAGGAACAATTTATTGCAGGCTCTCAGCCTTTGGTTCCTTCTTTGCATAAAAAAAAAAATGTGTACCGATGCTCAGTCTAGGCACTGTTCATTTTTCTATGCAACAGTTTTCCATGATCTTTATACAGCAGGTCCAGTGGGGCAGTAGACACACGTGAGTTTGTTATTGTTTATGATCGTAACATATGATTTTCAGCCGTGTCGTGAGTACACAGCAGGTCCCGCTGGGCAGTAGACACACGGGAGTTTGTTTATGTTTGTAATCGTAACGTACGATCTTCAGCCGTGTCGTGCTACTATTTCTTACCAAAGAATCGTTCCATGTCTCTCGTAACACTGTTTTTGTTTTGATGGACAAATACCTGAAATGGATGTAAAATAAAGCTTATCAATATTAAGGAAGGACAGAATAATAACCGCCCCAATACAGAGATGGTAGACTCAGCCCACCAATTTTTTATTCTATTTCACTATATTTCAGCCGCTCTTCCTTGTAGCAGTGAGTATAATAATATTGTTATAATTTCTCCCTTCCTTTTAGTGACAAAGAGGGTACACAAAATGACCGGGGTTTAGTTAACTGACTTTGATGTCGAATATTAAAAAATCTGGTGAAAAGTGACAGTTTTTCCTTGGTTAGTGACATCAGGAACTAGCTTATCCAGCCTCAACACACCTTCACTTGCCACTCAAGCCAGTCTTCATTTTATTTCTGATAAGGATTTTTGGTGTTGCAGCTCTTTATAACATTTTAATGTCTTTTCAGGAACATTTTTATTGTGTTACGCCGATTTAGCGCTAGTAAACACTCCCGATTTAATTTTGGGTAGGGCCTGTTTGGTGTTATAGTACTTTTTGATAGGGTAGGTACAGTACATGTCCCACTGGAAAGCTCCTCTATTTTTCACATTAATTTTTCACACTTCGACTTTTCGCGTTTCGTGCGGTTTTGGAACATCCAAGCTGCGAAAAACGAGGCTTTACTGTATATATATATATATATATATATATATATATATATATATATATATATATATATATATATATATATATATATATATATATATATATATATATATATATATATATATATATATATATATATATATATATATATATATATATATAATTATATCATGATGTACATGTTTAATGATAACAATGCCTACTACAAAATGCCACAGATATGTGACATACCCCATCAATATAAAAGGAGACTTGCCAACGTGAAAGGGAATTATGGGGATTCTTTGTAACAGTCATCACCTGTGGTGTCAGACTTTCTTGCATTAGGTGTGCACCGATTATTTTTGTACACTGTTGCTACGATTAATTAAATTACCTATTTTAGGTTAAATAGCAAACTTTTTTCTAACCTTAGAAAATCCCAAGCAATCTGAGAGTCAAAGCTCTTTTGATTCACACTTTTGCGATGCATCAGCACTTAGGTAATGCGCTTAAGCTATCACCAGGTAAATTTGCTTTGCAAAGAGAAAGCTCATTTGTAAGGGACATACTACCTCCATTTACCTTTTCACTGCTATCGACGCACTTGAATAATTTAGTCAGCCAAACACCAGATCAATGTGTTTAGCTGAATCATAAAGTATCAATAAAATTATTAAATACTGTTACAGCTAAAAATATCTCAGTTAATCTTTTGCTGCTGTGGACGCTTTAGAAATATTTTGCTACCTAATACCAGATGATTTCCTTAAGTGAAAGAAATCAAACACACATATTATAATGTTTTTTTTTTTTCCGGTAACTGTTATTACTACAATGAAATTAGTCACGCAATTTAATTAAATTATTATGTCATTAGTTTGCTTAGCAACGAGTATCTCTAGCACTCATTGAGGGTTAACTTTTGACTTTTTCTTTATTACTTAATGTAATTATCGCTTGTAACTTGGAATACAGTGTGGAGTTCCTTACTCTCAGTCAGAACTTCAGCTATGATAATTTTAACACATTTATTGTCCAAGTTTTCATCTGCTCATAATAAAAGTGTTTTGCGTTTGTCAAAATCTAGTATAATTAGGTATTTCACAGTCAAAATATTTAGCACTTCCTTGATCTTTAATGTTCAGAACAGACATTGGTATTCCTACAGACGATTTGTTGTTGAAACCTCCCTCTACGTAGAACATTTCGGATATTTGCACTGTGCCACGATGGAAAAGTGGACTCCTTCAAAATCGATATTCATCCTTATGAAATAACCGTATACGTCACACTGATCGTGAACATGTACATTAGAACTACCGCAACGGTGGGCATTGTTTGCCTGCTAATGTCAGTAACAAATATAAGTAATATATTATTTTCTGAAAAAGAGAATAAAGCAGATGTATTACAACATGATTTATCACACCATTTGCCTCGATTCAGACGTCTAGAGCCTATTGCGGTAACGGGGGATGGGGGTGGAAGGGTTAGATACATGGAGAAACAAATCTTCTGCTAAATGAAACTGAAAAAAAAAAAAAAATCCTTGAGTACCAGACGCTTCTACAAATTTTCCCTTTCCCACCACAAATAAGAATGTAAGTCAGTACGACCGGTAGCACTCATCATTCACAAGGCACTGTTTAATTTCCTCAGCCTGCCTTGTTTTTGTCAGCTTTCATTTTCACTCCCCTGCTACCACAGTGGGGAATAACTCCACACAGAGAGAAAGGGTACTGTGATAATTTTGTTCTGTGAAGAGCATCAATATCTATGAAAAAAACGAGAAAAACTTGAGGATCATTGGCGGCCCTAAGAAATAAGAGCGTAAAAACTAAAGAAAAGAGGATAACTGCAGAAGGCCGGATGGTTCATCCCGGGCACATTCTTGAAGACTGCGGATAAACTATTGGAATAAAACAATCTAGCATATAACACGGTTGAAGATGGCGGTCGAAGCATATTTTGCAACATTACAACCGTGCCAGATCCAGTACTAGCGGTACTGAAAGGCATAAGTGCAGTGACCAACACCTAATGGTAAAAATGTAATGTCATCCTATAATACTTCGATTTCATTCTCCTGTAAATAATTGGTTGCTAAAATTAGCAGACTGTCGATGCTTACTGTACAAACCTTATGACTGTTTTACCATAATGTATGCGGCAGAAGCATGTGTTCATGTAATTGAAGAGGGTCGCCTGCATAGTCCCGTTTCACTCGTGGGCAAATTTTAGCACCCATTTCCTTGCCAAAAGGTAGCAGGTGAATGGTTATCAAAGTCCCGGGAGGTACTACAAATGGCAGTGACGTAGGACTTCACGGTAGCTGGTCTTGGACAGCATTCCTAGGTGGGAAACTGAACCACATTTACCAAGGAGCCAAAATCCATGCTGAGACTACTGCTCATACTTATTTCTGATACATAGCTTGAGAACTATGCCGTCCTCATTCTCCCTGTGCCTCTCCATATGGAGGTGCCCTGTTCTGACCCTAGTGATGCGCTTTCTGTCACAGGAAGACAATAATTTGCTTGATGTAGAAGGGTCAGCCCGGCCAGATAGCTAGTCGGAGGTAGTGTAGCAACATCTTACGTGAGTTTCCTTGTACACGCATCCTCTTGGCGCTTACAGCACGTTTAGCTTTCCCCACTAACTGAACATTTCAATGAAGCGGAGTTAATTTCGTTATTTACCAACTCTGAATGTGTAGTAACTGCACATTTATCATCTAAGCATCGGAAAATTTGTGTGAGTTCAAAGGATAAATTAAGATATTGTTTTATTTATTAGTTTAATGTTGCGCTATAATGTATGTTCTCATATTACAATATGTGTGATGATGAAGATGATGATGATGATGATTACTGTTACTTTTACTACTACTACTACTGCTACTACTACTACTACTACTACTACTAATACTTCTACTACTACCACTACTACTACTACTACCACTACTACTACTACTACTACTATTATTATTATTATTATTATTATTATTATTACAGGAGCAACACCAACTTTTCGAGACATTTGATTCCAGAGGCTTGCCGGTTGCATCATGTTGCCAGCCGAACTGAGGCCACATATGTCACATAATAATTCAACAGGGACCAACGGAGATCACGTATGATATTCAACAATACACCTCTGACCCATTCTCCTTCAATGTAATCGCAATCATATTCTAATTTAGGTTCTTTTGGAACAACTGAACCTGGCTCGTTATCAAGCTACCTGACAAGTACGCTGTCGAAACCATTCCATCATCATTCGATCATGCTCAGTAGTGTCCCGCTGTAATTGCTTATAATTTAGGGTTCTTCAGTCTTCTGTGACACGTTGAGCTCTACCACAGGGGAACGTGAGCTCAGCTTATATCCTGTGGAGTATTTTAGAAGCAGTTGTCCCAAGAATATTTGTTGACCAAGTAGTTGTTATAGCTGTATGTCCAGGCTCACATGAATATGAACAGGCAGACTGCAGGCTGAAGTTTCTCTTTTCGTGCATTTCATCATCCTTCTTCGGTGGACAGGGAGGGAACAGATTGACATTTGTATAAATAGCCAGTGAAGCCAGCCAGTTATGTCGGTGCCAACACGAGAAGGCAACCTTCTTCAGCCAGTGTCATAACCATGTGGGGCATCCCAGTCAGATCCTTGCTCCCAGCCACAATTTGGAATTACATATTATTTAACGTGTGGACAATGTAGAGCAGCGGGCCTCCTCAGAATGAGACTTACCCCCACTTTGTCCCCTCCACCTCCTTTGTGCGGATTGGCTACGCTACTGTGTGGTAGGTGGGGACACTTACCATCCACTCACTCGTTGTAGTGCTGCTCTAGGGTGTCTGCCTTCTCCTCTCCTCCATCCTTCTTTCCTTCCATCCTCTTTTGTCTTTCTTTCCTTCATTCTTTCCTCGTCCTTCTGCCTACGGGGTGACTTTGTACTCCCTCTGTCTTTCTTTCCTTGGTTCTTTCCTCTTCTTTCTGCCTGTGGGTGACTGCACTGAGTGACAAGCCAAATGGTTTCCTGTATACCAGGAAACCATTTTACTATGCTGGTTTGTACTATATAAAACCAAATTTCGGTGCCTGGTGGTTTAGTGGTTAATTACAGCGCTCCACTCGGATTGAGCCGGTGAAGGTTTATATCCGAAAGGAGGTTGGGGTTTATTGCTCACGTAATGCTGCTCAGGGATGAGTGAGGCTGGTCACTCTCTTCTTAAATGTCGGGACCAACTTGCCTAGCCCTGGGCTCCTACGCTCCTCATGGGGCAACGTAGGATTGGATGATGGATGGATGGATGGCTACGCTACTGTCTTCAGCACTTGCTGGCCAAGAATAAACAGCATTCTTAAGTCAAGTCTGGGCACATTTCACATTTCCTTTAGAGCAAGGTACCATATTATAGCAAGTGTGTGTGTGTGTGTGTGTGTGTGTGTGTGTGTGTGTGTGTGTGTGATTTGGGTTTGGTAGTGGACGCCACTGGTCAATTGCATTATTAGGGGAACAAAAAAATTTTAAATCTTTGTCGCCTCTCTTTTTATATAGTTTTTTATATGACCTCGTAATGATGAATTGCCAAAATACCGTGATTTATATGATGAGGTAGATAAGAGTCAATATAATTTAAACTTAATAATTATAATTACATCCCAATATTTCAATATTGTCATATCTTTTTAAAATCTTGCAAAAAAAATCTCTTTTTACAACAAATTATCATTTATTTCCTTTACTCAGCTTTATATGTATATAAATAATGAACTGAATTTAATAGAATTCAAAAACCTTTACCACTTGCAATCTTAACATATTTTTTGTGTGTATACATATATGTGGCCTATATGGCATTGCGAATTTCATAAAAAAATGTCAGGCGAATGCCCCCTTTTTTTTTTTTTTTCTTTTTCAACTTAGCCCTTGCCCTTCTGGAAGTCTGTGCTTTTTTTTTTTTTCTATTATCGCTGTGAATCCAAAATATATTTTAGGTTCATATGTGTCCTACAAATGCATCAGAAATAACCTCTCGATATTTTTTAGTACATCAAGTCCTGCCTTACACACACACACACACACACACACACACACACACACACACACACACACAGACCTGTTAATGCATTTACCTACCCATCTTCAAACAACATCCACACAGCCCGTTCCCCTTCCCCGGCTCGTATATGCAAGAGCACTGTGTACATAGCCATCCCCTTAAGCCTGCTAATACCGCAGCTACACATTACATGAATTTCCACGCCCTATCATCATCAAAGCTCTCCGTTGTGCCTCTCGGTAACGGCACTGCTATAACTGGAACTGCTATATCCACACAGCCTATACATTTGTCTTAATTATAACCTGCAGCGGCAATATACCTTCATCTGCTACGTATCTAGCTCCTGCATCTGCAAATATCGTCACTTCCACAACTTCTCTATCTACAACTGTCGCCATACCTGGAACTGGTACATCTACAACTATTATATCTACCGGTGCTACGTATATCAGCAAATATTGCCATACCTACTAGCACTATGGATATACAAAGATGAAGGTGGAAAAGAAACGGAGAAGTATATGTAGAAGAGGTTTTGATGTAGCCGTGGTCTTAGCGTAGAAGTGGTCTTGAAGGTGAAGTAGTCTTGGCGTTGAAGTGCTTTGGGCATTTAAGTGGTTTTGGCATAAAAGTGGTCTTGGCGTAGAAGTGGTCTTGACTTAGAAGTTGTTTCAGCATTGAAGTGGTCATGTACTGGAAGTCGTCTTGACTTTGAAGTGGCCTTGGCATTGAAGTGGTCCTGGTGTTGAAATGATTTTGGCGTTGAAGTGACTTGACAACGAATAACGAATCTGACTTGGGGATGAAACGGATTGGTATTAAAGTGCCTTCGCAATGAAGTGGCTTGATTGATCAGTTGGTTCAAAGGGCTTGACCCAAGAAGGAAGGAAGGGTCGTCGTCGGTGGGAGGTCCTTAAACTATTCATACCATGAAACCATAATTTTTTAATCTAATAGGGGAAGAGGGAACGTAAAAGCCAGAAGAAACACAAAAATATAAAAATGAGAGTTAGGACAGAAGACAAGACAAGGACAGTAAGGAGAGAAAGACTGGAGACAAAAAGGTCCGTTTTAGTCGCCTCTTAAGCCAGACTGAAATATAACTATCGGGCATCGAGAGGGAAGGAGGAAGAGAGATGGGTTAAGCAAGTATTGGAGTAGGCTAGCCAGTTGCCAGTTATGTGAACTGAGGTAGCGTTATCTGACCACACGGTATTTGAAATGCATTTTTATGACTACTAGTTAAAGGCATTCAGTGATTATGTTAAAAAAATCATGCTGGTCATGCACGCTTGATTTGAACTTGTAGATCACAAAAGCATAACTCTGATAATTCCTAGCCACTACTTTGTATCTTTCATACCCTCAGTGATATGTATACTGATTAGTCTTTGGTGTGTACCTCAGGTGCTTCAGCTATTGGTTGTTTATACGGATATCTGTTACTGTAACTTTTTATGCTCAGGGAAAAATTAAGTACGTAAAATTTAGTTTGCTTTTTATTATCGTCCGCCTTTACTAAGCGGAATGATAATGTTTTTGCCCGCCTGTGTGTGTGTGTGTGTGTGTGTGTGTGTGTGTGTGTGTGTGTGTGTGTGTGTGTGTGTGTGTGTGTGTGTGTGTGTGTGTGTGTGTGTGTGTGTTTCCATTATAACTCATGAACGGCTTGAGGTTTCATCTTGAAACCTCCAGAGTATCAAGATACGGCCAAAATCTTGGACAAGTTCGAAAATGGGCACTGGCATCAAATTCAAGGTCACCAAAATAGCTGTCATAGGTCAACTAGTTTTTATCCCCGTCCTTTAGCACCATTATATCTCATGAATGGTTTGAGCTATCAACATGAAACCATAAGGGCATCAAGATATGGCCAAAGTCTTGGGTTTGGCCACCAGCATATTATGGCTGGCGATTACATTCGGCTCCCTAATGCTGTTCGTTCATTTCAGACAGCCTTTATTTTCTGCACTTTAGAAGGTGTATCAAGAGAAATTCTACCCGCACACTAAGTAATGGGCGGGGAAGTTACATTCTCAGAGTGCTCTTTCTTGGTAACTTGGGGATGGACAATTAAATCAGCAGACGTTAACTGCAGCATTCATTATCTTGTTTTCTACTAAGTTACTCGCCTGAACTGAAGAAAATCGTTTAGGAACGACAAGCATAATACAGAGATTACTTTATACTTTAACTAATCGCGTTAATAATAATACCTCGAATTTTTCTAAGGCAGTTTTTATTAAACTTCCACAAGACCCATCAGCGTACAAATGTCGTAGCTAATGCCCTCACACCAGTCTTGAGTGAGACAGCCCTACCATAGTTCAGTTTTGACGATTCAGTGTTAGTGCCACAGCGGTAACATAGGGTGTGATGCTAACTGTTGATATATATATATATATATATATATATATATATATATATATATATATATATATATATATATATATGTGTGTGTGTGTGTGTGTGTGTGTGTGTGTGTGTGTGTGTGTGTGTGTGTGCGTGTGTTTTAATGGCAAAGTCATATATGTATACAAGGTGTCTCGGGGCTGACGTACTAACTTTAGAAGGTAACTTCTGAAGTCATTCCAAGACATAGACATTCTGTGAACGTATGTGGGATTTGCAACGGCTATGAGTTAAAGAGCATTTAATCAGAATGGTGATAATAGAAACATTACGTTTTTCCACCCCGTGTTAACATTTTCTATAACTGTCATTGCATGATGGCCATAAAAATAATGAAAGGATATCCTATGAGATGTATAGCCAATGAAGAGTATAAATATTGATACATGGGTTGGAAATGTAAAAAAAAAAAAAAAAATCAGCATTCAGTTTAAAATGCTCCTTACTCCATACCCATTGCTAATCCGACATAATTATGTTCATAGGACATATAATTACTGTATGTCGTAGTAACCTCGGGAATCATCTAAAGTTAGTAAGTAAACTTCTGGGACACCCAATATATATATATATATATATATATATATATATATATATATATATATATATATATATATATATAATTACTGGCCATGTATTGCTGCGAGTAGTTACTGAATTTTTTGTACATTGCGTTCACTGTTAGATAATGTAAGACGGAAAGTAGCAAAGATAATTTTTTGATTGAATGTACTCGTTGGTATGTTTTTATGGCACTTAAGTTGATCCCAGAACTATATACTGGTGTATTGGCACAGTGGATCCTTGCTATATTGTAGTGCAAGAAAACCTAGTATAAGTGAGCTTTTCATCACACTATGGGAATTATTTATGGTATGTTGATCCACAGTCCAGTTCACAGTGCTGTATGTGGAAAAAGTATAGTGGATCCATGGGAATTTCAGAAACTGGCTGTTGTGGAAAAAGTATAGTGGATCCATGTGAATTTCTGATACCGGGTGCTATAAATACTATGTGTAAATTTGAAGATCACCAAGCCTTCTTCTGACATGGACTTCGATATAACAAAAAAAGTCTGAGAGCCAGTGCTTTAACTTGTGTTTTTCTATTTCGGTTTATTTAGCAAGCATGCACATTTTTTACTGTATGATTTACTGTTCTGCATCTTATTGATCTGCATATTTGTCATTATTATTGTCAGCATATATCATTATCTTGAACACATTAGAGTACAGAAATAAATGCGCATGCTTGTTGGAGATAAAATTGGAATACAGATAATACATTAAAAGCATTGGTATCCCCACATTTAAGTGGTTGTGAAATCAGTGAGAAAATGGGAATTTATGAATGTAAAACAGTGTGAAATACGCAGTAGGAACAACAGCAAGAATCTACCCACAAATCTTTTTTTTTTTTTTTTTTTTTTTAAAGGATACGTTTTTCCATACCGATTATCCTTCAGGCTGCATACCTTCAGTACTGGATGCTTGAATGAATTATTTAATTTATTTAGCTGGTTATCTACATTCTTTTTGCTCTCTTTCTTTCCCTTGTACTTTGTCTGTCCAAACCCTCTGCATTTTACTTTCATTTAGTTAATTTCCTCTCTCCACTGTCTGGTTCCTGCGAGTCACTGGCATTGGCTCCAGGGTAAAATATTTTTCTACCTAAGAAATCTTGATGAACTCTGATCACGAAGCAATGGCCCTCAGTTCCGTGCAGCCCTTAAGTGGGCAGGGGGTGCTAAGAATCCCACGGTGTAGAAATTAGTTTATACATCCAAAATGAACCTTAAGAATAGGAAACTGGAATGTTCGAACTCTCAATCAGGCTGATAAAATGGAAGAACTTATTTCAGTGTTCAAGGAATACAAGATGGATATTTGTGCTCTTACAGAAACAAGGTTGCTTGGAATTGATAAAATGAATTTGGAAGATGGTATTACTATGTTGGTTTCTGGTAGGAGAGATGGAAATCATTACCAAGAAGTAGGCTTACTGCTGAGTAGCGATGCTTGTAAGGCAGTATGTGAGTTTGAACCAATTAATGAGCGCTTGCTTTATGCTCGTTTAAGATCTAACCATGGTAATATCAGTATGGTTGTAGGGTACGCTCCGACAAATGAGGCTGCTGATGAAATGAAGGATGACTTTTATGAGAAGCTGCAGGATGTAATGAATAGAGTGGCAAGACATGATGTGTTAGTTTGCATTGGTGATTTTAATGCGATTGTTGGCAGTAGTAGGGATGGCTTTGAAGATTGTATGGGTAAGGAGGGTGTTGGTATAAGGAACGAAAATGGGGTGCGACTTGGAAGCTTTTGTTTGGCAAATGACCTTATAATTGGTGGAACTATCTTTGAGCATAGGAAAATACATAAGACTACTTGGATTTCACCATTTGGTAAATATTGTAACCAGATTGACCACAGTGCAATTAGCAGAAGGCATAGGAGTTATTTGCAAGATGTTTGCGTAAGGAGGGGGGGCAGATATAGGTAGTGATCACCAACTTGTTGTGTCAAAGATTAAAATAAAACTTAAGAGAAACGTTAATGGTCATTGTACAGGAGGTAATAATTATGATTTTGATGAGCTGAGAAGTGATTAGAACGATTAGAGCACGAAGGAAAAGTTTCGGTGGGGATGTAGGAACAGAGTTCTATTCCTGCAGACTTTGATGAAATTTGAAGACAATGATATTAAGCAATGTGGAGAGAGGTAAAAGAGGTTTTGCATGAGAGTGCTAAGGTGACTATTAAGAAAAAGGGAAAAGCGAGAAGGAAAAAGTGGATGTCAGATGAAACATGGAATGTAATTCAGACAAAGAAGGAGGCTAAGTTAAGAAGTGACGAACATGCTGATGGGCAGGTAGTTGAAGTACTAAGAGCAAAGTACTGGAATTTACATTCTGAAGTAAAAAGACTCGTTAGACATGATAAGAGGAGACTATATGATGGAAAGGTAACGAAGACAGAAATTAAATTAAGTAAAAATGACGGTCAGAGCACAAGAGCAGAGTATCAGGCCATAAAGGAGTTAACTGGGACTAAAAAGAGAAGGAAGGAAATACCTGTACGAGATAGACATGGTAATTTGATGACTAAAGATTTGGATATAAAAGGAAGGTGGAAAGAGCATTTTGAATCTGTACTAAATAGACCAATCCCAGCTGAAGAGGATATTTTGCCAGCCGAGAGAGATTTGCTGATAGGGGATATAACCTTGGAAGAGGTAGCAAAATCTATAAAGGAGTTAAAGATTTTTAAGGCCCCAGGAGAGGATGGAATATTTCCTGAAATGCTTAAAATGGAAAATGACGAGTTGATGAATGGGCTTTTGAAACTTTTTAATGTGGCTTGGGATAATGGTGGAATTCCAGAAGAGTGGAAAAATAGAGTAATTATAAAAACACCAAAAAAGGGAGATTTAAGTGTGTGTGGCAATTGGAGAGGGATAACTTTGACACATGTAGTTGCAAAAGTCTTTTCCAAAATCGTGTTGAACAGAATAGAGCCAGTAATTGATAAAATTTTAACAGAAAATCAAGCGGGATTTAGAAAGGGTCGAGGTTGTAGTGATCAGATTTTTATTGTAAGGCATCTAATGCAACAAGCTAATGAGATGAAAATGCTACTTAGTGTGTGTTTTGTGGATTTTGAGAAGGCGTTTGATAGTGTTTCACGTGGAGCTATGTTGAAAATTATGAGATTCTATGGTATATCAGAAAAGTTTGTAAATATTAATAGAAGCCTGCATGAAGGTACTTTTTGTAAGGTAATGGTGGGTGGTTCTTTGAGTGATCCTTTTGAAGTTAGGTCAGGAGTGATTCAGGGAGTTCTTTCGCCTTTACTGTTTGTTTTGGTTATGGATTATATTATGAGAAAGGTTGTAAGGAGAACAGGTGTAGGAAATAACTGGAAAGAAAATAAGAAGCTGATGGATTTGGACTATGCTGATGATATTGTACTGATTTGTGGAAGTATTTACGAGATGCAGAGGGTGCTTGATTGTCTGGTGGAGGAAAGAGAAAAAGTGGGATTGGTAATAAATTGTGGAAATACTGAAATTATTATTATGAACGTGGATAACCAAATCGATTGTGTAATTGGGAATAATGTGGTGAAGAATGTAGAAAACTTTAATTATCTGGGAACGATTGTATCATCTAATGGAACAATAAACAATGAAATTGAAGAGAGGATTAAACAGGCTTGGCGAGCTGCAGGAATGTTGAAATCTGTTTGGAATAATAATATGCTCTCGGTACATACTAAAGTGAAAATTTACAAGTCCATGGTTAGACCAATTTTAATTTATGGGCATGAGTCATGGTACAGTACAATTGCAGCAGATCAGAAAGTATTAGGATTTGAGAATAAAATACTGAGAAGGATTCTTGGGGTAAAGTGGCAAGACAGAGTTATAAATGAAAGAGTAAGGGATATTACGAGAGTGGAACCAGTTAATGAATACTGTCTCGCTGTAAGTGGCTGGGGTACATATACAGAAAAGAAGGTAGTTTAATACAGGATGTGCCAGAATGGACTGCTAGAGGAAGTAGAGGTAGAGGTAGGCCGAGGGAAACCTGGTTGAGGACAATGAACAGAGAAGCAGGGGAGGAGTGTTGGCGGAACCTGAAGGAGATGGCAAGAGACAAATATTGGTGGAGAGAGTTCATCGAGGCCCTATGCATCCCGTGGGGTGCCACAGGAAATTAATATATCTATATGTATCTATCTGTCTATCTCTCTCTCTCTCTCTCTCTCTATCTATCTATCTATCTATCTATCTATCTATATATATATATATATATCCCATTGGATCCCAGAGCTGCTGGGCGAGGCATTGCACTGGGCGTACCGCCGTCCGCCTATCAGCTCATAGTCGCGAAGCTCATAGGCCCCTACCGGGGGTTGCCTACTTTATTAAGATTTGAAAGTTCCCAGTTCTGTCCAATACTAAGGACACTGGGCTCCAATGGGATATATATATATATAGAGAGAGAGAGAGAGAGAGAGAGAGAGAGAGAGAGAAAGAGAGAGAGAGAGAGAGAGAGAGAGAGAGAGAGAGAGAATTGCACTATTACAAGTCACTGGGCTTCCTTCAAATCATTCAATCAGTTCACGTATTCTCTTGGTTTATCTTTGCTAATTACAAGGTATTCTCTTAAGAAAGTCCCCTGATAATGAAGTAGTTCATGAAATGAAATCCAATCCCTCTTGTCTGAAAGTCTCATAAATGTATTGTAATGATTTGGACTTATCAAGAATGAAATAATTAATACGTCAACGGACTGAAGTAATTAATTTACGCTTTGCAGGTACGGTATTACCATGTCAGAAATCTCACTTCTGTGTTCAGTCAGTGTACAAAATCTAATTTGCATGAATATTGCACTGACTTATGTCGTCCGGCTCTTGAATTCTACTAATCAGCTCACAAATTATCGCTTACTAATACTGGAAAACATTAATTTGTATCAACTGTTTTGCAAAGCTTTGATGTGATAACCCACTTGACTGGCTTAGAGATGCCTGACGTCACACTCAGCGCGGCCTGTGATTGGATTATTGGACTACAGGGAATTATGACACCATCAGAGCCAGAGCCAATTAGGAGAGGTGGTGAAATCAGGGCTCCAGACTTGAGTTAGTGATGGGGCTTATGACTGACAGGGTAATTAGAAGCACACATGTATCTCCATTCTTTTCCCTGTCACTCTTGTCACTCTTTTCTGCACATGCTCAACTATTTTTTCTTTATCTTCTTTTTTGCTTCTTCACTTTACTCTCGCTTTCCATATTTTCTTCTTACATTACTTCCACATTGTTCATTATCCTTGCATTTCACTCCTACCATGTCTTTTTCCCTTCTTTTACTTACCCTCTTTCATACCGTGTTCTTATTTCTTCTATTGCCTTTTGTTTACTTGTGTGCTCTCTCCTCAACTCTTCTATATTCTGTTCTCTCCTCATTTGTATTATTCTCTTTTCCTCTCGCTCCTTCTTTGCCCTTTCTTGACATGCTTTAGCAACTTCCCCTTCTTATCCCCTTTCCTCTCTTCTCCTTTTCTCCTCACCAGTTCTATGCTCTCTTCAAATTTCATTTCTTTGTCTTTCTCCTCCTCTCATCTTGTTTCCTTCATTATCCAGCACATAATTTCTTCACCACTACTCTCAATAGTCATCCATCTCTCAGCATATGCTTATATCTCGCTGTATCACCCCATTTAATCCTCCGTTTCGCTTCCTTTCTGCATTCTTGCGAGCAGTATTTATGATCAGCATTTCTCACTTCTTTACTGCACGGCCTCATTGCTTCTATGCTCTTCTTTCTTATTTCTTTCCATGGCTACATGAACTTTTATCGATCTCAACCCTCCTTTCCTCTCTTCCCCTCCATTCATATCTCATCTCCTACCCTTTCCTTTCCTTCCTCCAATGATCCACTGACTATTTTGCCCTCGACCTTTTCTCATTTTCATTCCTGTTTGGTGCCCTGCTTTCCTGTTCTTGCCATTCCATTCTCCTCCCTTTTTTTCCTTTTCTCTCTCCCTACTCTTTTAACACAGTTTTGCTCCTATCATTCACCTCCTGAAATATGTTTTCCTTTCCTTCCCTAAGCACTTCGCAGTTCTTCTACCTCTTGTCTCCTCTCCTCTCCTCCCTCTCTCGCCGATCCCCTCTCCGTACCAGTTAACTCTCTGTCAACCTAATGGCTGGATATACATTAAATCCCGATTATCAGTAAGGGGATAGGGATGGTGTACTGGGAGGGCAGGAGTGGTATTCGGGAGAGAAGGGTAAGGGTAGTAAACGGGAGTGAGAGAGGAAGGGTGTGGTGTATGGGGAGCGCAAAGGTGATATACAAAGGGAGAGTACAAAGGGTGGTGTACTGGGAGGGCAGGGGTAGAATATTGTGGGAGGGTAGGCGTGGTGTACTGCGAGGGCAGGGATACGGGGGAGCAGTCAATGCAGGCGTGGTATACTGGGGGCGGGACAGCCGAGGTGGTGCACTGGGAGGGGAGGGGTGGTACACGGGTGGGAGGGACGGCATAATGGTGTTCTGGGAGGGCAAGGGTAGTATATAGGGAAGAGGGAGATGAACGGCAGAGATGGTATTGTCAGGTGGGGAGGGTAGAGGTGGTATTGTGAGGGAAGGGAGGACATGGGTGATATACGGGGAGAAGAGCAGGGGTGGTATGGGGAGGAGGGCTGGGGGATACAGGGAGGCTGTGTTGCGAAGCTAGGAATGGTTTACGGGGAGGGCAAGGGTAGAGACAATGTAAAGGACTGTTGGTGTACAGGGAGAACAGAGGTAGTGTACAGGGAGGGCAGAGGTGGTATACAGGAAAGCATGGGCTATTTACCGGGAGAGCAGATGTTGTTTATGGGGAGGCACTGATGTTGAACGGGAGATGAGGGCAAGAGTAGTGTATTTTTTTTTATATGTGTAACACTCTGGGCATAGGCTTCACAGCCTGCTCCCAAGGTCCAGTAGTTCACCTATATACCTTACACCTGTACATGTCACCACTTCAGCGCTAACACCCACCGTCCACACATGCTAGGGCAGTCTCATGCAGGACTGGTGTAGTGGAATTGGCAGGGGTCTTTTGACGTCATGTCGGTGGGTCTTCTGGTAGATCAGTAAAGTCTGATTTTATGAAAATCAAATCCTTAAGCTGTTACCTGCCCCAGCGGGGATCTGAACCTGGGTCCGGTAGAAATGCAGGCCACCTCTCTACCGAATGGTGTTTGGGAAGGCAGGGGTGGTAGAAGAGGTGAGGTAGGACAATGGCGGCATGAGGAGGTGGTGTATGGAAAGGCAGAGGGAGTGTACGCAGGACATGTAAATGAAATATTTATCAAAGGCATTCTGAGGAAAGTGAACGATTATTACAACGACAATCTCTCTCTCTCTCTCTCTTAAAATAGAACCGTTCCTGCACTTACCCTGATATACCCACAGTTCTGTTATGTCCCAGATTCCAAGGGACAGCCACGTGAGATAACAACAGCTTCTAATGCTGTTTTATCCAGTCCCCTCCTCTCTGGCAGACCGTGTCTGCGTGATTACCTGTCTGTCTGTTTCTCTGCGGACCTGAACTAGTGTTTTCAGTTTAGAAACATGTAATTATCAGAAATGCTCATGGCCTTGCCTGTCACGAGCTCACTCAGTGGCAGCCAAGGAGAAAAGTTCTTGCCTTCAAGTCACTTCAGAACTTTTTCTTTGGAGGCCTGTTTAGGTTCTGAATCACAGCATTCTTTTTTGAGAAGTCGATTGGTTCGTCGATAAAGGCCAAGCCGATCATCTCCGAAATGTACCAGAAATGCCACTCCCAAGCTGTGTGGGCTATCTCGGTGAGGCTTCGCTCAGACAAGCCACTCGGGAGATGGCACATGAAGTAAAGATGATTTGGGGGAGCATATTTGGCAATCATCGCTCCGTTGAAGCACTTGACATGGCTGAGTGCAACAAACCCATTAATGTTTAATAATATTTAGTTTAATCCTGCATCATCCTTGAACATGCTTGGGGTTTCATTCACTCGGGACTTGTCTTGGAAAGATCATATTACATCTCTTGTAAAATCTGCTTCCAAGAGATTAGGTGTGCTAGGCCGACTCTGTTCCTTCTTTACCCCTGCACAATTGTTGACTTTATACACGGGTTTTATCCGCCTCTGTGTAGAGTACAACTTTCATGTGTGGGGAGGCTAACCACATACAGCTCTTCTCAGTAGGGTGGAATCAAAGGCTTTTCGTTTCATTAAATCCTCTCCTCTTACTGGCTGCCTTCAACATCTCTCTTCGCTACACTATTGCATCTTTATCTCTTTTCTATCGCTACTTCAATGGTCCCTGCTCCTCTGAACTGTCTGCTTGCATCCCTCCACCTCTACTACGGGTACATAGCACCCATCTAGCAGCAAACACTCATCCCTTTTCTGTCCAACTCTCTAATCCAAGAGTTAATTGTTACTCCCAGTCCTTCATTTATGCAACAGGTCAACTCTGGAACTGTCTCCCTCTGTCTGTATTTCCTGCTAGCTATGATCTTCAGTCTTTCAAACGCAGTGGGTCCAGGCATCTCGAAATGATCGTATCTTGAATTTGGCTCTCTCTTGTATTTTGTTTTTCTCTTGGAAGGAACAGTATTGCGGGCTCGTGGCCTTTGGTTCCTTCTTCCTAGCATTAAAAAAAAAAAAAACAGGCCGACACTGCGCATCACATGCCTTTCCTGAACAGTATGCTTAAATTAAGCCCTGAACAGGTTTTTCTTCTATTTCCTATGATGAAGAAGAGACGGAATCGATCTTAGCCGAATCAACTGTCTGAGCCATAGCTTCCTTGTCTCTTATGGGATTTTTCCTTTCTCTTCAGCTCTGTCTCCATTCACCTGCATTTCACCTCACAGAATTTTAGAACACCTGGCCTACTCCTGCCATTGTCGATTGCATGCGATTTTCCAGCTTTCCAGTTAGGAAAGCCCGGTCTTCCTTGTTTGTGATCTGCATCTAGGGAGGTCACTTGGAGATGTCAAACAGTTCTTCAAGGTCTCTAAAAAAAAATTGTCTCCTTCAATCGACGTGACTTCGAGTCCTTCAGTCAATTTTTCTTCACCTTTTGATATTGCTCGACTAGTCCCAGAAACTCTCTTTTTTTTTAAATAGCAGACGGTCGAGATTGGAACATTTGCTGAACCCCAGAAACAAAGAGCAGTGTCCATCACTGCAGATGCACTGTCAGACTTGGCTTTCTTCGGGATTATGTGGAGGTAAAAGAAATGTCTGAGCACTTGACCTTTAGATGATAGTCGACAACCAGCGATCGTCTCTTCAGGATGACCGATCAGCCAGACAGAAGCATTGCTTCATGAAGCAGATGTAGCCATATCACCTGGAAAAAAGAAACTCAACTTGCAATAGAGAAAAGCATCCAAAGTAGGCTATACAAAATACAACACACACACACACACACACACACACACACACACACACACAAAACAGATACACACACACAATTTTGTTGTCACAAGTAAGCAGCGCAATATGCACAGCTGCACATGGCACAACCAGCTGACTGCTCGGTGAGGCCACCTGTGGTTATTTATAGACTCATGGCTAACCCCTCTAAACATTCCATAATTTTCTCTGTGTAGAACCTTCTAGAACATACCACAATTTTCTACAACCGTTGCAAACCATCTAGATCCTTCTAGAGCATTCTATGATTTCCGCTACCCTCGAACTGCCTATAGCCTCTTAAAAGTTCACGTTTGGAGTGACCTTTAAACGTTGTCAGATCATCTTCATTTTTTTTACGTTACTAAGGCAGTCAATTGGATTAGGGGCATCTTGTGTCTGAATAATTTTACGGTATGTAAAATTTCAATATATGACCATGACCCACCCAATTATGCATGCCAGAGACGAGTTGGGTGCAGAGAAGGTCAGCTGTAATACCTCATCACACACCTCTTCTGAGACACTCTTGAGCAACGGCCACAACAGAAAAAGGTGGTGGCAGCCTGTCGAGAATTGGAACAAAGAGGGTGTGTAGGAGGTCGACCAGGCCAACTCATCTCCCACCTCTGCAGATACCCAATTAAGTTGCAACCCCAGCCAGAAAGGATGATTGTGTCTCCTTGGGGGCCGAGACCCTGTTCGTGGAGTGTTGCCTTATAATGGTGAGCAGGCTAGGGTATTGCTTTAACTAGGTGGAATCATACTAGCTAGGCCTCTTATCGGCAGCCAGACAATGAGGGAGCAAGAAAGCCCAAGTCAGTGCTGGTCCCAAACCTGGATGAATGAGGAGAGTTGCTGTCAGGAAAGGTATCTGGCAGTAAAAACTGGCCAAAACTGCAGGACCAAGTCATATGGCGAAGAATGATCAAACAAAACGACCCCATACAGAAATAGGAAAAAGAAATATTAGAAGACACTAGGGTTATCATTCTCACACATATATATTAGATATTAGGAAAGCTGGTAAGATAAATTTGAGTAAATCATCTGGAAGAGCACAATATGATAGCAGAAAGACAGTTTTGTTTTAGAAAGGGATGATTATGTGTTACTCATCTATGAAGCTACTAAGATACAGCCGCAGAAACACTAAAGAAAGAGATGGATGTGTAGAGAATATCTATTTGGATTTCAAGAGGGCATTTGACAGAGTACCATATCAAAGACTTTTATTGAAATTGTTCCATTAAGGAAGAATCGAGGGTAATCAGGAATGTTTGATGCAAGATTTTCTCAGAAAAAGGGAAATGAGGACGGTAAGGGAAAATTACTCATCCTGGAGGGATGTGACTAGCAGAGTTCCACAGGGCTCAGTGATGGCACCAATTATGTCTTTAATATAAATAAATGACATTTACAGCAACAATGGAGAAGGAAGCTATCTAAATACGTTTATGTATGATACAAAAATGCAAACGAAAATGACAGACACAGACACTTCCAGAGAGCTAAAGGAGAATTAAATCAGCTTCATGAATGGAACAATAGATGGCAAATGGAATTCACTTTGGAAAAATGCCATGTAATCAAGTTTGATAAAAGTGAAAAAAGAGCAGACTGGGATTATAAGTTAAGAAGTTCAACCCTACATATATTAGAAAAGAAGGCGCTAGGAGTGATTATCAAAAACAAACTATCTCCAGCTGACCACATCATTGAGAATGTACGAAACACGCATTCACTGCCTTCAAATATGAGAGTAGCATTCACATACAAAAATGAAGACATGCTGAGAAAGATAATCACATCATTCATTAGACCAACCCTGGAGTATGCTTCAATAGTCTGGAATCCACATCTCACAAAACACACAGATAAGACAGAAAAGGTATAAAGGGCCTCTACAAGAAGGACATCAAGCTTAAGGGATATATGCTACGAAGGAAGACTAAAAAATTAAACCTAACAACAATACAAGAGAGAAGGAAAAGAGGAGATATGATTATGTTATATGAATGCATCACGGGAAACAAGAATATGGCAATAAATGAGTATAAAACCAACGGAGAAGCACCAGCAAGAGGACACTGCAAGAAACTGCATAAAAAGAGCGGTGATAATGACGTAAGGAAATTAAGTTTCCGAAAGAGAACAACTGAACAGTGCAATTCACTACCGAGTGAAATAGTATGTGCCAAAACTATTAATAAATTTAGGTTTATGTATGATGAAAATGGTTCAAAACACGGGAAGGTACGAGTTTGACTAATTCCTGCAAAGATACAATTAGGGAAGAACACATACACACACACACACACACACACACACACACACACACACACACACACACACACACACACACACACACACAACATGACCCTGACTTTAATCCAGTATATAACTAGGACAAATATCGTTTGATAAACACACACACACACACACACACACACACACACACACACACACACACACACAGGTGAATGAAACCATGCAAAGCTACAATAATGATGTGGAAACCACATATGCTGAAATGGTGAAAGTAAAGAAAGACTTAGAAACAAGAGTCGAAGGAAAGGGTATTAAAAAGGAAGTGAAGAAAATAATTTAAAACAATCCTAAATTGGTCAGAGATTCAGCAGGCATCAATAAATCTATAGTAATCACTGGTATAGAGGAGAAAGAAATAAAAACAAGATTTCGAGAGACAAAAAGGAGATGGCAAATGTAATGAGCTTATTGAAGGAAGCATGAGAGGAAATCTGTAGTAAAGACAAAGAGGAACACAAAAGGCTAGGGAAGTAAGAGAGAAACAAATCATAGCCCCTGCAAGTAACCTTCCAGAGTGTAAACACTGTGGAGGAAATACTACAAAATGCAAACAAACATATGGAAAAAGAGGATTTCAAAAATGTATTGATAAAAGGATGCCTAACTCAAGAGGAACTGGGATTACTAAAAGAGAAGAGGCAGGAGGGAAAAACAAAGAACGAGGGAAGATCCGAGGAAGAGAAGAACACATTTTTTTACTAAATAATTTCATTGCAGGTACGAAAGTGGTACATAAACTGGAGGGAATAAAAAAGAGGAAGGTAGTAGACCCAAGTCATGACAAGTATGTAAACAAGATGATTAAGTTGATGTACTCTAATGTAGATGGAATGGTATCTAAATTACTAGAGATCAATGACTGTATCAAAGAAAATGAACCATATATTATTTGCCTGCCTGAAACAAAATTAACACCGAGGATATCAAACGATACCCTAAACCTAGAGGAATACAAAATATGGAGAAGGGATAGAACTTAAAAAAAGCAGAAGGAATTATAATATTAACAAAGAAAAATCTGAAAGTCAAAGAAATAGAACTAGATGTACCCTCACAGGTAGAACTGATCGCAGTAGAGATTAGTACGTCGGAGGGGAAAGTAATTGTAGCAAATTTATCCATGCCACCCAGATCAAACATTTGGGAAAAAGGCGAATATGAAGACCTGGCAGAGAGTACAATACAAACTTTAAGAGCATTACTACATAGAATGGAGGAGAAATCTGAAAGAATTAAACTAACTGGAGATTTCAATACAAATATAAACTGGAACACTCTAAATATAAAAAGCCAGGAAAGCTGTTGGGACCAAAAGCTCCTGTGCCTTGTGCAGGAGTTTTTCCTAGTGCAACATGTAAGGGAAAGCACCAGAAAAAGAGGACTTGATGTTCCATCAATACAAGATCTTATATTTACAAGGCATGAAAACGATATTGACAATATTATGTATCACCCTCCATTCAGCAAAAACGATGATGTAGTATTAAATTGCAACTCCAGGACTGCATATGACATAGTTAACAGTAGTGAAAGTTAGAAAAAGAGCCTTAACTACGAATGGGTAACTCTCATGACCTAAAGAAATACTTCTTAGAAATAGATCAGGAAAAAGAGCTTAGAGGACAAGATTTAAATGTTATATAAAGAAAATTCTGCAAACTTTATGAAATGGGAGTCCAAAACTACATCCCGCGGCACAAAGAAGCAGAAATGAAAATAAAGAAATGGATTAATAAAGAATAAAAAATCAAGAAAAAAAATAACTTGTTGTGGAATAGATACAGAAGACACAATTGTGAGAGGGCATATAACAACTATGAACAGGCAAGAAACGAATGCACAAGAATAGGGAGAGAAGGCCAAAAACAGTTTCAGGAGGACATCATAAACGAAAGCAATGATCAACCGAAGCTATTTTACAGCTGCATCCGAAGCAAAACCAAAGTAAAAGATAAAATACAAACCATTACGAATGAGGGGATCCTCTATACACGAGACAGATATTTGTGAAGCATTAAATAAGAATTTCTAATCAGTTTTTACAGAAGAGAAGGATGAAATGGAATATGCATGCCCAAACATATTACCAGAGATACAATATCAGAAATAGAAATACAGGGGGAGTTAAGTAAATTAGACAAAAGACAAGCAAGTGGTCCAGACGAAATTTCATGTTGGGTGCTACATGAATGTGCCAAGGAGCTAAGTAGACCATTATCTTTAATATATCAAGGAATCCTGATATTTGGAAGAAGGCAAACATTGTTCCCTTATTCAAGAAAGGGAATAAACAAAAATCCAATCAACTACCGACCAGTATCATTAACCACTGTTGTAAGTAAGATACTGGAAAACCTGATAAGAAAAGTCTGGGTAAACCATCTAGACGAACACAATATGATAACAGAAAGGCAATTTGGTTTCAGAAAGGGAAAATCATGTGTTACTATTCTATTAAGCTCCTATGATAGAGGTACGGAAACATTACAGAAAAGAGAAGGATGGGTGGATAGTATATATCTAGATTTCAAGAAAGCATTTGCCAGAGTACCACACCAAAGACTTTTATGGAAACTGTACCATCAAGGAGGAATCCGAGGCAAACTGTACCGTTGGATGCAAGATTTTCTCAAAAAAGGGAAATGAGAACAGTACTAAGAGGAAATTACTCATCATGGAGGGAAGTGACTAGCGGAGTTCCACAGGGCTCAGTGCTGGAACCAATTATGTTTCTAGTGTATATAAATGACATAGATAGTAACACTGGAACTAAAAGCCATTTAAATATGTTTGCTGATGATGCAAAAATACTAAGGAGAATTACTAACACAGACTCTGCAAAGAGCTACAAGAAGAATTAAATAAACTTCATGAATGTAGTAATATATGCCAAATGGAATTCAATGTGGACAAGTTGTCATGTAATCAAGTTTGGTAAAAGTGGGAAAAGACCAGATTGGGATTATATGTTAGGAAGTAAAACTCTACACATGTCAGAAGGAGAGAAAGATTTAGGTGTGATTATCAATAACAGACTATCTTCGGCTGACCACATAAGTGGGAAGGTATGGAACATGTGTACACTGATTGCAAATAAGAAAATAGCATTCACATACATAAATGAAGACATGCTAAGGAAGATATTAACATCTTTCATCAGACCAACCCTGGAGTATGCATCAGTAGTATGGAATCCTCATCTCAAGAAACATATAGATAAGATTGAAAAAGTTCAAAGGGCCACTACAAGATGGGTACCAAACTTTAGGGATCTAAGCTATGAAGAAGGACTAGAAAAACACTCCTGCCAACACTACAGGAGAGAAGGAAAAGAGGAGATATGATGATACTCTATAAATGCATATCAAGGAAGGAGAAAATCGACATAAATTAATATATAACCTATGGGGAGGAGTCAGCAAGAGGACACTGCAAATAACTGCATAAAAAGAGAGGCGCTAAAGACGTAAGGAAATTTAGTTTCCCAAATAGGGCAATTGATCAGTGGATTGCACTACCGAGTGAAATAGTGTGTGAGAAAAGAATTCATAAATTTAAGGAGATGTATGATGACAATGGTTTAAGACACAGAGCTTGACTCATTCCTGTAAAAGATACAATTATGTAAGAAGAATTAGGTTAGGTAAGGACACACACACACACACACACACACACACACACACACACACACACACACACATTAATACTAACACAGGGAGAGAGAGAGAGAGAGAGAGAGAGAGAGAGAGAATGAAGCAAAATCCAAATGCTTGCAAAATTGTTCCCTGCAAGAAAATTACAAAAACAATATAATAGAGACCCAAATTCAAGATCTGTTTATTTTGAGATGCCTGGACACATTGTGTCTGAAAGACAGGAGGTTACAGACAGTAGGAAATACGGGTAGAAGAAGACAGTTCCAGAGCTGACCTGTTCCATACATGAAAGACCGGGAGACATGTTAACTCTTGCAATCGAGAGCTGCACAGAAAAGGGATGAGACTTTGTTTCTTGACTGGTGTTATGCGCCTGAAGTATTGGTGGTGGGGAGGCAAGCTGACAGTTCAGAGGCGCAGTGGCTATTGAACTAGAGAAAGAAAATGATAAAGATGCGACAGTGTGGTCAATGGATGGAAAAGTTGGAGGGAACCAGTAGGAGAAGGACAGTTAATGAGACGACTAGCCTTTAACTCTACCTCTCGATAGCGTGGTCTTAGGTACTTGATAGGGAGATAGGGAAATCGATTATGGATCGTTAAGCTCAGCCAGAATAAAGTAGTGAGACGTAGTGTCAACTAGGTGAGTTACAGCATTCTTAGGTTACGAAGTTTATTGCACATTTATATTATGAGTTACAGCATAACGAAGCGTGACCCAAGTGTCGGACATTCTCTCTACAGTAGCCCCTCTCTCTCTTTTCTCTCTCTAACCCCTTCTCACTCTATCTGACCCTCGTGTTAACGGGCCTTCTCTCCTAAACTCCTTCTCTCTCCTTTCTCTGCTCTGAAGGGAATCTCTCCGACATTGTATACACTTTAGAGATGACATGTGTGTGTATTGTAATGTCTGGTAGCTTTCCATCCACGTGGACTAACTGACTAGGGCTGGTTACTCCACGTGTTTGAATACGTCATGAAATTCTTGGTCATCTGGACTACAAGGAAGTTTGAGATACATCATATGGCTAAGGATTCTTGATTGTCTGGGACAACAAGATTGTGGATATCCATTATGTGAACTGACATTCCTAGTGAGAAACTGTGTATGTCCCCAGCAGACATTACATCCTGTACATTGTGTACAGTATATGAAATATATCCTAATGCCTATATAATGCCTACATATTGCTCGGTCACGCGAAACTGGCATACCATCGACAGTACATTTTGTCATAACATTTTAATGCATACTATATACACATTACAATCAACTTATAAGCTAAATAAGTGAAATACATAATAATGTAAAAGTAACATAAGTGTATGAATACTGTATAATTGCAGTTGCATTGTGTTAATGCTAATGTAGTTATATCATTTTAATGCAACTGTTATGCAAGTGTGACTGTAACATAACATTGTGTTACTGCAGCTGTTACATAATTGTGTTGGCCATAAAATTCTAAAGTTCCATAAAAGTTACATCTTGTTAATGCAACTGTTACATAATTGTGTTGGCCATAAAATTGTAGTTACATATTGTTAATGCAACTGTTACATTTTGTGTTGGCCATAAAATATTGGTTACATCTTGTTAATGCAACTGTTACATTTTGTGCTGGCCATAAAGTTTTAGTTACAGCTTGTTAATGCAACTGTACCATAATGTGGTTGTAAGAAATTGTAGTTACATAAATGTGGCAGTTGTAACATAATTGCAGTGATGCTATCGTTTGTAGTTACATACTTGTAGAAACTGTAACATAATTGTGGTACTGCTATCGTTTGTTGTTACATAATTCTAGGAACTGTAACATAATTGTGGTACTGCTATCGTTTGTTGTTACATAATTCTAGGAACTGTAACATAATTGTAGTAATGCTGTCGTTTGCAGTTACATAATTGTAGGAACTATAACATAATTGTAGTAATGCTGTCGTTTGCAGTTACATAATTGTAGGAACTGTAACATAATTGTAGTAATGCTATCGTTTGTAGTTACATATTGTAGGAACTGTAAAAGTAACGTACGTGCAGAAACTTGTAGTTAACATAACTGTAGGAACTGTAATATACTTGTAGTAATGCAAGCGTAGTTACATACTTACAGGAACTGTAATATAATTCCAGTAAAGCAAGCATTTGTAGTTACATAATTGTAGGAACTGTAACATAACTGCAGTAATGCAAGTATTTGTAGTTACATAATTGTAGGAACTGTAACATAATTGCAGTTATGCATGCGTTTGTAGTTACATAACTGTAGGAACTGTAACTTAATTTTAGTAATGCTATCCTTTGTAGTTACATAAGCAACAACTGTAACATAATTGTAGTAATGCAAGCGTTTGTAGTTTCATAATTGCAGCAACTGTAACGTAATTGCAGTAATGCAAGCGTTTCTAGTTATATAATTGTACCAACTGTAACATAATTGTAGTAATGCTATCGTTTGTAGTTACATAATTGTAGGAAATGTAACATAACTGCAGTAATCACAAGTGTGGTCATTGTAGCTATATAACTGACACATGTGTATATAATTTATACAATAATAGCAATGCATTCATATCATGAATCATCCATATTTGATGCAGTTGTTCATTTGAGACACCATAGGAGTATTGGCTTAGTTATGTGAGACACCATAGGTGTATTAGTTTAGTTATGTGAGACACCACAGGTGTATTATCTTAGTTATGTTGCACAGTTTATTTGAGACACCAAGGGTGTATTGGCATAATTATGTTGCACAGTTTTTTATTTTAAAATTATAATATATGTAACCCCATATTTTGTAATTTTATTTAAAATTAGATATACAATATTTACAGTATATACAGTACATTATTCACTTAGTTTCACACATCACTTAATACTATAGTCCTCCAAAGGTGAAGTCAACTTGATATGTTTGCTCATTTTTAAATTCATCTTTAGGTAATGGATGCAAGTACTAAAGTGTGTGGTTGAGTATAGCACACTGTTGCTAGGTCCATTTTTGTTAGGCATTTTCACTTGATTTTCCTTGTCACTGTAATATGAAGGATATATATGTACTTATATTTTAATTCTCTGGTCTTACTATATTTTCATATGTATGTGTTATATGTTCATGTAAGGATATATATTGTCTATCACTGTGTGTATATGTAAGGTTGTATATAAATGAAGTAGTACCATTAAATTAATCGAGTAAATGTTCAACCCACTGATATTAACTGTGGTGGGAATACTGGCTAGGGTGCTGCTGCTGTTGATAGTGATGATGGCTGAAGGGTGTTGGTAGTGATTGATTGTGGTAGGTCAGGGTCCTGGTATGGCTTTGTCAGCACTTCGTGTCGTCACTGGGGTAGGCAGACAGGCTGGCAGGCAGGCAGGCAGGTGTTGTCAGGCACTCGGACTGACTGACGATCTTAGCAAATGATGACGCTGCTGACCTGCTGCCTCAGTGTGGTAGTGGTGGTGAAGGTGGGGATCGTGGTGAAGGGTGGTGGAGGTTGCAGGAGGGAGGAATGGAGTCTGATTTGTTGATGCATCACCATGCTGGGTCAACACTGTTAGCATGGCACTTCCTCATTTCCCACTCTTCCTTGTTGTTGTTTCTTCTTAACTTGTAGTGTTTGATTTCCCTTACTTGTTGAGATTAACTTGCAGGCTTGTAGAGTTGTTGATGGACGTAGTTTATCACTGCTACTTTCTCGCAGATCGTGGAGTTGCGGTTGAATGATTAGGAGCGAGGCTTGTTTGTTTGTTTAATTGCTGATTGTTGCTTGTACAGGAGTCGTAGATTGCTTTGATGGAGACGTTAATCGGCTTCGTTTACAGCTCGCCACCAGTTTCAGTGAACGTAGTGAGATAGATATCGTATTTACCATTGTAGCGGCTGTATAATCTCTTAAGACATAGAGTGTCGTAGTTTACCGCAGTGCACCAATCTCGATGGCGTAGTTTATCGTAGTTGGTTCGTTGTTACAGCTTGCCACCAGTCTCCATAACGAATTTTGTCGTTGTATAAACTATTAAGATGTGTTTTGATCGTATTGTAGTTCGGTTCGTTGTTACCGCTCGCCACCAGTCTAAGTATTTCTACAGAGATGGTTATTTGGTTGAATCGTCGATGGGAAAGTCGCTAGGAGAGAGTAATGGTGAGGCGTGTAGAAGTCAATGTAGGCCTTATGTTCCGTTATTCTCTTCGTATTTTAAGTGGGATGATGAAACAGGCAGATTTGGGTCGGTGGAGTTTATTGTGAGACACTTGAATAAAAGTAAAGAAATGGCGTGACCCGTATAGCCTATGGTTAGTAGCAGTTTGTGCTAGCTGCTGTCCTACTTTACTTTCACTCTCCTACTCCTATCTGCAACCAATCCCTACTACCGCTGCCACCAATCTCAATAGCGTGGTCTTAGGTACTTGATAGGGAGATAGGGAAATCGATTATGGATCATTAAGCTCTGCCAGAAAAAAGTAGTGAGACGTAGTGTCAACGAGGTGAGTTACAATATACTTGGATTACAAAGTTTATTGCACATTTTTATTAAGAGTGAGTTACAGCATAACGGAGCGTGACCCTAATGTTGGACCTTTTCTCTGCAGTAGCCCTTCTCTCCCTTTTCTCTCTCTAACCCCTTCTCACTCTATCTGACCCTCGTGTCAATGGGGCCTTCTCTCCAACTCCTTCTCTCTCCTTTCTCTGCTCTGAAGGGAATCTCTCCGACATTATGTACAGCTCGGAGAGGATGTGTGTGTGTGTGTTGTTATGTCTGGTAGCTTTCCTTCCACGTGGACTAACTGACTAAGGCTGGTTACTCCACGTGTTTGAATACGTCATGAAATTCTTGGTCGTCTGGAATATGAGGAAGTTTGAGATACATCATTTGGTTAAGGATTCTTGATTGTCCGGGACAACAAGGTTGTGGATATGCATTATGTGAACTGACATTCCTAGTGAGAAACTGTATATGTCCCCAGCAGACATTCCATCATGTACATTGGGTTTATGAGATATATCCTAATGTCTATGTAATGCCTACATACCTTGTTGAGAAAAGCTATATGTGGGAAGCCTCCCCACACATGGGATTTCTACTCTATACAGGGGCAAATAAAACCCCTCTATACGGTCAACAACTGTGTATCGGTAAAGAACGCATGGAGTCGGCATAGCACACTTAAACTCTTGGGAATAGATTTTACAAAAAAAGCAATGAGATCTTTGAAAGATAAATTCTTAGAGAATGAAACCCAACGTAAGTTTTAAAATGATACAGGACTGAATTGGTTATTGTTAAAAACTCGGAGATACTCCTGCGGAAGATTTTGATGGGTTGAAAGATTTAAGAACTGAGTTTTTGAAGCACTAAAAAGAACAGGATTTTTTTTGCCCCAGTCAGAGGTATAAGACATTAGGTGTGCCATAGCCTCATAGATTATTTCTTGAAGTAACTGCTGCGTTGGATACTGCGGGAAATGAATGGAAAGGTGAATGGTGGAGCCATCAATATATTATGAGTGGATAAGGTTAGGTGTTGGATAAGGTTAGGTGTCTAGCTTAGGTTATTGATGCATAGAAGTATCTAAGATTGTGACAGGACAGAACCTTGGAGAACAACATTACTGAAAGCTCGAGGAGAAGGACGGTTCACCTCAACAGCAGCAACTATAGAACGACCAGCAAGGCAGGTAGAGATGAAGACTTAGAAGGATTAAAAACCGTAAGACGGTAGTATGGAAATTGAATATTTATATCAGAGTCGATCATCATCATCATCATCATCATCATCATCATCATCAAAGCCTTTGAGACGCCAGGTGCAACGACAAAGCTTTCGCCAAGGTCCCGAAAGTAAGGTACCAGGAATCTGAGACAAAGGTGAGATCGCCAGTAAAGTGTCCCTAGCAGAGCCCATACTGGCGATCAGAAACAAGTTTTTGATTGGCTTTTGTTTTAAGAATAGATTCAAATACTTCCGAATACAGGATGTTAAAGAAAGTGTATGATAGTTAGAGGGCTAGGAACGGTAACCCATCGTTCGGGCAGGCTGAATGAGGGCAAAATTTCTGACAAAAAGGAAAAGTACAAGTCATTAGACAAAGGCAAAATAGTTTACCCATGCAGAATATAATCACAGTTCTTGATGGCAACAGAAGGAACCCAATCATACCCATACCCGTGTTAGTATTGAGGTCAGCGAGAGCAGAAAGTAAATCAACAAATCATTTTACATGTCAGTCATGAGGAAGCCTGAGGGGAGAAGCGATGAAGGATCAGCACTGAAATCATCTAGGGTGGAAGTGGAGGAGCAAGTCTGAGCTGAGTTCAGCTTCATCAGTAGAAAAAACAGCTACAGGGCCAGCAGAACCAAAGAGAGAAGAAGGATGAAGTAAAGACGTTAGAAAGGTTTTTGGCAAGATGCCAGAAGGAGCAGGAGGAATTTAAGTAAGAGAGTTTTAAACATTTAGTAAAATTAAATTACTTTTAGCAGAGCAAAGAACGGAGAATTTTCAGTATTTAGTACAAATTACATTATTCTTAGCAGAGAGAACCCATTTTACTTGGTTCCGGGTAGAGATATAAAAGAGATGAGATTCAGGGGTCGGCAGGCTCTGGTACCATTTGTAGGTTTTCTTCTTGTGAACAGCATTAAAACAAGCGTGACTGAACCAAGTTTTTTTTTTTTTTTTTTTTAAATTAGTCATATGATAAAAGAAACGTGAACCACGGCCGAGAATATCTATCTATCTATCTATTGCCAGACGCCTCAATCCCATTTGGGGTGGCCACAAACAAATCGCCTCCAAGTCGCCCTGTCCCCCGCCATTTCACTGCCCTGCTCCCAACTCACACCCCCCTCTCTCATATACCTCTCCACCCCATCCCTCCATCTCATCTTCGGCCTCCCCCTCCCTCTTCCCCCCTCCACCTCACTCACATACACTCTCTTCGTCAGTCTTTCACCCTCCATCCTCTCCACATGGCCAAACCACCTCAGTGTGTTCCTCATAACGCTTCTATCACATCCACATCCACACCACAATGCTCCTTTATATCCTCATTGGTCAGCCTGTCTCTCCATGTGACTCCACAGGCTCCTCTTAAATTACTCATTTCCACTGCTCTCACTCTTGACTTGTGTCCTTCCAACAACGTCCAAGCTTCACTTCCATACGTTAGAGTTGGTATCACAATACTGTCATGTAGTAATTTTTCACTTCCATGCTCACTTCCCTGTTTCTTATCATTGCTTTCAAAGAACCAGCAACCTTTCTTCCTTGTTGTACCCTTTCAAGCACTTCACCCTCCAAACCTCCATCCTTACTCATCACACTACCCAAGTACTTAAACGTACTCACATTTTCCAATTCCTTACCATCCATCTTCGCTGTACATTCACTGACTTCACCTCTCTCAAAGACCATCACTTTACTCTTCCCTACATTCACCTTTAGATTCCGTTTCTTACACACTCTCCCAAACTCATCCACCAAGCCTTGCAGCTCCTCTTCGTCTTCACTCGACAACACAGTATCATCTGCAAACAACAGTACAGGGAGTTTCCAATCACTATCCTATCTCACCAGGGCCACTCCAACATCCAGTACCCTACCTTGTACCTCTTTTATTACCCCATCCATATACAGATTGAACAACCATGGAGACATGACACATCCCTGTTTCAACTCAACTTTTAAAGAGAAAAATTCACTTAGTTCACCATCCACACGCACTGCAGCCTTCGCACCATCGTACATACTGTTCACAGCATTCAACTTCCAATCTACTCCATATAATCTTAACACTTTCCACAATCCTTGTCTATCCACCCTGTCATATGCTTTCTCCAAATTCATGAAAGCCGCATACAACTTCTTTCCCTTCTCTAAAAACTTTTCCACTAAAGATCTAAGAATGAATATCTGATCTACACAACCTCTTCCCTTCCTAAAGCCTCCTTGTTCTTCTCCAACTAATTTCTCTGTTCTTTCTCTAACTCTGTCAATAAATATCCTACCATACACTTTTCCTATTATACTAAGAAGACAAATGCCCCTATGATTACCACACACTTCTTATTCCCTTTTTCCTTTGTACAAGGGAATAATTATACCTGACTTCCAATCCTCCGGGACTCTACCTTCCTCCCAGGCCAATCTGCACATCTTCCACATCCATTCTACTACTATCTCTCCCCCATGCTTCAGCATTTCGTCATACACTCCATCAATTCCTGGGGCTTTCCCTGATTTAACTTTCTTCATTGCTTCCACAACTTCTATCCTACTGATTTCTTCCTGTCTTCTCACCTCCCTCCTTCTCCCAGACATTCTCCAGCCACTTATACTCGCATTACTTCCATCCTCTATGTTCAACAATTCCTTAAAGTGTTCTCTCCATCTGCTCACTTTTTCTCCCTTCTCCACTAGTAATCTACCATTTTTATCTTTCACTCCCCTGCTAACTTCACTCCCACCCTGTCTTACTCTTTGCACCTCTTTCCAGAACATTTTCTTACAGTCCCTCCACTTTACACTCAAATTCCTTTCAAATTCCTCATCCGCTCTCTTCTTACTCTCTCTTACTAATCTTTTCACCTCTCTCTTTCTTTCTACATATAACTCTCTCTTCCGCCTCTCAACTTCTTCCACGCCCCTATTTCTCATCCATTCATTGTATGCTTTCTTCTTTTGTGCCACAGCCTGTCTCACCTCTTCAGTCCACCACGCTGTTCCTTGTATCCCCCTCCGTCTTCTGTTCCTTCCACACACCACATCACATGCTGCACATATTTCTTCTGTAAATATCCTGCACATACCTTCCACGTCTCCCATCTGCTCCAATTCATATTTGCCCAATCGTTCCTCCACTTCTCTCTTACACTTTGCCTTTTTCTCATCCTCTTGTAACCTTTCCACTCTCCTTGCAACTACTCCTTCCTCTCGTCTTTCCCTTCTTCTAATCCTCCATCTTACTTGAATCCTAATTCTGGCCACCACCAAGTAGTGGTCAGAAAGTCCACTCCCCCAACCTCTATAAGCTCTTGCATCCATTACACATCTTCGCATCCTTTCATCCACACACACATAATCAATCATTGCCTTCTTTTCATTCAGTTCACCACCCACCCTTCTCATCACTCGCCATGTATACCTGTGGATCATTTTATGCCTAAAGAGGGTATTGGCTATCACCAACCCCCTCCTAGCACAAATGTCCACTAACGCACTCCCATTCTCATCTATCTCCGCAGGCACACCCCACTCACCAACTATTCCATCCAACTTCACATTCCCAACTTTACCATTCATATCACCGATCAAAAACGCTCTCTCATTCCTTCCAAACTTTTTCATGCACACTTCTACACATGTCCAGAACTCTTCTCTCGCTCTTCTAGCACGATCTTGCATTGGCGCATACACACACACAATCGCCCACATTTGTATTCCAACTTTCAACTTTACCCAGACAATCCTTGACCCAACTGATCCATGCTGTCTTATGCTCTTCTTCCATCTTTTACTCACAACTATACATACTCCTTCCTTTGCCTTCTCATTCTCACCTACTCCTGCACATATACCCCATCCATACTCCCATTCTCTCACACTTTCTCCTCTCCGAGAATATATATATATATATATATATATATATATATATATATATATATATATATATATATATATATATATATATATATATATATATATACATAGAGAGAGAGAGAGAGAGAGAGAGAGAGAGAGAGAGAGAGATTATAGATAGATAGATAGACAGATAGATAGAGATATTAGTAATACATATTTCGCGATCGTGGAGTTCAACATTATAGTGATGAGCAGGCTTCAGTACTGCCCTGATACCCATTTGAGCAAGAGCCCCAGCCGGAATAGGTAGTGGCTCTTTAGAGTTAGGGATAAGGAAGGTGTAGAGGAAGATGGCAAGACCACCTCATTCCCCACTTCTGCCGAGATCGTCTTGAGGCAGAGTACACCTGGAAAAGGTGATGATGGCTTTTCGATGATAAAAGGTTAGGAAGGTACGAAGCAAGACTTGGTGTAGTGTGGTATATCTGATGTGGTGTGATGGTGTGTGTAGTGTGGTATAACTGGTGTGGTGTGGTGTGGTGTGCAATGTGGTATATCTGATGTGGTGTGGTGGCCTGAGTAGTATGGTATATCTGATGTGGTGTGGTGGTGTGTGTGGTGTGGTATATCTGATGCGGTGTGGTGGTCTGTGTGGTGTGGTATATCTGATGTGTATATAGTATATAACATACTATATAATGTGTGTGTATAGATATGTATGTACTGTACATTTATCTGATGTGGTGTGGTGGTGTGTATCAGTATTGAAGCTATAAATTAGGAAGCATTCAGTAACAATGGTAAGATTAACACAATATAGTTATATTAAATGCTGACGAGGGCGACAACATAATGTAGCAAATTGTGATAATCTATTGCAGTTACCCATCCACTTTACCTGTTTTCTCTGAATCCCCGAGAAATGTACCGCGTGACGTCACCAAGGTGCGCGGGGGAGCTATAGCGATCAGACCTGTTCTCTCACTCGATCTTGGTGCTGAGGAGGTCGGCCACGCCACCTCATCCCCAACACCTCTCCTGAGACCCTCTTACGTTCCCCTTGCGGGACAGGGGGAGATAAGCCTGCTCATGGATTGGTATCATATAGTGGTAACTGGTGACCAGACATCTGTTAAGGAATAGTCAGACTACAGTACAAGCAGTCAGATCTAGTAGCAGTCGGACTACTAACAGTGCCCCCCCCACCACCACCTAAGTCATAAATCAGCCTGGATGGGCTATATTGACGGTTTTCCTACCAAACAAAGTTTGGGAAAAGCCTATGTTCAGCAGTGGAATGAAACAGGCTGAAGATGATTTGATCCATGTTCTTCCTCTATTGTGTTTTTCTCTTCACTACCTTGTACCGTTTGCAGGCAGCTAAAAGAGGTCGGGATTCTGTGTGTGTGTGTGTGTGTGTGTGTGTGTGTGTGTGTGTGTGTGTGTGAGAGAGAGAGAGAGAGAGAGAGAGAGAGAGAGATGGCAATGATGGTGGAGTATTCCAAATCTGTTGTATACAAATGAGTGATGCATGCTGATAATTAGACGTCGTCAGATAGGAATTGAAGTTTGCTGATGTCTGTGAACGTGTTACTTTGAAAATAAGTGTTGATTAGACAATGTGATGGCTGTTCAGGGAGGAGATATCAGTGTGATGTGCTGATGAACTGCCAGAAGCATGAATTAGCAAAGATGACTGCGATCTTGGTGCAACAACAGAAGAGACAGGTAAATACTGGAAAATGAAAAATACAGCAACACTGGGAAAAACGTGGGTGGTGCTTTGAAGAAATTTGACGCTATATCGAGGTCAGAATATAGATGCTGCAAGAGGATTTCATTAAGTTGCATTAGTTCCCTTATTAATGTATGGATATGAGATTTTGGTGGGAGGACGAACAAAAAATCATGTATGAGAGCAATGGAAATGAGTATTTATTTTATATGTATGAGGAGCATTAGACAGAGCGGCCTTAATAGCATCAAAGTAATTTAGGTCAAGTTGTATGTAGTCACTTTAAACTGTGAAAAGCTGGGCAGTTACTTTTAACTAAGGTAACTGTTACTTTTATATACTAGTGTTAATATGGTGATGTCGGTTGCAGGAGAGTGGGAGAAGCGTTTTTTTTTTTTTTTTTTTTTTCCAGGTAGCTGTGTATTCAGTCAGAAGAAAAATCAGTGTATCTTTGTGGACTTTGTTATGAAATGTGCGTTTTTTTTTTTGGGGGGGGGAGGGGGACTTTATATAACCAGAATTGGTCAGAATGGTTCATATATATATATATATATATATATATATATATATATATATATATATATATATATATATTTTTTAATTACTGATTCGTAAATATCGTGAGGTATAAGTGAACATATTGCGTGGGCTACTACCCACCATAATACATGATTTATCATATTAATATATCATCATCATTATCATCATCATCCAATCCTACGTTGCCCCATGAAAAGCGTAAGAGCTCGGGGCTAGGCAAGTTGGTCCTGACATTTAAGATGAAATTGACCAACCTCATTCATCCCTGAGTGGCATTACGACAGCAATAAAACCCCAACCATCCCTTGGATATAAACCTGCGCAGGCTCAATCCGATTGGAGAGTCTAAACTACCCGCTAAACCACCATGAGCAATCTGGTTATATGGTTACCACCCAGTGTAATAAATGGCTTCCTGGTGTACAGGAAATGTCACTCAGTGTTGAGGCACCCTCAGGCAGATGGAAGAGGAAAGAATGAAGGAAAGAAAAACAGAAGAGGAAGTGCAACGTCAGCCGTATTAATATAATTAATGTAATTTACCACTCAGCTTGCCAGTTTGTTTATTTTGTTTGTTTTTCTTGTTAATTACGTACCCGGAGAGAGATATACTCATATTCTATTAGACTTTTTTTTTTCATTTACCACGTAAAAGATTATAGAGCGATGTGTCTTGTGACCCATTCACTTACTTGCTTTACGTTCATAAAAAAAACTGCTTATTGGACCTGTGCTTCTGTGATTATGTATTTTTAAAATATACTTGCATTTTTACGGAATCATGAATAATATATTTATCCTTTGTATCCTTTTGAATAAGGTTCATCAGTAGTATGGGCATAGGAGAGAAAAAATTGTATATAGAGTTGTGAAAACGGTATTTATGGATGAGTCTGAAAGTGGCATAAGATGTGGTTGGCTAAAAAGGTTAATGGACAGAGTAAATGAGTGCGTGAGAAAGTAAGCCATGGAAGTTGTTGAAGTGAAGGAACCGATAGGGGAGTGAGTTGATTCGATGGAGTATGTACGATGCACATGGCGAGGGTTTGGTAATCACAATTTTTTACTTATCATTGCCGGATTGATTCTACATGACAGCTAATGTGAACTGGATCTATGAATGAAAAGAAAAATAAAGATGCTATTGATCATGCAAGTCTATCTATCTATCTATTGCCAGACGCCTCAATCCCGTTTTGGGTGGCCACAAACAAATCGCCTCCACGTCGCCCTGTCCCCCGCCATTTCACTGCCCTGCTCCCAACTCACCCCCCCCCTCTCTCATATACCTCTCCACCCCATCCCTCCATCTCATCCTCGGCCTCTCCCTCCCTCTTCCCCTCTCAACCTCACTCACATACACTCTCTTCGTCAGTCTCTCACCATCCATCCTCTCCACATGGCCAAACCACCTCAGTGTGTTCCTCATAACGCTTCCTATCACATCCACATCCACACCACAACGCCCCTTTATATCCTCATTCGTCAGCCTGTCTCTCCATATGACTCCACAGGCTCCTCTTAAATAACTCATTTCCACTGCTCTCACTCTTGACTTGTGTCCTTCCAACAACGTCCAAGCTTCACCTCCATACGTTAGAGTCGGTATCACAATACTGTCATGTAGTAACTTTTTCACTTCCATGCTCACTTCCCTGTTTCTTATCACTGCTTTCAAAGAACCAGTAAGTAAAGTAGAATAAAGATTCCAAGGGCTTGAATTGCAATGAAATGAGTGGTGTGGTTCATTTCACGGAAAATGCTGGTGATGAATTCTCCCTCTATCGTGGTTTTCTCTCCCCTACCTCACATCATATTTAGGTAGGAAAAGACAGTAGCCCTGATTTTGTGGGAAGGAAGTGTCGAGGCCTTGTGGAAAGCACATGAAAGAATGCTTTTGACTTATTCAAAGACGAAAAGTATGCTATGATTACACCGTCACAGGCCAGTGGTCATAGCCAAACTTTCATTATATTAAAATATGTAACGAGTACTTTGTTAATTTTTAGATGTGTTGGAGTAAAAGTATTTGAAAATGATGTTAATGTTAAAGAAATTTAAACAAAAATTACAATACTAATGAAACTATACTTCACTACATCTTTGAATATACACCCACCACAAATTTACTTAAAACCTACATTCATGGAATTGCTATGGGAAAGTTGTCTGTCTTTGCTTTGTGTTTCCACCTCTACCAAGTGAATTTTTTGGGCAAGAAGTAACTGACAACTCCTCTGGTGTTGCCGGGAGGTGGTGGAACACTCAGCACGTCAGTGCTTGCCCAGAAGCGAGAGTAGGAGTATATGTTCCCGTCGCTCTGAGCTTGAAACCTCCCTCTTTTTTCGTATGCATTACTGTTTGCCCTGTTATTTTCTTAGCGTTTTCATGCCTGGAAAGTACTGCTTAAGGGATGAAAGGGTCTGCATCATTTCATGGAGGCAGGATAATGTCCCTATCAACACGATTTGTGAACGTACTGGACACGCAAAGTCGACCGTCATGAAGATTCTTGCTGCAACGCATGGCCTGCCACCTGATGTCGTACCAGAGTACAAGCATGAGAGTGGAAAGAAGAGGACGACTTCCAGAGATACAGATATGCTTCTGATGAGGGAAGTAATAAAGAATCCTCAGATGACAGCAGCAGAATTTAAGAGAATGCATCCCCAGCTGTTACAAGACGTCTCAATTCGAACTATCAAACACTGCTTGCAGAAGGAGCTGGGTTTGCCCAGCCCGCAGCCATGAAACCACTTCTCACTGACTGCATGAAGAAGCAGCGCATTCAATTTGCCAAGAAGTATGCACACTGGACATCGGATGAGTGGAGAAAAGTTATGTTTTCCGAAGAAAGCACATTTCAAGTGTTCCAGGTGTGTTCTGCCAAGGATCATCACACTGCCTCCCATAGTCGATATGACTCTGCTTGCACGGTGCTGACTGTTAAGCACCCACAATCAGTAATGGTATGGGGGTGTTTCTCAGGTAGAATGGGAAGGGGAGGCCCTCTACTTTCTTCCTAAGAACTTGATGATGGTACATTCAAGTTCTTAAAGATCATTTGTTAAATTTTTTGCTATTCATAGGTGTGACTTTTATATGCACGATTCAGCTTCATGTCACAAGTCAAGAAGGGTGACAAAATGGCTTCAGGATAATCAGATTGAGGTCCTCAACTGGCCTGGCAACAGTCCAGATCTAAATCCGATAGAAAACTCCTGGGCAAAGATGTTGAAAATCGTGGCAGAGAAGATGCCCAAATCTGGACAAACTCAAGACTGATCTGACAAATGTTTTGTGCAAAGAAATGTCCTTAGATTACTTTAGAGATCTAAGTGATTCCATGCCAAAATGCATCCAACTGGTCCTGAAAAACAAGGGAAACATGATTTCATATTAATGAATGGCATTCCATGAACAAACATTGTGAAATACTATGATTTCTGTCCTTTTTAATACCTTGTGGGGGGGTCCTAAGTCAATTTGTGGTAGCTGTAACTATAATTAGGAGCCAAAGATGCAAAGTAAACACAATTTTTAGCCTCCATTTTTACCTAAAACTGGCCAGAACCTCTACTTTCACATAAGAATTTAGACAAATGGAAGGTGTGCCACTCGACCTCCAGAGTGTTAATAATATTCTCTGGTAATATCCTGACCACATTAACCCTTTCTTGCAAGGTGACGCATTTGGCGTCATTATGGTCTTTCCTCGTAAATGCACAGTGACGCATTTAGCGTCATAAAATAAAAAATAAAAAAGGAAAATTAAATAGAAATTAAGTTTTTGGTCAGTCTGTCATTTTTGGAGGCATCATAGCTTGCCCGGCTCTTGTCCAAAGTAAAGAGTTGGCAACAATGAGTCCCTAGATGCATGGCAGTGCAGACAGGTTTATTAGTACCACACTGACTGTCAGTGGGGAAGGTACCGAGCAGTCATGTCCCTTTAAACCTCCTCTATTACCCCCGTCCTTGGCGTGCATCATATTTCACTATACCAAAAGTGCTTGTGTCTACTTTTTTGGCTTTATTGTGATTAGATTTGGTGTTTGCAACAGGAAATTAGGTGTTTGTGAATCGTTCCTGGCCGTTATCAGCTGTTGGCCCAACAAAGATTGTGCAACTGTTTTTCACCGTGGTCCCACAAGTACACACCCTCAACCCTGTACCACATGTGAGTATTCAACCATAGAAACAGTGACAGTGAATCAGATGAATATAGTGTGCAATAACTAGTGAGTAAGGAAATGGTGAAACATGCAGCAGCTGAAGGGGGAGAGGGGAAACTGCCATACGACATGACGTTGTCATGAATGGAATAATTGCCAAGATGTTGATGAAATCATTGTTATATATTGATATATGTGGGATAGTGTTATAGCGCAGTAAATTGGAGTACAGTGCAACGAGTGTACATGATAAAATATTGACTAGGGCATGAGTCACGTACACCTTACAGCCACAGCACGCCGTTTTCATGAGGGGAATAAAATAGAGGAGGTTTAGAGATATTTCATTATTATTATATTTATTCTGTGTGCTTGTTGTGTGAAAAAAATAAGCATGAGTATTTTAAGTGATATATATATCGTATGCTTGTGTGGAGCAACGTAAATAGTGCACCACATGTTCAACAGAAAATATCATCTGCGATAACTGAGGTATTGCACATGTGACCTACAGGGCACGTTCATGTACTGTAGTGGTGAAATATACTGTGTTTCTCATAAAATAATGGATCTGGTTAAGTGTAATTTGAATAGAAAATGAAAGAGTGCAGCATGTTCTCATAAAAAAAACATCGTCTACTACACCTGACTTAGCGCAAAGGTAGCAAACTCCAACGTAACCTGCGGAACACATGTATGTACTCTTAGTGGTGAAATGTTTCTCATAAACTGATAGATTTGGTTATGTCTAAAATGTGAATTAAAACCATAAACAGTGCAGCATGTTCTCGTAAGAAAAATATCGTCTCCTACACCTGACTTAGTGCAAAGGTAGCGAAATAAAACATGACCTTCAGAACACATGCATGTAATTCATTCGTGAAGTGTTTCTCATAAACTGATATATTTGGTTATGTCCAATGTGAAATAAAATGTGAGCAGTGTAGCATCTCATAAGAAAAATATCATCTCCCACACGTGAGTTAGCACAAAGGTAGCGAAATCCAACGTGACCTATGGAACACGTGCATGTTCTTTTAGTGGTGATATATACTGTGTTCCTCATAGAGTGATAGATTTGGTTATGTCTCACATGAAAAAGAAACAAGTAAACAGAGCAGCATGTTCTCGTAGGAAAAACATCATCTGTTACACCTGAGTTAGCGCACAGGTAGGGGCCACCAACGTGACCTACGGAACATGTGCATGTACTTTAGTGGTGATATTTACAGTGTTTCTCAAGAACTGATAAATTTGGTTATGTATCATGTGAAAAAAAAAAAACTCGTAAACAGTGCAGCATGCTCTCGTAAGAAATATGTCTTCTACACCTGACTTAGCAGAAAGGTAGTGAAATCCAATGTAACCTACAGAACACTTGCATGTACTTCATTGGTGAAGTGTTTCACATAAATTGATGGATTTGGTTATGTGTAATGTGAAAAGAAAATGAAAGAGTGCAGTAGGTTCTCATAAGAAAAACATTGTCTGCTACACCTGAGTTAGTGCACAGGTAGGGGCTACCAACGTGACCTAAGGAAGATGTGCATGTACTTTAGTGGTGTAATATACTGTGTTTCTCATAGACTGATAAATTTGGTTATGTCTCATGTAAAAAAAAAAAACACACAAACAGTGCAGTGTGCTCTCATAAGAATAATATCGTCTTCTACGTGAGTTAGCACAAAGATAGCGAAATCCAACATAACCTACGGAAAACATGCACGTACTTTTAGTTGTGAAATATACTGTGTTCCTTATGAAGTGATACATCTGGTTATGTCTCATGTGAAAATAACACATAAACAGAGCAGCATGTTCTCGTAAGAAATATATCGTCTCCTCCACCTGAGTTAGGGCAAAGGAAGTGAAAGCCAACGTGACCTACGGAACACTTGTGTGTACTGCAGTGGTGAAGTGGTTCCCATAAATTAATAGATTTGGTTATGTCTCATGTGAAAAGAATATGAAACAGTGCACTGTGTGATTGTAAGAAAAACATCGTCTGCTAGACCTGAGTTAGCACAAAGGTAGCACTATCTGTCTTGCACATGAGAATTTGTCATGAGCACGCAGTGCGCTGATTACGTGTTTGTTTCACATGAGACATAACCAAATCTATCACTTTATGAGGAACACAGTACAAGCACCTATTCCATAGGTCACGTTGGATTTTGCTGCCTTTGTGCTAACTCAGGTGTAGGAGACGATATTATTCTTATGAGTGCACACTGCACGTTTACATTTTTTTTTCTTCACATGAGACATAACCAAATCTATTAGTTTATGACAGACACAGTATTTTTCACTACAATAGTTCATGCACGTGTTCCATAGGTCACGTAGGTGGCCCCTACCTGTGCACTAACTCAGGTGTAGCAGACAATGTTTTTAAAGGACATACAGGTATATCACGAATCCTTCGTGTTGTGCCAGTGTCGAGCAAAGTTCTTGGCTGGCTGTGAATACAATATCTTGATTGCTTTATTTCAGCTCAAAACCCTAGCACAGCAAACTGATTCTCCAGTTGGCTTGCAATGACACCATATTGTATTGCAAAGATGCAGCAAGGGTTGCCACCAGAACAATGGAAAAAGTTCCTCGACGAGACCAAGATGGAGAGAGAGTGAGAGCGACTGGTCTGGGGTGGAGTGGATTGATCTCCCGCCTTGTGGCCCTCAAGTGGAGCTGCCCCTTGACCTTCCACCACGGGAGATGACACCACCATCAGTGAAAGGACCGACCGAAGGGCACTTTCCACCTCTACGACCTTTTTTTCATTTTTTTTTATTTTTTTTATGTGTCCGACTCTGTGCATAGGCTTCACAGCCTGCTATGAAGGCCCAGCAGTCCTCCTACATACCATACACCTCTACATGTCACCACTTCGGCTCTAACACCCATCGTCCATATTGAATACATGCTAGGGCTGTCTCATACAGGACTGGTGTATTGGTATTAGTGGGGGTATTTTACGACATGTCGGCGGATCTTTTGGTAGATCAGTAAAGCCTGATGTAATGAAATTCAAATCCTTTAACTGTTCCATGCCCCAGCTGGGATTCGAACCTGGGTCCGTTAGGACTGCAGGTCACCTCTCTACCGATTGAGCCACTGCCTGCCAGTCCCAGTGCTGTCTTCTTCCGCTCTCCATCTCCAGGCTCCTCTGCCCCCTTGGCCGAGCCAGTGTCGCTAGAAGCTGGCCCATTCTATGTGTCGCCAGCCCCTCCACCCACGTCTACTGTGCAGGATGCAATGGTGACATCCTCGCCAGCCAGGCCGAGGAGAGTTGTGTTCCCAGAGTCTTCTGTCTCGTCTTTGTCCTCGTCCAAGCCGTCCCCTCCTAGCCCCTAAAGCGCGGCCGTCGACAGCCGACCCCTCCCGTGTGGCAAGGTTGTATCGTGGTCTGGGTACCTGTAGGAAAATATTTGCCAAAAATCAGAGATTAACCCTACAACATTATAATTTTTATGGCAGATAGTACTTACATTCAGCTTTCTCCAGAGACAGGTGTTGAGCCTTCGTGGACTACCCAAGAACTTGTGGAGACCTGCAAATTTGGGTAACAAAATCTTCACTTTCACAGGTCCAGCAACCCGGTTTCCCCTCTACCACAGCCTCAGTCTGTCACAGTAAACTTTATACTACAACGTACAGGTAGTTTGGAATCCGTATTTGTACAATAAGCACTGAAAATAAGGCTAAAATCAACGGAGCGTACGGCCGCCATGTAGCGCGGCGGCGGTCTTCGCGTCACTGAACAAACTTTTCCCTTTTCACAGCTAAAAACACGTATACTACATTATTTTCCATCATAGTACTTCCCAAAGGCTCACATGTCACTATTACGGCCATAAAAATCACTGTCACTGCCAGTAATGTGAAGCGGAAATGATAAAGACCACCGCGGCACGCTTTTATTCTGCCTTATGCCAGTCACTTTATTCTCGTTCCTGTCGGCCACTCGCACTTCATTTTTATCGCTCACTTTCACTCTTGCTGTCAGTTTAGTGCCTAATTCATCACTGTCACTGTCATTACTTATAAAAATAATATTTTCAACACACCAAACTGTCACTGTCATAACATAGAATAAAAATAAATGCTTACAACTTCTTACACTGGAGTGACTGTCACTGTCAATACTTATATTACTATGTACAATAATTTACACTGAAATCACCGTCACTGTCAGTGCTTTTACAACTACATACACTAATTTACACTCAACTGACTGTCACTGTCAGTACGTACAAGATAACTAAGCACTAGTATCACTGTCACTCTCAGTATTATTTATATATTTCCACCCTTATTTTCAATATCTACTCAGGCGGTGGTAGTCAAAGAAACACGGGTAAGCGCACAGAGGAATCTGACACTCTTTGCACTGCAAGGAGGTGCATCTAAAACTTCGTTCCTGCCGGTTAGTGTGGCTGCAAACATAGCACCTCCTCAGTGCTTTCCCCCTCTTAGCAGTGGCTCGAGGCAGTGTCGCTGAAGGTAGTCCTGGCACTGTAGGTGGTCTGGACATGTCTGTGAGTGGCGCCTTGGACCTGATGGCAGTACCTGTCCAAAAAGCTGAAGTAGATGGTAAACACAAGTCTTTGAAAACCGCCTGAGAGAGTAATTAGCTGACTTCCTGTTCTTGATCCTATACAGGATGAAGGCGTTCAGCATACACATATCCAGCAATTGCAAGAACACCTTCCTGTACCAGAGCCGGTTCCTCCTCAGGCAGTCAATCTCTCCGATCATCATATCGGACTTGTCCACCAGCCGCATATTGACGTTGTAGTCAATTACAGCATCAGGCTTCATCACAGGCTCGCCAGTCCTTCTGTCGACCTTCCCTGTGGCTTGGATTTCCCCCTTGTGTACTGTGTTGAGCATATTGACGATCCTCTTGTCGTGCCACCGTATCGCCAGCATCTTCTCTGATTTCTTCAGGTGCATGTCTCCCCGCTTTGATCTTGCAGCCTCGGGGAAGCCAGGGTAGTGTGCCCTATTGCTCCTGACAGTGCCACAGGAGCTGACGCCATGCTCTGAAAGGTACTTGGCGAGTTTCGGTGCTGTATAATAATTGTCAGTATACAGGACATGATCCCCGCCGAAGTACTTTTCCAGAAGCACTTTCACCACAGAGCCAGAGAATCCAAGGGGGTTGGTCTTATCCAAGTCCACATTGCTGGTGGTGTATATGACGAAATCTAGGATGAACCCCGTCTTGCAGTCGCACAGCACGAAAAACTTTATTCCAAAGCGGTGGCGTTTGCTATGAATATATTGCACGAACCGAAGACGGCCCCTGAACAAAACCAAGGACTCGTCGATCACTACTTTCTTGAAGGGCTGAAGGAACGTCATAAACTTGTCCTTGATGAAGTTCAGGATTTCCCTCACTTTCAATAGGGGGTCAGTCTGGGAAGACTCATCGTTGTTAGTGAAGTGCAGGTACGTCATGAGTTGCCTGAAACGATCCCGAGTCATGTACTTGTTGAAGATGGGTGTGGGGCACAGGTCATCAGCACTCCAGTACTCCTCGAGCTTGTGCTTCCAGTTATGTGGCATGAGAAGCATCAAGCCGATGAATACAAATAGTTCCCGGATCGTCACAGGAACCCATGCTGCCATCCGCGATGTGGATGGCATAGCACCTTCACGTTCGTGAACTGCAGCACATTGTCCTTCGTACCTGTTGGTCTTGGTACAAATATGCTGCATGACTTCGTCATCTAGGAAGGCCAACAGGTAGTCCAAACATTCACCACCCTCGGGGACAGGGAAGTCAGCCTGGATCCCAGACCCAGTTAAATCAAAGGGCAGATCCTCTGGCACAAAATCAGAGCCCTCAGACCACATGAAGGCGTCCAGAGTGCCCTGCCTAGCCTGGGAGTGGGTGGGTGCATCGGAGGGTGAGGCAGGCCGTGTGGCAGTGGGTGAGGTAGGTCGTGAATGTGCGGTTGTGGTGGTGGTGGGGAGAGTGGGAGAAGGTTCAAGGTCACTCACAGTAGGCTGGGTGGTGAGTTGCGTAGTGCGAGAAACCTTACCACTAATTTTACCACTAGTAGACACTTTCCTACTCATGCCAGCACGAACATGGGGCCTACGGAAACCTCTACGACTACCAGACTGCCTACTTCCCTTCCGAGGTGGTGAAGGAGACTCCGAAGATCTGGAGAAATCACTGGAGATGATGATGAAGAGATAATGGGGCTGGGGGAGCGAGGCGGTATGGTGGCAGCCTGACCTGAGGTTGGGGACAATGGCCGGTCTGTGGGGAACAATGACGGAACCGGGGTCACCACTTCGCTTCCTCTTTGCCCCCTTGCTATACGCCACTCCCTTCTGCTGTGGAGCCTTGCCTGATGAGGTACTAGGCACAGCAATGACCTCTTACTGCACCTCAGAGTCAGCACTCGACGATAAAGTGTCTGATTCTGCAAGGCTCGACCACACACCAACATCACTACCATAGTCCATAGAGGTTTTCAGTAGTTCTAGGCCTATAGCCGACTCACTCAGGCCCTTTGCACTCCCTAGTAAGGGTTTAGAAGGGGTAGAGGTCACAAAGCCCTTCTCCGGAGGGCTGGAAGGCACTGACTCGGAAGAGCTAGAATTCGCCGTAATGTCACCTTGAAAGCCTGCGGTAAACTGACGCTAAACAGGGGAAAACCGCGTGATAAAAAGCTAGTGTGACAACTGGGGAAACAAGCGTTTCCAATTAGCATAAACTGCATGTGAGAGGAGAGTGCAGATTGACATTTCTGAGCAGTTACCACGCTGCCATATATCACGGCCAGGGTGGCCAGGCCGTGGTGGGGGGGTGGGTAAAAAAAGCGATACTTGGCAACAATGGAGGTCAGTAGTACAAAGGTCAAGTATGCTAATTGTAGCTAAAGGGTGGTGGTACTGATAGACAATACCAGCTTGAACCTGCTTGCCCGCATTTATTCAAAATTAACTCGAATCGCAAACGCGACGATCCGCCGTTATGTCCTTTTTGGCGAGCATCGCAAACGCGACGACCCACGTTTTAGGGGCTAGACGAGGGCACTAAGGTTCGCTGCCTGGACACGAGGGACATCCAAGGGGTCGGAGGGCAGGCTGAAGGGTGTCGGAATGCTGACCCACTGCCACCGCTGCCACCACTGCCGAAGAGAATCTCAGGTGGAGCAGTGACCTGTTCACAGCAAACAATGGGCGTCACTGGCTCCCCAAGGAACAAGGTGGATATCCCAACAACTCCACTGCAGTCCTTCCAGCTCTTTTTCCCTCATGACTTGTTGTCATATCTCACTGTAGAAACAAACCTGTACACCACATTCCTGGGGACTCATTTGGATGCCTGGTTTTCCTGCAGTGAAGAGGAGATGGTCAAGTTCCTTGGGTTATACCTGATCATATGGGTCATGCACATGCCCACCATTAGGCACTACTGGAGGAGTTCTGAGCTGCATGACTACCCAAGATTCAGGCGGATGATGAGTGGAAGGAGCTTCAACGCAATTCTGAAGCATTTCCATGCCTTCAACCCATTTGCCATACCACAGGACAACCAAGATCGGCTCATCTTTGTTCGCACGGTCATGGAGTACCTCCTTCAGTGGTTCCAGTCCACATACGAACCCGAGGAGTATCTCAGCCTCAATGAGGTCTCTCTGGGGTGGAAGGGCAGGCTGTCCTTCCGTGTGTACAATCCCCAGAAGCCCACAAAATACTCTATCAAGCTTTACATGGTGGCTGAGTCATCCTCGGGCTAGATCTGGAACCTTGAGGTCTACACGGGGGGTACAGCGGACCCTTAAGAACACCGTGTGGGGCCTCGTGGAACTGTTGAAGGACCAGGGCTACAAGTTGTTCACGGACAACTACTACACTTCTGTAGCCCTGTGCGAACGACTTTTCACTGCAGGTATTTACATGTGTGGGACCCTACGGCTACCTAGAGGAGCACCACACCAGCTGCAGGCCATCACCAGGGCTAAGAGCCTGCCCGAGGGGGGCATGGCATACAGGCACTAGGACAATGTGCTCGTCTTGCTGTGGAGGGACAAGAGCATTGTCAACATGGTGTCCACCTTCCACAGCACTGACATCATTCCCGAGAGGGTTCGAGATAAGGTGCAGGGTATGATGGGCAGACAACTTATGTGGAGAAGGTTGTCAACAGACCCATCACTGTGGAGGAGTACAATAGGTACATGGGTGGGGTGGATCATTTTGACCAGATGATCCAGTACCACTCCATCCAATGGCGAACTGTCAAGTGAACGAAGAAGATCACCTTCTACTTAGTCCACATGGCACTCTTCAACACATTCTCCTTGTACAAAAAGTACAGATGCGGGACAGTAACTTTGTGGACCACATCATCTATGATCTGCATTTCCATGAAGAGGATCGGCCCGTGTCTGGACACATAATACACCACGTCCCAGACCTTCCAACCCAATGGCCAGCACCACCAAGACCTGGCACCCAGCAGGCACAGGCACCAGCACCAGGATGGGTCCAGCCACCACCAACACCAGCACTGCCTGCAGGAGGACTACCACAGGCACCAGCACTGCCACCAGCACTGCCTGCAGAAGGACCACCATGGGTTCCAGCACCACCACCACCCCCAGTTGTTGGTCTGTCGGGAGAACCTGTACCTGGGCCTGCAGCTGGCCTCCCGCACGACAAGACCAGGGAGTGCCAGGGCATCCAATCAAGCATTGCCGTGTGATAGACGATAACGTCATTTTGGACAGCACTCTGGGCCACCACCAGGCGAGGATCCCCAACAGGAAGAAGCTCAGGTGTACCTTGTGCTTCAGGCTGGGGATGATGAAGGACACAAGGAACATGTGTCCTGTATGTGATGTGCTGCTTTGCATGGGTGATTGTTTTGAGCAGTACCATGCAGAGCAATACCTTCACTAGTGGAGTGCACACACACAGACACACACACAACACACACACACACACACACACACACACACACACACACACACACACACACACACACACACACACACACACACACACACACACACACACACACACACACACACACACACACACACACACACACACACAGTACAAAACTCCTCACCTCGAAACCCATCTGGTCCTGCAGGAAGAGCATCGCCACTGGAGAAGTAAGTCTATCTATCTATCTATCTATTGCCAGACGACTCAATCCCGTTTGGGGTGGCCACAAACAAATCGCCTCCAAGTCGCCCTGTCCCCCGCCATTTCATTGCCCTGCTCCCAACTCACACCCCCCTCTCTCATATACCTCTCCACCCCATCCCTCCATCTCATCCTCGGTCTCCCCCTCCCTCTTCCACTCTCCACCTCACTCACATACACTCTCTTCGTCAATCTTTCACCCTCCATCCTCTCCACATGGCCAAACCACCTCAGTGTGTTCCTCACAACGCTTCCTATCACATCCACATCCACACCACAACGCTCCTTTATATCCTCATTCGTAAGTGATTTTCTTTATTATTTATCTATTTACCTATCTTTATGTCAGTATATTTACAGATACATATATTTTGTTATTTACATTAACTCAAATGACAGGGAAATAAGTAAAGCTTCAGTTTCAGTTGCTAGCAACAGACGTAGTGTTCATGTTTTGGAGGAGCAGACTGTAGCACCAGTCGAGCAGGGCAGTACTCCCGAGGTGGATGGAAAGCTGATGACAGGGAGTGCTGGAGCTCCCGTTTCATCAGCCCTCAGGACTAGTTCCTGACCATCCCCCTTTGCTGAACTTTTTCAGTCTCTCAGTTTCACAGAGGGTAGGCCAGCATGCTCTCCAGTACAAATTTCTCTATCGACACCAAATTACATGCACAGTACACACTACACTTCCTATTCAAAATTCAACAAAAATGGCGTCTCTTCATCAAGCCTCGGAGTCCCCAGGGGGGGGGGACCATAAATGCCCCCACCATCCGCCCCTCTCCCGATGACGACTCGAGGTGCCTAGAACCACTGTCTGACTCTCTTCTTCTTTATTTCTGCAAACATTCGCGGCCTCTCCTCTAACTTTCGCCCTGTTGAGCACCACCTCTCCTCCTCAAAACCTCACCTTCTTTTTCTAATGGAGACTCAGCTGTCTGAGGCAACTAACAGCAAACCCTTTTCTGTATCCTCCTACTTTCTCTATACTCATTTCAAAGCCAAAGGTGGCTGTTGTGTATATATACACAACGACTTATTTTGCTCTCGTGTTCCTGAACTCGATTCTTCTGAATTCTCTACACTCTGGTTTCGGCTTTCCTGTCATTCTCTGACTAAATATATCTGTGCTGTTTACTTATCCCCAAATTCTACTGACTATCAAAAATTCTTCAACTATCTTACTTCTACGATGGAACACATTCTATCCATTTCTCCTTTCTCTGAAATCTCCACTCTAGGAGATTTCAATGTTCACCACCACCTTTGGCTCTCTTCTCCTTTCACGGATCCACCTGGTGAACAAGCCTACATCTTTTCTATTCTTAATGACCTAGAGCAGCTTGTACAGCACCCTACCCGTATCCCTGACCGCCTTGGAGAGAGCTCCAACATACTTGACCTCTTCCTCACAACTAATCCTTCTGCTTACTCTGTTAATCTTTTCTCTCCGTTGGGCTCCTCCAATCACAACCTTATTATCTTAACCTGTCCTATCACTCCGGTACGGCCTGTGGACCCTCCAGGTAAACGTCGTCTGTGGCATTTTGGAGCCGTGGACTGGGAGGCCCTCAGGCGGTACTTCTTTGATTTTCCCTGGAATGATTATTGCTTCCATGGCCGGGAGCCATCTGAGTGTGCCTTGCGCATTACGGAGGTTATTCTCTTGGGCATGGAAGCATACATTCCTTTCTCATATCCTTTGACTAACGCAAGAAAGCCTCGGTTTAATCACGCTTGTTCTAATGCTGTCCGCAACAAGGAGAGGGCCTACAAAAGGTCCCAGAGCCAACCCACCCCTGAATCACACCATCTTTACGTTTCTGCCCGGAATCGTGCTAAGTCTGTTCTTCGCTCTACTAAAAATAATTTCATCCATACTAAATGCTCTCAACTCTCCAACTCGAATTCTTCCCGCTCCTTCTGGCAACTTGCCAAAAATCTTTCTAACAACTTTACCTCATCATCCTTCCCTCCTCTTTTCTACTCTGATGGTTCTGTAGCTATTTCTTCTACTGATAAAGCAGATCTCTTCGCACAGACTTTCTCCTCCAATTCCACCTTAGACGATTCCAGTACTGTTTCTCCATCACTTCCCCCCTCTGACTTCCTCATGGCTGACACTAAAATTTCTTCAGTTGATGTATTTTCTGCCATCACTGGCCTCAGTACTAACAAGGCATATGGGCCTGATGGGGTCCCTCCTGTTGTCCTCAAGAACTGTGCTTCTGTGCTTACACCCTGCCTAGGCAAACTCTTTCGCCTTTGTCTGTCAACTTGTACCTTTCCTTCTTGCTGGAAGTTTGCTCTCATTCAGCCAGTCCCAAAGAAGGGTGACCACTCCCAACCCTCCAACTATCGTCCAATTGCTTTAACGTCCTGTATTTCAAAAGTTTTCGAGTCAGTTCTCAATAGAAAAATTTTAAGGCATCATTCCTATTACAACCTTCTTTCCGATCGTCAGTATGGGTTCCGTCAGGGACGCTCCACTGGCGATCTTCTCACCTACCTTTAAGACTCCTGGTCATCCTCCATTCGGGACTTTGGCGAAAGCTTTGCCATTGCACTTAACATCTCAAAGGCTTTCGATCGAGTCTGGCATAAATCTTTAATTTCCAAACTGTCCTCCTACGGTTTCTATCCTTCTATCTGTGCCTTCATCGCTAGCTTCCTTTCTGGTCGTTCTATAGCCGCTGTTGTAGACGGTCATTGTTCTTCTAGATCTATCAACAGTGGTGTTCCTCAGGGCTCTGTCCTATCACCATTTCTCTTCCTTTTATTCATCAATGATCTTCTAAGCTGTACAATTAACCCTATCCACTCATACGCTGATGACTCCACCCTTCACCTTTCCATTCAGTTCCCGCAACGCCCTTCTCAACAGTTTCTTCAACAAACAAGGGATGAGGCTATGGCACACCTAATGTCTGACTTGGTTCGTATCTCTGACTGGGGTAAATATAATATGGTTGTTCTTAATGCATCTAAGACTCAGTTCTTACACCTATCAACGTGACAAAATCTTTCACAGGTATATCCACTAATGTTTAATAATATTCAGCTTAATCCTGCATCATCCTTGAACATGCTTGGGGTTTCATTTACTCGGGACTTATCTTGGAAAGATCATATTACATCTCTTGTAAAATCTGCTTCCAAGAGATTGGGTGTGCTAAGCTGACTCCGCTCTTTCTTTACCCCTGCACAATTGTTGACTCTATACAGGGGTTTTATCCGTCCCTGTGTGGAGTACAACTCTCATGTGTGGGGAGGCTCCCCACATACAGGTCTTCTCAATAGGGTGGAGTCAAAGGCTTTTCATCTCATTAACTCTCCTCCTCTTATTGACTCCCTTCAACCTCTGTCTCTTCGCCGCACTGTTGCATCTTTATCTCTTTTCTATCGCTACGTTATTGGTCACTGCTCCTCTGAACTGTCTGCTTGCATTCCTCCACCTCTACGACGGGTGTGTAGCACCCGTGTGGCAGCAAACTCTCATCCCTTTTCTGTCCAGCCCTCTAATGCAAGAGTTAACCGTTACTCCCAGTCTTTCATTTATGCAACAGGTTAGCTCTGGAACTGTCTCCCTCTGTCTGTATTTCCTGCTGCGTATGATCTCCAGTCTTTCAAACGCAGTGTGTCCAGGCATCTCAAAATGATCGGATCTTGAATTTGGCTCTCTATTGTATTTTGTTTTTCTCTTGGAGGGAACTGTTACTGCGGGCTCATGGCCTTTGGTTCCTTCTTCCTTGCATAAAAAACAAAAAAATGTGTTGTTTCTGAGAGGACTATAAAGGAAACCAGTGTAATTTTACAATAGTAGTTGGAATAAAACCACAAAAGTACACCTAGTAAGCATAAAAACGTTTGTGGGCTATGGGAAAATAATGTAAGTGACTGTGGCTGATGGCGGTTCAGCGAGTGGGTGGGTACACTATAGTTTTTTGCATTTTGCTCGAAAACTATGAGGCGTAGTAGAACCGTTCTGATATCAAATGAAAGCCCATGAAATTGTGCATAAGGTGATGAAATAAGAACATAACACTGCTGACATAAGTTTTTCACTAGAGCTCCCCGAATAAAAACCCTGTTGTCTGTGGGAAATAGGTTTTACTTTTTCGCTTATTACTCGAAAATCCTACCTCACATCAAATGCCAACAACCCCATTCGAAAACTAATAAAATTCTCTTTCAAATAATCGTATAACATATAGAGATAGATCAGTAAACATTCGAGCTGTGATGTTGGGAAGTGAGATGAATGTTCCCACGTGTTTATTCACACTGCCCTAATGTACGTATAGTGTGTGTGTGTGTGTGTGTGTGTGTTTTTTTTGCTTATCATGTAGAACAAACATTGACGAATAGGAATATGTAGATTTTGTGGCAAAATAAATATGTTTTGGTGATGAGGCTAAACTGAGAATACATTTTTTTGAAGCACGCTGTGGACAGTGGGGGGAGGGGAGAAAGGCGATGTGTCATGGAAAGCGAAAATTATTGAAACTTATCGTGAACAAAAGGGTTAACCCTCTCACACACTAAGTTTTCAGTAAGTTTTGGTTCCCCACACAGAACCAAAATCCCGCTCAGGCTGCCTCTGCTCGCGTGGAAAAGGAAAGGCTACCTCCGCTCATGTGGAATGGAAAAAAATTTTATGGCCAAATTTACCCTCAGAAAGTGCTTATATTGTTATAAATCGCATCCCATCATCTTCGCTGATGTTTATACTATCAGATAAGCAAAAAATAAAATAAAATAAAATAAAAATAAATTTACAGAAATGAAGCAAGAATAAACCTTATTTAGGTGAAAACTAGCTTCTCATAACTTCCCAACATCACTGTGAAAATTGTTTCCCATGATGCGCAGTTGCAAAGTACGTGTCTACTGTATATGCAGAATTTTACGAGCTTTCAAATGAGTCTGCTTTCGAGTTGAGACATCCAAAAGTTTTCGAGTAAATCGAAAAAAAAATTGCCTAAAAACGTCTGATTTGTTTATTATTTCATAAGTTATTAGTGATGCTGTAACAAATATATATGTAAATTCTATCCAGTTTTGTAGCCCAAAGGTTAAGGAAGTCCATGATAAAATTCACAGTGTTATAACCCTTATTGTTATTGAGAAAATGAATTTTGAAAAGTTACAATGGGTTGCGTGCAGTGACAGCACTTACATTCTGGCCTGTAGGCTATGTTTGTCTTTCGTAACTTTTCCCCAAATAATTATTTGCACACATAGGTTACTTTGCTTTACAAAAATATGCATAAGAAATCATCAGGTTGATCATGCTTTCTTCAGATTTTTTTTGCGACGTATACTTTATGAGTAAAATAAGAGACAATAGCAATGAGACGCACCATATATTCCCTATGAGAAATATATTGTAAACACACAATTTATGCCTTACAATACAATAGTATAAAAACTAGACAAATAAACTGGTTACTTCCGTCCTCTAGCAGTGTTGTAGCATTTCTTGACAGGAGATGGAGTTCCAGAGAGGAGAACATGTGCGATCACAGCCAGCGTGTGTGTGTGTGTGTGTGTGTGTGTGTGTGTGTGTGTGTGTGTGTGTGTGTGTGTGTGTGTGTGTGTGTGTGTGTGTAATTCACCAGGTCGGTCGGGATCACATGATGGTCGTGATCATCTGCTTTTACCCTCCTGGAAGGGGGCTGAGAGCTCATAGAGTCTGATCTAAGGGCAAGGCTGTGACCTTCACATACACCCCCTCCCCCCGTCCCCTTGCTCAAAGGGGACAGTAACCACCCACTTCGTCAGTGAAACTTTTCGTAACCCGAGCGAGGCACATACTCCCGTCTACCAGATGGCAAGCAAGAATGTTACCACTGAGCCAGTGAGCGGTGTGTGTGTGTGTGTGTGTGTGTGTGTGTGTGTGTGTGTGTGTGTGTGTGTGTGTGTGTGTGTGCGTGTGTGTGTGTGCAGGGCCAGATTATCCATGAGGCACCTGAGGCACTGGCCTCAGGCCTCCAGACTCTAAGGATAAAAATAGCTATATATACCATCAAATGCTCAAACAGTAAGCCTTACGGAAGGCAACACCTAAATATCGACATGGTATCATGGAATAAATTAAGCTTTCAAGTTCTTACTCATTGGGTATAAATTTTGTAATTATTAGTACTGGTATTGTCTGGCAACTCCTAATGATGGCGAGTTGGCAACACTGCACTCCAGCTGAACTGGACTCCACTGTAACGCACGGTGCTGGATTTTAGTATTGGCGGACCATTTCAGGTAAACAAAGATGTATATAACTTGAATTCACTTCAGTATGACAGTAATAAGTTATGAATGATCAAAGAATTATGTGAAGTGCCAAATAATACATAATTTGGAAAGGAAATATGAGGAACGACTAGTATTATGTGAAGTGCCAAATAATAGATAATTTGGAAGGGAAATATGAGGGACGACTAGTATTATGTGGCAGTGTGAAACATGCTTACAAGTTGAGTGCTGTCAGCATAGCTTGCTACATGCTTTTTCTAGGTCAGAACGAGAAGTGTGGACTAACTGACTAAAGAACAAAACTGAAGCCACATCCGAAATCAGTGTGTCACAAAGAGTGTCATAGGCCACAGACAAGTCAGAGATTCTCGAAATACAGTAAAATTGTAAAATAAGTCAATTCTATCTATCTATCTATAGCACGACGTCCTAATCCCGCAAAGGGTGGCCGCAGACAAAACGCCTCCAAGTCGCTCTGTCACCCACTATTTGACTACCCTTCCCCCAACTCACCCCCCCCCCTCCATCATATACCTCTCAACTCCATCCCTCCATCTCATCCTCGGTCTACCCCTCCCTCTCCCTCCCTCCACCTCACCTACATACACCCTCTTAGTCAGTCTTTCATTCTCCTTTCTCTCCACATGTCCAAACCACTTCAGTGTATTTCTCCTAATCTTCTCAACCACATCCACATCCACCCCACAACGTTCCTTCACTTCTTCATTCGTCAACCTGTCCCTCCATGTCACTCCACATGCTCCTCTCAAGTAACTCATTTCCACTGCACTCACTCTTGACTTGTTCCCCTCTTGCAAAGTCCACGCCTCCCTTCCATACGTCAGGGTAGGGATCACAATACTATCACGCAGCGACTTCTTAACTTCCATACTCACCTCCCTATTTCTCATCACTGCTTTCAGTGAACCAACAACCTTCCTTTCCTGCTGTACCCTTTCACGCACTTCATCCCCCAAAGTTCCATTCTTACTCATCACACTACCCAAGTACTTGAATGCACTCACATTCTCCATATCCTCACCATCCAACCTCACTGTACATTCTGTGACTTCATTCCTCTCAAACACCATAACTTTACTTTTGTTTACATTAACTTGCAGCTTCCTCTTCCTACACACTGTCCCAAATTCATTCACCAAACCTTGTAACTCCCATTCATCTTCACTCAACAATACTGTATCATCAGCAAACAGCAACAACGGAATCTTTCAAATCTCACCCTCATTCATTAGAGCCAGCCCCACATCCACTGCCCTACCTTGCACCTCCTTTACAACCCCATCCAAGTATATATTAAACAGCCATGGAGACATCACACAACCCTGTTTCAGTCCCACACTGAGATAAAAGAACTCACTCAGCTCACCATCCACTCGCACCGTAGATCTAGCTCCTTCGTACATACTCTTCACAGCACTCAACATTTTCCCCTCCACTCCATATATTCTTAATACCCTCCACATACCTTGCCTATCTATTCTGTCATAAGCTTTCTCCAAGTCCATGAAGGCAGCATACACTTTCTTTCCCTTCTCTAGATACTTCTCCACTAAACATCTTAGAACAAATATCTGATCTACACACCTTTTTCCCTTCTTAAATCCCCCTTGTTCTTCTCCAACTAGCTCTTCTGTCTTATGCCTAACCCTATCAATGAGTCTTCTACCATATATTTTACCAGTCACACTAAGAAGGCAAATACCGCTATGGTTACGACATACTTCTTTCTCCCCTTTTCCTTTGTATAAAGGAACAATTATACCTGATTTCCAGTCCTCTGGAACCCTTCCCTCTTCCCAAGTCAATCTACACAACTTCCCTATCCACTCCACAACAATCTCACCCTCATACCTCAGCATTTCACCACACACTCCATCAATTCCTGGCGCCTTTCCCAACTTGATCTTCTTCATTGCTTTCACTACTTCCGCCCTACTGATCTCGTCCTCCCTCCTCTCATCTCTTCTTCTCCCAGCCATTCCCCAGCCACTTAACTCGCACTGCTCTCACTTTCTACATTCAACAAATCCTCAAAGTGCTCCTTCCATCTCCTCAATTTCTCTCTCTTCACGAACAATCTATTATTCCTATCTTTCACTCCCCTTTCACACTGTCTTACTTTCTTTTCCTCCTTCCAAAATAATTTCTTACTTTCCCTCCATTTCACACTCAGATTCCTCCCGAACTCTTCTTCCACTTTCTTCTTACTCTCCTTCTCCAGTTTCTTCACCTCCCTTCTCCTGCTCACATATACCTCTCTCTTCTCTCTCTCATCTTCTCCCCTATCTCTACTCACTAACCATTCACTATATGCCTTCTTCTTTTGTTCCACAGCTTGTTTCACCTCATCATTCCACCATGCTGTCCCTTGCACACCCTTGCATCTCCTCCTCACTCCACAAACCACCTCACACGCTGCGTCTATCTCTTCTTTGAATATCTTACAAACGTCTTCCACCCCTTCCATCTGCTCTAGCTTATACCTTCCCAATCTTTCTTCCACTATGCTCTTATACTCTGCCATTTTCTCATTATCTTGCAAATTCTCCACTCTTCTCACAGGAGCTGTTTCCTCCTGTCTTCCCCTTCGTCTCCTCAACCATTTTCTTTGCAGCTTTACCTTGGCCATCACTAAGTGATGGTCCAAGACTCCATTCCCCCACCCTCTCCACACTCTTACATCCAACACTTGTTTTCTCATTCGCTCATCCACACACACGTGGTCTATCATTGCCTTTCGTTCAACAAGTTCACCATCCATCCTCCTCATTACTCTCCATGTATACCGGTGGGTCATCTTATGACGAAAGTAGGTGTTGGCTATTGCCAACCCCTTACCAGCACCGATGTCCACCAAAGCACTACCATTCCCATCTACTTCAGCTGGTACACCCCACTGACCAACCACTCCATCCACTCGAAGATTCCGAACTTTGCCATTCATATCTCCAATCAAAAGCACTCTCTTGCTCCTCTCAGATTTGTCTATACATGCTTCTACTCTCGCCTAAAACTCATCTTTCACTCTTGCCACTCGGTCCTCTGTCGGAGCATACACACATACAGTCGCCCACGCTTGTATACCTACTTTCATCCTCACCCATACAGTCCTTGCACCCACTGTTCCATACTCTCTTATTTTCTCCTTCCACTTCATGCTTATCATCAGACATACTCCCTCTCTTGCCTTCTCTTTCTCATTAACTCCCGTACATATACCTAAACCATATTCCCATTCTCTCACCATTTCACCATCCATTTAGTTTTAGTCAAGCCACATATATCCACTCTTGCATCCTCAAGCGCCTGAACAATCTCTCTCTCTTTCACTTGATCATTCACTACTCTCACATTCCACGCTCCCACCCTCAGAATGTCCTTTGTCCGTTCCTTAGTCGTCAATGTATGGTCCGTTCTGGTCCGAGGCGCTTTATTCGCTTGTTTAGTTAGTTCTTTTTACGGGGTAGGTCACTAACCCATCAGTCAATTGCTGTTATTAAAAAGTTATTAATGTTATAATTTTTTTGTTGCAGTGAATGGTTTGATTAGCTGCTATCACAAGAATGAAGTGTACATATTTAAGCGGAGCTGAAAAACACAAGAAAAAGCCAAACAGGATGAAAAGATCAGAAAGATTCCAAGTTTAACAAAATTTTTGGCGAAGGAAAGGGCAACAGCAAAAGGTTCTGATTCTGTAAAATCTTGACCAGAAACTCTTGACAATGAGAGCTCTGACTCTCATCGTTCTATAATGGAAACCAATGATCCTGTTATCAGTTCACAGCAGTCATTAAATACTGCTACTTTGACAATATCTCATTCAGTAATGATATTGGAACTTGGCCAGAGAAAGTAAATAATGAAATGAAAGATTACTGGTCTTGTAGAGGAAGCCAGGATTGCCAATTTCTACAGAAAGAATACACACATTCTGTACCATAGCATGACGGTAAAAAAGTTTGGTACTGTACAGTTGAGTTCATGATTCCCTGGACACATCTGAAGGTATCTGGCATCCTCTTACTACACGACGTAGTATTAATCTATGAATGAAGGCGACGATTTGTGTCGTGCCCGCCGATTGGTTACAGAGGCTCAGTTCCATTGGTTACCAGTGTGAGAATAAAGAATTACATCCTAAGCATCTCTAAATGTATTGCGTGATACTGTCAGTATAATGGTTGTGATATCACGTGGTTCAGTCATACTAGGTAGATGTATCAGCATTATTTACATATATCTACAGTTGGTTAAACTGTAGTGATATGAGGAACAGTAGCGAATGGCAACCTATGTTACATGTAGTTGGATTCGCTTCGGGGGATCGAAACAGAATTCATATTGACCAATTAAGTTACCGTATTGTTTCTGCGTAGCTAATTGATGTTAAACATATAACATTTTGGTCTGACGGTGCCTCAATCCTCCGCTGATGTGTCCTTATACTGTTTAACCTAAGGAGCTCTGCATCATTTCATACAGTCACTGTGTAACAGAACCCTGTGTGTGTGTGTGTGTGTGTGTGTGTGTGTGTGTGTGTGTGTGTGTGTGTGTGTGTGTGTGTGTGTTCCCATTTTATCTTATGAGCTTCTTGAGAAATCGACATGAAACTTCAGGGTATCAAGATATGGCAAAAATCTTATCCGAGTTCGAAAATGGGCACTCGGGGTCAAGGCCAAGGTCACCAAAATGGCTGTCAAAGGTCAACTAGTTTTTATCGCCAGCCTTTAGCACCATTATATCTCATGAACGGCTTGAGCTATCAAAATAAAACATTCAGGGTATAAAGATATGGTCAAAATCTTGGACTGGGCCAACAGCGTATTCTGGTGGTCGATTAACATTCGACTCCTGAGTGCTTTTCTTTCATTTATATTTAATTTGCTTACACATATTTTTTTACGGGACAGTAATTCGAACCGACAGGTTCCTGTGTCCTTCTGGCGTCGTGAACGAGTGTTTGATTAGCATCAGGGGATATTTTACAGGCATACCGATATTCATGTAGCAATTATTCATAATTAGTGAAACCCTGCATAACTTAAAACGTGGGCTCTCTGACCCTAACCTGGGAGGATAGGCATCTCTATACCTCGTCTCTTACTGTGTGTTACATTATTAATATCTACTTTTGAGGTCACCGGTCAATATATTAATGCTCAGGTTCAGATCATAAGATGAATGTGAATCATACACATGCAAATAATTACTATTATTCTGAAATAAAATACCGGACTGTTGCGCAGTTACAGGGAGAATTGTTCAAGCAAACGACGCTCACTTTATCTAAAGTAAACCGCATTGCTTATACTGTATGCTCTACGTGTTTGTTATTGTTGTAACACAGATAGCTGCCCAGGGAAAATAAGTAATAATTTTTACAATTAAGGATCAGATTATAATAACGGTAGTGTGAAAAGAACCGACGCTCCTCTCAGTGAAGTTTCAACTCTCTCTCTCTCTCTCTCTCTCTCTCTCTCTCACACACACACACACACACACACACACACACACACACACACACAGGGTTCTGTTACACAGTGACTGTATGAAATGATGCAGTGCTCCTTAGGTTAAACAGTATAAGGACACATCAGCGGAGGATTGAGGCACCGTCAGACCAAAATATTAGATGTTGAACATCAGTTAGCTACGCAGAAACAATACTGTAACTTAATTTGGTCAATAGGAATTCTGTTTCGATCCCCCGAACCGAATGTAACATAGGTTGCCATTCGCTACTGTTCCTCATATTACTACAGTTTAACCAACTGTAGATATATGTAAATAATGCTGATACATCTACCTAGTATGACTGAACCACGTGATATCACTAACATTATACTGACAGTATCACGCAATACATTTAGAGATGCTTAAAATGTAATTCTTTATTCTCACACTGGTAACCAATGGAACTGAGCCTCTGTAACCAATCGGCGGGCACGACACAAATCGTCGCCTTCATTCATAGATTAATACTATGTCGTGTAGTAAGAGGATCCCAGATACCTTCAGATGTGTCCAGGGAATCATGAACTCAACTGTACATCATTATTGTTCTACCTCGCTGTATAAACGGTGAAGAAACTAAGAGATCATGGCTTTGTTTCTCCCCAACTACAGGAAAGATCTACTGTTACGCTTGCAAGTTATTTGGAGATTTAAACTTTGATCACCATGGCTTCACCTCTGGTTTCTGTGACTAGAAAATGGTGTTCGAACTATAGCTGCACACGAAACTTCACAACTGTCACAAAAACTCACTCGTATCACTAACCATTTGAACAAGAAAAGTAGGTCGAATTGACCATGAGTTAGCAAAGCAAGTTGATGATGAATGTAAGTACTGGAAGTCTGTTTTACATCGAGTTACGGGTGTTATTGGATTTCTTTCCAGGAGAGGATTTGAATTTTGGGGAGTCAATGAAACAGTCGGCTTTTCTAAAAATGGTAATTTCCTTGGGATACTCGAACTACTGGCTCAGTATGACCCTTTTTTGTCAGCTCATATAAAGACACATGCAAACAAGGATAAAGGGCACACATCTTATCTGTCATCAACAATATGGGAAAAATTAATTTCAGTAATGGGTGCCGAGGTGATGAAATCGATTGTTGCTGAAGTTTTCTCAGCAAAATACTTTAGCCTTTCCGTTGATTCGACACCAGATATTAGCCACTGTGACCAACTAACAATAATTATCCGCTATGTGACTGGAAATAGTCTGGTTGAAAGGTTTCTAACATTCCTTGATAACAAAGGTCACACTGGACGTGGTTTAGCTATAACAGTACTGGAATACTTGAAAGGTCTGGGAATTGATACTGATAATTGTCGCGGGCAAACCTATGACAATGCTGCCGACATGACTGGTGCATATAATGGCATGCAAGCTGCAGTATGTGAAGTCCTCTGGCCGTCTTAGTGCCACGTTGTCCACACTTTCTTAACTTGGACAGTCTGCTATGAAGTGATGCACTGGAGCAATCCAATATTTTGATTTTGTTAAGAAAATCTATGTCTTTTTCTCAGCTTCAGCAAAGAGATGTCAAAATCTTTCAGGTGTACTGAAAGAACAGCATCTTACTCTCATAAAGCGGCTGGCAGATTCCACGTTGGTCTGCACACTGTGATGCTACACATGCTCTACTATGTAGCTATAAATGTGTATGGAAAGTGCTTGGCACCATTGGTGAAGACATCACTCAAAATACTGAAACACGGGTTACTGCAAAAGGACTTGCAATTGAGTTTGCCAAGCTTGAGACTGCAATTATGACTGAAGTTTGGGATTGCGCTGTGACTCCTTTCAGTGCTACAAGTAAATCTTTACAGGATGTCCACATGGATTTGAATACTGCTGTCAAAGACCTTAAGTCATCGAAATCATTTGTTTTGTCTCTTCGAGATCGTTTTGGTGAATTTGAAGAATCAGGGGTGAAGAGGAGTAACAATAGTATCAGTCTGTGGTTACGAGGGTTCGGTAGCGATATCGCCGACTGGATTACGATTCTGGATTCACATCAGCTAATGAAACAGTTCTGTCTCCACGGGACAATTTTAAGGTTAACACATACATTCCTATTTTGGACCAGCTTGTTACTTCATTAGAGCAATGTGTAGAGGCCTACCAACTTCTGAGTCAAAGTTTCCATTTTATGTCTAAAATTAGCTCAGATGACTGCAGTCCTGAAACCATCTGTAAAGGCGCTCAGGAACTTGTCTCTGTTTACTATAAAGATCTTGAGCCATCACTTTCTGATAAGCTGTTACAACTCTCACATTTTGATTTACTATACCAGGATGAAAAAACACAAGAACAATCAAATGAGTTGTTTATGGGTCGCATTATAAAAGAAGGCGAGGTGAAGTAAGGTGGAGCGGCCTGACACGCCACTACACCTGAATCATGTTCAAACCTTCAACCCGTCATCGAACCCCTATTTCTGTCCATCCCTACGTGTCAAGTGGGGTTGGTGGAGGATTAGTGCCCCTCCCTGTAAAACAATTAACTCTAAGCCCTTGGCCACCCCGTGTGGGATACATGGCGTCTGGCAATTAAAAAAAAAAAAAAAATTATAAAAGATAAAGAAATGTCATCAACATTTCCGAATGCAGAGATCAAGCTGAGACTCTTTCTGTCATTAATGGTGTCTAATTCAAGTGGAGAACGAACTTTCTCGAAGTTGAAGTGTATAAAAAATAAGCTTCGTTCTGGAATGTCCCAGCCATGTCTCCAGTTTCTGTCTCTAATGAACATTGAATGTTGGTATCATTAAAGAATTTTCTAGAAAGAAAGCTAGAAAAGTGTTTGTTTAAGTTACTAATAGTTATGGACTTTGATTATTGAATAAATAATAGTAGCAAGCAATTTATTTTTTGTTCTTGTTATTTACATATACATTTATGGTTGGTTGAATTTTGATATAATTGCAGAATTTTCTAAAAAGAAAGGAAAGTGTTTAAGTTACCAAATGTTGTGGACTTTGTTTATTGACTAAATAAGAGGTAGCAAGCAATTTACTTATTTTTTGTTCTTGTTATTTACATATACAGTACATGTAGGGTTGATTGAATTTTGATGATGTCATTGAAGAAGTTTCTAGAAAGAAAGAAAAGTGTTTAAGTTACCAAAAGCTGTGGACTTTGATTTTTGAATAAACAATAGTAACAAGCAATTTATTTATTTTTTGTTCTTGTTATTGACATATACATTTAGGGTTTGCTGAATTTTGATGATATCATTGAAGATTTATCTAGAAAGAGAGAAAAGTGTTCAAGTTACCGAAAGTTGTGGACTTTGATTTTTGAATAAACTTAGTAACAAACAATTTATTTTTTGTTCTTGTTATTTACATATATATTTAGGGTTGGTTGAATTTTGATGATATCACTGAAGAATTTCTGGAAACAAAGAAAAGTGTTTAAGTTACCAAAAGTTGTGGACTTTGATTTTTTAATACACAATAGTAACAAGCAATTTATTTATTTTTTGTTCTTGTTACTTACTGTACATATACATTTAGGAATGGAGGCCCCCAAGCTGATCTGTACCTCAGGCCCCTATTAAGCTTAATCCAGCCCTGAAACTCAAGCAGTAGCCTTAGCTATTTCTAAAGCTTTCGACAGAGTGTGGCACCGTTTCTTGCTATCCAAACTCCCTTGCTATGTACCAACGTCTTTTGTTCCTCTGCTTTCCTCATATCTCAGAGACAGAAAAATAGAAGTAAAAGTAGATGATGGTTATTCCAATTTCCATTCAATTAATGCCGACGTGCCACAAGGATCAGTTCTGGTGCCAACCCTATTCATAATTCATATTAATGATCTCATATCTGTCACCCACAATCCCATCCATTCATATGCAGATGACTCTACACTTCACAGTTTATTCACACTCAAAGTTTAATATCTCTAACTCTCAGCTCGGTGCAGCCATCTCCATAAATCAATGCTTATCTACGATCATTGAATGGGGACAGAATAACCTTGTCTCACTTAATCCTAGTAAAACCAAATATATACAATTTACTAATAGACAGATATTGCGAGATTCGTATATTACCTTCAATGCTACTAATATTCCCATCTCCAAAAGTGCTGAAATTCTCTGTGTTTCACTTAACAGTGCCCTCAGCTGGACCTCTCATGGCAGATCACTTGATAAAGCCGCCTCAAAGAAACTTGGATTATTGTAGAGAGTCTGTAACTTCTTCACTGACGAGATAATATTTAAGAGTCATGAGCACTCTCACCTTGAATATTGCTCACGCTTATGGCATGGATGAGGAGAGGTTGCAATAAAACAACTAGACAAAATTCAGAACAAAGCTGTTGGAATTATAGATAACCTTGCTGTTATAAATAAACTACGGCCCCTACAAGTTAAGAAGGAATGTTGCCTACCTTGCATAATTTTACAAATACTTTTATTTCAAATGATCAGACAACGATGCATCCGTTGTGCCACCTCTCTATGCCTTCTCTCATGCTGCACGGGCATCTGGTAGCGCTCATGACTGGAATGTCACACAACCATATTGCAGAACTTCTGCCTATCAGAGTTCTTTTACACCCTGAACAGCAGCTCTCTGAAACTCGTTTCCCCGGAGTTGTTTCCCCCCATACAATAGATAGATACAATAGATAGATAGATAGACAGATATAGATATAGATTTATATTTTCCTGCAACTTCTCTTTCTCACCTTTGCCTTATTCCCCTCCCGTCTCCCATTTTCCGCCCTTACCCCTTATTTTCCTCCCTCACCTATTCTCTCCTTCATACTCCCCTCTCATTATCTTTTTCATCACTTTCCCCTACGTCTTTTTTCCAGCCCCCTCCCTCCCTTTTTTGGTGGCCATTTTCTCCACCCTGTGTTCCTCTCGGCTGAGATATTTCCCCTATGGTTTGACATTAATGGGTTGGTTGTGCAAATTTGTTTGTGTTTATGTAAGGGAGGGGACGGTAAACTCCATGTAAGCCGAAATTAACCCTTTGCCTTTTACAGTCAGTCTGAACTGAACAACTGTCTCCTGGCGGTGTGAATAAATTGGGTAAAGGGTTATTTTTTATTTATTTATTTATTTTTTTACGTGTCCGACTCTGGGCAAAGGCTTCAGGGCCGATTTCTCGGGGGCAGTGAACTATCCCAAGGCCCAGTAGTCTTCCGTATGTCACCACTTCGGCGCTAACACCCACCGTCCATATTGAATACATGCTAGGGCTGTCTCATACAGGACTGGTGTATTGGTATTAGCGTGGGTATTTTTACATGTCGATGGGTCATCTGGTAGATCAGGAAAGTCTGCTTTTAGGAAATTCAAATCCTTAAACTGTTCCTCGCCCCAGGCAGGATTCGATCCAGAGTCCATTAGTACTGCAGGCCGCCTCTCTACCGATTCAGCCACCGCCTCCCCCCAGAGGTAGACAATAATCCTTTCACTGCTATTATTCTTTCCGAGAACCAAAATTACTGTATTCATTAACGTACGGTAATGTGTCCAGTTTGAAGTAAGATAAAATGGAAAATGTTCATTTAATGCCATTACATTTCTCGGCTGAATAATATCGTTACAACCTGGTTGGTATGTGCAGCTGTGATCAGTAACATTGAAACCATAAGTATGTATTGTAAACTAAATACCTTTGTCTTCTGATGTACTCGTATATGATCTCTCTCTCTCTCTCTCTCTCTCTCTCTCTCTCTCTCTCTCTCAAATGTACCGTACGAGAAATAAAGATAGGATGGGATCTCTCAGAAGAGAATCAGGTGACATTATCAGTGAAGATGAAGAAATGTGCTACATCTAAATAATTATTTCATGTCAGTATTTACCATGGAAAATCTAGACCTGGTCCCTCAAGCACCAAATATTTGTGAAGATAATACGGATAATATTCTTAGTAAAATAACCATTAGTAAGGAGGACGTATTGAAAAAAAAAAAAAAGTTAAAACCTCAATAATCGCCAGGTCCGGACGATATATATGCAAAAACTATAAAAGAAACCAAAGAAGAATTATGCCAGCCACTTTTAACGTTATTTAATGACTTTAATATCGGAAATTCCAGAGGCGTGGAAGATCGCAAAAGTAGTGCCCATTTTTTAAAAAGGTGATAAAGCAGCTGCGTCGAATTATCGTCCAATAAGTCTATCATCAATGGTAGTAAAAATGCTACAGTCCATTTTGACAAACAATATTAGAGAACACTTAGAAAGATTTAATCTTGTAAATGAAAGTTAGCACGGATTCAGGCAAGGACGATCCTGCCTCACAAACTTGTCATTCTTCTCGGAGGTCTACGAGGCAGTAGATAGCGATAAAGCTTACAATATTATTTATCTGGACTTTAGTAAAGCTTTTGATAGGGTCCCACACGAAAGGTTAGTTAGAAAGGTTCAAACACACAGTATAGACGGCGATATCTTAAGATGGATAGAATCCTGGCTGAAAATACGAAAGCAGAGAATATTAATAAATGGAATTAAGTCGGACTGGGGGTTAGTAACTAGCGATGTGCCACAGGGTTCAGTACTCGGTCCCTTATTATTCATTATATATATATAAATGATCTAAACCTTGGAAATCACTAGCAGTATTTGCAAATTTGCCGATGACACAAAAATAGGGCGTATCATTAACTCGATTGACGATTGCCATAATTTACAAAAGGACCTCGATATATTGTTCAAATGGTTTAAAATTTGGCAAATGGAATTTAACATTGAAAAATGTAAAGTACTTAACGTAGGTAATACCACTGGAGATACTTAATACAGCTTAGAAAACAAAGAAATTAGCAAATCGGAATGAGAGAGAGATCTAGGAGTTATGATTAGGAACGACCTTAAATCAAGGCAACAGTGTATTAATGCGAGAAATAAAGCAAACAGGGTCCTTGGACTTATTTCGAGAAGCGTGAGCAATAGGTCATCAAAAGTAATACTGCAACTTTATGTAGCATTAGTAAGGCCACATTTATACTACGCAGTACAATTTTAGTGTCCTTACTATAGAATGGATATTAATTCGTTAGAAAATATACAGAAAAGAATGACAGAAATGATACATGGTGTTCGGAACCTGTCATATGAAGACAAACTAAAAAGACTAAGACTGCACTCATAGAGAGACGTAGAGTAAGTGGAGACTTAATTGAGGTGTTTGAGTGAACGAAGGGTATAAGTAAGGGAGATATTAGCAAAGTACTTAAAGTGGGCATACAGAACAGAACTTGAAGTAATGGTTTCAGACCAGAAAAATTCCGTTTCAGTAAGGAAATAGGTAGAAATTGGTTTGGTAATAGAGTCGTAGACGAATGGAATAAGCTACCTAGTATAGTAGCTGCTGCCCCTTCCATTGAGTTTCAAGCATAGGCTAGATAAGCATATGACAAGTAAGAGGTGGATATACGGTGTAGAAATTAAAAAAAAATCTTATAACCAATACTAATTCATTCTTTTTCCTTTTCAGGTCACACTATGATAGTCTCTATTCTCCTTTCACATCGTCCTATAAAATGTCCACGCCAGTTTTTCTATACTGCGTGGTGTTCTTTTTGACTTTTTCCTGCTGGCTTCAACTAGAGGGTTTGGAGGGCGGGGGACAGCCTTCTTCTTTGCTGTCCTTATCTCATTCTAGTAGTTCGGTTACTCTTTTAGGAGCTGCCTAGCATGGGCCAACCGGCCTACTGCAGTTATCCTTTCTTCTTATGTTCTTATATAGCAAAGCAGTGATCCTCCTTCTTCTGAATCGGTCGATCCATGTCAGCAAATAGTTATGACCACACGCTGGAGATAATTGTCCGAAAATATAAAAGCATTACGTACTGCCAAAGCATTACATACTCTTATCTCATCATCATATGTCTTTAGTATGGCGACAGATGCTTATGACACAATATCACATGTATTTAACAAAGCATCATAGTCCTTCAAAATAGCATCACATAACCTTAACATACCGTCATAATACTTCACACTCTTTTAGCACAGCATCACATCCCCTTAGCAAATTATTACACACCTTCACCTTTCACAACTACTTTGAACACAGCATCACATACCCTTAACAACTACCTTGAACACGACATCACATACCTAAAACACACCATTACATATCTTTAACAACTACTTTGAACACAGACTCACATACTTTAAACACGGAATCAGGTACTTTTAAAACAGCATTGCAAACCTTGGAGCATCACCAGCCTTTAAGTTCTTCAGCTAGAGGAAGTAATTTGTACGCCAGTCTTCATTAGAACTGGTGGTTGGTGGTGGCAACCATCATCCACTCACTTCATGTAATGCTGCCTACTTCTTCCTTCGCCTTTATCATTCTTTTTCTGTGTCTGCCCTCCTCTCTTCCTATTTCCCCCATCTTTCCTGTCACTTTTTATTACTTTTTTCCCCCTCAGGTGGATTTACATAGTGTGACAAGCCAAATGGTTTCCTGTAAACCTGGAATCCATTTACAACGATGGGTAATAACCATATGACCAACTCATACGTGTTCCCTACATGTCAACAAGTTCGTTGCCGGAGGGTTAGTGCCCCTTCTCGTAAAACAACCAACTCAGAGACAAACAACCACCCCTTAAAGGATTGTGGTGTCTGGCTATAGATAAATAGATTAGTTAGGATCACCTTGCAAAGTTGAGGTTAATGACGGTTACACCTAACCCCTCCCACAGCAGAAAAATTTTCCTCAGATGAATACAATTCTCTCGAATAAAACATGAACTAAATAAAATTTACGACATCGAATTGAAAGAGTTAATAAAGCATCAGATATCATTAATACAGTCTCATCTGGGGAGCTCCTTATTGGCAGCTCTTATCAGAGGGGCATGGTCGTTCAGAAGAGTATTTTAATAAGGGATAGACTGATAAGATGGCACCGGGATCAAGTCCTTTCGTCCCCGTGGCTTAAGAGCCTTCGTGGTTGTTTCCCGTAATGATCTTGTGTTAATGGATGAGGGGTTGTTGATTACTCTAAGAGAGAGAGAGAGAGAGAGAGAGAGAGAGAGAGAGAGAGAGAGAGAGAGAGACTATGTATTAAAGGAACATCACTGATGGATGCCTTAAGTGGTTATCATCATCAACACCATCATAACCCTCTCTTCCACTAATACAGTTCTACAGTTGGAAAGATGGAATTTACCAACCTCCTGAAGATCTATGGCCCCCTACTCATTTCATTTAATTCTTCTGCCTTCTTGTCTAATGCTTCTTACACATCATCTACCTTTCTGTTTACTGCTTGCCGTGTCTCCAAAGGCTTCCATTCGTGTACCATTATGCCCAATACGTTTAGACTGTTTTACACTTTCAACTTGTTAATGGTAAACCAGTTAAGGTAATTTCAGTAAGGAGAAAGGCAATCTCTTGACGGCCCTGTATGGGTGACCGGCCTTAAACAAACAAACCTGACAGTGATTCTGTACTGATGTTATCGCACACACCTGCAAAGCAAGAGAATTCTAAAATGTCCAGCAAAGGTTACTTGTTCTTCAGCCATAATAGTTCGATATAATCATTCGCTCACTACTGGCTAGTTTATGTATTTATATATATATTATTTATCATGCTGAGTGTTGCCCCTGCATCACCGCTGACGACCTCAGCTGGTTTGTCAATAGCGTCAAATTCCACATCCTCATGAACATACGCATGACCAGCAGCATGATGTACAGTACAAATTAATATTGTATATCAGTTGCTCTTCAGCTGCTGCCGCATGGCCATTCTGACCTGCCTCATTCAGACTCAAGCATGAAGTGATAACGGGACAAGACATTTCAGCTCCTTGTGTTAGAAAAGCAGGCTAGAGGCTTCAGGCTCTAGCAGTCGACTGTCATGTGTGGAAATCACTCAGTTTCGCACTAACCTGACCATGGTCAAGATGTGATTATTCCCTTCATTATGAAGGCTCTTAACATAATCATTCATATTTAGCCCATGAGGTGGACGATGGAACAAATCTTTCACCTACCTATCTGTGGTTAACTCAATCCAAGGCACATTGCATTACCTCCGGTCTGTTTGCATGTTTGTTTGAAAGCCCTTCACAACTTCTTCCTCGTCTGCTTTGTCCTTCAGTGAATATAATGGTATCCCAGACATACGTTCCATGCATTAATGATTGTTTAAAATCCACTAAAAAATTCGAGAGTGTACATGTCACTGACAATGCAGTGTAGGGGATCTGACTCAAAGAATACCAAAATTTATAAAATTTTCTGCAGTTATTCCATATTACTTTATATTTATCGTTTCGTTTTCTTACAGGCTTCAACATGTTGCATGTGTCGGCCTTGGTTACATAATGACGGCACTCCATGTTGCTCGATCTCTGGTAGCTTCCCTATTCAGCCTCTTGTCCCTGAGGTCAAGCTCAACGACCATCTCGCAGGTCTTTTTCTGTCTACCTCTCGCAACCTTACTCCCAAAGTTCACACTTCTCACTTTCTGTATCCAATTATCATCCCTCATCCTTTTCACATGCTCAAACCATCTCAATCTGCCTTTCCTTATCACAGCACCAATACACTCCAGTCCTATCTTACCTCTTAACTCCTCCATCATAAACCTAGACACTCTAGGTGTGACTCAGGGATACACTGCAAATCCATCTAATCATTGACACTTCTGTAGGTCTAAGCCTGCAAATGTCTTCTTCCTTTACCTCCCAGATCTGACTAATTCAGTATTACACTCCTAACACATGTCACATACAAAGATCCCTTAGCACCGAGAGAGAGCCCTCTCAGTGTCAGGAGAGGCAACAGCTCCCTGAACTTCTCCCAAACACTCCTCACTCTAGCCACAGCTTGCTCCATCCCCACCTCCAGCATATAACATATATCCCAAATAACAAAACTCTTCCACACACTCAAGAGACTCACCGGCAAAATCAATCCTTTCACGCCTGACAATCTCCACGTGCTCTACACACACACAAAGAATCAGCAATATCTCGCAATGAACCTATAATACCACTACATCTCTTATGCATCCATTTATCACAAACATTGCACTTCCCTCGCCCTTGAGGCAAATCGCACGTGGCCACTCTCCCTCTTTTTTTAAGGTATTGCCACCAGCCCTAGGTACCATCACTTTTGCTTTATCTACATTTACTCTTAAGCCCTTGTGCCCGGTACCATCTCTCCACTTCTTAAGTCTTTCCTACACTTCCCTTTCATTTTTTGTAATCAACACCAAATCATCAGCATACAACATCTCACATGGGAGTCCATTTCTGAAGTCACGTGAGTGGGCTTCAAGTACCATGATAAACAACAAGGGGCTCAGGACTGACCCCTGGTGTGCACCAACATTCGCAGAAAACTCAATATGCAAGTCTCCATTCATCCTTACGTGGGTACGAGCACCCACATGTATAGGCATAACCACCCTACCCAACCACTCCTTGATCCCAGGCATTCTCATTGCGCACATCACCACCTCTCTAGGGATTCTGTCAAAGGCCTTCCCCAGGTCAACAAAAACAATATACAGATCCCTTTTTTTTTTCCTATATATATCTTTCCTGAAGCTGTTGAACAATGAATATGGCATCAGTGGTCCCTTTGCCTAGCATAAACCCGAACGGCATCTCAGCAGTATTCACTCTTTCTCTAATCATACCCTCTAGAACTCTCTGTTACCTTCATTACTTGGTCCAAAAGCTTTATGTCTCTATAATATTCTTTTTCCAGGGGATCACTCTTCCCCTTGTACACATGTACAATTACACTCTTCAGCCAGTCATCTGGGAGAACACACTCATATATAATCATATTATATCAGTGACTAACCCCACTCCGATATCTCCTGAGGCTTTCAACATTTCAGCAGCCAACCCAGATATCTGGTGCCTTCCCCACCTGCATCCTGCCTATTGCCCTGTTCATAGTAGCAGCGTCAATTAAAGGCCAAGGGCCAAACACTGGATCTGCTGGCTCCGTGTTCTAGTCAAACTCCTCATTTAACAACCGTCTATAATGCTCTCTCCATGCATCTTTAATATCCCCACTGTTCACCACTACCTCTTCTTCATTTTTCACACACTGCTCACCTATGATATCCTTGTTTTCCCTGTTCATCTGATTTGCCACCTTATATATCATATTCTTCCTTTCCACAATAATCAAGTAAAAGTCTCTGAGACTCAGATTTGGCAGCCAAGTATTCTTCTTTGTTACCGCCTTTTTTCCACTCCCAGAAAAGATTTTTTCCCTTAACTGCAGTTTGTACACCCTCATCCCAGCACCAAGGTACTGTATGAAGTCTTGGTGGGCCCCTTGCTCATCCAGGCAGTGAATCAGTAACTCCCAAGAGGTTGTTCTTGAGGACTCTGTACTATTCGTTAACACATCTGTCAACCGCTCCCTGTTCAGCCACCACATATCTCGCTATAGAAGGCATCCGTTGTTGGAAATTAAAATAACCAACAAGCACACTCGTCTATGGTTGACTATCATAACGGTTTCATTATGTGGTGTTTCCTGAGACAAATATAATTGTCTTGGCACCTAGATCAAAATTTAGAACTCGTCATCATATTAAAGGAATAGTGATACAGTTCTGGCCAGTACCATGTGACTTTTTCAGCTTAACTGCATTCCTGCTCATCTACCCGGGTGTTGAAATTGCATGGTTATCCGACGTTGCCCGAGTAAAGCCCTATTATCATGCATCCTGGCATTGCCTAGGACCCTGGAAGGTCACTCCCCCATTGGGAGAAAACCCCTAGGGTACTATTTTACTCACTGAACCTACTACATGCCTCCTTGGGTCCACTTCCCAAGGGATATGTTCCCCATGGACCTGTTCCTACCATGAACCTATTTTCCAATTACCCACCCACCCACCAACCATTCCCACCCACCCTGTTCACCCACCCACCTACCCTGCCCACCCACTTGTGCACCTTTCCTACTACCCTGTCCTACTGACTCACCCATACTGCCCAGTCACACCCTATCACCCCAGCCCATCCACCACACCCACCCTGCCCCTTAATGCCCACCCATCCACTCAAACCTGCCCTTCCACACCCACCCATCCACTCAATCCTGCCCACTCATCCCACCTGTCACAGCCACCCCTCCAATCCGTCCACCCATCTGCTCCAGTGCAGCTAATACGTGAATGGTATAGTGGTTGGATAAAACAAAACGGTAATTGGCTACCACTTTTACACGTTGCCTTGATTATATTTAATTCATTTTAATCTTGGTCAACAGATGTGCCACTTTAGCAACTATAATGTACACATTTAAATTCTTTGTAAAAAGCAGCACCTGGCAGAGCTGTTTGGAGAGTTTTTTTATGCATCCGCATCGATATCCACACACAGAGAGAGACAAACATTTTCTTTTATAAATATATGGATTGTGTCATATGACTCATCATTAAATCTGAAAAACCTTCATTATTTCCGATTATATGATTCATGAATGAAACTGACTTACTGTACGTTCTCTGCGTCCAACCCTCAAATTTACATGTGATGTTCCGCTTACCCTGCACACTCCACTCACCCAGCCTGCCCTCTTCCCGACGTTGCTAGTCGCCCTGAAAAACGTGTAGGTCCAGCCTGGACTAATAAGGGACACTAAGAAAGTCCACTTTTTCTTTTTTAGACCTTTTGGAATGATTCTTAAGAGTTTAGCAACTGTAATGTACACCATTAAATTCAGTTCCAGGTTTGTCGTATGAATCACCATTCAGTTTGAATAATTTTCTAATTGTTCCAGTAATATAATTCACCAGTTAATCAAAACTATGTTTCCTGAGCTCGACTCTCAAATCTACAAGCGAGTTCCTGCTCGCCCTGCCCAAGGCCAATAAGACTACCAGGTCTTGTCATTCACGGGCAAATTTGTGTCCAGCTCGAGCATGTCGTCACAGTGTGGATACACCTGAGAGGAGGTTGCCAGGCAGTGATAAACAGTGATAAATTGTTTCATCTTATGTTCTGTAATAGCATTATTGTGTATTACTGTGCATGTATATATTTGTGGGGTTATAACATTTAAATATAATGAATAATCACTCAATCATGCATTCATTTAGCAAAATTTGACAAAAAAGAGTAACTGGTCAAGTGAGTTTCTAATGTCTATATTTTTTAACAATAATAATAATTTCATCTCCTGCCCATATCAAGGCAATTTTAAATGATAAGCTTAGCAATCACCTTTACAGTTCGACCTGATGTGCATTCTAGTAGGTATTTGCATACAGTAGGATTAAGTTGATTCGAAGTGTTCAGTATTCTGGAAGTGTTTGGTAACTACCCCTCCCCCCAACTTTTCCTTCCTCTACCCCCCTTTCTCTCCCGTCTCTTCCCTTTTCTCTCAGGTCTCTCTTTAATGAGGCAAATTATACACCCTAACTTCAGCTTCCATGCACCAGTCATTATATTAAAACATGGAATACATAATTTTGTTTAAGGAACTGAAGGGAGATGAAAGGATTGTGAAAGTATTATAAAGACCTACATTAACTCATCACCATTACGTCATTCTCATTATACTTTAGCTAACTCCAATTCCCATTTCACTCAGTTTCTTTATAATCTGGGTAAATTCATCTGAAAACTAGAACAAAATAAGAGCCGACATGGTACTGAACAGATAAAAAAAAAAAAAAAAAAAATGGAGTCATGGTATGTCTGCCTCTACCTCGCTCTCCTTTAGCTGTGACAAGACAGCTCCCCCCACTCACCCCCCAGCAGTCTTATTGGCCTTGGCCCTGCCTGCCCCGCTTGCCTGGTTTGCTCCGGTCCTACGCACCGAAAAGCGTCGTCAGAGGCACAGAAACACTTGTAGTTCCAGTTTGGATAAACTGAGGGACGCTAAGAATATTCACCTTTGCATTTTTAGCAAGGTTTTGCAAAATTTTTAGCAATTATAATGTACACATTTCACCTTCTCATAAAAACTTATATCTGTTATAGCTGTTCAGTGAGTTTTATATGTATCTCCCTCGATTTCCATAGAGGACTTACAGCGGGACACTCAGCCAGACAAACATTGTCTTCATCTATATATATATATATATATATATATTTATATATATATTTATATATATATATATATATATATGAGAGAGAGCGAGAGAGTATTTATATATATCAGAAATACGGTTGACTGGAGGTGGTTACAGTGACATGCTCTGACAGCCAAATCGTTTTCCTTGACCTGTATACACATTTTTTACTTAGAACTGTGAGCGTTGGTAAGATTCTGATAGCAAAATCCAATGATTCAAGTGAAAATATCTATGTAAAAACACATGGAGCTTGGTTCCTAAAAGCGTATGAACATACTGTGGATGAAAGAAGTCTAGACTGTCGAATGTTTTCAATGATAAGAGGATTTCACTGGTAAACCTATTCGTCGTCCATGCTGACGAGACTCTCTCCCGCTTTTGTGTTGCCATTCCAGTATCTGAGTGTTGCATATCTTATTTATGAAATTACGGGTGTCTACACTATAACGTCTGGAGGAATATGTGTATCCCCCCACTTGTTTTATATTAATACAAACTGAGTTTTATTATTTCTAAAAAAGTTGCCAGTGACAGCGTGTTCATTTTCATAAACTTTCAATTGATGTGCGTAGGCCTGCTCCAGTTTTACATTTGTCCAAGAAAACCCAGCTTAGGTTGTCCGTTTGGTAATTGCTGTTTTTTTTTTTTTTTTTCATCAATGTGGTGGAGAATTAAAAAAAAAATCTTTGGCCTAACACATTGCTTTCCGAAACAGTTTCCAACAAAGGTTGTAGGTTCGGCATTGCTTGAATATTTCTGACATGCCCAGTACTGATGATCATTTTGGTACTTTGGGTGCTTCTTCCAGCTAAATGGTGATGAATTTTGAACGAAAACTTAAGTAATTTTTTTTTTTTCATCTCTCCAACAATGTCTATAGGTTCACAGTGGAAGTGATCATCTTAAATCTGCATTTACCTCTGCCAACGATCTCCATATTTTTATTATTATTATTATTATTTTATCACGGTGTACCTGGGCATCTTGTGTCAACATATCATGAACTTGCATTTCTTATATTGTCTTGGAAGGATCAACTTCGCAGGCTTTTAGCCGCTGGTTCTTTCTTGAAAGCTTTTAAAGCTACTGCAGGTCTTCACACATCAGTAAAAGGTTTACGATTAAGTAATGATTTTTTTTTCTTCGGTGTTTTTTCTCAAAATTCCCCTCCTAATTTTCGAAAGATAATTTTAAAAATGCCGTAAACTCAGCACTGACTATCCGCTAAAAAAGTATTTGCTACTGTGAACCTGTACATTGAGCTGATATGCTTATGATAAAATACTAAGTGTTGCTTATATTAATTCATTCAAGTTGTCAGCTTTAATGTTCACTATCTATCTATCTATCTATTGCCAGACGCCTCAATCCCGTTTGGGGTGGCCACACGAAAGTGTAAAAAAGGCAGTAAACTTGTCCTGATACAGGCTTTAACTTTATTACAAATTATCCTTTTTATAAAAGAGACACAAGGTAGGGCAGGGGATGGAGTGTCCCTAATGAGAGATGGCAGTGCTTGGAAACTCCCTGTAGCCTACTGTTGTTTGCTGATGACACTGTGTTGTTAAGTGAAGACGAAACGGAGCTGCAAGGCTTGGTGGATGAGTTTGGGATAGTGTGTAAGAAACGGAATTTAAAGGTGAATGTAGGAAACAGTAAGGTTATGGTCTTCGAGAGAAGTGAAGTAAGTGAATGTACGGTGAGGTTAGATGATAAGGAAATGGAAAATGTGAGTACGTTTAAGTGCTTGGGTAGTGTGATGAGTTGAGTAAGGATGGAAGTTTGGAGGGTGAAGTGCTTGAAAGGGTACAACAAGGAAGAAAGGTTGCTGGTTCCTTGAAGGCAGTGATAAGAAACAGGGAAGTGAGCATGGAAGTGAAAAAGTTATTACATGGCAGTATTGTGATATCTACTCTGACGTATGGAAGTGAAGCTTGGACGTTGTTGGAGGGACATAAGTCAAGGGTGAGAGCAGTGGAAATGAGTTATTTGAGAGGAGCCTGGAGTCACATGGACAGACAGACTGACAAGTAAGGATGTGAAGGAGCGTTGTGGTGTGGATGTGGATGTGATAGGAAGCATTAGAAGAAACACACTGAGGTGGTTTGGGCATGTGGAGCAGATGGAAAGTGAGGGACTGACGAGGAGAGTGTATGTGAGTGAGGTGGAGGGGGCAAGAGGGAGGGGAAGGCCAAGGATGAGATGGAGGGATGGAGTGGAGAGGTATATGAGAGAGGGGATGTGAATTGGGAGCGGGGCAGTGAAATGGCGGGGGACAGGGTTACGTGGAGGCGATTTGTTTGTGGCCACCCCGTATAAGGGATTAAGGCATCTGGCAATAGATGGATAGATAGATCCTTTTCAGTGCAGATATGTAACCTTAATTTCGTTTTTTTATTCAGTTCATGCAAAATATATTATCCCGAATTTTTTTTCTGTCTGTCTGTCTGTCTGTCTGTCTGTCTCTCTCTCTAAGCGAAGCGATGGAATCCAGGCTAATTTATTAATGATTTTTTTTTTTTTTTTTTTTTGTCAGTCGTGTCGAGCATTTGAACAGTTTTCCATTATTAATAGGCTAACAATCCCTCGCTCACCGCAGATGAGTTCATTTCTGTTTTTAACCATGAAACCGAAGTATCTTTTTCCACATACTTAGTAAAAATTTGGAATTGTTATGCACTTAAAATTGCCGAGTTGCGTTGACGAAATCGTTGTGCTTAGGTCGATTGCATGATATATGGAGAGAGAGAGAGAGAGAGAGAGAGAGAGAGAGAGAGAGAGAGAGAGAGAGAGAGAGAGAACAAACTGAAAGACAGACAGATAATAATGTCACAGAGACAGACAGAGGACAGACAGATATTGAGGCTAATATTCTTTTAATTTCGACCGGGTATCTGTTCGTTATTTAATAGGATTAGGAAGGATTGTACACGTGGGGGAGAACATTCCCTTCAATTTTGGAGCGCTCTTAAAGGGAACACGTATTTTGCTCACCTCCCTCTATATTGCATTACCATCATCATCAATATCATCAACAATACCGTAATAGTCACCGTTGTTGTCATATTCATCGTTTTCGTATGGTATTATTATTCTTTCCTCGTTATAATCCTCACCGTCATGGTGCTTGTTTCATAGCATCATCATCAACATCATTACTTTTCACTGTGGTACAAATGAGTGGAAATTTTCTCTTCAGAACCATCCCGTTAGAATTTCGCTCCTGTGGCTTGCTGTGTATCCCATTTTAATCTACATTCGTTAACAAAGTTCTAACCATAGTTCCAGAGCAGATGTGAACAAAGGAAAAACGTCTTACTGTTGTGGTTCTGTTTATTTTCTCTGGATCCCACACACTCCATGTGTTATATATATATATATATATATATATATATATATATATATATATATATATATATATATATATATATATAGATAGATAGATAGATAGATAGATAGATAGATAGACAGATAGATAGATAGATAGATAGATATAGATCTATCTATCTATCTATCTATCTATCTATATATATATATATATATGAGTGGGAATATATTTTAAATGATGATGATGATGGAAATAATACCAGGGACCAAGTAGGGTTCAGCAGTCATAGATTGTTATAAATGATTTTGTCATATAATTATAATTTTCATACTTGGACCACCAAAACAGTGTCCAGGTGCACAACCTGGGGGACCATAAATGCCCCCGCCATCTGCCCCTCTCCCGGTGACGACTCGAGGTGCCTGGAACCACTGTCTGACTCTCTTCTTCTTCATTTCTGCAACATTCGCGGCCTTTCATCTAACTTTCGCTCTGTTGAGCACCACCTCTCCTCCTCTAAACCTCACCTTCTTTTTCTGACGGAGACTCAGCTGTCTGAGGCAACCGACAGCAAACCCTTTTCTGTATCCTCCTACTTTCTCTATACTCATTTCAAAGCCAAAGGTGGCTGTTGTGTATACATACGCAACGACTTATCTTGCTCTCGTGTTCCTGAACTTGATTCTTCTGAATTCTCCACACTCTGGCTTCGGCTTTCCTGTCATTCTCTGACTAAATATATCTGTGCTGTTTACTTATCCCCTAATTCTACTGACTATCAAAAATTCTTCGACTATCTTACTTCTACGATGGAACACATTCTGTCCATTTCTCCTTTCTCTGAAATCTCCATTCTTGGAGATTTCAATGTTCACCACCACCTTTGGCTCTCCTCTCCTTTCACGGATCCACCTGGTGAACAAGCCTACATCTTTTCTATCCTTAATGACCTAGAGCAGCTTGTACAGCACCCTACCCGAATCCCTGACCGCCTTGGAGAGAGAGCTCCAACATACTTGACCTCTTCCTCACAACTAATCCTTCTGCTTACTCTGTTAATCTTTTCTCTCTGTTGGGCTCCTCCGATCACAACCTTATTACCTTAACCTGTCCTATCACTCCGGTACGGCCTGTGGACCCTCCAGGGAAACGTCGTCTGTGGCATTTTGGAGCCGCGAACTGGGAGGCCCTCAGGCAGTACTTCTTTGATTTTCCCTGGAATGATTATTGCTTCCATGGCCGGGGAGCCATCTGAGTGTGCCTCGCGCACACGGAGGTTATTCTCTCGGGCATGGAAGCATACATTCCTTTCTCATATCCTTTGACTAACGCAAGAAAGCCTTGGTTTAATCACGCTTGTTCTAATGCTGTCCACAACAAGGAGAGGGCCTACAAAAGGTACCGGAGCCAACCCACCCCTGAATCACATCATCTTTACGTTTCTGCCCGGAATCGTGCTAAGTCTGTTCTTCGCTCTACTAAAAATAATTTCATCCATACTAAATGCTCTCAACTCTCCAACTCGAACTCTTCCCGCTCCTTCTGGCACCTTGCCAAAAATCTTTCTAACAACTTTACCTCATCATCCTTCCCTCCTCTTTTTCTACTCTGATGGTTCTGTAGCTATTTCTTCTACTGATAAAGCAGATCTCTTCGCACAGACTTTCTCCTCCAATTCCACCTTAGACGATTCCGGTGCTGTTCCTCCATCACTTCTCCCCTCTGACTTCCTCATGGCTGACATTAAAATGTCTTCAGTTGATGTATTTTCTGCCATCACTGGCCTCAGTACTAACAAGGCATATGGGCCTGATGGGGTCCCTCCTGTTGTTCTCAAGAACTGTGCTTCTGTGCTTACACCCTGCCTAGGCAAACTCTTTTGCCTTTGTCTGTCAACTTGTACCTTTCCTTCTTGCTGGAAGTTTGCTCTCATTCAGCCAGTCCCAAAGAAGGGTGACCACTCCCAACCCTCCAACTATCGTCCAATTGCTTTAACGTCCTGTATTTCAAAAGTTTTCGAGTCAATTCTTAATAGAAAAATTTTAAGGCATCTTTCCTATCACAACCTTCTTTCCGATCGTCAGTATGGGTTCCGTCAGGGACGCTCCACTGGCGATCTTCTCTCCTACCTTTCAGACTCCTAGTCATCCTCCTTTCGGGACTTTGGCGAAAGCTTTGCCATTGCACTTGACATCTCAAAGGCTTTCGATCGAGTCTGGCATAAATCTTATTTCCAAACTGCCCTCCTACGGTTTCTATCCTTCTATCTGTGCCTTCATCGCTAGCTTCCTTTCTGGTTGTTCTATAGCCGCTGTTGTAGACGGCCATCGTTCTTCTCCTAGATCTATCAACAGTGGTGTTCCTCAGGGCTCTGTCCTATCACCAACTCTCTTCCTTTTATTCATCAATGATCTTCTAAGCTGTACATCTAACCCTATCCACTCATACGCTGATGACTCCACCCTTCACCTTTCCATTCGGTTCCCGCAACGCCCATCTCAACAGTTACTTCAAGAAACAAGGGATGAGGCTATGGCACACCTAATGTCTGACTTGGCTCGTATCGCTGACTGGGGTAAAAATAATATGGTTGTCTTTAATGCATCTAAGACTCAGTTCTTACACCTATCAACCCGACAAAATCTTCCACAGGTATACCCATTAATGTTTAATAATATTCAGCTTAATCCTGCATCATCCTTGAACATGCTTGGGGTTTCATTTACTCAGGACTTATCTTGGAAAGATCATATTACATCTCTTGTAAAATCTGCTTCCAAGAGATTGGGTGTGCTAAGCCAACTCCGCTCTTTCTTTACCCCTGCACAATTGTTGACTCTATACAGAGGTTTTATCCGCTCCTGTATGGAGTACAACACTCATGTGTGGGGAGGCTCCCCACATACAGCTCTTCTCAATAGGGTGGAGTCAAAGGCTTTTCGTCTCATTAACTCTCCTCCTCTTACTGACTCCCTTCAACCTCTGTCTCTTCGCCGCACTGTTGCATCTTTATCTCTTTTCTATCGCTATTTTAATGGTCACTGCTCCTCTGAACTGTCTGCTTGCATTCCTCCACCTCTACGACGGGCGCGTAGCACCCGTCTGGCAGCAAACTCTCATCCCTTTTCTGTCCAACTCTCTAATGCAAGAGTTAACCGTTACTCCCAGTCTTTCATTTATGCAACAGGTCAGCTCTGGAACTGTCTCCCTCTGTCTGTATTTCCTGCTGCCTATGATCTCCAGTCTTTCAAACGCAGTGTGTCCAGGCATCTCAAAATGATCGGATCTTGAATTTGGCTCTCTATTGTATTTTGTTTTTCTCTTGGAAGGAACTGTTACTGCGGGCCATGGCCTTTGGTTCCTTCTTCCTCGCATAAAAAAAAAAATAAAAAAAAAAACCTAACCCTTTCCCGCACGGTAAGTTTCAGTAAGTTTTCTGGTGCAGGAATTTTCACTACGAAGCCGCCCGGCCCGGGAGCGCGCGCGCGGCAAATTTGAGCAAATTTGAGCGAATGAAACACATTCTTGCCTTATTTTCGCCACCCAAAAATCCATGTATTCCCATGAAACCTATCTCCAGGTATGCATGGATGTTTGTTCTATCTGATAAACATGACCAAAACCAGGAAAACACCAGTAAAAAAAAGTTATTAGCCCTGGAAGCATGGCCGAGTAAACTTTTTTCACTTCCCAACATCGCCGTTTGAAGGTTTTCCATCATACAGGAAAATGATCTAATAAGTTTGTATAGAGAATTTCATCAGCTTTCTAACAAAACAATCCGGTTGAGATAAGATGTATACTTTTCGAGAAAATGGCCAAAAACTGAGAGCCATTTTTGGAAAAATTTCACTGACCTCTGAGAGCAAAGTTTTCCCAGGCACCTTATGTTTTTATTACATAGTAATATGCCCCAATTATCCAGCTTTCCCACTGTGACGGGAAAACCCCATACGCCTCATAGTTCTCGAGTAAATCGAAAAAAAGTACTAGGCACTCCGTGCGTGATTGACTTTCGTGATGCGCGCAAGGCGTACGCAATGTTCCCGTCTACATAACAACGAATTCTTATCAGAAATATTACATATTTATGTATTGTACATATGTAGAATTTCCTGCTCTTCGTCATGGTTCAAACGTGAAATCGATACGTCCAATAGTTTCCGAGTAATTGGCAGAGAAACAGAGAGTATTACTACGAGCATTTTTCAATGGTAACAGCCGGGAAGAGACACTCATTTCCACCGCCTTTTCTCGCACAAAACGTAACATAATGCTTACATTTTGGTATTGATCATACGTAGAATTTAGTGGTGTAGATCATGGTTGTTACAGAAAATCGATAAGTCTAATAGTTTTCGAGTAATTGGCCGACAAAGTGAGGTTAGTACTCCGAGCGCTTGTCACTGATAACAAACGCGAGGAAAAAGAAAAAAACCCTTGCCTTTTACTCCCCAAAACGCTACCAAAGGCTTACATTCGGGTATTGATTATACGTAGAATTTAGAGGTATTGATGATGGTTGTAACAGAAAATCGATAAGTGTAATAGTTTTCGAGTAATTGGCCGACAAAGTGAGGTTATTACTCAGAGCGAATGTCACTGATAACAAATGCGAGGAAAAACATTTCCCTCGCCTTTTACCCCCCAAAACGCTACCAAAGGCTTACATTCTGGTGTTGATTACATGTAGAATTTAGTGGTATTGATGATGGTTGTAACAGAAAATCGATAAGTCTAATAGTTTTCGAGTAATTGGCCGACAAAGTGAGGTTATTACTCAGAGCGAATGTCACTGATAACAAACGCGAGGGAAAAAAACATTTCCCTCGCCTTTTATCCCCCAAAACGCTACAAAAGGCTTACATTTTGGTATTGATCATACATAGAATTTAGTGGTATTGATGATGGTTGTAACAGAAAATCGATAAGTCTAATAGTTTTCGAGTAACTGGCCGACAAAATGATGTTATTACTCCGAGCGCTTGTCATGTCACACAACAACCGCTAGGAACAAAAACATTTCTCTCGCCTTTTACACCCCAAAACGCTACCAAAGGCTTACATTCTGGTATTGATCTTACGTAGAATTTAGTGGTATTGATGATGGTTGTAACAGGAAATCGATAAGTCTAATAGTTTTCGAGTAATTGGCCGACAAAGTGAGGTTACTCTTCCGATCGCTACCAACTTTTACACACACTGTTTCTTCCTCGCACACCGGCCTGAAGACTATGCTACTAACTTTTTTTTCCCCCTATCTGTACAGACTGTTACATCTTCCATGGATGTTTTTCTCTTGTTATAACCTACTACACATAAACATAACTCTTCTATTGTTACTGCTGTGGAGATTTACTTTCTTTCATATGTGTAATCTGTAGGAGAAAATGGTTATTTGTCTGAAAGTGTGAGAGGTAATGGTAATAGATTATTACATATATCAACAAAATTTGCAGAACTCACTTCCTCCAGGGGTGTTGATCCAGTTAGACCAGGAATTTGAAGATGAGGAGTTATGTAGTGTGTGTGTGTGAGTCAGCTTCTCCCTGAGAGTATGAGGCAATGCTATTTTTAGCACACACCACACTCGTTCACGGAAACTCGCAGCTTGTTTGACGTATATTTCATACAATTCCATACGCATTTACACTATCAGAATCACAATAATTCCAGCCCTAAAACACCGGTAATTCTCCCCTCCCAACTTCAGGTTTGCCCCTTCACAACACTCTGTTTCATGCCACACGTAACGCTTGCTGGCTCCATAATTTCACCAAGCCATCCACAGTATGTTTCACACAATATATATTTATGCCTTGGCTTCATTTATATACGTATTTCCACTCACGCCATACGGCCTACGGGGGGGGGTGGAGTGGCGAAACCCCGCTACACTGACCATGTGTCTGGCTCCAAGGACCAACGATTGCCAATGGCCAGAATTGCTTTTCAATACATATATGTATGTTCCATCGACAATATCAAGTCACTATATGTTCACATACAATGTATTATCTCACTGAGTCAATAGGGCCTTTGCCTTGGGCAAGAGGGGGAGAATTATGGACGATTTAAAGGGAACCACGAGCTGTCAAACACCACCGCCTGACTGCTCAACAAACACTAAGGTTCCGACCATTTTTGGATTTTTTTTTTTTTTTTTTGCTCAAACCTCCGCTTTTGGTGAGAAATATCGAAAAATCATAGAGAAATCGCTCACCTGAGGTTTAAAATACTCGAAACAGGTAGCAGTACCCCCTCACCTTACTGTGTTTTCTATCACGCTGGCTCCAAAGAAAACGAGTTCTATCGGAGTGTAACCATTCCACACCACTCATAAACGGTATTTATTTATTTATTTGGTACGAATTTATATGTAGTATGAGAGAATATTGGTTTTCACACAGTAATATAGGCAATATAAGCATTGTTTCACTCATGAAACACATCAACATACCTGACCTTTTTTGGCAACATTACCTGATCATCATTTCTGACTGTTTCTTCCTCTAATGCTATGTAAAGTTTGTCCTCCACATTGTCATCGATTGGGGAATCACTCTGGCCCTGAATTTCATACCGTGGCATGACATGGCTTTACTGGCCAGGTCACTGGTAACAGGGGAATTGCTGAGACAATGGCGAGCTGTGGGGGGGAGGTCATGCTGGGTAAGGCACTGTCCCTGCCTGGCATCTTGTAGAGGAAGGTGTCCCGTACATACGTACCAAAAATCACTCACGAAAATTGAAAATTGTGCAAATTAGAGACCTTGCAATTGATTCGCGTTTATGAATGTCAACGGGATTGGCAGTGACAAAACGTGTGGACGTTAGTTCACGTCGACGGGACGCCGCAGGTTAAACCTCAGGTGAGCGATTTCTCAATGAATTTTCGATGTTTCTCACCAAAATCGGAGGTTTGAGCAAAAAACAAAAATTTTCCAAAAATGGTTGGGACTGGGGGGAGTCATTGGTGGAAAAGTGGTCGGGACGGGGTGGGTTAATGTTGGAACAAATGCATCTTAATGAAATCCTTCTGCAGCACCTACACTATGACCTCGATTTAGTGCCAAATTTCTTCAAAGCACCACCCACGTTTTTGCAGGTGCTGCTGTATTTTTCATTTCCCAGTATTTACCTGTCTCTTCTATTATTGCACCAAGATATGCAGTCACCTTTGCCAATTCATGCTTCTGGCCATTCATCAGCACATCACACTGACAGTCACCTCCTCCCTGATCAGCCATCACATTGATCTAATCAACACTTATTTTCAAAGTAACACGTTCACAGACATCAGCAAACTTCAGTTCTTATCTGCCAATGTCTAATTATCAGCATGCAGCACTCATCTGTATACAACAGATTTGGAATATTCCACCATCATTGCCATCTCTTTCTCTCTCTCTCTCTCACACACACACACACACACGCTTGCTGGCTAAGTGGTAGCGTTCTCGCTTGCCATCTGGTAGACGGGAGTTGGCGCCTTGCTCAGGTTGTGAAAAGTTTCACTGACGAACTGGGTGGTTACTGTCCCCCTTGAGCAAGGGGACGGGTGTGTGCATGTGTGAAGGTCACAGCCTTAGCCTTAGATCGGACTATATGAGCTCTCAGCTCCCTTCCGGGAGGGTAAAAGCTGACGATCATGACCATCAAGTGATCCTGACCAACCCGGTGAATTACACACACACACACACACACACACACACACACCATCCCGACCTCTTTTAGCTACCTGAAGATGATACAAGGTAGGGAAGAGAAAAACACAATAGAGGAAGAACATGTATCAAATCATTCAGCCTGTATATTCCACTGCAGAACATAGGCCTCTCCCAAACATGGCTTTGTTTTGGAGGAAAACAGTCAAAAAAGCCCATCCAGGCTGACTTATGACTTAGGTGGGGGTGGGGGGACATTGTTGGTAGTCTGACTGCTACTAGGTCTAACTGCAATTAAATTGACTGCTTGTAATGCAGTCTGACAATTACTAAGTCGAAGCCTGTTCACCACTCACTACTATATGATACCAATCCATGAGCAGGCTCAAATCCCACTTCCTCTTCAAGGGAAGCAAAAGGAAGTCCCATGAGAGGTGGGGGGATGAGATGGCATGCCCGACCTCCTCCACATCTTCCTAACCTCTATCATCGAAAAGCCATCACCACCTTTCCCAGGTGTACTCTGCCCCAAGAGGGTCTTGGCAAAAGTGAGGAATGAGGTGACCTTGCCATCATCCTCTGCACCCTCTTCATCCCTAACTCTGAAAAGCCACTACCTATTCTGGCTGGGGCTCTTGCTTAAGTGGGTCTCGGAGTAATACTGAAGCCTGGTTATCACTAAAAGATTGCACTCAACGATCGCGATATATATATATATATATATATATATATATATATATATATATATATATATATATATATATCCCGACGCCCTAATCCCGCAAAGGGTGGCCGCAAACAAAACGCCTCCAAGTCGCTCTGTCACCCACCATTTGACTACCCTCCCTCATATACCTCTCAACTCCATCCCTCCACCTCATCCTCGGTCTACCCCTCCCTCTCCCTCCCTCCACCTCACCTACATACACCCTCTTAGTCAGTCTTTCATTCTCCATTCTCTTCACATGTCCAAACCACCTCAGTGTATTTCTCCTAATCTTCTCAACCACATCCACATCCACCCCACAGTGTTCCTTCACTTCTTCATTCGTCAACCTGTCCCTCCACGTCACTCCACATGCTCCTCTCAAGTAACTCATTTCCACTGCTCTCACTCTTGACTTGTTTCCCTCTTGCAAGGTCCATGCCTCGCTTCCATACGTCAGGGTAGGGATCACAATACTATCATGCAGTGACTTCTTAACTTCCATACTCACCTCCCTATTTCTCATCGCTGCCTTCAGTGTACCAACAACCTTCCTTCCCTGCTGTACCCTTTCACGCACTTCATCCCCCAAAGTTCCATCCTTACTCATCACACTACCCAAGTACTTGAATGCACTCACATTCTCCATATCCTCACCATCCAACCTCACTGCACACTCTGTGACTTCATTCCTCTCAAACACCATAACTTTACTTTTATTTACATTAACTTTCAGATTCCTCCTCCTACACACTGTCCCAGATTCATTCACCAAACCTTGCAACTCCCATTCATCTTCACTCAACAGTACTGCATCATCAGCAAACAGCAACACCGGAAGCTTCCAAATCTCACCCTCATTCATTAGAGCCACCCCCACATCCACTGCCCTACCCTGCACCTCCTTTACAACCCCAACCATGTATATATTAAACAGCCATGGAGACATCACACAACCCTGTTTCAGTCCCACATTGAGATCAAAGAACTCACTCAGCTCACCATCCACTCGCACCGTAACCCTAGCTCCCTCGTACATACTCTTCACAGCACTCAACAATTTCCCCTCCACTCCATATATTCTTAATACCTTCCACATACCTTGCCTATCTATTCTGTCATAAGCTTTCTCCAGGTCCATGAAGGCAGCATACACTTTCCTTCCCTTCTCAAGATACTTCTCCACTAAACATCTTAGAACAAATATCTGATCTACACACCCTTTTCCCTTCCTAAAGCCCCCTTGTTCTTCTCCAACTATATATATATATATATATATATATACATATATATATATATATATATATATATATATATATATATATATATAAACAGACTGCTGTACTTCGGAGCCACTAATTCGGAGGCCCTCAGGAAGTATTTTATATATTCCCTGGAATGATGATTGCATCCTTGGCCAAGAGCAACCTGAGTGTGCCTCTCGTGTGTGGATGAGTAAATTGGGAGCATGTCGTCCTGTCTTGGCTACCTCCCATTCTTTGGAGGAAGCAGCCTAGGTTTGTAGATAGATAGATCTTGTGACTAATAAAAAAAAAATAAAGCTTGGTTCAATTACGCTTGTTTTAATGCGTCCACAAGAAAAAAAACTACAAATGGTACCAGAGCCTGCAGAACCCTGTATCTCATCTCTTTTATGTCTCTAACCCGAACCAAGCAAATTGGGTTCTCTCTGCCAAGAATAATGTCATTTGGACTAAATGCTCAAAACTCTGTATTCTTCACTCTGCTAAGCGTAATTTTATTTAACTAAATGTCCTAAACTCTCTTACTTAAATTCCTCCTGCTCCTTCTGGCATCTTGTCAAAAACCTGTCTAACACCATTACTTCATCCTCCTTCTCATTTCTGCTCTACTGGCCCTATAGCTGTTTCTTCTACTGAAAAAGCTGAACTCAGCTCAGACTTTCTCCTCCACTTCCACCTTAGATGATTCCAGTGCTGTTCCTCCATTTCTTCTCCCCTCTGGCTTCCTCATAACTGACATATAAATTGGTTCAGTTGATGTACATTCTGCTCTCACTGGCCTGCATACTAACACGGGTATTGGCCTGATGGGGTTCCTTCTGTTGCCCTCAAGAACTGTGCTTATATTCTGCTTAGGTAAACTTTTTTGCCTTTATCTAATGACTTGTACTTTACCTTTTTGCCAGAATTTTTGCCCTCATTCAGACTCCCCCAACGAAGGATTACCATGTACATTTTCCTTAACATCATGTATTTCGAAAGTATTTGAATCTATTCTTAACATATTCCAATAAAAAGCTTCTTTGTGATCGCCAGTATTGACTCTGTTAGGGACACTTTGCTGGCGATCTGCTGGCGATCTTCTGACCTTTCTCTCAGATTCCGGGTACCTTACTTTCGAGACCTTGACAAAATCTTTGTCGTTGCACTTGACGTCTCAAAGGCTTTTAATCCGTCACGTCCCGAGGTTTTCCGCACCTCCGACATCCCCCAATCCCGAGGTATTTTTGAAAAATTTTTTTTTTGGCTAAAACCTCCGCTTTTGGTGAGAAACATCGAAAATTCATAGAGAAATCACTCACCTGAGGTTTAAAATACTCGATCCAGGTAGGAGTTCCTCCTTACCTGACTGGGTTTTCTAACATGCTGGCACCAAAGAAAACGAGTTCTATGGGAGAGTAACTGTTTCACACAACTCATAAACGGTATTTACTTGGTATGAATTTATATGTAGTATGAGAGTATATTGGTTTTCAAGCAGTAATATAGGCATTATAAGCATTGCTTCACTCACTAACTAATCACCATACCTGACCTTTTTTTGCCACATTACCTGATCATTATTTCTGACTGTTTCTTCTTCTAATGCTATGTAAACTTTGTCCTCCACATTGTCATCGATTGGGGAATCACTCTGGCCCTGAATATCTTTATTGGCCAGGTCACTGGTAACAGGTGAATTGCCGAGACAATGGCGTGAGGGGGGAGGGGGGAGTTATGCGGTGTAAGGCATTGTCCCTGCTTGGCATCTTGTAGAGGAATAGAGGAAGGTGTCCCTCGTATACGTACGAAAAATCACGCGCGAAAATTGAAAATTGTGCAAATTAGGGACCTTGCAAATGCAAAATGTTGCAACGTACCCATACGTCGACGGGACGGGGCGGGTTAATCAAGTCTGAATTAAATACCGCATTTAATTACCATACTACCCTCTTGCGGTTTTTATCCTTCTGTCTATGTCTTCATCTTTACCTGCCTTTGTGGTCAGTCTATAGCTGCTGCTGTAGAAGGTCAACCGTCCTTCTCCCAGAACTTTCAATAACGGTGTTCTTCAAGGTTCTGTCCTGTCACAATCTTAGGTACTTCTATTCATCAGTGACCTAAGCTTTACACCTAACCATATCCACTCTTATATTGATGGCTCTACCTTTCACCTTTCCATTTACTCCCGCAGCATCTATTGCAGCAGTTAGTTCAACAAACAATGGATAAGGCTATGGCACACCTAATGTCTGACTTGGGTCATACCTCTGACTGGGGAAAAAGTAATCCTATTCTTTTTAGTGGTTCAAAAACTTAGTTCTTACATCTTTCAATCCAACAAAATCTTCTGCAGGAGTATCCCTTAATCTTTAAGAATATCTACCGGTAACTCAGTCGTGCATCATCTTTAAACTTACCTGTGGTTTCATTCTCTCGGGAGTTATGTTACCTCATGTATTTAACTTGTCAGCTGAAATTTTAGATGTTGGTACTATTGTCTCTGATGCATACAGTTCTTTGTAAAATTCATCAACACTCACCATCCTATGTCTGCATATAAGGACATCATCGTTTTTTGCCTCTCAGTTATGTAATTTGTTGCTTTCGTAATGCCATTCAACCTCAGACCTGTTTCAGACTTTTTCCTTTTTTGATGATTTATGTTATTAATGTTTCTCATTCTTTTTTCTTCTCTTTCTAACTTGTTGACAAGTTTTTAGAGTCTGCTCTTTCTATTTCATCTTTCTTTGGTTTTACTTTCATCTCCTTTCTTCTTTCCATGAGCTGGAGGGTCATTTTTGGATACTTGTTGGCTTTGGTTGTAATTGCTTTCTCAACTACCTCTGATGAATCTCTTAGCACTTTTGTTAGTATGTCAGTCAACTCAGCAATGTCACACACAGCATAACTTAGAGCCTGGAATCCGTTCGTTATGACTAACTGAAAAGCTGCTTTGTTTTCGATTACTTGTACTTGGCATATCTTTTTATTTTTAATAAACTTCTTTCTTTCGCTTCTGAAATTGAATCTGGCTGTTCAACTCACAATTCTGTGGTCATCTCCTATATTTACTTTTTGATAACTTTTACATTTGTGATCGTGTTTTTTTTTCTGCTGTGATGAAGTCGATTTCATTCTTTGTTTCTCAATTTGAACTTCTCAAGGTCCATTTTCTCCTTATTCTTTTGTGAAAGAATGTGTTCATTTTTCTCATTTTATACATTTCAGCAAGATTTACCACCATTTCGCCCCTTTCATTTCCTTCTCCCACTCCGAACTTTCCTATACATGCTTGTCCATTTTTCGATTTCCCAACTTTTTACATTAAAGTCTTCCATAAACAAAGTATATCTGATCTTATCTTCTTCCATAATCTGGTAGATGTTGTCAGAGAATGTTTTTATTTTTTCATCTGAGCTTTGAGAAGTCGGTGCATATACTTGTATTAATTTCAGTATGTATCTATTGCCTAGTCAAATTCCAGTCCATGTTATTCTCTCAATAACACGACTGAATTTAACAATATTCTCTGCAAGATTTCTGTTGATTTAAAATCCTGCACCACTGACTCTTTCATTTCGCCTTTGTCGGTAGTAAAATAGGTACTTCCTGTCTCAGAGTTGAATTAATTTTTCTTCTTTTCTATGAATCTCACTCAAACCTACATTAGCCCAACTAATGTTTTCTTAATCAGTCATTAACGTATCAAATTTGGAATCTTCTTTGAGGCTTCTTACACTGTATGTTTAGATCTTAATGAATTACAGTTTGTTGCATGTCTCGGTCTCTGATTTGCCGAGACAGTGCCCACTCACTTTCAGTGGCACACTGTCCGTAAGCCCAGGAGGCATTGCACTGGACATTTAGTAGACTATGATCCAACAGGAATGCCCGTGAAATAATTAACAGTAGAATTCATATTTGGCTGGAGGGATTGTGGAAAATAATCTCACCTCCCTGCCATATAGGTTCTGGTGAGATGCTTTTTTTTTTTTCCAGATAGGCCTATACCCGGCACCATCCTTAACGGAGAAAACCATGGGACCCCCTATAGATAAAAAGGGCTTCGCCGAATATACGTTTTATATATACAGTATATATATATATATATATATATATATATATATATATATATATATATATAGATAGATAGATAGATAGATAGATAGATATAGATAGATAGATATAGAGAGAGAGAGGTATACAAGTATATGTATTTATATATATATATTAATTTAATGCAGTCAGTGGCTGAAAATGCAGAAGTCCCAAATCTGATACACTAAACTAAGTTGGTCAACTTCTGACTTTGGTTCATCTCGAGGAGCTCCAACATTTTCTCAAGCCTCAGAGGCTCAGAGAGGCTTGGGTGAAGCGTTGGTTATATGGGGACAGGCAGTCAAATCTACCTCACTAAGTTTCGAACTCTTTAGGATCATCCACGTGTACCAGAGCGGACTCGAACTCGGATCACGTGGAATGTGTGTGTGTGTGTGTGTGTGTGTGTGTGCGTAATTCACCGGGTCGGTCAGGATCTCTTGATGGTCGTGATGGTCAGCTTTTACCCTCCCGGAAGGGAGCTGAGAGCTCATATGGTCCGATCTAAGGGCAAGGCTGTGACCTTCACACACGCACACACCCGTCCCCTTGCTCAAGGGGGACAGTAACCACCCACTTCGTCAGTGAAACTTTTCGCAACCTGAGCGAGGCGCGAACTCCCGTCCACCAGTTGGCAAGCGGGAACGTTACCACTGCACCAGCGAGCTGTGTGTGTGTGTGTGTGTGTGTGTGTGTGTGTGTGTGTGTGTGTGTGTGTGTGTGTGTGTGTGTGTGCGCGCGCGCGTTTGCCAGCACTCCATAACTTATATAAATGTAGAGATTGTTGTTAAGATGATATTAAATTTTTGGCACTCTCCATCATACATGCAATGAGGAAGAGGCCCATTGCTAATAAATGAGCACAGAGCAAGGGAATACAGTACTGCATTTGTCTCAGTCATGTGAGGGTTAATGAGCTCTTGTTTGTGTTTACAATTATCACGTAAATAAACAGTAGACAGTCTCTATACCTGCGATTGCAATAGGAAGAACATGGTATTGTTATAGTTTATTAACCTTACCAAGTACACAGATGGGTAAATAATCTTTATAACTGCACTTTCCATAGTGAGAGTGAAGTAGTTACTGATTTAGGTAGCGTGTGTACGACTCTCCTTTGTGTATGTATGTGTGTGTGTGTGTGTGTGTGTCCTTACTTAATTGTTCTTACCTACTTATATCTTTACATGAAAGAGTCAGGCACGTACTGTCCGATAAAACATTATTATCATACATGTCCCTAAATTTATTAGTTGATTTGGCACACACTATTTCATTCGGTAGTGCATTCCACTAACCAACTGTCGTATTTGGGAAACTGAATTTCCTTATGTCTTTATCGCCTCTCTTTTTAAGTACTTTTTTGCTGTGTCCTCTTGCTGATGCTTCCCCATACGTTATATATACTGATTTATGTCTATTTTCTTTTTCCCTGAGATGCATTTATAAAGCATAAGCATGCCTCCTTTTTTCCTTCTCTCCTGTAGTGTTGGTAGATTCAGTTTTTCAAGTCTTTCATCGTAGTTTAGATCCCTCAAGCTTGGTATCCATCTTGTAGCACCTCTTTGTACTTTTTCGATCTTTTCTATGTGTGTTTAGATGAGGATTCCAGGCTACTGACGCATACACCAGGGTTGGTCTGATGAATGATGTTATTATCTTTCTCAGCATATCTTCATTTATATATGTGAATGCTATTTTCACGTTAGCAAGCAGTGTATACATGTTACGTACCTTCTCACTGAAGTGTTCAGGCGCAGATAGTATATCATCATTCATTCATTGCCAGACGCCATGTATCCCAGACGGGGTGGCCAAGGGCTTAGAGTTAATTGTTTTACAGGGAGGGGCATTAATCCTCCACCAACCCCACTTGACACGTAGGGATGCCAACAGCATCTGGTGTTCCCAGGCGGTCACCCATCCAAGTACTAACCAGACCCAACGTTGCTTAACTTCGCTGATCGGACGGGAAGCGGTGTACTCAACGTGGTATGGCCGTTTCTGATATATGTAGGGTTGAACTTCCTAACTTATAATCCTAGTCTGGTCTTTTTTCACACTTACCCAACCTAATTACATGACACTTGTCTACAATAAATTCCATTTGTCATTAATTGCTCCATTCATGAAGTTTATCTAATTCTTCTTGTAGCTCTCTGCAGAAATATGTGTTAGTAATTCTCCTTTGTATTTTTGCATCATCAGCAAACATAATTATTTAGATATCTTCCATTTGTAATGTTTCTATGTTATGTATATATACTGAAAACATAAATGGTGTCAGCACTGAGCCCTGTGGAATTCCACTAGTCACTTCCCTCCATGATGAGTAATTTCTCCTTAGTACTATTCTCATTTCCCTTTTTCTGAGATAATCCTGCATCCAACAATACAGGTTGCCTTGGAATCCTCCTTGATGGTACAGTTTCCATAAATATTCTTTGGTGCAGTACTCTGTCAAATGCTTTCTTGAAATCTAAACGAATACTGTCCACCCATCCTTCTCTTTTCCGTAATGTTTCTGTAACTTTGTCATAATAGATTAATAGATTTCTAGCACATGATTTTCCCTTCTTTAAACAGAACTGCCTTTCTGTTATCATACTGTGTTCTTGTAGATGGTTTTCCCAAACTTTTCTGATCAGCTTTTCTAGTATCATACAACACTGGTCAGTGATACTGGTCGTTAGTTTAGTGGATTCTGTTTATTCCCTTTCTTGATTAGGGGAACAAAGTTTGATTTCTTCCAAATATCCGGTAGTTTACCTTGACGTAAGGATACCTGCAATATTAAATATAAAGATCTGCTTAACTCTTCTGCACATTCATGTAGCACCCAACTGAAATCCCATCAGGACCATATGCTTTTCCTTGTCTAATTTACTTAACTCTTCCTGTACTTCTATTTTTGGATATTTGTATATCTGGTAATTTGTGTGGGCATGCCTGTTCCATATAATCTCTTTCAACATTATTTTCTGTAAAATCTGGTTGGAATTTTTTTATTTAGTGCTTCACAAATATCTTCCTCTTGTGTATAGATGATCCCCTCGTCAGTAATGGACTGTATTTTATCTTTAACTTTGGCTATGCTTTGGATGTAACTGTAAAATAGCTTAGGTTGATCACTGCTTTTATTTATAACGTCCTCCTCAAACTATCCTTGAGTTTCTCTCCTTATCCTTGTATAATCATTTCCTGCCTGTTTAGAGTTGTTACATGCCCTCTAACTATTGTGACTTCTGTGTGTATTCCACTGCAAATCTCTTTTTTTCTTTTGATTTTTTTTTTATATTCTGTATTAAATCATTTCTTCATTTTCATTTCTGTTTCTTTTTGCTGAAGGATGTAATTTTTTATTTATGTTTCATATAATTCTCAGAATTTTCTATATATAACATTTAACTCTTGTCCTCTAAGCTCTTTTTCCCATTCTGTTTCTAAGAAGTACCTCTTCAGGTCATGATAGTATCCCTTTTTGTAGTTTTTGCTCTGTTTGTAACACTCATTACTGTTAACTATGTTATATACAACCCGAAAGTGGCAATTTAATATTGCATTGGTCACTTTTGCCACATGGAAGGTGATGCATTATAATGTCAGTATCATTTTCTTGCCTAGTAATTATAAGATCTAGTACTGATGGATCATCAAGTCCTATTTTTCTGGTATTTTCCTTTCTATATTGTGTTAGGAAAAAACCCTGCATAACATCAAAGAGCTTTTGATCCCAACAGCTTTCGTGGCTTCTTACATCTAAAGTTTTCCAATTTATGTTTGTATTGAAATCTCCAGTTAATGTAATTCTTTTAGACTTCTCTTCCCTTCTATGTAGTAATGCTCTTAAACTCTGAATTTTATTTTCTGCCGGGTCTTCATATTCGTCTCTTTCTCGAGTGTTTGTTTTGGGTGGCATGTATAAAGTTGCCACAATTACATTCCCTTCAGATGTGCTACTCTCTACTGTAATCAGTTCTACTTGTGAGGGTATATCTAGCTCTACTTCTCTGATTTGTAGATTTTCCTTTGTTAATATTATAATCCCTCCTCCTTTTCTTAAATTTCCGTTGTTTCTCCATATATTGTATACCTCTAAGGTTCGGGTATCGTTTGATATCTTTGTGGTAGATATTGTTTCAGTTAGGCAAATAATACGTGGTTAATTTTCTTTGGTTTAGTGTTTTATCTCTAATAATTTAGACACCACTCCATCTACATCTGAGTACATCAACTTAATCTTGTTTACATATCGTACTTGCCATAGCTTGAGTCTACTATCTTCCTTTTTATTCCCTGTTGATTATGTACCACTTTCGTATCTGCAATCCAATTACTTAAAAAAAAAAAAATCATTCTTCTCTTCCTTTGATCTTTCCTCGTTCTTTGTTTTTGTTTCTTCCCTTTTCTCCTTTAGTATTCCCAATTCCTCTGTAGTTAAGCATTTTTTTATCCAAACTTTTTTCAATTCCTCCTTTTCTATAAGCTTCTTTACAATTTTTAGTATTTCCTCCACAGTGTTCACACTCTGGAAGGTTACTTTCAGAGGCCTTGACTTATTTCTCTCATATTTCCCAAGCCTTTTTTTTACTCTATGCTTTTATCACAGATTTTCTCTGCTACTTCATTCAATATATTCGTTATATTTACCATCTCCTTTTTGTCTCTCGAAATTTTATTTCTTATTTATTCTTTATAGATTTGTTGATATCTACCTGTTCTTTGACCAGTTCTGGGTTGTTTTTAATGATTTCTTTCACTTCCTTTCCAAAGCTTTTTTCTTCGACATTTGTTTCTAAGTCTTTCCTTACTTTCACCATTTCAGTATATTTAGTTTCTGCTTCATGTTTGCAACTTCTCATCATTTCGTTCACCTGGGTTATTTTCTCTTCAGTGTCACTGCTTTGGTCTATCAGACTGCTTGCTTCCCTAAATGTCTCTGTATCATTTTTGAACTCCATAATACTCTCATGGTTGGCAACTGTACTTGCCATTTCACTGGTCTTCCTTCTAAGTGAAACTACCTCAACTGACAGTTCATCTGTTGTTGTGTCCTTTTTGTTTAATTCCTTTATTAATTTTTTTTTCCCTTCTGGATGCGTACTTCCGTCTAAGTTTAATATATTTCGCTTTGAAAAGTTTTCTCCAGTTTATTCACTTTTGGTACTAATTTATTATATATTTCCATTTCAACCAGTTCTTGGTAGAAATCATCCTGTTTTCTACTTTTATCCCTTTTCTTAAATCCTTCCATATTTGCTTTACTAAAGACTGTACCCATCTTCCGGCAATTCTCACTTAGAAAGATAACTTTTACTTTCAGTTGTGCATCTCCCTGCTACACGCCTGGTAACACATGGCACTCAGCTGATGATGCATTGTATCAGCGGATTCTTGCACTAACTGAATGTATTCTGTCACTTGGATAACGCTTTTGCTTATACTTGATTCGTTATAATAGAACATCACTTAGTATGACCTGTTACCGAGCCTGACTTATATAAAGATACTATTTAGGAGTGGCCAGTTGCAGCCAAAGTGGCCAATTCAGAGCCAGGTGACTGACGTTCTTCCTCTTGGCCTTCCTCTGTGTGTGTATTTCCTCCACATTGTGTGTGTGTGTGTGTGTGTGTGTGTGTGTGTGTGTGTGTGTTTTAACAAATATTCAAAACTGTTTTGATCATTGGATGGGTGGAAGATTGTCCAAAGGATTGAAAACTTGTTCTTGAAAACGATAGGTCACAGGTATAATTCACGGTGTTAGGTCAAAGTTTAACTAATGAAGTACATCTTAAACAGTTTTTACCAGATATAGGCCAAACATGTTGAAATCGGTAAGGGTATGGAAAGAATGGGGGGGATTCGATCTTGAAAACAATCAGCCAAAGTATCATGGTCACAGAGCAAGGTCAAAGTTCGAATTGTGTGTCAGCGTGTGAACATAATAACCAAAAGAGTTTTCATCTATTGTAGATGGAAAGTGGCTGAAGGGTTCATAAAATTAGCCAAGGGGATTCCTTTTATTTTAATCAACTGAAACTTTTTCTATGATTTTAATTAATCTGTGTGGAAGTGTTCTGATTAAGGCAAGAATAAAATGTTTAGGTTTTCAAGAAGAAACAGAGAGAAAGCTCAAGAATCATGATCCCAAAGAAAGGTCAATCTAAACTATTATGATACATTTTTGACCAGAGATGGTGGAAGTGTTAAGGGCTGGTCAAGAATGATCTAATTTGATTTTGAGAAGAAATGATAAATGTTCATTGTCACTGGTCAGTGTCTAATATTTGGCCCATAGTCCAATTGGTGGATATGGTTGTTGCAGTCTCTGAGTTCCTTTCCATTGTTAATTATTTTTTCTCTCCTGACAGTGGCATTCAACATCTGTGACACCTCTTGTAATGAAGGAGGAATAATCAACCTCCGTTAAACTTCTTGACAATATAACTACTCAGATGAAAATAAATTTCACTACGATAGTTCTCGCCTTGGGTGAATGAGAGCGTTTGACTGTACCACGAGCAAAATAAATTATGCAGAACGGCATTGTACAGAATGAAGGATGGATCTAGATGAATATGTTTCCTTGGATTCCATGCAGGATGTTACAGCTTCCAAGTGACCCACTCCTGTAATCGTCGCCTTATTTCACACTCATAATCAATTGTCTCCTTCCATCACTCGTATCTCCGCATTTCCCTCCATTCTCTCTCATCGCCACCATATGTCTCAACATGTTATCCTTCCACCACCATGGTTCCCTTCAATATGTCTCTCCGCTTCCATTTTCCGCTCTGTTCTTTTCCCAACACCATGATGATTTCCCTTCTCTCTGTGCATCACCAGTTTACTCTATTCTCACCTTTCACCACAAAGTTTCCCTCCATTCTTTGCCTTCACCAATATAATTCTCTCCTTTTTTTGTTCCTCCCTCCACCATCATACTTCCCTCTGGTCTCTCCCTCCACCAGATTTTCCGCCGTTTTCTCCCTCCATCAGTACCTCTTCATTCTGTCTATCCACCAACATCCCGCCTTTCTCTGCCTTCTCCAACATCCATCCATTCTCTCCCTCCGTCAACATACTGCGTCCATTTTCTCCCCCTCACCATATTTCCATCCATTCTCTACCTCCACCAACTTCCCTCCAGTCTCTCCCTTTACCAATATACTGTAATTCTCTCCATCCTCTCCCTAGCTGCCATAATTCCTGCCTTTTTTTCTTCTCGACAACATATTTTTCTCCTTTTTCTCTCCCCACAACCATACTCCCCTCATTCTCTCCCTCCACCAACATATTCCCCTCCATTCTCCCACTTCACCACCATATTTCCCTCCATTCTTTCCCTCCACTTCCATATTTCGCTCCATTCTTTCCCTCCACCACCATATTTTCCTCCATTCTCTGCTCAAACACCACATTTCTCTCCACTCTCTTACTACCCGCTCTCACCCCCACTCACGCCTCACTCTCATTCCAAACTCGTTTACTCTGCATATTTTCATCTCGCTTCCTCCCCCTCGCTTCCCGGCCTGAGATATTTGCCTACATCAGTCTTCCACCCACCACCACCACCACTCCACATCTTCCCTACTTTCTCTCGCCTGCCCTCTTACCCTTCCTATTTTCCTCTGCTGTTTTAGTTCTTTTTCAGGCACTAGCTCATTTTTTATTGTTTCAGTACGGTTCTACCCAGCTCCTACTCCCACTACTCTTAGCTCTCACAAACCCCCCATCCATCACCATCTCTACCTCTACCCCTGTAAGTTCTCTTTTGACCCATATTCAGTTACTTATTGACATCATTTTTTTTAATATGATTCACGTCTTTTCCGAGACTCTCCATTTTCCTACTATTCCTCCTCTCCTGGCACCATCACTTCTCATTTTCCTTACCATTTTCATCCCCATCACCATCCACGTTTTCTGCAATCTTTTCTCCCACTTCACTTAGACGTTCTCCTTTCTACTCACATTTTAAAGGGCGGCCAAATATAGTCTTTGTCCCTAACTATGTAACTTCCTCACTGACTTAATAACTCACTGAGTAAATATACTTTCTTGAAGAACGGGGTCCAAGCCATATGGGAGGGGTGGTAGGAAAACGAAATGCTGCACATTGATTTTTAGCATAATGGTACTGCTTCATTCTAGCCACATACGATAATGGTCCCCTCTGAGGGCTGATGCCCCGGTCCTTTGGTGCTGGATGATGTCGTTATGCACAGCCAAAGATTTTAACTGAGGGACATGGAACTGTGCATACTGCTGGATGTTCACATTGGGCACGTTTTGGGACGGATGGAACCTCCGACAGTCGCCTTTCACTGGGGAGAGAATGGCTCCCAAGCGTCCTGGCAAAACCATTATTCACAGCTGTAGTTGTAAACCTAGAGACTCGAAATTTTATATATCAGTAGGCGTTTACTCCTGCCACGTTTTAGGCAGGGTGAGAAGCCGGGGTGGTCCTGAAGGGTCCTCACGAAAACCTTTATGCACGATCATGGGTTTCTACCTCCGAACACGAAATTTTGCATACTGGTAGACGTTCATCCCCCCCTCCCCCCATTGCAGGATCCTCCCTGGGCATCTCCCACGGGGGGACTTTCCCTGGGAGAGACGACGCTATGGTATTTACACGTGCACATGAAGTTGTACACATTAGTAAACTTTCACTAGGACCAAAGTTTATAGTGGGTGGGAACTTCGGGGTTAACTCCTCCATCTTTCCAGAATACAATAATTTTTTCATGGTTGCAGTACTGAAGGAGTGGGTGCAGCCATCTAAGATGTTATTTTATTTATTATTTTTTTTACTGTTTTCTCACACTGTCTCCACTTCCCTCCTACCACTACTACCCCTTCCCTCCCTATTCATCCCATCTCATCCACATCACCCAATCGCTTTTTGTGTACTCTTTTCCCCCCCTCTTTCTCCCACCAATGCATCCAATCACCTCAGCCTTTTTTACTGTATTTGGGTCACTTCTTTTCGACACTTTCTTCGCTTTCCAATGACCACCCCCTCCTGCCTCACCCTGACTCGTTTCCTCACCCTATTCTCCCTCTTCCATCTACCTCTTTATTCTTTCGTCTACATTCTGTTTTTTCCTTAATTCATCCCTCGTTGGTGCACTCTCCACCTCTCATCTCTTCCTGCTCTGAACTCTTCTGTCCTCCTTCACCTTCCTCTCCCTTCTTTTTCATCCTCACTCATATATATACTGTATATATATATATATTTTTTTTTTTCATATAAAGAACCTCCTGTTGAACACGTCCTACCTCTCCCATCCAGCCCCTATACTTTTTTTTTTTTCCTCCAGACTCTGTGCATAGATTTGATAATCCATTCTCTAAAGGCCGGCAGTAGTTAATACATACCATCCACACTGACTAAATGCAAGGGCTGCCTTATCTAAGGATTGGTGTTAGTTGGGGTTATAGAATCTGCTTTATAAAAAATCAATCCATCAGACAGTTCTCTTATCCACCTAGAGTTCATACTCAAATCCTTTCGTACTTACAGCTTTCTTTACTTGATCACCACCTCTGCTGCATCCTTTCCTTCCTTTGTCTTTACATCCATCCTTCACGCACCCTATGCCTTAAATCCCCTTTCTTCTCAGTCAAGTCCCTCCCTCCACTGCATTCTGTCAACGTATGGGTACATCAGAACTTTTTTCACGCTGACACCTGTCGATGTACCAGTACGTTCTGCAATTGCAAGGTCAATCATTTGCAAATTTTTCAATTTTTGCGGGTGATTTTTGGTAGGCATATGTGGGAGACCTTCCTCTACCCTCTGTCAGGTGGCGACTGCCTGACTCCACATGACCCCCCCCCCACATGCAATCATCTTGGCAAATCACCTATTAGCAGTGACCTTGCCAGTAAAGACATGTCATGCCACGGTCTCTCCAATGACGATATTCAAGGCGAGCGTGATTCCCCAATCGGTGACGTTGTGGAGGACAAAGATTACGTAGTGCCAAAGCAAGAAACGAGCAGAAGTGATGAGAAGGTTACATTGCCAAGGAAGGTGGGGTATGTTAATGTGTTCAGTGAGTGAAACAACGCTTATATCGCCTATATTTTTGTGTGAAAACCAATATATTCTTGTACTCCATATAAATTTGTTCCAAATGAATATCTACCTATTCTAGGTGGTTTCCAATAGTTACCGCTACCATAGAAAATGTGACAGCAGCAGCGTGGCTCCATAGACGACGGTACCAGGTGTTTGAAGAGACACCTATATATCTCACCTATAAGGTCAGGTGAGCACTTTTTTGGGTAGTTTCCAATGTTTCTCATAAAATGCGAGGTTTGAGCCAAAAAAAAAAAGCTTCTCAAAAATCTAGCAGGACTTGGGGGGGGGGGGACACTGGTGAAAAATCAGCCGGGAGGTGGCGTGTTAACTACAACTCTCCTTTCCATCTTTCCTACATGCTCACCTTCCCCTCTACCTCCTCTTCCTTTTCCTCCATTTCTGCTCTTGTTTCCACTCTAGCTTGTTCTCCCTCTTCCTTCATACTTTTTTATTGCCATGTTTTTCTCTCTTCCCTTCCCACTCTCCTCCTCTGGGTGGAAAGTTGATGACAGGGTGAACCGGAGCTCCTGTTTCATCAGACCTCGAGACTAGATTCTAATAATCCCCCGTTGCTGAACTTTTCTAGCTTTTCAGTAACAAAGAGAGCAGGTCAGCATTTTCTGCTGTTCAACTTCCTCTGTCAACACTAAACTACATTAACTTATACAATGCACTTCCTATTGAAAATTAAGAAAAGAAATGGCATCTCACCACCCAGCCTCGGAGTCCTCAAGCGGGGGGGGGGGGCATAAATGCCCCCACCATCCACCCTTCTCCCAGGTGATGACAAAGAGAGATGCTTGGAACCTCTGACTCACTTCTTCATTTCTGCAACATATTTAGCCTTTCTTCTAGGTTTTTGTCTGTTGAACTCCACCTTTCTTCATCTAAACCTCATGTTCTCCTATTTACTGAAATTCAGCTGTCTAGGGCGACTGATAGCAACCCTTCTCTGCATCATTCTACTTCTCTGTCATTGCATCAAAGCCAAAGATGGCTGTTGAATATACATACGCAACAATATATCTTGCTCTCCTGTTCCTGAACTTAAATTTTCTGAATTTTTTACTTTCTGGCTTCAGCTATTCTGTCTTTCTGTGACTAAATATATTGGTGCTGTATACTTATCCCCTAATTCTACTGACTATGAAAATATTTTGACTATCTTACTTTTCAGATGGAACACATCACACCAATTTTTGCTTTCTCTGTAACCTCCATTCCAGGTAATTTCCATGTTCACCACGACCTTTGTCTATCCTCTCCCTTTACTGATCAACCTGGTGAACAAAGCTACATCTCTCTCCTCAGTGACACACAGCAGTTTGTACAACATTCTACCCCTATTTCTGAATGCCTTGTAGAGAGTTCCAACATACTAAACATTTTGCTTACAGCCAATCCTTGTGTTTACATTGTTAGTCTTATCGCTGTGTTTGGCTCCTCCAATCACAACCTTATCATATTAACCTGTCCCCTCACTGCAGTAAGGCTTGTGGACCCTGAGTGACTGATGCATTTTGGAAATGGTGATTGGGTGACTATCAGGGAGTACTTCTTTGCTTTTCACTGGTATGATTGCTGCTTCCATGGCAGAGAGCCATGTGAGTGTGTCTTCTGCATTATGGAGGTTATTCCCTCAGGCATGGAAGCAAATATTCCTTTCTCTTATCGTGAAACAAATGCAAAAAATCCTTGGTTTATTCACACCTGAATAATTCTAATGCTCTCCACAACTAGGAAAGGGGCAACATAAGGTATCGCAGCCATCCCACCATTAAATATCATCTCTGATGCTTCTGCCTGGAATCGTGTTAAGATTGTCCTTTGCTGTGCTAAAATTAATTTCATTCATGATAAATGCTCTCAACTCTCTTAGTTCTTCGCACTCCTTCTGGCACCCTGTCAAAAACCTTTCGAACAACTTTACTTCATCGTCATTCCTTCCTCTTTTCCACTCAGATGGCTCAATGGCCGTTTCTTCTACTAATAGAGGAAAAGCCTTTACTCAAACCTTCTTCTCTATTTCCGTGTTAGACGGTACCAGTGCTGTTCCCCTATCAATACCCCCCTTCTGACTTCCTCATAGCTGGAGTTTAAATTTCTTCAGTTGATGTGCTTTCTGCCGTCACTGGCCTCAGTACTGTGTGATGGCCTCAGTACTAACAAGGCACATGGATGAGATGGAATCCCTCCTGTTGTCCTCAAGAACTGTGCTTGTCTGCTTACACCATGCCTTGGTATACCCTTGCATCTTTGTCTGTCAACATGGATCTGTCCTTCTTGCTGGAAGTTTGCTCTCTTTCAGCCTGTCCGGAAGAAGAGAAGCCAATTCCCAGCCCTCTAACTATCTCCTAACTACTTTAACATCCATTTTTTTTTCTAATTATTTTCAATTAGTTCTTTTAAAAAATATTAAAGCACTTTTCTTGTCATAAGGTTCTTTCCGATTTTCGGCATGGGTTCCACCAGAGATGCTCCACTGCCGATCCTTTTTCCTTTCAGACTCTTGGTCATCCTTCTTTCGGGACTATGGTAACAGATTTGCCATTGCACTTGACATCTCAAAGGCTTTAGATTGAGTCTGGCATAAATCTTTAATTTCCAAACTGCCCTCTTACGATTTCTGTCCTTCTGTCTGGCCTTGATCTCTACTTCCTTCGTGGTCGTTCTATAGCTACTGCTGTAGACAGCCACCATTCTTCCCCTAGAGATATCAGTAGTGGTATTCCTCAGGACTCTGCCCTATCACCAACTCTCTCCTCTGTAATATTCTAAACTTTACATCTAACCCTATCCACTCATGCACTGATGACTCAACCCTTTACACTTCCACCCACTTCCTGCAGCGTCCATATCAGCAGTTACTTTATCAGACATGGAATGAGGCTATGGCACACCAAATGTCTGACGTGGCTCATATCTCTGATAATGATAAAAGTAATCGTAATATTTTTAGTGCATGAAAAACTCAATTTGAACATCTTTTCACACGACAAAATCTTCTGAAGGAGTGTCCCCCAGTTTTTAACAATATCTAACACAATCCTTCACAATTTGTAAACATTCTTGGTGTTTCATGCTCTCTGAATTTATCTTGGAAAGATCATATTACCTCCTTTGTAAAATCCGCTTCCAATGGAGGACGTGTGCTAAACTGACTCCGTACCTTCTTTATCGCTTCACAGTTGTTGACTTCATACAGAGGACATATTCGCCCATGTGTAGTGTGCAACTCTCGTGTATCGTGAGCCTACCGACATACAGCTCTTCTCAACAAGGTGGAGTCAGAGGCTATTCGTCTCATTAACTCTCCTCTTCCTACTGGTTCACTTCAACCTCTGTCTTCTCGCTGCACCGTTGCATCATTATGTCTTTTCTATTGCTAACTGAATGGTCACTGCTCCTCTGAACTGTCTGCTTGCATACCTCCTCACTTACGTCTGGCTTGCAACATCACTTTTATGTCGAACTCTGTAATGGAAAAGATAACTGTCATTCCCAGTCCTTCCGGTTTGTAACAGGTCAACTCTGGAATTGTCTTTCTTTGTCTGTATTTCCTGTTGATTATGGCTTCCAGTCTTTCAAATGCAGTGCGTCCAGACATCGCGAAATGAACGAATCATGAATTGCGCTCTCTGTTATCTTGTTTTTATTTTCCCTGCAGGGAAAATTCGGCTGGCTTCTTGCCTTTGGTTCTTCCTCTCTTACATAAGAAATCTCTCTCTCTCTCTCTCTCTCTCTCTCTCTCTTACACACACACACACACACACACACACACACACACACACACACACACACACACACTTTTTTCTCCTTTCCAACTTTTCAAATTTCCTTTGTTATTCTGTTAATTCCCTGTTTCATATGACTTTGTCGGTCTAACATGACTCACTCACAGCTGAATATCTTGTATGAGGTGGACAGAATGCTGGATTTGTATGGAAAATATGAGGTTATTAACTTCTTTAGCCTCCTGTGCTAACTCAAGTAGGCTGGATCATGGTATTCTTAACCTCCCTCTCCTCTCCGCTTTATGTATTTTGCTCCATTTGCGTTCCTTCCCATGGTTCCGATCTATATTTGCTACTATTTTTGGTTTCTCCTCTCACTACCATTCTCCCTCTTCAGTCCCGACGCCGGCTTCACTTCATAGTTATTGTCCTTTCTTTCTTCGTCTCATTTTTTATCATTTATCCTTTCCATCTCGCTCTCACATTTTTTTTTTTTTCGTTCCGTCTCTCATTTTCCTTCCTGCCTCCCATTTCGTTCTCACACACATTCCTTCTCGTCCTTCTCTTCTCTCTGTCTACTTCTGTTATCAATCCTCTATGTCGTACTCCCACTCACCTTGCTCTTCCTTTATTCCGTCCCCCTCCCCCTGTCTCTATCTCTTGCTCTTGTCCTCTTCCTTCTTCGCTCGTGTTGTCATCCTCCCGTTCCCTTTGATTTTCTCTGCTATGTCTTCTTTCCATATCCTACCAGCACTATACTCTACACGTCATCCTCTTTTTTTTCTTTTTTTCTCTCTCTCTCATTCGACTTCCACTTCTTTTCCTTTTTCTCTGTACTTATTTCTTCATTTTCCGTTCCACTCATATATCCTCCTCAATATCTCATTCGCAAAATTGTTCCTCCTTCCTGTTTGTTTGTTTGATTGTTTGTTTTTTCTACAGTCGATTTCTCTTAAATCTATGTCTCAAATCATCTTCACCCCTCATTTCCACCCTTCTTTCCCTTCTCCTACCTTTGCCTTCTCACTCTCAAAAAGTCTTTCTTCGCCCAGTCTTCCTCTAAAGGCCTTTCCCCTTCCCTTCTGCAATCTCTCTTCTCTCTCATTCCTTTCACCACATTTCCTTCTCCCTGCCTCTTCTGCTCCCTCTTTTCTCCCTCCCTAATGTTTCCTCCCCCACTCTTCTCTCACCCCCAGCAATCTCAATTCCCTCTTGCCTCACCTCACCGTCTCTCCCTCTCACATTCATTTTATCCTTCTCCTTGTTTTATTCCCTTGTCTCTTCTGTATCGAACCCTTCTTCCTATCTCTCCTCCCAACCCCCCTTCTCTCCTCGTTTACATCCCTCTATTCTCCCTTTCTCCTTCCACCCCACTCATCTCCTTCCTTACCTTCCCATTTTCGTCCCTCCGCATCTTGTCATTCCTTAGCTTCCTCCATGTCTCCCTGCCTCCCTGTACTCTCTCTTCTTCCTTTATCGACCTCCCTACCATTTCCTCTCTTCCTATCCCTTGTTTTCTCCGCTTCTACCACCTCGATTTCTCATCCCCCCCTCGCCCGACTTTCATTTCCCTACATCTGCACTCTCATTTTCTCTGTCTCACGTCATCTCCCTATTCTCTTATAATTCTCCCCCTTCAGCATCGCTTCTGCGCTTCCCCTACCTTTCCTTCCCTCCCACTCCTCCGCCCTACCCCTGCTCTCTCTCACCTGCACCAGAGGCATAATATTCCCAGGTTTATATCGGTCGTTTCTCTACCGCTTCCACCAAGTTCAGGGGTCCTGCATTATGGCCGCTCTGGCACGGAAGTGTACTTATATAAACGACAGTGTGAGTAGCCTGGGCCTTTGTGTGTGTGTGTGTGTGTGTGTGTGTGTGTGTGTGTGTGTGTGTGTGTGTGTGTGTGTGTGTGCATATGTTAGGACATCATTCTCCGTTAATTGTTTTTGTTCTTTATTGTCCTACTACTACTTCTACTACTACTACTACTACTACTCTTCTACTACTACTACTACTACAACTACTGCTACTACTACTACTACTACTACTACTACTATTGCTACTGCTACTACTACTACTACTGCTGCTACTGCTGCTGCTGCTGCTACTACTACTACTACTACTACTACTACTATTACTTCTAATACTACTACTACTACTACTACTATTAATAATAATAATAATAATAATAATAGTAATAATAATGATAATAATAATAATAATAATAATAATAATAAAACAACAGCAACAACAACAAGAATAATAATAATAATATAAAAAAAATATATAATAATTATCTATCTGTCTATTGCTAGACGCCTCAATCCCGTTTGGGGTGGCCACAAACATATCGTCTCCACGTCGCCCTGTCCCCCGCCATTTCACTGCCCTGCTCCGACCTCACACCCCCCTCTCACATATACCTCTCCACCCCATCCCTCCATCTCATCCTCGGCCTCCCCCTCCCTCTTCCCCCCTCCACCTCACTAACATACACTCTCTTCGTCAGTCTCTCACCCTCCATCCTCTCCACATGGCCAAACCACCTCAGTGTGTTCCTCATAACGCTTCCTATCACATCCACATCCACACCACAACGCTTCTTTATGTCCTCATTCGTCAGCCTGTCCCTCTATGTGACTCCACAGGCTCCTCTTAAATAACTCATTTCCACTGCTCTTGACTTGTGTCCTTCCAACAACGTCCAAGCTTCACTGCCATACGTTAGAGTTCGTATCACAATACTGTCATGTAGTAACTTTTTCACTTCCCTACTCACTTCCCTGTTTCTTATCACTGCTTTCAAAGAACCAGCAACCTTTCTTCCCTGCTGTACCCTTTCAAGCATTTCACCCTCCAAACCTCTATCCTTACTCATCACACTATCCAAGTATTTAAACGTACTCACATTTTCCAATTCCTCACCATCCAACCTCGCTGTACATTCACTGACTTCACCTCTCTCAAAGACCATCACTTTACTCTTCCCTATATTCACCTTTAGTTCCGTTTCTTCCACACTCTCCCAAACTCATCCACCAAGCCTTGCAGCTCCCTTTCGTCTTCACTCAACAACACAGTATCATCTGCAAACAACAGTACAGGGAGTTTCCAAACACTATCCTCTCTCACCAGGGCCACTCCAACATCCACTACCCTACCTTGTACCTCTTTTATTACCCCATCCATGTACAGATTGAACAACCATGGAGACATGACACATCCCCGTTTCAACCCAACCTTCAAAGAGAAAAATTCACTTAGTTCACCAGTCACACGCACTGCAGCCTTAGCACCATCATACTTACTCTTCACAGCATTGAACAACTTCCCATCAACTCCATATATTCTTAATACTTTCCACAATCCTTGTCTATCCACCCTGTCATATGCTTTCTCCAAATCCATGAAAGCCGCATACAACTTCTTTCCCTTCTCTAGAAAGTTTTCCACTAAAGATCTAAGAATGAATATCTGATCTACACAACCTCTTCCCTTCCTAAAGCCTCCCTGTTCTTCTCCAACTAATTCCTCTGTTCTTTCCCTAACTCTGTCAATAAGTATTCTACCACACACTTTTCCTATTATACTAAGAAGACAAATGCCCCTATGATTACCACACACTTCTTTTTCCCCTTTTCCTTTGTACAAGGGAATAATTATACCTGACTTCCAATCCTCCTGGACCCTACCTTCCTCCCAGGCCAATCTGCACATCTTCCACATCCATTCTACTGCTATCTCTCCCCCATGCTTCAGCATTTCACCACACACTCCATCAATTCCTGGGGCTTTCCCCAATTTAACTTTCTTCATTGCTTCCACAACTTCTATCCTACTGATTTCTTTCTGTCTTCTCACCTCCCTCCTTCTCCCATCCATTCCCCAGCCACTTATACTCGCATTACTTCCATCCTGTATGTTCAATAATAATAATAATAATAAAAATAGTAATAATAATAATGATAATAATAACTAATATTAATAATAATCATCATCATCCAGATCTCCTTTCCCACCCTAGGGCAGGGTGAGGAGTAGCACGTCCAGGCAGCCTAAGTTTGCCCAGTCCAATGGGCCACTCTTCTATTCACTCATCATTCAATCCCCTGGAAACCTGGCTCTGTCTTATACGCCAAAAACATTCACCACGTACTGTGGCTTCCCATAAACGTATTCGATAGAGTCAATCCAGACGCTGTTACGTTAACCCTTACACCGCGGGCTTGTTTTGCTCTGTTTTGTGTGTCCCGCGGGCATATTCGGGCTCCGACAGACTCTCAAAAAATATTTGCCAAAAATCAGTTATTAGTCCTAGAATAAAATTACATATGCTCATGGCACATACCTTCAGCTTTCTCCTGGGATGTTTGTTGAGCCTTCGTCGATTACCGTAGGACTTGTGGAGACCTCTGAAGTTGGGTAACGAAGTCTCCACTTTACACTTCCCGACAACCCGTAATATGATTACCACAGCCAGATATTATCACTAGAAACACTATTCTATGATTATCAAGTAGTTTGGGATCCATACTCCAAAAAAAAAAAACACTGTGAAAGCAATGAAAATTACAAGCGCGTATGACCTTCCCACTTGCGCTAGTTCGCTGCTGGTATTCTGTCATTTATTATTCAAACAAACACTCACCCTTTATATTCCTATTATTATATAACACTTATATATATCTGCAGTCTTTATTCATAAGTTTCCTTCAGTAGTATTAGTTTATTGTCACTGAAGTAATTCAATTTTTCATTCAGTAAAATACGTAGAGAGAAAGGATTCACTTTCACTGTTATAACCTCAAGTATTTGTACTCATATTCTCATATTACTAATTATTTACATTTCTATTTACATTTTCTATTGTATTTTCAATATTTACACTTCTATTTTACTTACACTATGTTATTCACTGTCACTTGCAGTAACATAAAACTATATTACACTGTTCAATCATATGTACATATATTGCTTTCACTTGCTATTTACACATTATTTACACATTATTTTCATTTCCCACTTGCATTTTTAGAACTGCTTCTGGCTGTGGTAATCAAAGAAGCAGGTAACGCAGAGGGGAACCTGGAACTCAGCACACTGCCAAGAGGTGCGTTTGTGCTCAGATGTGCATCAGGTGGTATGTGCACACACCTGGCACCTGCGGATCGCAGCCTTCCTCTTGGTTGTGGCAGGCATTTGCACCAGTCTGTTCCGATCAATGTACGCCCTCTGCTCAAGTCTGTCGGGAAGTCTTACTGCATGGCGCCTTGGAGCTGCTGCTGTCACCTTACCATATCTTTCAAGCAGCTGCTGAACACAAGTCCTAGCGAACAACCTCAGGAAAAGGACTTGGGTGGCTTGACCGTCATCTTGTACAGGATGAAGGCGTTCAGCATCGTCATGTCTATGAGATGCAGAAAAACTTTCCTGTACCACCTAGTATTCTTCCTGAGGCAGTCGATCTCTCCAATCATCATGTTGGACTTGTCCACCAGCCGCATGTTGATATTGTAGTCTAAGACAGCATCAGGTTTCCTCACAGGTTCGCCTGTCCTACGGTCGACCTTCCCACTATCTTTCATTTCCCCCTTGTGTACGGTGTTGAGCATGTGCACAACCCTCTTGTCATGCCACCGTATTGCCAGCATCTTCTCAAACTTGCATAGGTGCACGTCTCCTCGCTGTGAGGTTCCTACCTCTGGGAATATAGGGAAGTGGGCACGATTACTCTTGACAGTGCCGCAGGAGCCGATGCTGTGCTCTGAAAGGTATTTGACAAGTTTCGGTGCTGTATAATAGTTGTATGTATACAGCACATGATTCCCACAAAAATACCTTTCAAGGAGCACTTTCACTACACAGCCTGAGAGGCAAAGGGGGTGTGTTTTATCAAGATCAACAGTGCTGGCTGAATAAATGACGAAGTCAAGGATGTACCCCGTCTTACAGTCGCACAGGACAAAGAACTTGATTCCAAAGCGATGACGTTTGCTTGGAATGTACTGCACAAACCTAAGACGTCCTCTGAACAAAACCAAGGATTAGTCAATGACAACCTTCTGAAAGGGGTGGAAGAATGTCATAAACTTATCCTTCATTCTGCTCAGAATCTCCCGGATCTTCCAGAGTGGGTCGGTTTGGGAAGGTACATTGTTGTTGACAAAGTGCAGGTTTCCCATGATGTTCCGGAAGCGATCTCTGGCCATGTACTTACTGAAGGTGGGTGAGGGTAGTAAGGGGTCCATGGACCAGTATTCTTCCAACTCATGCTTCTTTGAGTGTGGCATGAGAAGCATAAGGGCGAAGAACACATACAGCTCCTGCACTCCCAGCATGGACCACTGTTGCATCTTGGCTGCACCTGTACCACTTCCAGCACGTTGTGATTCATACCTGTTGGTCTCATCACATATGCGCTGCATGACTTCATCATCGAGGAAGGCCAAAAGTAAGTCAACACACTCAGCATCCTCGTCAAGATTGAAGGCAGGCTGTATCCCTGAGGAACTCTCTTTGAAATCAAGATGTTCTAGGACAAAATCGGATCCTTCTGTCCACGTGAAGGCGTCCAGGATTCCCTGTCATGGCGGTGTAGAGTGGGTGACGGTGGAGGGTGGCTGTGAGGCAGATTTCTCTGGTTCAAGGTCACTCGCACTGACCCTGGGTTGCCGTACAGCACTAGCAGCCCTTACTCTACTGGCAACTCTACTTTTACGGGTCAGGGATTTACCTCTTCCTCTACGGCCTGCCTTCACTGTTGATGCTGGTGGTGACTCCGACGATGAAGACTCCGGAGAAAATTCAGCAGAAGAAGAGGAAGAAGTGAGTGAAGTGGGACTTGGGGAAAGGGGAGATGATTCACATCGGGACTCATGGTGGGCTGGGTCACGCAGGGCCATTGTTCTGGGGCTAACCCGCCGCCTTTTCATTCCCTTCCCAAATTCCTTCCCTTGCTGCACTAACGGCTCCTTTCCCTTGGAGCTAGGGATAACTTGGGACAATGAAGCACTCGTACTAGTAGTTTCTGGCACGATTTCCTCACCCGGCTCATCACACGAATCCCCCGAAGGGTCATAGTCACTATCCATCATTATCATTGATAATTCGGCTAGTTCACGTTTCACTTCAGGGTCATTTAGTCATTTCCTGCTTCCCCCACTAGTTTTTCTGGGTGTAGAGGTCACGGGGCCCTTTGCAATGGGACCAGAAGCGGCAGAAATGGCAGGGCGCGAGTGCGACATGCTTTGACCACAGAGGAGGACAAGGAACAAAATGGTGCAGCTTATCTGAGAAGGCAAGGGTTGACAGTGAGAATGGGGCTGACAGCTGCTAACTTACATGCTAAGAAATTATTGGTAGGAAATCTCGGCAATACATAAAGAAATAGGTAGTTCCAGGTGAATGTAAATGTTACTTAGGCTTCTCCCTTCCTTTCTGATATATATTTTTATTACGGAAATAGATTACAAGGCATAATTCAAAGGGGAAATTACCGTGGGAATTTAGCGAATGAATGCATGTGAGGTGTTGTCAGGTGATAATTAGCCAATTCCTAGTGTATACCACTATCACTTACCTTATGTTTTTTTTTTGGTATATATTATTTTGTACAAGTATTGGGCATAGGGCTTATTTCAATGGATGAAATCTGTGGAAAAATCCAGGGGAGATTTGCTTAGTGCAGCACGGCAGGGCAGGCGATAGGAAAGGGTAAAGAAGGTGAGGTAGGGAGGGGTGAGAGGGTACTGGAGAGGAGGTAGGGAGGGAAATCAAGAACGGGGGAAAATGGCTAAATTGTCAACAATGAATGGGAGTACAGATGAGATTAGGAGTGCGGACTATTGGTGGACAGTAGCATTACATGCTAAAAAATGATTAGTAGGAAATCTCAATAATACAGAAAAAAGAAGGTACTTCCAGGTGAATGTAAATGTCACTTTGGCTTCTCCCTTCCTTTCATATATAATTTTTTTTTACGAGAATAGATTATATGGCATATTTCAAAGGGAAAATTTCCGTGTGAAATTAGCGAACGAGTGCACGTGAGATGTTGTCAGGTGATAATTAGCTAAATCAAGGTGTATGGCACTATCACTTACCTTATTTCTTTTTGGTATATATTATTTTGTATAAGAATAGGGCATAGGGCTTATTTCAATGGATGAAATCAGTGGATAATTCCAGGGGAAATTTGCTTTAGCGCAGCACGGCTGGGGAGGCGAGAGGACAGGGTAATGGAGGGGAGGTAGGGAGGGGAGTCAGGAACGGGGAAAAATGGCTAAATTGTCAACAATGGATGGGAGTACAGATGAGATTTGGAGTGCTGACTAGTGTTGGACATTGGCAGTACTGATAGATGATATAAGCCACCACTTGTAAGCCCGGGAGAATTCAAAATAACACAGAATCACAAAAGTGACGCCCCGCGGTATGATCCATTGCGCCCGAGTGTCACGAAAGTGACGCCCCGCGGTATGATCCATTGCGCCCGAGTGTCACGAAAGTGACGCCCCGCGGTTAAGGGGTTAAAAAGGGGTGTCAAACCCTTGATCATGCACTTCTCACAGCATTCATCCAGCCAGCTCGATCGCATATCAGCGCCCTAGCCTCACTGACTTCCATACCTCTCTTCCTTACACATTCATCCAACATATTCATCCACCTTCTTTATAGCCTACCTCGCCTCCTTCCTCCTTCAGATGCGCTCAGATATACCTTTTTCACCGCTCTATTGTTATCCACTCTCTCCACATGACCATACCATCTCAGTACACTCTCTTCGATTCTGGTGTCCACAAACTTCCTCACTCCACATCTTTCATGAATCAAATTGCTTCGTGTCCTATCCACTGTCTGTACTCCACATACATTCCTCAGCAGTCCCATCTCCACTGTTTTGCTCTTGACTTTTCATTTTCATGTCACCCCACACGTCCATATGTTAAAGTTGGCACTAACACTCCATGTAAGTCTCGCACAGCTGCAACACTCAAGTCTTTGTTTTTTATCAAGGCCTTCATAACACCAGCTACTTTCCTTCGTTGTGTTACTCTGCTTTCAACTAGTTTTGCACATTTTCCTCTCTTTTCTATCACTGTACCCAGGTATTTGAACTTTCTCACCAGTTCCAGTCTCTCTCTCCATTCACTCTAACATCACAGTGGGATTCACCTTCTCTCTCAATAAGCATCACTTTACTCTTTGTTAACCCGCCCCGTCCCGACCACTTTTTAACCACTGGTACCCCCCAATCCCGACCATTTTTCAACCCTTTTTTTTTTTGCTAAAACTTTCGCTTTTGGTGAGAAACATCGAAAATTCATAGAGAAATCGCTCACCTGAGGTTTAAAATACTCATTACAGGTAGGAGAGCCTCCTTACCTTACTGGGTTTTCTATCAGGCTGGCACCAAAGAAAACGAGTTCTCTGGGAGGATAACTATTTCACACCACTCATAAACGGTATTTATTTATTTACTGTTATGAATTTATATGTAGTACAAGAGTATATTGGTTTTCAAGCAGTAATATAGGCATTATAAGCATTGTTTCACTCACTAATACCTGACCCTTTTTTGCCACATTACCGGATCATCATTTCTAACTGTTTCTTCCTCTAATGCTATGTAAAGTTTGTCCTCCACATTGTCATTGATTGGGGAATCACTCTGGCCCTGAATTTCGTACCGTGGCATGACATGGCTATACTGGCCAGGTCACTGATAACAGGTGAATTGCTGAGAAAAGGGCATGCAGGGGGGGGAGGAGGTCATGCTGGGTAAGGCATTGTCTCTGCCTGGCAACTTGTTGAGGAAGGTGTCCCGTGTATACGTACCAAAAATGACTGGCGAAAATTGAAAATTGTGGAAATTATGAACCTTGCAATTGCAGGACGTTGAAGTACGTCCTCGGGATTAGCTGTGACAAAACGTGAGGACGTGGAAGTACGTCCTCGGGACGGCGCGGGTTAAAGATGTGGAGTGAGGAAATCTGTAGACACAAGAATCAAAGAGAGTGTACTGAGATGGTATGGTCATGTGGAGAGAAAGGATAACAAATGAGTGGTGAAAAAGTATATATCTAAGCGCTCATGAAGGAGGAAGGAGGTGAGGTAGGCCATAAAGAAGGTGGAAGGATCTGTTGGATGATTGTGTGAGGGAGAGAGGTATGGAAGTCGGTGAGGCAAGGGGTCTGACAAGAGACCGAGCTGGCTGGATGAATGTTTTAAGAACTGCATGATCAGGGGCTTGTCACCCCTTTTCAACGTGGCAGCGTCTGGATTGACTCCATCGGATACGTTTATGTGATGCTGCAATACGTGGTGAATGTTTTTGCCATATCAGATACAGCCGAGTTTTCGGGGGCTTGAATGATGAATGGAAGCGTGGCCCATTCGACTGGGCAAATTTTTGCTGTCTGGACGTGCTACTCCTCATCCTGTCCAAGAATAGGAAAGGAGATCCGGGTGTTGATGATGATGATGATGATGATGATTGCTATTATTATTATTATTATTATTATTATTATTATATTAATAATAATAATAATAATAATAATAATAATTAGTAGTAGTAGTAGTTGTTGTTGTTGTTGTTGTTGTACTATTATTACATAAAAGAACAAAAACAATGGGGAATGATATCATCAGAAATGTACTTTTACACACACACACACACACACACACACACACACACACACGGATAAGACCCCAGGCTATTCACATTGTCGTTTATATAAGCAAACTTCCGTGCCCGAGCGGCCATAATGCAGGACCTCTGAACTTGGTGGAAGCGGTAGAGAAACGACCGATATAAACCTGGAAATATTATGCCTCTGGTGCAGGTGAGAGAGAGCAGGGGAAGGGCGGAGGAGTGGGAGGGAAAGAAAGATTGGGGAAGCGCAGGATCGAAGCTGAAGGGGGAGAAAAAGAGGAGGAGAGTAGGGAGAAGACGCGAGACAGGGAGGAGGAGAGTGGAATGGAAAGGAAAGAAGGGTAGGGAGAAAGGGGGAAGAGAGAGAGAGGTGGTAGAAGAGTAGACAAGGAATAGGAAGAGAGAAACAATGATAGGGAGGTCTAAAATGAGAGAAGGGAGTAGGGGAAGGAAGGAGACATGGAGAAAACTAAGGAAAGAGAAGATGAGGAGGGAGGGAAAGGGAAGGTATAAAAGGAGATGAGTGGGAAGGAAGGAGAAGGGGAGAGTAGAGGGAAGTAAATGAGGAGAGAAGGGGGTTTGGGTGGAGGGACAGGAAGAAGGGTACGACGCAGAAGTGAGAAGAATAAAACAGAGAGGGAAAGGATAAGGAGAATGTGAGAGGGAGAGAAGGTGAGGTGAAGAAAGAGGGAACAAAGAAAGCTGAGCGATATCGAAAGGGGGGAGAGGCAGTAATGGGGAATGAGGAAAGAGAGAGTCGATGAGGGTGGGATAAGGAAATGCGGTGAAAGGAAAGAGAGAGAGGAGAGATTGCAGAAGGAAAGAGGAAAGGCCTTTAAAGGAAGAGTGGGCGGAGAAAGTCTGCTTGAGAGTGCGATGGCAAAGGTGGGAGAAGGAAGAGGAAGTGGAACTGAGGAATAAAGATGATTGGAGACATAGATTTAGAAGAAATCAACTGCAGAAAAAAATAAACTGGAAGGAGGGACAATTTTGCGACTGAGATATGGAGGAGGTTATGTGAGTGGAACGGAAAGTGAAGAAATAAATACGGAGAAAAAGGAAGAGAAATGGAATTCGAAAGAGAGAGAGAAAAAAAAATACGTGGAAAATAATGCTGGTAGGATGTGGAGAGAATACATGGTAATGAATGTCGAGAGGGAAGGGAGGATGGCAGTACGAGAGACGAAGGAGAGAGAGAGAGAGAGAGAGAGAGAGAGAAAGGAATAAAAGAAGTGAAAGTACAATGGGAGTAGGACAGGGGAGAGTGATAACAGAAAAAGATAGAAGAGAAGGACGAGAAGGGATGTGGAAAAAAAAAAGAGAAACTGAGAAGCAGAACGCAGAATGAGAGACAATGAAAAAAAAAAAAAAAGAGTGGGATGAAAAGAAGAGAGGATAAAAAATGGGACAAAGGAAGATAGAACAATAACTGTGAACCGGAGTCTGTGTAGTATCTGACGAGGGAGAATGCTAGTGAGAGGAAAACCAAAAAGAAAAAAAAATAGATTGAAACCATGGTAAGGAACGAAAATGAAGCAAAATACATAAAGTGGAGAGGAGAGGGAGGTTGCGAAAATAATGGTCCGGACTATTTGAGTTAGAACAGGAGGCAAAAGGCGTTAATGAACCTTATCTCTCAAATTAATCCAGCATTCTGTCCTCCTAATACAAGACGATTTTATCCAGCTGTGAGAAGTCATATGAGACTGTGAGTTGGCAGTTATACGAGTCCTAGATCTGGCAGAACAACAAGGGGAGTGAGAAAAGAGTTGGAAAGAAGGAAAGTGTGTGTGTGTGTGTGTGTGTGTGTGTGTGTGTGTGTGTGAGAGAGAGAGAGAGAGAGAGAGAGAGAGAGAGAGAGAGAGAGAGAGAGAGAGAGAGAGAGAGTTTATTTAAGAAAGGGGGAACCAAAGGCCAGAAGCCCACCGATTGTTCCCTCCAAGAAGAAATAAGAACAAGAAGATAACAGAGAGCGAAATTCAAGATCTTTTCATTTCGAGATGCCTGGACACTGGATGTGAAAGACGGTAAGTGACAGGCAGTAGGGAATACAGACAGAGGAAGACAGTTCCAGAGTTGACCTCTTGCATACATGAAGGACTGGGAGTAACGGTTAAGTCTTGCATCACAGAGTTCGACAGAAAAGAGATGAGAGTTGGCTACTTGACGGGTGCTACACGCTTGCCGTAGTGGTGGAGGGATGCAAACAGGCAGTTAAGAGGAGCAGTGACCATTGAATTAGCTATAGAATAGAGATAAAGATGCGAAAGTGCAGCGATTAGACAGAGGTTGAAAGGAGCCAGTAGGAGGACGAGAACGAATGAGATGAACAGTGTCTGCCTCCACCTTGTTGAGAAGAGCTGTATGGGGGAAGGCTCCCAATATGTGAGAGTTGTATATATCCTACACAAGAGCGAACAAAACCCCTGTCTTAAGTCAGCAACTATACAGGGTAAAGAAGGCACCTAGTCGGTTTAGTATACCTAATCCTTTGGAAGCAGATTTTACAAGACTGGTAATATGATCTTTCCAAGATAAATCCCAAACGAATGAAACCCTAACTATGTTCAAAGGTGATGAAGGAATAAGTTGGATATTGTTAAAAATTAAGGGATACTACTGCAGAAGATTTTAATGGGCTGAAATCTGTAAGAACTGAGTTTTTGATGCACTAAAAAGATGATCACTTTTACCCAAATCAGAGATATAAGCCAATTCGGACATTACATGTGCAATAGCCTCATTTCTTGTCTGCTAAAATAACTGCTGAGATGGATGCTGCAAGAAGCCAATAGAAAGGTGACGGGTGGAGTCATGAGTGGACAGGGTTAGAAGTATAGCTAAGGTCATTCATGAAGAGAAAAAGGTGAGAGCTGGTGATAGGACAGGGCCCTGAGGAACACAACTATTGATATCTCTAGGAGCAGAATGGTGGCTGTCTACAACAGCAGCTATATAACCACAAGAAAGGAAGCTAGAGATGAAGGCACAAACAGAAGGATAAAAAACAGAAAAGGGCAGTTTGGATATTAAAGGTTTATGACAGACTCGATCTAATTCCTTTGAGATGTCAAGTGTTATGGTAAATCTTTCTCCAAAGTCCCTAAAGAAGGATGACCAGGTGTCTGAAAGGAAGGTAAGGAGATTGGCAGTGGAGCATCTCTTGCGGATCCCATACTGACGGTCAGAAAGAAAGTTGTGATAGGAAAGGCGCTTTATATATTTATTAAGAACTGATTTAAAAACTTTAGAAAAATTGAATGTTAAAGCAGTTGGGCGAAGGTTAGAGAGCTGGGAATGGTCTTCCTTCTTTGAGACAGACTAAATGAGAGTAAACTTCCAGCAAGAAGTAAAGGTACACGTTGAGAGACAAAGGTGGAAGAGCTTACTAGGACATAGTACGTTAGGACAACAGGAGGGACCCCATCAGGCCAATATGCCTTCCTAGTACTGAGGCCAGTGATAACAGAAAACACATCAGTTGAAAAAGTTAATGCCAGCCATGAGGAAGTCAGAAGTGGGATGTGATGGTGGAACAGCATCGGTATCGTCTAACATGGAATTGGAGGAGAAAGTTTCAGGGAAGAGTTTTGCTTTATTAGTAGAGGAAACACATACAGAACCATCTGAGTGGAAAAGAGGACGGCAAGATGAATTAATGTTGTTAGAAATTTTTTGGAGTGAAAGTGCCAGGAGTGAGCAGAGTTTGCATCAGTGTTTAGTGCATTTACTATAAATTATATTAACTTTAGCATAACGAAGGACTCATAGGATGATTCCAGGCAGAAACATAAAATAGATGATATTGGGGGGGGGGGGATAGTTCCGGTACCTTATGTAGTCCCTCTCCTAGTTGTGGATAGCATTAGAACAAGTGTGGTTAAACTAAGGGTTTTTATATTAGTCATAGGATATAAGAAAGGAATAATTATGCTTCCTTGCCTGAGAGAATAACCTTTGTAATGTGTACGGCTCACTCATGTGGCTCTTGGCCATGGAGGCAATAATCGTTCCAGGGAAAATCAAAGAAGTACTGCCTGAAGGCTTCCCAATCCGCAGCTCCAAAGTGGCACAGCCACCTTTTCACTGGGAGGGTCCACAGACCTTGCTGCAGGGATAGGACAGGTTAAGGTGATAAGGTTGTGATTGGAGGAGCCCATCGGAGAGAAAAGAATAACAAACATAAACAGAAAGATTCGTTGTATGCAAAATGTTAAGTACATTGGAACTTTCTCCAAGGCGGTCAGAAATACAGGTAGTGTGCTGTACAAGGTGTTCTGGGACATTAATGATAGAAAAGATGTAGCTTTGTTCACCAGGTTGACCAGTGAAAGGAGAAAATAGCTAAAGGTGTCAAAAGTGGTGGAAAGCGTTGAAATCCAACAACGTCCAAGCTTCACTTCCGTACGTTAGAGTTGGTATCACAATACTGTCATGTAGTAACTTTTTCACTTCCATGCTCACTTCCCTGTTTCATATCACTGCTTTCAAAGAACCAGCAACCTTTCTTCCCTGGTGTACCCTTTCACGCACTTCACCCTCCAAACCTCCATCCTTACTCATCACACTACCCAAGTACTTAAACGTACTCACATTTTCCAATTCCTCACCGTCCAACCTCGCTGTACATTCACTGACTTCACCTCTCTCAAAGACCATCACTTTACTCTTCCCTACATTCACCTTTAGATTCCGTTTCTTACACACTCTCCCAAACTCATCCACCAAGCCTTGCAGCTCCCCTTCGTCTTCACTCAACAACACAGTATCATCTGCAAACAATATTACAGGGAGTTTCCAAACACTACCCTCTCTCACCAGGGCCACTCCAACATCCACCACCCTACCTTGCACCTCTTTTATAACCCCATCCATGTAAAGATTGAACAACCATGGAGACATGTCACATCCCTGTTTCAACCCAACTTTCAAAGAGAAAAATTCACTTAGTTCACCATCCACACGCACTGCAGCCTTAGCACCATGGTACTATTGCGGACAGGAGTTCTTAACCACCCTCGTCCAGCCAACCTGTGTATGTGGCAGCGTCGCATTCACGAGCACAGAAGTTGCCTTCGATGCATTTCTGTCGAAAAATATTCCTTCAGCTTTGGGCTTGTACTAATGGATAAAGCAATAGTAATATTTACTTTGAAGGTTTGACTCTGATAACACGAATATATCATACTGATTATTTAATAACTTGTTTCTCGTATAGAGCCAAGCAAGTGATAAATATGTATATTTGGTTCCACTCCACGACTTCCTGTAGGTCTGAACCAGCGAACATAGAGTGAACAAGTTCGAAGCATTCATTTGTTAACAGGAGAGAGAGAGAGAGAGAGAGAGAGAGAGAGAGAGAGAGAGTAGCGGGTGCCCGTGAATTTTAGAGGAATGAGGTGGAGAAATGAGGTGCTCAGCACAGTTAAACAGGGATTTTTCCCTTCGTTTCGGTTGGCTTACTATGCTTAAATGGCTAAATAAAGGTAAATTATGAAATATAATAACTGGATAACGAAGTGATAATAGGGTCTGGCTAATGGTTGTCTGGTGCAAGGTGTGCAGTGGTAAGCCTAATTCCAGGCAACGGTGACTGTTAAAAGTTGGATGTTTTAGGTCCCATTTATTTTAAATATTTCCATGTATGTTTACAGTACGTGTATGCCCCCATGGACCTATTTTCATTAATGACTTTTTTTTTCAAAGACGCCTACTTCCCTACGTAACCTATTTTCCCCCGCACTAATTTTCCCCATTGATGTATTTTCTCCCCACGGACCAATTTTTCCGTCGACCTTGAATCTCTCTATGAATGCAGGTTTCCTACATGGTCGTATACCCATGGATGTATTTTTCACAATGAACCTATTTTCCCCCATAAACCTGTTATCCGACGTGGTTATATCACCAACTGATGCGTGCAGTTGAAACACAGACCTCCTAACCAACAGACGTATTGCACAATGGACCTGTTGTAACTCACTGGATATATATACCTACTTCAGCATGATTCCAGAATAACATCCCCTGTGGACCGATTTTCCCAACTCGGACATTAACTCAATTCACCTAATCCCAGTGGCCTGTTTTCCCACAATCCGTTCATCCATCTACACACCCACCCATCAACGCACATATCCACAACCTTACTCAATACAGTATGTCTCAAAAGTAGGACGACACAAACCCGTCTCTTGCCTTGTCCTACAAGTAGCCCCATCACCCACCTCACTTAAACAATGCACAAACCCCACTCCACCCCACTTAACCAGCCCAACAACCCTTTCCCCTCCCTCTCGCCTACTCACTCCACCTAGTCCGCCTGTGAAACAACCAGCCTACACTAACCAATCCACCCACCCAGTTACCAACCTACCAAGCCACATATCATGCTCCACGAGTCAGATGACTCAATTCAACACACACACACACACACACACACACACACACACACACACACACAGAGGCGGGGTGGATTTCCTTACACGAAAGATGAGTCTCACCGCTTAACTCAGTGTGTCGATAGAAAATAGTACCGGGTACTCTTTACAGGGAGTTTGCCAGGCCGTAGATAAGGGGCTTCAATCCGGCTACATACACATGATTTTATGCAATATGAGTAAATATGGTGCTCAAGCTAAACAGGGAATTTTTCCTTTCGCTGATGACGAAGGAGTTTATTTATCCCAGGATAATGTCTCGTCGGACATAATGAAAGATGGGTTTTATTCTGGGTAACGCCAGTTGACTTTGTCAAATAATTTGGCAGGGCGCTGTAACTTCTGTTAGATGCCTTATGTTCGCATTTTTTTCTCTCTCTGGTGGTTGGCACCTGGAGATTTTTCGGCGAACTCATAAGTATTTTTCTCATTAACTGGATATTTCTCTCTGGACAGAGAGGCAAATTACTATCTTAAGCACAGCTTTTTGTTAAATCAACAGCATTTATCTCCTAATTCATTATTCCAACGAAAGCAATCCTAAATAAATATATATATATATATATATATATATATATATATATATATATATATATATATATATATATATATATATATATATCACAAAGCAAGGCAAGTTTTAGTGACTGATGGAAGAAATACTCTCACTGTGGCCTGTTTTCAATGGATCACAGGAATCCAGGGTTTCTCATCCCTTGGATTTCCCTGTGCCAGTCTGCCTCCACCTTATTATTCCAAAATTCACAGGCACCCACCATACACGCTCTCTCTCTCTCTCTCTCTCTCTCCTGTTAACAAATGAATGCTTCGAACTTGTTCACTCTATGTTCGCTGGTTCAGACCTACAGGAAGTCGTGGAGTGGAACCAAATATACATATTTATCACTTGCTTGGCTCTATACGAGAAACAAGTTATTAAATAATCAGTATGATATATTCGTGTTATCAGAGTCAAACCTTCAAAGTAAATATTACTATTGCTTTATCCATTAGTACAAGCCCAAAGCTGAAGTAATATTTTTCGACAGAAATGCATCGAAGGCAACTTCTGTGCTCGTGAATGCGACGCTGCCACATACACAGGTTGGCTGGACGAGGGTGGTTAAGAACTCCTGTCCGCAATAGTACATACTCTTCACAGCATTCAACAATTTCCCATCTACTCCATATATTCTTAACACTTTCCACAATCCTTGTCTATCCACCCTGTCATATGCTTTCTCCAAATCCATGAATGCCGCATACAACTTCTTTCCCTTCTCTAGACACTTTTACACTAAAGATCTAATAATGAATATCTGATCTACACAACCTCTTCCCTTCCTAAAGCCTCCCTGTTCTTCTCCAACTAATTTCTCTGTTCTTCTTCTAACTCTCTCAATAAGTATCCTACCATACACTTTTCCTATTATACTAAGAAGACAAATGCCCCTATGATTACCACACACTTCTTTTTCCCCTTTTCCTTTGTACAAGGGAATAATTATACCTGACTTCCAATCCTCCGGGACTCTACCTTCCTCCCAGGCCAATCTGCACATCTTCCACATCCATTCTACTACTATCTCTCCCCCATGCTTCAGCATTTCACTATACAATCCATCAATTCCTGGGGCTTTCCCCGATTTAACTTTCGTCATTGCTTCCACAACTTCTATCAAATTGAATGGTGATATCAGAGAAAGCAAAAACTGGAAGGATGTATTTCATCTTAGATGTAAGATAATCAATGAATTTCTCAAGGTCAGTAGATTTAGAGGATAATTACACACCATCGATATATATATATATATATATATATATATATATATATATATATATATATATATATATATATATATATAGTCACAGAGTGACAAGTTAGCCGAAGCAAGAGAGTAGAAAATTCAGAAAATTCTAGTTCAGGAAAAGGAGAGCAAGATACGTTATTGCACATATCACGTATCTTTGGCTTTGAAGTAGGGATATAGAAAGTAGGAGGAGACAGAGAAGGGTTTGCTCTCATTCGCCTCAGACAGTTGAATCTCAGTAAGTGAGAGAAGATGAGGTTTACAGAGAGGTGGTGCTCAACACAAAAAAATTTAGAAGAAAGGCCACGAATGTTGCAGAAATGAGGAAGTGGGTCAGACAGTGGTTCCCAGCATTTTTCTTGGTCGTCACTGGGAGACGAGTGGATGATGGGGGCTTTTATGGTCCCCGCCTTCAGTACTCCCAGGGAGGATGGGGAGATGCTGTTTGTTTTTTATTAATTTTGAATGGGAAGTGCGGTGTGTAATGTGCATGTAGTTTGGTATTGGCAATTTGAGGAATTTGTATGGGAGAGAATGCTGGCCTACTCTCTGTGTTACTGAAACACTGAAAAAGTTCAGCAAAGGGGGATGATTAGACTCTAGTCTCATGGACTGATGAAACTGGAGCTCCAGCTCTCCCTGTATTCAACTTTCCTTCCAGAAGAGGAGGGGTGGGGGAGGAAGAAAGAAGAACATGGATGCATAAGAAGTATGTGGGAAGAGAGAAAATTAGCGAGAGTGGAGGGCAGAGGAGAAATGGAGGAGAGGGAAGAGAAGCCATAAGGGAAGGTGAGCGTGTAGGAAAGGAAAGTTGTAGGTAATGAGAGGGACTCGGTAGAGAAGAAAAGGGAGTTAGGGGATAGGGTGAGTGTAGGATGAGCGTAAGATAATGGAAGAAAAGGACGCAGCAGAAGTGGTGATCAAGGAAAGAAAGAAACAATAGGTTGCAAGAAAGGATGAGTCTGAACCCTAGGTGGAAAACAGAACAGTTTTTGATGGTTTATTTTTTTTTATTAAGCAGATAGTACTCACTCCTGCTAACACCAACCCATCAGTTTTAGATGAGGCAGCCCTTGCATTGTTTCAGTATGGACAGAGGGTATTAGCTACTGCTGGGCTATAGAGAATGGATTATAAGGTCTATGAACAGCCTGAAAAAAAAAAAAAAAAAAAAAAAAGAGGCTGGATGGGAGAGTTAGCAGGAGAGGGAGAATGTTCAGTAGGAGGTTGTTTACGTAAAAGAAAAAAAATATGAGTGAAGATGAAATAGAAGGGAGAGGGAGGTGAAGGAGGGCAGAAGAGTTCAGAGCAGGGAGAGAAGAGGCGTGGAGTGTGCACAGAGAAGAGGGTGAATGGAAGGAAAAAGGAAATGGAGACGAAAGAGGAAAGAGGTAGATGGAAGAGGGGTAATAGGTTGAGGAAACGACAAAGAGTGAGACAGGAGGGGGTGGTAGGTGGAAAGCGGAGAAAATGTCGAAAACCAGTGACACAAATACAGAAAAAAATTTCTTGAGTGATGCAAAGAACTGGTATAGGCCTAGACCAGTGGAGAGACTCTTCAGTACATTAAAACTCATAAAGACAGACATTAGAAATTCTTTGAAAAGAGAAACTGTTGTGGGACTTCTGCACGGAAAAGAAGGAATGGCTTCAATGGGGATGTCTGCATGTGAACTATGTTTGGTAGACCATCCACGATTGTTGAAACATATTAGAAATGTAAAATCCAATGCAACAGACAGTGAAGCTCATGAGATAATTGCAAATACACTTAATCAATAATTAGTTTCTTGAAGAACAGAGTAAACGTAATTTATTTTGATATATGGAATAGTTTACTTATGCTGAAAACACATTTGTTTCTTTCTACATATCTATACCTGACACCTATTCTTGAGAAGTCCTTGTGAAGAAGGATGGCTACAACAAAGCAACTCAGCAGTTACAAAGTTCACATCCTCCTAAGGCTCTTTAGCATTTACACCCACTCTATTAACCTAGCACATTTTATTTCGTATGGAATATATCATGTTACTCAGGTATCTAGGCCTAGATTTATCCAGCCTCCTCCCTCAAAATAAGAAAATGTGGAATAATGGAAAACCATTATTTATGTTCTAAGTACTGTATATTGATGATGTGTAAATGAAAGATATTTTCTTTAATACCTTTGCTATAGGCCTATACATTATTTATATGGATTACATATATTTTTATACATATACAGAATATCATACTATATACAATATATTGCTGAAAATTAGTGCCAGGAGCATATTACATGTTACAGTATTATTTTTGTTAAACTGATGCTTTAATTTGGATTAAATCAATCAGTTCCTGTGTTGTACCTGATTTATCTGAGAAACTGTGATTCTTTTAGTCATATGGAGTGAAAGTAAACCAGCCTTTTTCAACTTGTTCTCCATAACTGATCCCCTTCCTTCAATCATTCCTCTCTCTCTCTCTCTCTCTCTCTCTCTCTCTCTCTTTCTTTATATCTTTATTCCCTCTCCCTTATCTTTCTCTCCCATTCAGTTAGCCATAATTTCCTCTCATTTACATTCCTGCCTTGTGTGAAGCAATTGGTCATCTCCAGCTTCCTTATTTCTTCTGTTCTTACACTATGATGATAATAGTCTGTATACTTACTTCTCGCCTTCATTCCCCCCTTTCTTCTCTTCATTAATTTATATCTATGCAGCCTATTTATTAGTGTTTTCTTCCTTCATATCTCCTTCAGCTATTTATATCTATGTCTTTCTTTTTACTCTGTTCCCTTACTCTTTTTCTTCTCTTACTCCTATCTTCCTACTTTTTTTTATCCATCTTTCTTCTTCACCTCTCCATTCATTCTTTACTTCTGCTGCCTTTATTTTAACTCTCATGCTTTTCTTCATTTTTATCTTTCAGCCGTCTAGTCAGAAATAGGATTTAATTTCATTTTAGTAGGCCTATTCTGCAAGTTCCTAGACCCAGAGGTTTCACTTTGGTAAAACAATACTGAGTGAGGGCTTTTTGAATTTATTTTTATCAATTTGCAGACTGTCTCCTGTAACCAAAGCAGAGCTATAATTTATACTCTTCATTGGTTCATTGATTAAATTTATGTAACTGATGCTTGATACTGAAAAAATATACCTCATGTGTATTAAAAAAATTGTTTTATTATTTCATAAAATAGTATTTTTCTATGTGTAAGTACATTTATATTGGTATTTTATATTTGGGGATTTTTTGTCCAATCTGGGGATTTTTTGCACCAAACCTAGGGATTTTCATATCAACTGTTGTGAGAGCCCTGATCAAACTGTCAGAATCAACAGGGAGTAGTGCAAAGGCTGACTTGAACGAGGATGGACGTAGACGCTCTTGCTGAAATAGAGGTGTTGCTGTGGCCGAGGCGGCGTAGGCGTAGGCGTCCAAGAAGAATATGGGTGCATGAAATTAATGCAAAAAGACCTGATTTTGGGAGTTTCGGACACTTGTTCCCAGATTTGATGAACAATTCAGACAAGTTTTATGATTATTTTAGGATGACCACTGAACAGTTTAAAATGCTAGTGGAGTTGACTGCACCCAACATAAGAAAACAGAATACTAATTACCGACGTGCAGTTGGAGTTGAAGAAAGGATTGCCATTTACCTTAGGTAAGAAGTGAACTGTTAGAAAGTCTGAAAGTTGGGAGAAGTAGTGTTTCATGCAGTATAAAAGACATCTTTTATTTCTGGTTATGAATACAGAATACATTAAGAAAACATATCTTTTATTTCTGGTTGTGCATAGAGTAAAAATAAGTATAAATTCTTTGTTTCTGGTTGTGAATATATTAAGAAAATAGACATCCTTTATTTATGGCTGTGAATACAGTAAAAAAATAGACATCCTTCATTTATGACTGAATAGAGTAAAAAAATAGACATAATATGTTTATCGTTGTGAATGCACCAAAATCATTGTTCCACTTTTTAGCATCATAAATAGCACGTCGCTCTCTCACTAAATTTATCAGGACGTCCGGTAGCATGGTGCTCACTCCTCCACTGAATCGCCGTGACTGATGAAAAAATGGACCCTCGCGCATCAGTGATTCTGAATCGCCTTGAATCGCCATGATTTGAATTGAATTGATTCGCTTGGTGTGAACAGTTCCTATAGGAATTAACATGTCGCATCAAGACGAATCATGAATCGATACGATTCTCCATGAATTGAATCGAATCGAATCGCTTGGTGTGAACGCAGCCGTAGTGAAAGAGGGGGGAATAGTGTACATAAGAAGCTAGTACATGGTGTGGATGGCAAGGGGTGATGAGGGAGGGAGGGGGTAGAAGGGGTAGGACTGAAGTGATGACAGTCTGAAAAAAGATTAACCCAAACATCAAAAAAGATAAAATCTTCTTTGATACCCGCACCCACTCCAAAAAGATAAAATCATCTTTGATACTCGCACCCACTCCATGAAAACTGCAATAGGGAAAACAAAAATCATTATATTCGGGTGAGGCGGAGTGAGCCCCGGAGTTTCCATCCAGTTTAAACTCTGGTCCTGATGAAGGTTTACTAATATGTAAATTTTAGTGTGCACAAGTAAATACTATGATGTTGTCTCTCATTGGGCAGTCCCCCTGTGGGGAATGTCCAGCGAGGATCATACCCTGGGCGTGGTGAACGTCTACCAATATGGAAAATCTCGTGTTCGTAGGTAGAAGGCCACGATCGCGCATAAAGGTTTTGGTCAGGACCCCTGGGGACCACCCCGGGATCTCACCCTGCCTAAAACTTGGCAGGGGTAAACGCCTACTGATATACTAAATATTGTTTTTAGTTTTAAACCTATACCTATGATTAATGACTTTGCCAGGACTCCTGGAGGCAACTCATACCCCAATGGGAGGCGACCATCGATGGCACCATCCTTCCCAAAACGTGCCCAGTAAGATAATTTAATTAAAATTTTTGGCCGTGCATAACGACTTTGTCCATCACCAAAGGGTTGAGGGATCAGTCCTCTGGGAGGGGAGGGGGGAGGAATTATCATATACTATGACTAGAGTGAGACAGTACCATTATGCTAAAAATCGTGCTCCTCTGTTAAAAAAAAAAAAAAAAAAAAAAAAAAAGTACCCAGCGTACTAGACTGGGAGAGTCGGTACCCGCCGCCCTCATTGGTTCTCGGAAATTCCACTGTGTCAGAATCTTGACCCTGGGGTAGGTCTACCACTGTGCAAAATTTCGTTTTCCTACCTCCCATTCCATAAGGCTTGGCCCCATTCTTCAAGAACAGTTACTGAGCGAGTAAGTGACAAAGTTAGGGACAAAGACTATATTTTGCCACTTCTGTGAAACAAGGACGGAAAGGAAAACGCGTACGTGAAGCAGGGAGAAAAGATTATAGAAAATGTACAGTAGATGGTGATGGTGATGAAAATGGTGCGGAAAACAAGTAGTGATGGTGGCAAGAGAGGAGGAATAGTAGAACAACGGAGAGACTGGGAAAAAACGTGACTCAGAGTAAAAAAACAAAAAGGCTAATATTCTACGTAACTTAAAAAGAGCAAAAACTGTCTGGAAAGAGAACTTACACGGGTGGGCAAGAGAGGGGAGGGGGTTATGTGGGAGGAAAGGGTAGTGGTGGTAGAAGGTGGGTAGAAAGGGTGTAGAATAGACAGAAAACGCTAATACAAATGAACTGGGAGGTTAATAAAAGCCAAAAGAGCACAGGAAAAGAGAAAAGTAAGACGGTAGGAGAGAGAGAGAGAGAGAGAGAGGGAGGGAGGGAGTAGGGAAGATGTGGGGTGGTGGTGGTGGTGGTGGGTGGAAGACTGATGTAGGCAAATATCTCAGGCAGGGAAGAGAAGGGGAGGGAGCGAGATGAAAATATGCAGAGTAAACGAGTTTGGAATGAGAGTCGGACGTGAGTGGAGGCGAGATAGAGTAGCAAGATAGAAGAGAGAAATATGGTGTTAGAGGAGAGAATGGAAGAAAATATGGAGGTGGTGAGAAAGAATGGAGGGAAATATGGTGATGAAGTGGGAGAAGAGAGGGGAATATGTTGATGGAGGAAGAGAATTAGGAAAGGATGGGTATGGAGAAAGAAAGAGGAGAAAAATATGTTGTCTGTGGGAGAGAAAGGGAAGGAGTATGCTAGTGAGGGAGAGGATGGAGGGAATTATATTGGTAATGGAAGAGACTGGAGGGAAGTTGGTGGAGGTAGAGAATAGATGGAAATGTGTGGTGGAGTGAGAAAATGGACGCAGTATGTTGGTAAAGGGAGAGAATAGGTAGATCTTGGTGGAGGGGGATAATGGGTGGCTTTTGGTGAAGGCAGAGAATGGAGGGATGTTCGTGGAGAGATGGAATGGAGAGATATTGATGAAGGGAGAGAATGGCGGAAAATCTGGTGGAGGAAGAGAACAGAGGGAACCATGATGGTGCAGGGAAGAGACAGAGTGAATTATATTGGTGAAGGCAAAGAATGGGGTAAAACTTGGTGGTATAAGGAGAGAATGCAGTGAATTTTGTAGACGCACAGAAAGAAGGGAAATTATCATGGTGCTGGAAAAAAAACAGAGGGGAATATGGCAGCGGAGAGGCAAATTGATGGGACCTGGGGTGGTGGAGGGAGAACATGTTGAAATACAATATATGGTGGTGAAGGAAGAGAATGGAGGGAAATGCTGAGGTACGAGTGATGGAACGAGACAATTGATTATAAGTGCAAAATACGGCGCCGAATACAAGAGTGGAACACTTGGAAACCTTAATATCCTGCATGAAATCCAAGGAAACCTATTCTTCTAGATCTGTAACTCATTCTGTACAATGCCCTCCTGCATACCTCATTTTGCTAGCTCTATAGTCAGACGCTTTCATTCACCCTAGGCAAGACCTATCGTAGGGAATATTAGTTTCATCTGAGAAGTTATATAGTGAAGAAGTTTATCGGAAGTTGGTTATAACTCCTTTATCGCAAGAGGTGTGGCAGATGTTAAATGCCACTGTCAGGAGAGAGAAAATAATTAACGATGGAAAGGAACTCTCAGAGACTCCAACATACATGTCCACCAACTGGACTATGGGCCGAATATTAGACATTACCCTATGACGAACACCGACCATTTCTTCACAAAATCAAGTTAGTTCATTCCTGACTGACCATTAACACCTCCCCCATCTATGGTCCAAAATGGATCAGAATAGTTTAGAATGTCCTTTCCTTGGGATCAAGACTTTTGAGCTTTCTGGTTTTCCCTTGAAAACCTTAACATATTTTTCCTGCCTTAATCATGAATTTTCCATAAAGGTTGATTAAAATCTGAGAAAATGTTTCAGTTCATAAAAAGAAAAAAGGGAAACCCCTTGGCTTATTTAATCACTCCTTCTGACAAGTTCCATCTATATTAAATGAATCCTTTTTCGGTTATTATGGTCACACACTGACACACGATTCGAACTTTGGCCTTGCCCTGTGACCAGGGAACTTTGGCAGATTGTTTTCGAAACTGAATCCCATCATTCTTTCCGTACCCTCATCGCTTTCAACATGTTTGGCCTAATCTGATAAAAACTTTTAAGATGAACTTGCTAAGTTAACCTTGATTTAACACTGTGAATTAGATGAACCACCTTTTGTTTTCAAGACTTCAATCCCATGGCCAATCTTCTACCCTTCCAACGATCAAAACACTTTTGACTATTTTGTTAACACACACACACACACACACACACACACACACATTACATGTGATCCGAGTTCAAGACCGCCCTGGTACACGTGGATGACCCTAAAAGGTTCGAAACTAGGTGTGGCAGATGTGACGGTCTGTCCCCACATGATAAATGCCTCACCCCAGACTCTCTGAGGCTCTGAGGCTTGAGATTATGTTGACGTTTCTCAAGAACGACCAGAGTCAGAATGTTGACTCCCTTAGTTTAGGATATCAGATTTGAGACTTCTGCATTATCATCCAATGACTGCATTAAATAAAATCGGTAAAGAGGCGGCCTGCAGTCCTAATGGACCCAGGTTCGAATCCCGACTGGGGCAGGGAACAGTTTAAGGATTTGAATTTCATAAAAAGCAGACTTTTCTGATCTACTAGATGACCCGCCGACATGTCATAAAAGTACCCCCGCTAATACCAGTACACCAATTCTGTATAAGACAGCCCTAGCATGTATCAATATGGATGCTGGGTGTTAGCGCCAAAGTGGTGACATGAGGAGATGTAGGAGGACTACTGAGCCCCAGGGAGGACTACTGGGACTTGGGAATAGGCACTGAGGCCTTTGTCCAGGGTCGGACACGTTAAATATATATATATATATATATATATACACGAGGTGCTACCCAAAAGTTCCAGTAATTTGAAAAGAGGTACCAACCGCTTGCAGTTTTGCCTTTTACCGCTAGGAGGAGTCAGCAGCACCCCTTGTGTGTCGGTGTGGCCCTGGCCGTGTCTGTAAAAGGATGTGTTATTGAGCTCCGCTTACTACCATAACGTGGTGTGTAGGTGGTTTGGCTGCTTTACAATGGTGTACCAATGGCACAATAATGTCATCAGTATTAATCGTTTTCTTCGATACCCAAGGGATTGTTCACGAGGAATTCATCCCACCCGGTCAGTCTGTCAGCGGAAAATTTTACTGTGAAGTTTTGCAGCGTCTGAGGGAGAACATCTGCCACAACCATCCAGAACAGTGGAAGAAAGAGGACTGGGTCCTGCATCATGCCAATGCCCCCGCTCACACATCAGTTGTTGTCAGGCAGTTAATACCTTCCACTAACACGGTAGTCATTCCCTAAACACCCTATTTCCCTGACCTTGCCCCCTGCAACTTTTTCCTCTTTCCCAAGCTGAAATTTTGAGTGAAAGGGTGTCGAATTGACTCGATTGAGGAGATCCAGACAGAATTGCAGAAGGAGCTCAAGACCATCATGCCTGAAGCCTTCAACGGATGCAAGGACTCGTGAAAAAAACGCTGGGACAACTCACTACATGCCCAAGGGGACTACTTCAAAGGCAACAGTGAGAACTAGGATGGAAGGTAACTTAGTTTCCAACAATATTGAAATTACTAGAACTTTTGGGTAGCACGTTGTATATACATACATATATATCCCATTGGATCCCAGGGGTCCTGGGCGGGGCATGGCTCTGGGTGGGTACTAAGCGTACCGCCCCACGCCTATCAGCTCATAGTCGCGAAGCTCATAGGTCCCTACCCGGGGGTTCCCTACTTTATAAGGACTTGAAGAATCCCAGTTCTGTCCAATATTCCAGACACAGTGATCCAATGGGTTAAAGAGACTGATGGGTTTCCCAGTCATTAACCCATTGGATCCCAGGGGTGCTGGGCGGGGCATGGCACTGGGTGGGTACTAAGCGTACCGCCCTCCGCCTATTGGCTCATGGTCGCGAAGATCATAGGTCCCTACCCGGGGGTTCCCTACTTTATAAGGACTTGAAGAATCCCAGTTCTGTCCAATATTCCAGACACAGTGATCCAATGGGTTAAAGAGACTGATGGGTTTGCCAGTCATTAACCCATTGGATCCCAGGGGTGCTGGGCGGGGCATGGCACTGGGTGGGTACTAAGCGTACCGCCCTCCGCCTATTGGCTCATGGTCGCGAAGCTCATAGGTCCCTACCCGGGGGTTCCCTACTTTATAAGGACTTGAAGAACCCCAGTTCTGTCCAATATTCTGGACACTGGGCTCCGATGGGAGATATATATATATATATATATATATATATATATATATATATATATATTAACTCTATGGAGCCTCTGTAGAACAGTGGTAAAGTGTGCGTTTTCGTACACTGGAGGGCGAGGGTTCGAGCCCCGCCAGGGTAATAAACTTTGGAAGCGTTCTCCCGTCCATGTACTGCTTTGGCGGACACAAGGGGTGCTGTGGTTGAACAAGTGTCACATACTGTAAAGTATGTTTTCACCCAGCTGGCTTGTGCGGGCCAATACACTTGGTTCACCAACTACACACACATCCAAAGCCACTACAACACAACAGTTACACTTACAAGCACTTCTCACCCTACATACAATCTCTACCAGACAGCCTAAGTCACTTGGTAGAGATACATAGGTTGTATCGTCCATACTTCGGTCGGCATAGGCTGGTCCTGCAGTGGACACTTAAACGGCTGGCTCATGATGATGATGATGATGATATACTGTATACCGTATATATATATATATATATATATATATATATATATATATATATATATATATATATATATGTATGAATGTGTTTGAGTAGATGAGTAAATTGGGAGTGTGTCGTCCTGTCTCGGCTACCTCCATTTCCTTAAGGGAAGAAGCCTGTGAGTATATATATATATATATATATATATATATATATATATATATATATATTTATATATATATATACACACACACACACACACACACACACATATATATATATATATATATATATATATATATATATACACACCAACATATATATATATATATATATATATATATATATATATATATATATATATATATATGTAGCCTCTGTGGTACAGTGGTTAAGTGTGCGTTTTCGTACACTGAAGAACGAGGGTTCACGACCTGCCACGGTAATAAACTTTGGGAGCGTTCTTCTGATCACGTACTGCATTGGCGGACACAAAGGGTGCTATGGTTGAACCAGTGTCGCATATTGTATAGTATGCTTGCACCCAATCAGCTTGCTGGGCCGATTACACTTGGTTCACAGACTACACACACATCCAACGCCACTCCAAAACTACATTTACACTTACAAGCACTTCTCACCCTACATACCAGACAGCCCAAGCCACTTGGTAGAGATACATTGGCTGTACTGTCCCCACTTCGGTTGGGATAGGCCAGTCCTGCAGTGGACACCCAAACGGTTGATGATATATATATATATATATATATATATATATATATATATATATATATATATAGATAGATAGATAGATACAGATATATACTGTACTACCGAAGAAAGCAAAATGACAGAGTTAGTAGTGGAGAATTTTAAAATACATAAATCTTGCAGAGAATATTGTTAAATTCTGCAGTGTATTTGACAGAATAACATGGACTGGAATTAGACTAGGCAAAAGATACACACTGAAATTAATACAAGTATATGCACGCTCTGATCAAAAAATAAAAACATTCTATGCTGACATCTACCAGATTATGGAAGAAAAAAAGACCAGATGTACTTTGTTCATTGTAGACTTTAATGCAAAAAGTTGGCAAATCGAAAAATGGTGAAACATGTATAGGAAAATTCGGAGTGGGAGAAAGGAATGACAGGGACGAAATGGTGGTACATCTTGCTGAAATGTATAACTTGAGAAAAATTAACACATTGTTTCACAAAAGAATAAGGAGAAAATGGCCCTTGAGAAGTCCAAATGGAGAAACAGAGAATGAAATCATTTCATTATTGCAGAAAAGAATAACACGATCTCAAGTGTAACAGCTATCAAAAAGTAAATACAGGAGATGACCACAGAATGGTGGGTTGAACAGCCAAATTTAATTTCAGAAGTGAAAGAAGTTTGTTAAAAATAAAAAGATATACCCAGTAAATGTAATCGAAAACAAAGCAGCCTTTCAGTCAGAAATAACGAACAGATTCTGGGCTGTAAGGTATGCTGAGTGTCACATTAATGAGATGACTGATAGACTATCAAAAGTGAATAGAGATTCAGCAGAGGTAGTAGGGAATGCTAATTCAACCAAAGCCAACAAATATGCAAAAATGACCCTCGAGCTCATGAAAAGGAGATGAAAGAAAAATAAAGATGAAATAGAAAGAACGGAAGTTATAAACTTGTCAACAAGTGACAAAGACAAGAAAAAAGAAAGAGAAACATGGATAAGATCAAAGAAATTATCAAAAAAGGAAAGTCTGACACAGGTCCGAGGTAAAATTGCACTAGGAAAGCAACAAATTACATGACTGGAAGACAAAAAACGGTGAAGTCCTTAAATGCAGGCATAGGATGGTGAAGAGAGCTGATGAACTTTACAAAGAACTGTATGCATCAGAGATAATAGTGCCAACAGCTAACTTTTCAGTTAAGTGAAATATTTGATATAACGCCAGACGAAGTAAACATTACACTTAAGTGTATGAGAAGAAGGTAGGCCCCAGTAGAAGATGGAATAGTAGCAGATTTACTGTCGGATGCAGCAGTAGGAGCACAAAACAGGCTCTTCCTTTCATTTACTCATTTTGATGTGGTAGATGGGAGCGCTCACCATCCGCTTACTCGATGAAGTGCTGCTCTCAGGTGCTTCTCTTTCCTCTCCTCCATCCTTCATTCCTTCCATTCCTCTTCTCTCTCTCTTCCCTTCATTTCTTTCCTCCTCCTTCTGACTACGGGTGACTTTACACTCCCTTTTCTGTCTTTCCTTCCTTCATTTTTTCCTATTCCTTCTGCCTGTGAGTGGGTCTACACTGGATGGTAACCATATAACTAAATTTTTGTGCCTGGTGGTTTAGCGGGTAATTACGGCGCTCCAATAGGCTTGAGCCAATGAAGGTTTATATCCAAGGAACGGTTGGGGTTTATTGCTCACGTAATGCCACTCTGGGATGAGTGAGGCTGGCCAGTCTCCTCTCAGATGTCAGGACCAACTTGCCTAGCCCCGGGCTCCTACGCTTCTAATGGGACAACGTAGGACTGGATCATGAATGATGATGTAAAGAGGATCAAATTTTACAAAAATTGATGTAACGAAATAGTCGTTATGCTTTAGAAAAAAGGAGACTCAACAGAGCTTAGCACATATTGAGCCGTCAGCTTATTTAGATTTATTTACAAACTCTTCACTAAAGCCTTTACGAACAAAATAACATCAAAGTTGGAAGAAAAACAGCATTGTGAGCAGGCACGATTCCGAAGCTGGTTCTCGACTACTGATCAACTACAGACAATGAATCAGCTAGTAGAGAAAACTGTAATATTTGAGTAGCGTGATCTCCCCCAGTGATTCTTGGGAGTTGGTAGTTCAGCCCTCCCTCCCAAAAATGAAACAATCAGAAACAGGGAAATCTGGACACTGGATTTCTACTTGTACAATATTAGCATCCATATTACAGGACTGGGTATGCAGTTCCCATGATTTCTCTGAATTCATGGGAAGAAAATCCACACCTACTTAATTATTAACATTATAAATTCTGTGATGCAGGAAGGATTATTTTTGTCAATGCACCCTTGTCACGAGGTTTTGTGAATTAAACTTACTTGAAAATTTAAAATGTTGCTTGTAAATATGGACAATAAATTGACTTGTGAAAATCAAGCAATGATTACTTTATGCCGGCTTACTTCGCCGATTCTCTAAGGACGAGAATTTATAAACTTTCTCAACAGTATACAACAGAGACTAATTACTCGCAAGTGCTGTTTGTAGTACTGTTAGCCTCTCGAGAAAGTGACTCCACCCCTGACAATCAATAACTAATACTAATAGTAATAAGCAGATTCTTGCTGGTGCATTAACTCCTGTTTGCACAACGGATTTTAAGCTTAATACAAAAGGACTGGCCTAAGTACCAGTTATGAAAAATGCAAAGCGTTTATGCAAACTAGGAGCTGCAACTAAAATAAGCTTAATGTGGAGAAATAAAACACGAGTTTACATTCCATTAAGCTCAAGAGAAAAGAACTAGAAAATATATTATTTAAAATGAGATAAATTTACGGTACATGTTTCAAAATGAATTCAAAATAACAAGGAGAATACACTCACTCGCTCGCTCATAAGCGAAACTAAACTCTTAAGCCTAGGAAAAACGAAAAGAAATACTGGTCAGAAAAGGGGGCTAAGCGGAAACTGGGCGTCAGTGCTTAGGACGGACGCTGCACATGCTAAACCTCTCATCGATTCACCGTGTAGGTGGAAATTCAGGAACTTGCTGGACAACAGCGGCGCTGCTCCACACTGGGCCCAAACGAACCTGCTTTCATGACGCTCTAACCCTGACTGAATTCAAACAAGTGAGGCAAGGGCTGGGGCAGCGCCCGCTAACTGCCAATGGAAAAATTGTGAGCGATACATGCCCACAACAAATCACTCATCGAAAGCGCCAATGTCGCGCGCAAGGACGATCACTTATGAAATAGTGAAAAATGTTCTGAAAACACTCCTGATCGGGTGAATACGGGGACGGTTAAACTGAATGATACTTATTGAGATTCCACTAGGATTACTGGTTTTCCATCAAAGTTCAATGTCAAGAGTTTGTTTAAATACCAAATCGCGCCAACTCGTGACATTACGCCCCATCAAAATCAATTTTTTTTCCTTCAGGAAAAAAAAATTCAATTTACATATATATAAATCCTAACTCAGTTACACAAGATTCACACTGTGGTGTGTATACTACCCTGCGACAGGAGAAAATGACAGTCACCCATGAGCGTAAAAACCTCGTATGTACATTAATAGAAGCAAACTTGAGGAAAAAACTCCGAGACGACGGTGAAAAATCCTGTACTCAGATCAAACTGAGAGAAAAGTTCGCTACATTTACATTAAGAACTAATTGTTATGTAGCGTGATGTATGTAATACACGGTGTAGGTGTGACAGTTGTGGTGTAACTGTGCCTACGTGTAAAATTATGTAATACAATAGTAAACAATGACGATGAGGCAGAAGAGAAGAGGCAGCAGCATGTGACAGGGATGACCAGCTGATCTGCATGACAACGCTGCACCTGCCAGCTGCACCTGTGAAAGGAATCAAGGTGGAGCAACAAAAGTGTCATTTCTCTCTCTCTCTCTGCCTAGCAATCAGTACTTAAGTTGAAACGTAGTCTTTGGATTTACAAATCTCTCAGAACCCTTGTAGTTTACTGGTTAACCTAGCATTATTAACCAGGAAACGTGCCAGTTCTTGAATTGCTCAAATTTCTCAGAATGGGCTGTTTACTGGTTAACCTAACATTATTAACCCGCGCCGTCCCGGCGACGTGAATTAACATCCGCACATGATGTGCACTCATGTCCCAGTGACATGAATTAACGCGGCAACATTGCAAGTTGCATAATTTGCACAATTTTCAATTTTCGCGAGTGATTTTGCGAGTGATTTTTGGCACGTATACACAGGACACCTTCATCTATTCCTCTACAAGATGCCAAGCAGGGACAATGCCTTACACTGCATAACCTCTCCCCTCCCCCGCATGCAATTGTCTCGGCAATTCACCTGTTACCAGTGACCTGGCCAATAAAGACATTGAGGCCCAGAGTGATTCCCCAATCGATGACAATGTGGAGGACAAAGATTACATAGCATTAGAGGAAGAAACAGTCAGGAATGATGATCAGGTAATGTGGGAAAAAAAGGTCATGAATGGTGATGAGTTAGTGAGTGAAACAATGCTTATAATGCCTATATTACTGTTTGAAAACCAATATACTCTTGTACTACATATAAATTCGTACCAAGTAAATAAATAAATACTGTTTATGAGTGGATAAAATAGTTACCCTCCCATAGAACTCGTTTTCTTTGGTGCCAGCCTGTTAGAAAACCCAGTCAGGTAAGGAGGAACTCGCACCTGGATCGAGTATTTTAAACCTTAGGTGAGTGATTTCTCTATGAATTTTTGATGTTTCTCACCAAAAGCGGATGTTTGAGCCAAAAAAAAAAAAAAGGTCCAAAAATGTTGGGACTGGGGCATACCACTGCACAGAAAACGTTGGGATGGGGCGGGTTAACCAGGAAACATGTCAGTTCTTGAATTGCTCAAATTTCTCAGAGAACGAGCAGTTTACTGGTTAACCTAACACTACACTTACGATTAATGACAGGAAGCTCAGAATCCTTACGCAATCTCGGGCAGGTCACATTTTAACACCCACCGTGGGTGTGAACGCTCATGTGGATAATGTGCATTCTCCGGGAATCCTATCGAGAAGGCCCACAGCTTGAGACGTTCCACAAGGTAATTCATACACAGCCTCGGATTGTCTCTACGGGGTTCTCGAACGTTCCCCTTAATCTATGGTACATATGAATGTACGGGCCCTGGACACGATGTGTCCTGTGGGGCCAATGGGCGAGACGTCAAGTCTGCATGCACATTACCACTGCCCTCTCTTTCAACTGCTTCAGAGATTATGGGTGTGGGTTCAAATGGTGCAGGAAGGACATGTCCCTGATTAGTGGTACATGGACACACATTGCAGGAATGCACAAAACTATCTATTTCTCGTCCCACCCCTGGCCAGAAAAAGTCAGCACGGATACGGCCCTGGGTTTTCCTTTTGCCCATGTGACCTCCTGAGGCTGAATAATGACCCCATTCTAACACTGCTTGGCAGTACCTGGCGGGAACAACAAACTGCAGTCGAACCTCGCCCTGGGGTGTTCGTGACTCATGGTACAGCCGTCCTTGTTTACGAAGGAATTTGGCTTGACCTCCCTGTGAATACTTAATCATTCTACCCTTTTGTTTCTTTCACATGGCAGCAAGTGTCGGGTCACAGTGTTGTTCTTGGACAACAACTTGGCTACACATCAGATCTTGCGGCGATGCAATGGTCACTGGGGTGACACAGTTTGGAGCCTCAGCCATGGCTCGTGTTACTGCAGCTGAAGTCTGAGTAGCATCATCTTCGGTGCAACTACAGTATACTTGGCACCGGGAATATTGCCTATGATAAGGTGAAATAAGGGTTCTGGCATGACAACTGCGACTGTCGTACCAGTGTAAAATGGAGATGCCACCTGGATACGTGCCTCAGGGAACAATTTCACTGATCCATCAATAAGGTTAGCTTGGATCTGTCGACCTGTGTACTCCTCAGGCTGAACTAGACTCTGCATGACAGAGCAACCTGAGGACCCTTTGTCTCTCAGGACCTTCACAGGAATGCCTCCCACAAACCCTGGCTGAACAAGGAAGGCACTGTCACCTGTGGGAGGGCCTGTGGAGGAAGCAGCCAGCCACTCATGAAGTTGCTAAATAAATGATGCAGCAAACATGGTGCCCTGAGAATTAGATACTTGAAGGGTTGTACTCACCGTCTGGGGAGATGGAGCATTGACCTCCTGGGGCAGAGTGTTCACTGTCGCTGGGGGACTAGAGAACTGTGGGGAGGTACCCGTACTGCTAGGGACGACACCAGTGTGCTGCTGCTGAGGAATGAAGGCTGCGTTTGCCTCCTGCCTCCGAGGGGCTGGTGCTGAAAAGGATAGTCCCGACGGTCAATTGTGTGGCTGATACTGCTGCTGGTTAGGGTACTTGTTGTACTGCTTCCTCTCAGGTTTCTGAGTGTTTTGCCCCTGGTCCTTCTTCTGCGGTTTTGGACCTTGGCCATTATTCTGGGAACGGCCTTGTTGCTGGGGTTCAGTCTGAGAAGGTATCCCAGATTTATCAGCTTTCCTGTTCCAGGTATGCTGCTTACGAGTTTGATACCCATATGCAGTGAAGAATTCATCAGCCTTCTCCATATTTGGCTGGCATCTCTAACCTGGCAGATTTTACGCTGAGCCATAAGTTCAGTAGGCCACGACTTTTCTAGGTGCGTGCGCAGCATAAGGTCAATTATCCCCTCATGCATGGAAGGAGTTTCATCTTTCTCCATCCACTCATCTAAGTAAGCAGTAAGTCGATCAAGAAACTGAACAGCAGTCTCTTTTTCTTGTAAATGCACCCTCTTAAACTGACTCTTGGTGTCATCAACTGTGAGACCATACGCTTTGACGAGTGCGGCCTTCATCATCTCATACGTGAGATTGTCCCCACGAATTCTGTGGAGAATATCGAGGGCAGGGCCCTCAAACAGGCTAAGGAACTGGAGCTGCTTAGCTGCATCATCCAGCTGGTACAGTTGAGCCATGTCTTCAAAACGAGCTATGAATGGCTCGATTTGCTCGCCTTCCTTGTATGGAGGAAATTTGATGTGTGAGGTCGCCAAAACATGTGCAGGGAGAGTGCTCGTGGAGCTTGGGTTAGCTGCAACAGATGCATCTGAAGCCAAGGAGTCTCGCTTGAGCCTCAGCATCTAAAGTTCATGTTTTTCACGTGCCTCATGCTCGGCACGTTCATGTTCTCGCTGTTCTCACTCGTATTCAAGTTCTCTCTTACGTTGTTCTATTCGTGTTGACGTTCTCTCTCTTGTTGTTCTATTCGTGTTGACGTTCTCTCTCTTGTTGTTCTCACTCGTGTCGACGTTCTCTCTCACGTTGTTCTAACTCGAGTTCTCATTGTTTTTGCTCATATTCGTGTTGTTCTCGCTTGTGTTCGCGTTCTCTTTTGCGTTCCTCACGCTGAATTCGACGCTTTTCGCGAGCATCATTCTCACGTTGCTGCTTGTAACTAAACCAAGAGAGGACATACTCTTTAACTTCTTTGGGGTTGCTGAGCCCCATATCTTTAGCTTCCTGTACATAGACATCGGTAGACATGATGGTAACTCAGTCTGTGTAAACTAAAGACTAAGTACTGACTGCTATTTTGCAGAAGAATGGCAATAATCAAGAGTAAAGGATATAGGCACAGGTTAGTGGTGACCAGTTTTATATAGTTAAACTGGTAAAGAAAGAAAATTAAACAAACTGACTGTGAAAACTATTACGTAAAATGAATAGAACTGACTTAATAATCACCAGTAAAATAGTGCCTATAGACTTTAATAATACCTAAGCATGAGTGTGTGAGTATTATCTTGTGCATAACTTTAGAGCTAGGAGTTAATATCCTGGCGAGGTTGCCAAATGTCACAGGGTTTTGTGAATTAAACTTACTTGAAAATTTAAAATGTTGCTTGTAAATATGGACAATAAATTGACTTATGAAAATCAAGCAATGATTAATTTGTGCCGGCTTACTTCTCCGATTCTCTAAGGATGAGAATTTATAAACTTTCTCAACAGTACACAGCAGAGACTAATTATTCGTGAGTGCTGTTTGTAGTACTGTTAGCCTCTCGAGAAGGTGACTCCACCCCTGACAATCAATAACTAATACTAATAGTAATAAGCAGGTTCTTGCCGGTTCATTAACTCCTGGTTGCACAATGGATTTTAAACTTAATACAAAAGGACTGGCCTAAGTACCAGTTATGAATAATGCAAAGCGTTTATGCAAACTAGGAGCTGCAACTAGAATAAGCTTAATGTGGAGAAATAAAACACGAGTTTACATTACATTAAGCTCAAGAGAAAAGAATTGGAAAATTTATTATTTACAATGAGATAAATTTACGTTACACGTTTCAAAATGAATTCAAAATAACAAAGAGAATACACTCACTCACTCACTCACAAGCTAAACTAAACTCTTAAGCCTAGGAAAAACGAAAAGAAATACTCGTCAGAAAAGGGGGCTAAGCAGAATCTGGGCATCGGTGCTTAGGACGGATGCCGCACACGCTAAACCTCTCGTCGATTCACAGTCTTGGTGGAAATTCAGGAACTTGCTGGACAACAGTGGTGCTGCTCCACACTGGGCCCAAACGAACCTGCTTTCACGATGCTCTAACCCTGACTGAATTCAAACAAGTGAGGCAAGGGCTGGGGCAGCGCCCGGTAACTGCCAATGGAAAAATTGTGAGCGATACATGCCCACAACAAACCACTCAGCAAAAGCGCCAATGTCGCACGCAAGGACGATCACTTATGAAACAGTGAAAAATGTTCTGAAAACACTCCCGATCGGGTGAATATGGGGACAGTTAAACTGAGTGATATTTATTGGGATTCCACTAGAATTAGTGGTTTTCCGCCAAAGTTCAATGTCACGAGTTTGTTTAAATACCGAATCGCGCCAACTAGTGACAACCCTCTACCATCGTTCTATAGTCACGTTTTGTGGGTTTGCACTTTAACCCCTACATCGCGGGCTTGTTTACCAATGACTTGCGTGTCCCGCGGGGTTATTTGGGCTCTGACAGACTCTCAAAAAATATTTGCCAAAAATCAGTTATTAGTCCTAGAATAATAAAATTACATATACTTATGGCACATACCTTCAGCTTTCTCCTGGAATGATTGTTGAGCCTTCGTCGTTACCGTAGGACTTGTGGAGACCTCTGAAGTAGGGTAACGAAGTCTCCACTTTACACTTCCCGACAACCCGTAATATGATTACCACAGCCAGATACAAACACTATAAACACTATTCTACAATTTTCAAGTAGTTTGGGATCCATACTAAAAAAAAAAAACACGTGAAAGCAATGGAAATTACGAGCGCGTCTGATTGTCGCACTGGCACTAGTTCGCTCTTGGTACTCTGTCATTTATTATTCATAAAACCCCTCACACTTTATATTTCTATTACTATATAACACTTATATATATCTACAGTCTTTATCCATAAGTTTCCTTTAGTAGTATTAGTTTATTGTCACTGTAGGGATTCAATTTCTTTCAGTAAAATATGTAGCATTCACTTTCTCGTCCTGTATACTGGCATTGAGAGTGAATGTCACTTTCATCTTCACTCTCATAACTCATAGCATTCAGACATGCTAGAGTGAAACTTTCACATGCATTACTCCTAGGGTATATACTCGTATTCTTATAATACTACTCATTTACATTTCTATTTACGTTCTCTATTTTATTTACATTATTTACATTTCTATTTTATTTACACTGTGTTATGCACTGTCACTTGAAATAACTTATAAAACTATTTTCCATTGTTCACGTATATTTACATTCATTACTTTCACTTGCTGTTTACACATTATTTACACATTATTTACAATTCCACTTGCACTGTTTTACTCAATAGAAAGATCGTAGTCACTCTTTTATCAATTGTCAGCCCTTTACCTCTTTCCACACGAGGTTTAGTAGGGGGTAAAGGTCACAGGGCCATTTGCATGGGGGTGAAAAAAGGCCTTGAAGTCAACAAGAAGAAACATACTTACCCTCGCTTCGGAAGATGAGAGTAAACTGATAACGGAGGGCTGGGGTGGAGGCCTGCTTAGGGGTTATTCAGAGTTACCAATATTAGTTCTTGAAACAGCACTGAAATGATTGGCAGGAAATCTAGACAATATATTATAAATTTGGTAGTTCCAGGTGAATGTAAATATCACTTAGGCTTCTCCCTTCCCTCCTTACATGTATATTTATTACGAAAATAGATTAGAGGCCTACTTAGGAGATATATATTCAGAGCTACCAGTGTTAGATCTTGAAACAGCTTTGTCTAGCACTGAAATGATTGGCAGGAAATCTAGACAATACATTATAAATTAGGTAGTTCCAGGTGAATGTAAATATCACTTAGGCTTCTCCCTTCCCTCCTTACATGTATATTTATTACGAAAATAGATTATACGGCATATTTCAAGGGGAAAAAAACAGCGAAAATTAGCGAACGAGTGCACGTGAGGTGTTGTCAGGTGATAATTAGCCAATTCCAGGTGTATGGCACTCTCACTTACCTTATTTCTTTCTTGTATATATTATTTGGTATAAGAATAGGACATAGGGCTTATTTCAATGGATGAAATCAGTGAAAAATTCCAGGGAAGATTTACTTAGCGTAGCACGGCCGGGCAGGCGAGAGGATAGGGTAATGGAGGGGAGGTAGGGAGGGGAGTCAAGAACGGGGAGAAATGGCTAAATTGTCAACAATGGATGGGAGTACAGATCAGATTAGGAGTGCTGACTAGTGTTGGACATTGGCAGTACTGATAGATGATACAAGCCCCCACTTGGAAGCCCGGGTGAATTCAAAATAACACAGAATCACAAAAGCGACGCCCCGCGGTATGATCCCTTGCTCCCAAGCATCACGAAAGTGACGTCCTGCGGTTAAGGGGTTAATTCCTCCTGGGGTATTTGATAGATTTGACTGAAACTTTCCAAGCGAGTCTGGATGGTTACTGGGAAGGTTTTCTACCAAATAAAATTTTGTAATGATTTTTGGGGAGTGGTTAGCTCCCTTATCAAATAAAATATTCTCAGTAATTGTGAAATGAGGGTAGTTGTCTTGATTATCTTAGCACAAGTTGTACAACTGACTCTCATCCCTAATGCGATATTTGTGGAGCATGACCCCCTCCCTCATTAATTTTTCGGCGGTCAGCCCTCATCCTCAAAATAAATCAGAAATAGGGGAAAGTGAGCACAGGCATTTAAAGAAAACTAATCAGGTCTGTTCGTCTGGTTCCTTGGTAATGTCTTCCTGTATATAGTTTTCCACCATTATTTTTATGATTTAATGCACACCATGCCAAATAAATATTTTTTCAGAAGTAAGGAAAGGATGGCAGATATGGCTTTGATATCTTAGTACATATTATGGAATTGACTCTCATCCGTAAAGCGATATCTGGAGACCGTGATCCGCCAGCATTTGGAGTTCTTCCTCTCCCAAATAAAAAAATAATCAGTAATAGAGGACTGTGAGCGCATGGCTTTCAAAGAAACTAACATGCATGTGCAGCCGAGTATGCAATTTCTATTTTTCTCAGAGTGCACAGAAAGAACCTTCATATCTACTTTATTATTATTATTATTATTATTATTATTACACATGAGAACAAAAACAACGGAGAATGATCTAGGAAATGTAATTACACACACACACACACACACACACACACACACACACACACACACACACGGATAAGGCCCTGGGCTATTCACATTGTCGTTTATATAAGTAAACTTCCGTGCCAGAGCGGCCATAATGCAGGACCCCTGAACTTGGTGGAAGCGGTAGAGAAACGACCGATATAAACCTGGGAATATTATGCTTCTGGCCCAGGTGAAAGAGAGCAGGGGAAGGGAGGAGTGGGAGGGAAGGAAAGATAGGGGAAGCGAAGGAGAAAAGCTGAAGGGAAAGAAAATAAGGAGGGGAGTAGGGAGGAGACGTGAGACAGGGAGGAAGAGAGTGGAAAGGAAGGGAAAGGAAGATCTGGAGAAGTAGGGATGGGAGAGCAAGGTTGCTGAAGTGGAGGAGACAAGGGATAGGAAGAGAAAAGAAATGGTAGGGAGGTCAAAAAAGAGAGAAGAGAGTATGTGAAGGGTACGATAAATGGAAAAAGCGAGGGGGGGTATATAGGATCTTGAAACACTGGGGGCTTAGCCTAGCCCAGAAATCTTTAGATTTTCACCGGATAATTTTCAAGTTATTTTAGAGTAAAATTAATATAAGATGTGAGAGTACTTTGCTCTACGTAAAGATTCCGGTCAGGTGCTTAGGTTAAAACTCGCAACATGAAATAAAAAAAGAAAAGTATGAAGACAATCTGAGTTGTGACAAAATTGTTAACTCTGTGTCTTGTTCTGATAATCTCTTCACCTCTCCAGGAGCCCTTTTGGTGTCTCATCTGTCTGTCGCACTCCTCATCTCCTCTGCTTTCCCCTCCTGTTCTCTCCTCCTCCTGTCCTGCTGATAAAAAGGATGCATTCAGCATATGCCAAGCAACATCTAACCAGATCTCTCATTTTTTGACGCGATGATTAGATCATAAACACCTGTTATTTATCAATATATTATATACATTAAAAAAAAGCTATTTGAGATCCCGGGGTAATCATAAAACATTTGTGGCTATAGCCCCAATGCCCAGCCCTAACTACGCCAATGGAAGAAGCTAAGGAAAGACAGGATGTGGAGGTAGGGAATGGGGAAGGTATGGAAGATGAGTGGGAAGGAAGGAGAAGGGGAGAATAGAGGGAATTAAACGAGGAGAGAAGGGGGTTGGGGAGGAGGAATGGAAAGAAGGGTACGACACAGGAGAGAGAGGGGAATAAAACAGAGAGGAAAAGGATAACGAGAATGTGAGAGGTAGAGAAGGTGAGGTGAGGCAAGAGGGAAGAGAGAATGATGAGGAATAGGGAAAGGAGGGAGAGGAAACAATAGGGAGGAAGGAAAGAGAGAGTGGAAGAGGGTGGGAGGAGTATATGCGGTGAAAGAGAGAGAGAGCAAAAGGGAAGGGAAAAGGCCTTTAGGGGAAGACTGGGTGGAGAAAGTCTTTTTGAGAGTGAAAGGGCAAAGGTGGGAGAAGGGAGAGGAAGTGGAAATGAAGAGTGAAGATGATTTGAGACATAGATTTAAGAGAAATCGACTGGAGAAAAAAAATCAACGAGAAGGAGGGACAATTTTGCAAATGAGGTGTAGAGGAGGATATGTTAGTGGAACGGAAAGTGAAAAAATAAATACAGAGAAAAAGGAAGAGAAGTGGAAGTCGAAAGAAAAAAAAAAAAAGAGGATAACGAGGATAATGCTGGTAGGATATGGAGAGATGACATGGCTGGGAGAATCGAGAGGGGGAGGATGGCAGTACGAGAGTAGAAGGAAGAGGACAAAAAAGAGTGAGCAGGAAAAGAAAAAAAGAGAAAGTGAGAGAGACGGTTTTAAGGAAGAGCAAGGAGAGTGGGAATGGGACAGAGAAGAGTTATGAAAGAATAGACAGAGAGAAAAGAAGGACGAGAAGGAATGTGTGAGAAAGAACTGGGAGGCTGGAAGGAAAATGACAAGAGACCGAATACAGAAAAGAAAGTGAGTGAGATGGAAAGGAGAAAGGATGAAAAATGAGACGAAGGATGAAAGAACAAGGACTGTGAAGTGCAGTCAGTGTAGGACCTGAAGAGGGAGAATGCTAGTGAGAGAAGAAACCAAAAACAAGAGTAACAGCGGATCGAAACCATGGGAAGAAGCGCAAATGTGGCAAAATATATAAAGTGGAGAGAAGAGCGAGGTTAAGAAAACAATGGTCCTGACTACTTGAGTTACCAGAAGAGGCTAAAGGAGTTAATAACCCCTTATCTCTCAAACAAATCCAGCATTCTGTCCTCCTAGTACAAGGCGATTTTAATCAGCTTTGAGTGAGTCATATGAGACTGAGAAAGTCATATGAAACAGAGAGTTTGCAGAACAACAGAGGAAACTTGAGAAGAGCTGGAAATAAGAAAATGTGTGTGTGTGTGTGTGTGTGTGTGTGTGAGAGAGAGAGAGAGAGAGAGAGAGAGAGAGAGAGAATTAGTATGTATGAGGGAGGAATCAAAGCCAAGAAGCCAGCCGATTTTTCTTTTCAAGAATAAATTAGAGAACAGAGAGCAAAATTCAAGGTCCGTTCATTTCGAGATGCCTTGACACACTGCGTTTGAAAGACTGGAAGGCATAAGTAGTAGGAAATACAGACAGAGGAAGACAGTTCCAGGGTTGACCTGCTACATGCATGAAGAACTGGGAGTGACGGATACCTCATGCATTACAGAGTTCGACAAAGAAGAGATGAGAGTTTGTTGCTAGACGGGTGTCACACGCCTGTCGTAGTGGTGAAGGGATGCAAGCAGACAGTTCAGACGACCAGTGACCAATGAATTAGCGATTGAAAAGACATAATGAACCAACAGCGCAGCGATGAGACAAAGGTTGAAGGGAGCTAGTTGGGAGAGGAGAGTTAATGAGACGAATACCCACTGACTCCACCTTGTTCAGAAGAGCTGTATGAGAATTACACGCTACACATGGGCGAATGAGGCCTCTGTATTATGTCAACAACTTTGAAGGGATAAAGAAAGAACGAAGTCAGTTTAGCACACCTAATCATTTGGAAGGAGGTTTTACAAGAGAGGTAATATGATCTTTCCAAGACAAATCCCAAGAGAATGATACCCCAAGAATGCTTAAAGGTGATGAAGGACTGAATTAGATATTGTTAAAAGTTAGGTTATATTCCTGCAGAAGATTTTGTCGTGTGGAAAGATGTTTGACCTGAGTTTTGATGCACTGAAAACATTACGAATACTTTTATCATAATTAGAGATTTGAGCCAAGTCAGACATTAGGTGTACCATAGCCTCATTCCGTGTCTGCTAAAGTAACTGCTGAAATGGAAGCTGGATGAAGTGGATGGAAGCGTGAAGAGTGGAGTCATCAGCATATAAGTGGATAGGGTTAGATGTACAGTTTAGAAGGTCATTGATGAATACAGAGGAGAGAACTGGTGATAGGGCAGAGCCCTGAGGAATACCATTATTGAAAGCAAAAGAGGGTGAATGGTGGCTGTCTACAGCAGCAGTTATAGAACAACCAGAAAGGAAGCTAGAGATGACGGCACAGACAGAAAGACATAAACCGAAAGACGGCAGTTTGGAAATTAAGATTTATGCCAGACTCGATCTAAAGCCTTTGAGATGTCAACTGCAATGGCAAATCTTTCACCAAAGTCCCAAAAGAAGGATGACTAGGAGTCTGAAAGAAAAATGAAAGGATCAGCAGTGGAGTATCTCTGGCAGAACCCATACTGACAATCGGAAAGAACGTTGTGACAGGATATGTTCTTTAATAGTTTTTGTTAAGAACTGATTGAAAAAATTTAGAAAAACCAGGATGTTAAAGCAAATGGGCAATACTTAGAGTGATAGGAATGGATACCCTTCTTTGCGACAGGCTGAAAGAGAGCAAACTTTCAGCAAGAAGGACTGATTCAAGTTGACAGACAAAGATGAAAGGGTTTACCAAGGTATGGTGTAAGCACAAAAGTGCAGTTTTTGAGGACAACAGGAGGGATCCCATCTCGCCCATGTGCCTTGTTAGTACTGAGGTCATCATATAGTACTGAGGGCAGTAATGGCAGAAAACACATCAACTGAAGAAATTTAAATGCTAGCCACGAGGAAGTCAGAAGGGGGGGAAGTGATGGAGGAACAGCACTGGTACCATGTAACACGACAATAGAGGTGAAAGTTTAAGTAAAGGCTTTTCTCTGTTAGTAGAAGAAACGGCCAATGAGTCATCTGAATGGAAAAGAGGAGGGTGTGACAATGAAGTAAAGGTGTTAGAAAGGTTTTTGACAGAGTGCCAGAAGGAGTGTGAAGAACTGAGAGAGTTCAGAGCATTTAATGTGAATTAAATTAATTTTAGCACAGCAAAGGACAACACGATTCCAGACAGATACATAAGAGATGAGATTCAGGGGTGGGTTGGCTTCGAAACCTTTTGTGGGCCCGCTTCTAGTTTTGGAGAGCATTAGAGCAAGTGTGATTAAACCAAGGATTTTTTGCATTAGTTACAGGATCAGAGAAAGGATTATTTGCTTCCATGCCTGAGAAAATAACCTCCATAATTCAGAAGGCACATACAGATGGCTGTCTGCCATGGAAGCAATAGTCTTTCCAGGGAAAATGAAAGAAGTACAGTACTACCTGACGGCCTCCCAATCAGCATTTCCAAAATGCCAAAGCCGCTGCTTCATGGGAGGGTTCACAGGCCTCACTGCAGTAATAGGACAGGTTAAGGTGATAAGGTTGTGATTGGAGAAGCCTAACACAGAGAAAAGATTAACAGTGTAAGCAAAAAGATTGGTTGTAAGGAAAATGTTAAGTATGTTGGAACTCTCTCCAAGGCAGTCAGAAATACAAGTAGAATGTTATACAAGCTGTTCTGTGTCATTAAGGATAGAGAAGATGTAGCTTTGTTCACCAGGATGAACAATGAAAGGAGAGGATAAACAAAGGTGGTGGTGAATATTGAAATCACTTGGAATGGAGATTTCAGAGAAAGCAAAAACCGATAGGATTTGTTCAACTTGAGAAGTAAGATGGTCAAAGAATTTTTCATAGCCAGGAGAATTAGGGATAAGTATACAGCACCGATATATTTAGTCAAAGAAGGACAGGATACCTGAAGCCAGAAAGTACAGACTTCAGAAAATTCAGGTTCAAGAACAGGAAAGCAAAATTTTTTGTTGCGTAAGTACAGGCAAGAGCCATCTTTGGCTTTGAAGCAAGGATAGAGAAAGTAGGAGGATACAGAGAAGAGTTGCTATCAGTCGCCCTAGACAGCTGAATTTCAGTAAATAGGAGAACATGAGGTATTGAGGAAGAGAGGTGGTGTTCAACAGACAGAAAACTAGAAGAAAGGATAAATATGTTGCAGAAATGAAGTGAGTCAGGGATTGCAAACATTTCTCTTCGTCGTCACCTTGGAGAGGGGTTGATGGTGTGGGCATTTATGGTCCACCCCTTTCAGAGGCTGGGTGGTGAGATGCCATTTCTTTTCTTAATTTTGAATAGGAAGTGCACTGTGTAATGTATATGTAGTTTGGTGCTGACAGAGGAACTTGTATAACAGAAAATGCTGGCCTGCTCTCTGTGTTACTGAAAAACTGGAAAGGCTCAGCAAAGGGGGATGATCAGAATCTAGTCTCGAAGTCTGATGAAACGAGAGCTGCAGCTCACCCTGTCATCAACTTTCCACTGAGAGGAGGAAAGCGGGAAGGGAAGAAAGAAAAACATGGCAACAAAACAAGTATGAGGGAAGAGAGAAAATAAGCGAGAATGGAAACAAGAGCAGAAATGAAGGAAAGGGAAGAGGAGCTAGAGGGGGAGGTGAACGTACAGGATAGACGGAAAGGAAAGTTGTAGTTAAAGGGAAGGACTTGGTAGAGAAGAAAGGGGATTTAGGGCATAGGGTACGTGAAGGATGAATGTAAGGACAAAGGAGGGAAAGGATGCAGCAGAGTGGTGATCAAGTAAAGAAAGATGCAATATGTTGTATGGAAGGATTTGAATTTGAACCCTACGTGAATAAGAGAACTGTCTGACGGACTGAATTTTTATAAAACAGACTGTACTGACTCCTACAAACACTAAAGCATCAGTTTCAGATGAGGAAGCCCTTGCATTTACTCAGTATGGACGGTGGGTATTAGCTACTACCGGGCTTTAGAGAATGGATAATCAAGTCTATTGACAGAGACTGGAAAATAAATATAAGTAAAGGGGCTGGATCGGAGTGGTAGGATGTGTTCAACAGGAGGTTCTTTACATGAAAGAAAAAAAATGAGTGAGGATGAAAAAGAAGAGAAAGGGAGATGAAGGAGGACAGAAGAGTTCAGAACAGGGAGAGACAAGGAGTGAAGAGTGTACAAAGGAGAGGGTAAATGGAGAGAAACAGAGGACGAAAACGAAAGAAGAGATAGATGGAAGAGGGGGAATAGGGTGAGGAAATGAGACAGGGTGAGGCAGGAAGGGGTGGTGTGTGGAAAGCGGAGTGTTGAAAGAAGTGACCCAAATGCCGAAAAATTAGCTGGGGTGATTGGAAGAACTGGTGGGAGAAAGAGGGGGAAAAGAGTACATAAAAAGCGATTGGGTGGAATGGATGAGAAGGGGTGAAGAGGGAGGGAGGGTAGTAGCGGTAGGAGGTGTACTGTCACCTCTGCGATCCAGACCTTTACATGGTCAAAAAGGGCAGAAAATAAGTCATTATTGATGACCTATGTGTGCTGGAACTGTCGGGAGCTCAGATTGATGGAGACTCTCTCCCATTAGCGGCCTCTTCGGTTGCTTTTATTATATTTCAAGTGGCCAAGTTAAGAGTGGTAGCATGCCAAAATGACGGGGCCAGTCTCCAACTAGGCCAACCCAAGCCCAACCTTCGCAGTTTCCCAGAATGCTCTAAGTTGCACATTAACAAACTACTAGGTAAGCTCTATACCACCAGTTCTCAAGGGTTATACAAACAATAAAGTTCGAGTGGGAGGAATGTGTATTAACAAGACCAAAAAGTAGAAATCTTCCCCAGCTACTTGCTTTACAGATTAAACATGAATCAGTTGGCACACTGTTCGAAAAATATATCTCTATATGGTCCTAATATCAAATCCACAAAACTTAGCTCCTCTGTCCCGGCCCAACGTGTTTCTTCATAATCGTCCCTCTGAGCACAAATTTCACTGGTCCAGTCCTCTGCCACTCCCCACCTTAACTTCTACACTGGGACCTTGACTCACTGGGACTTCGACCTCCACGCCTGGACTTGGACTCACAGGTACTTAGACCTCCAAACTTGGACCCGTTAGAAGTTAATATGTATAATGAATAACTATTCTCCCCAATGCAAGCAATTCCTTCACATGATCAGGAAAGTCTCATAATAAAGAAACATGAGTTACAACACTCGGCATCTCAAGTAATAACAGAAAAACACATGGCACTACAGACATACAGGTCTACTCAAAACAATACTTACTGTAGGGATAACATGGAAGAAAAAGTACTGTAACAAATACAGTAAGCATGAATAACTGTAACTCTAACCATGAAAATCATTACTGCATTAATATTATTGTGCCTCACGAAGTAATTACGTGAACATAAACTTACAACATAGCCCTAATAAGTACCGAACTGCAAAGTCATCTCAACATAATAATTCACAGTCCCTGGGCACCTGATACTTGGCCTACAAAAATCATACATTTCTCTGAGGCTCAGACAGAACTAGCTAGCATTCTCTTGCTTCAGTTACACACTAAATAATAATATAAAGTACAGTACACAAAAATATGGGAAATACCTGACTATTCAGCTCAAAAATATAAGGGAGGTGAGCGGGAACACAGGACACGCTTCTCCAAAGGCTAATGGCGTCACCGTTACACCTCCTGAGGAACAACAACACTTGATTCTACCCGAGTCCGTTTCTTTATTTCGTCACTATTATCACTCGTGGGATATCACTATTCGCGCTTCAACATATTAGACATATCAAGTTACTTACAGAATTCCTTGGAGGGGTGGGGGGAGGATGACGACAGTACCGGCCAACTGCCACTTACCACGGCCGGTGAGCGAGTGAGACACACCAAAACTGCGTATGCAAAGGGAAGGGGGGGATGACGGCGTACGCAATTTAAGATTTTAATTATTACAGACTCGAGATAGACTCAGTGTGATGTCTTTCCCCTTATAATCGATTACTAAAAAAAAAAATAACATTCTCTAGTTACAATAATTACCAGCAACTTCTCTCTCTTCATACTCTTACATCGAAAAATAATGAAAATCAACGTGCTTTACATCACTTTGCCCACGCGTACATTATGCTGGATCACGTGACCAAAGGCACATGTTCCCATCTCACTCGAGTTTTATATTATAAAGAGACTTAATACTAGTAGATTACAGTAGGGAAAAAAAAGTGACTTAGCAACTAGGTAACTAAATCTACGTTCTGGTTACGTCCGCATGGAAACAGCCATGCCTCGGCCACACTCTCTCACTTAACCGAACTTTTGGTCATATAAAATGAACTAGATACAACTCATTATCACTTCCGGGCACTACAGAGGGAAGTGAAGACAATATGAGAAAAGAGTAACGCAATGAACGAAAAAGATAAAGAACATCTTCGATATTCACATCCACTCCTTCAGTACTGCAATGTTGAAAAAAAAAAAAAAATTGTATTCTGGAAAGGCGGAGGAATTAACCCCGGAAATCCCACCCACTATAATCTCTGGTCCAAGTGAAGGTTTGTAAATGTGGACAATTTCGTGTGCACTCGTATGTACTATGACGTCGTCTCACTTAGGGACAGTCCACCCCTGGGAGATGACCAGCGAGGATCCTCCCCTGGGTGGGATGGACATCTACCAGTATGCAAAATTTCGTGTTCGGAGGTAGAAACCCCTGATCGTGCATAAACGTTTTGGTCTTGACCCTTCTGGACCGCCCCGGGATCTCACCCTGCCTAATACGTGACAGGAATAAACGCCTAAAAAGATATAAAATAATGAATTTCTAGGTTCACATATATAGCTGCGAATAACGGCTTTGCCAGGACACCTGGGGGCCACTCTCATCCTAGAGAAAGGCGACTGTCAGTGGTTCCATCCTTACCAAAAGGTGTCCAGTGGGAACATCAGCAGTATGCATAATTCCATGTTCCTCAGTTAAAATCTTTGCCTGTGCATACTGACATCGTCCAGCACCAAAGGACTGAAGGATCTGCCCTCGGGTGGGGGGGAGGGGCGCATTAACTTATACTATGGCTAGAGTCAAGCAGTACCGTTAAGCTAAGAATTGATCTTCTTGGTAAAAAAAAAAAAAAAAAAAGTACGCAACGTACTTGGCTGGGACACCCAGGGACCGGCGTCCTCCACTGGTTCTCGGAAATTCCACTCTGTCAGAAACTTGACCCTAGGGGAGGTCCACCATTGTGCAGCATTTCGTTTTCTGCCACCCCCTCCCATAAACCTTGGACCCCATTCTTCAAGAAAGTACAATTCCTCAGTGACTGAGTGAGTTAGTGAGGAAGTGACATAGTTAGGGACAAAGACTATATTTGGCCGCCCCTGTGAAATAAGGGTGGAAAGGAAAACACGTAAGTGAAACGAGAGTAAAGATTGCAGAACAAATTTATGGTGATGGGGATGAAAATGGTAAGGAAAACGAGTAGTGAAGGTGGCAAGAGAGGAGGAGTAGTAGGAAAATGGAGAGACTGGGAAAAGTCATGACTCATAATAAAAAATGTTAATATGTAACTGAAAATGATGAGTCAAAAGAGTACTTACAGGGGTAGGAGTAGGGGTGGTGAGGGGGGGGGGGTTTGTGGTCGGAAAGAGTAGTGGGAGTAGGAGTTGGGTAGAACGGAATAGAACAGATTCAAAACATTATAAAAATGAACAGTGAGGGAAAAAAGAGGTAAAACAGCACAAGAAAAGAGAAAAGGTAAGACGGTAGGGGAGAGAGAGTAGGGAAGATGTGGGGTGGTGGTGGTGGTGGGTAAACGACTGATGTAGGCAAATATCTCAGGCCGGAAAGCGAAGGGAAGGGAGCGAGAGGAAAATATGCAGAGTAAACGAGTTTAGAATGAAAGTGAGGCGTGAGTGGGGATGAGAGTGGGTAGTAAGAGACTGGAGAGAAATGTGGTGTTAAAGGAGAGAATTGAGGAAAGTATGACGGTGAACGTAATGAATGGAGCGAAGTATGGAGGTGAAGGGAAAGAATAGAGGGAAATATGATGGTGAAGTGGGAGAATGGAGGGGAATATGTTGGTGGAGGGAGATAATGAGAGGAGTATGTTTGTGGAGAGAGAAAAAAAGAGAAAAAGACGTTGTCTGGGGGAGAGAACGCGGTAATTAGGGTAGTGGGGGGGAGGATGGAGAGATTTATACTGGTAGCGGGAGAGACTGGAAAGAAGTTTGTGGAGGTAGAGAATGGATGTAATTATGGTGGTGGAGTAAGAGAATGGACGCAGTATGTTGGCAGATGGAGAGAATGGGTGGATGTTTGCGGAGGGAGAAAATGGGTGGCTGTTGGTGAAGGCAGAGAATGGTGGGATGTTGGTGGAGAGATAGATTGGAGAGATATTGCAGGAAGGAGAGATTGAGGGAAAATCTGGTGGAGGGAGAAAACAGAGGTAACCATGATGGTGCAGGGAAAATCGGAGAGAACTAGAGGCCACCCCAAGAGGGGAATCACACCAGCTGGCAGCCAATACATATCTAACGCGGCTCGGAATATGACCCTCACCTTGACTTACTTTCACCAGTTTCGTAGGAGATTTTCCCCCCTACTGCACACTAGTAAAATTTTTTTTATGATATCATGAGCAGTTGCGAAGTTTTCGTGGTCACAGCAGACAGACCTTGACCTACTTTCACCAATGTCGAACTCGTGATCGTGTTTATTCCTTAGTACACACCTGTAAAATTTTGTAATGATATCTTGACCTGTTGCGAAGGTATCGGGCTTTCACACACCCACACCACACCCCCCCCCACCCACCCACCCACCCACACACACACACACACACACACACACACACACACACACACACACACACACGCACGCATACGCACGCACGCGCGCGCGCGAAAATTGAAAACAACACCAACTTCGCTATCGCGAAGGTGAAGGTGAAGGTAAAGAATGCAGGGAAACCTGGTGGTGAAAGGAGAGATTGGAATGAACTTTGGTGATGCACAAAGAGAAGGGAAATCATCATGGTGTGGAAAAAAAAAACGAAAAGAATATGGAAGTGGAGAGGCAAATTGGAGGGAACTAGGGTGGAGGAGGAAGAACATGTTGAGATATAAGGTGGTGAAGGGGGAGAATGGAGGGAAATACGGAGGTACGAGGGATGATGGAAGACAATTGATAATATTTGTGAAAAACGGTGCCGAATACAGAAGTGGGTCACTTGGAAACGTAATATCTTGAATGGAATCCAAGCATACATATTCTTCTTGATCCACTCCGTACAATACCGTCTTGCATTAGTTATTTTGTTTATGCTACAGGCAGACGCTTTCATCTACCCTAGGCAAGACATACCATAGTTAATTTAATTTCATCTGAGAAGTTATATAGTGAGGAGTTTGACGGAGGTTGATTATAACTCCATCGTGTCGCAGATGTTAAATGTCACTGTCAGGAGAGAGAAAACTAAGAATGGAAAGGAACTCTCAGAGACTGCAACACACATGTCCACCAATTGGACCAATAGCCGAATATTAGACACTGCCCCGTGATCTTGAACACCGACCGTTTTTTTCTCAAAATCAGATTAATTCATTCTTGACTGACCCTTAACGCTTCCACCATCTCTGGCCCTAAATGAATCAGAATAGTTTAGATTGACCTTTCCTTGGGATCATGACTTTTGAGCTTCCTCTCTGCTTTTTTCTTGAAAACCTAAACATTTTATTCCTGTCTTAATCAGAACGTGTCCACAAAGGTTAATCATAATCAGAGAAACAGTTTCACTTAATTATAAAAAAAAAAAAAAAGGAAACCCCTCGGTAATTTAATCAACTCTTCAGCCAAGTTCCAAATATATTAGATAAAACCTTTTTCGGTTTTTATGTTCACACACTGACACACGATTCGAACTTTGACCTTGCCATGTGACCATGATACTTTGGATGACTGTTTGCAAGAGTGAATCACTCCATTCTTTCCATCCCCGTGCCGGTTTTAAAATGTTTGGCGTAGCTCTGATAAAAGCTGTATGAGATGAATGTGCTATTATAAACCATGACTTAACACCGTGAACTAGACTTGCGACCTATTGTTTTCAAGATTTCAATCTCTTTGCCGATCTTCTACCCTTCCAACTATCAAAACAGTTTTGATTAATTTGTTAACACACACACAGACACACACACACACACACACACACACACACACACACACACACACACACACGCAAAGGAAAGTCGTACACACGCCACCTAAATCAGTAGCTACTTCACTCTTGCAATGGCAAATGCAGTTGTAAAGATCGCTTACTCACCTGTCTACCTGATAAGGTTAATAGACCAAAACAGTACTATGTTCTACTTATTGCCATCACTAATATAAAGACTGTCTTCTACTTCTTTACCTGATAATTATGAAAACAGATAATAGCATAATAAACATGGTTGAGACACATTTAATACTCTGTTCGAGTATTCTGTGCTCATTTGTTGGCAATGGGTCTCTTCGTCATTGCAGGTATAAAACAGGGCGCCCAGACTTTAATATCATCTTCAAAATGATCTGTATATTTATACAAGCGATGGAGCAGACACACACACACACACACACACACACACACACACACACACACACACACACACACACACATTCCAAGTGATCCGAGTTCGAGTCTATTCTAGTACACGTGGATGATCCTAAAGGGATCGAAATAAGGAATGATTGATTTGACGGTGTGTCCCCATACGATCAACGCCTCACCCCAGCCTCTCTAAGTCTCTAAGGCTTGAGAATATGTTGGCGCTTCTCAAGAACAACCAAAGCCATCATGTTAACCCTCTTAGTTTAATGTATCAGGTTCGGGACTTGTGCATTTTCAGTCATTGAGTCCATTAAATTAAGGAGAAAAAAAAACAATATATATCTAGACACACACACACACACACACACACACACACACACACACACACACACACACACACACACACACACATATCTATCTGTCTATCGATAGATAGATTGATTGACAGATATATTTAGAGTATGTTAGGTGAAGCCTTATATATCTCTAGGGGATCCCATGGTCTGCTCTGTTAAAGACAGTATCTTGTATATCTGAAAGTTAAAAAGAAATAATCTCTCCAGAAACTATGTGGCAGGGAGGTGAAATTATTTTCCACAGTCCCACCAACCAAAACTGAATTCGTGTTAATGTTTTCACTGACGATCGTGTTGGATCATTGTCTACTAAACGTCCAGTGCACTGCCTCTTGGGCTTACGGGCAGTGTGCCAATGAAAGTGAGTGGGCACTGTCTCGGAAAATCAGAGATTGGGACATGAAACATACTGTATTCCATTAAAATCTAAACATGCAATGTAGAAGCCTCACAGAAGATTCCAAACTTGAAACATTAATGACTGAATTAGAAACCATTAGTTGGGCTATTGTAGGTCTGAGTGTGATACATAGAATAGAAGAAAAAATTAATTCATCTCTAAAACAAGAACTACCTTTTTTACTACCGAAGAAGGCAAAATGAAAGAGTTAGTCGTGCAGGAAATTTAATTTACAGAAATCTTGCAGAGAACATTTTAAATTCAGCAGTGTATCTGACAGAATAATATGGAATTAGATTAGGCAAAAGATACACCTTGAAATTAATACAAGTTTATGCACCGACTTCTCGAAGTTCAGATGAAAAAAATTAAAACATTCTTTGACAACATATACCAGATAGTGGAAGAAGAAAAGACTACATATACTGTAATTTGTTCATGGGAGACTTCAATGCAAAAAGTTGGCAAATTGAAATGTGGAGAAGCATTTATAGGAAAAATCGGAGTGGGAGAAAGGAATAACAGGGGCGAAATGGTGGTGTATCTTGCTTAAATGTATATAATGAGAAAAATGAACACATTCTATCACAAAAGAATAAGGAGAAAATGGACCTGGAGAAGTCCAAGTGAAGAAATAAATAATGAAATCGACTTCATTACAACAGAAAAGAATAACACGATCACAAATGTAACAGTTATCAAAAAGTGAATATAGGAGATGACCACAGAATACTGGGTTGAATAGCCAAATTTAGTATCAGAAGCAAAAGAACGAAGTTGATTAGAAATAAAAAGAAATGCCCAGTAAATTAATCGAAAACAAATCAGCCTTTCAGTTATAAATAACGAATAACTTCCAGGCTCTAAGTTATGCTGAGTGTGGCACTGATGAGGTGACTTACAGGCTAACAAAAGTCCTAAGAGACTCAGCAGAGGTAGTAGGGAAAGCTAATAAACCCAAAGCCAACAAGTATTCAAAAGATGACTCTCGAACACATGAAATGATGACGGGAATTGAAAGCAAAAACAAAGAGATATAAAACAGAAAGAGCAGAATTTAAAAACTTGTCAACAAGTGAGAAACAGAAGAAAATGGAAAGAGAAACATAGATAAGCTCAAAGAAATTATAAAAAAAGGGAAAAGTCTGAAACTGGTCCGAGGAAAAATGGCCCTAGGACAGCAACAAATTATATCACTGAAAAAAAAAAAAAAAGTGAAATCCTTAAATGCAGGCATTGGAAGGTGAAGGGAGATGATGATTTTTACAAAGAACTGTATGCATCAGAGACAACGATCTAAGCTATCTTTTCAGTTGACAAGAGAAATACATGAGGTAACACCAGATGAAGGAAACATTGCTTGGGTAGGCCCCTGGAGAAGATGGAATAGTAGCAGATTTACTGTCGGATGCATAAGTAGGAGCACAGAACAGGCTCTCCCACTCATTTACTCTGTAAAGAAGATGAAACCTTACAAAAATGGTGTAATGAAGTAACTATTATGCATTAGAAAAAGGCAATTCAAACGAGCTTAGTAACTATCAATCCTTTAGCTTATTTAGAGAAATTCATAAACTCTTCACTAACCCGAGGTGTCCTGTCAATGTATATACATGTTGCAATGTTGTCCCAGTGACTCCCGATGATGCATTTACACATTTTACTATTGCGAGGTCCATCATTTGCACATTGTTCAAGTTTCGCGGGTGATTTTTGGTAGGCATACGTGGGACACCTTTCTCTACCCAACGCTGCAACACTCCCTGGACCCGCGTGAACCTCCCTCCTCACGCCATTTTCTCGGCAACTCACCTGTTAGCAGTGACCTGACCGATAAAGACATTTCACACCACGGTCTCTCCCCCGACGACGAATTTAAAGGGAAAAGTGATTCCCGATGTGGAGGACAAATATTATGTGGCGTTAGAGGAAGAAATGAGCTGAAGTGATGAGGAGGTAAGGTTGCCAAGGAAGGTGTGGCATGTTGATGTGTTTGGTGTGTTAAATAACTCTTATATCGCCTATATTATTTTGTGAAAATTAATATACTCTTGTACTACATATAAATTCGTACCAGATAAATGAATATCTACCTATTCTGAGTGGTTTGGAATAGTTACCTCTCCCATAGAACACGTCTTCTCTGGAGCGGGGCTCCAGTGAACATAGTACCAGGTGAGGAGAGGGTCACCTGTACAGGGCACTTCTAAGCTCAGGTGAGCACTTTCTGAATTTTCGATGTTTCTCATAATAAGCGGAGGTTTTAGCCAAAAAAAAAAAATGAAAATCTGTATATATATATATATATATATATATATATATATATATATATATATATATATATATATATATATATATATATATATATATATATATATATATATACATATATATATATATATATATATATATATATATATATATACATATATATATATATATATATATATGCAGGGTGTAACGCGACGTATGACAAAAACTTACACCAATGATCTATCATGCAATTTTGAGTATATTTTGTTCTATAACATATACTCTCTTCGACCCCAGTTCAGTACCCAGCATTCGGCTTTTAATGAACACATTGTCACAAAAGAACATGGAAAAAATTTACCTGGAGTGACTCAAGTGGAGAAACAAAGAATGAAACTGACTTCATTGTAGCAGATTAGATATGTTCACTGGACACAATAGTACCAACAACTACCTTTTCAGCTGACACAGTTTAAATGCTGGGGGTAACACCAGATGAAGTAAACTTTTATATCAAAACTATGAAAAGACGAAAGGCCCCAGGAAATGAAAGACTGGTAGAAGATTTACTGTCGGATACAGAAGTTCGAAACCAGCTTGCCCACATATATACTGAATGTACAAAGACCAAAATTCCAAGAACATGATATACTGTAATAGTTATTTTGCTGTACAAGAAACGCGATTAATACTCTTGGTAGCCATTAACCTAATAGCTTATTACAGTAAAAACTCGATTAATCGGAATGCATGGGGATTCTTCCATTCCAGATATGGAATTTTCTGGATAATCGAATGTTACTCTTAGAAATTTTCTGGGAGGTCAAACAAATGAAATAATACCAAACTTGGGACTTTATTTCATACAGTACATTATTCAGTATTAGATACGGTACATGTAAGATACAGTACATGTACCAAGTAAATAAATAAATACCGTTTATGAGTGGTGTGAAATAGTTATTTTCCCATAGAACTCGTTTTCATTGGTGCCAGCCTGTTAGAAAACCCAGTAAGGTAAGGAGGTACTCCTACCTGTATCGAGTATTTTAAACCTCAGGTGAGCGATTTCTCTATGAATTTTCGATGTTTCTCACCAAAAGCGGAGGTTTGAGCCAAAAAAAAAAAAATTCCAAAAATGGTCGGGATTGGGGGGAGTCAGTGGTGGAAAAGTGGTCGGGATGGGGCGGATTAAGTGTTAAAGTTTGGTGGGTTAGCATGCGCCATTGGGTGGGAGCTTCGCAGGGCGATGGGAGACGAGTATTATTAGCTCATACTGTACTGTACATAAAAATACCATTTCCTATCAGTACAAACGAGTTTTAAGAAGAAACTTTACGTAGTCTATTGATTCTTTAACATCGTCATGCATTTCTGCAATTCTTTTGCACAAATCGACTGTAAATTAAGGATTAAATTCAAATTTTATGGCTTGTGAGGGAGAAGGGAGGGAGGAGAGGGGCTGGTGTGTTGTTGCCAGTTATGTAATGTGTGGTTTGTAGGATATTGCTAGCAGCATTTTCGTAACACCCACAGCTCATTCAGTGGAAAAACGTTATTGTAATGGGAGATTAGCCTCACTTTAAGTCAGGAAGACTACTATTTATTACAATTTTTCTGCTGCAAGTAAACGTGGCGCCATTGGGTATCTCCACCTGTATTCCTCTCTGCAACACTGGCATTACCATCGCAGAATCCGTAAAAATAAACGATATCTGCATATTCTTGATTGCTGTACGTACGTGGCATGCTGTTTCATGAACCCAGTGAACAGCTGAACGCGGAGAACAGTATTTGAAGTGCGTACCTCGCCTGCAAATTTTCCCGTTCAAATGACACTGGACGCAGGGCTGCCAAGTCCTGATCATCAGTCTCGCTAGTTTAGTCATGAAAACTTGCTAGCATGTCGCTAGATAGTAAACACTGCAAAACATCGCTAGAAAATACGATTAAATCTCTAGAATATCACCTGAAAATGGCAAAAAATATCCAAAATGTAGTTAGATACCATGTTGTCAGATGTTAAGTAGTGCCACTAGGTAGAAGCAAAAAATAGGTCTAGCAGCATAGTCGTTACATTGGCAATCCTGTGTCACTTTTCTCACGTCAACATATGAAAACATTGGTGCCACGTTTACTTGCAGCAGAAAAATTGTAATGAATAATAATATTACTCCTGACTTAGTGTGATGCTAGTCACTACCTAAACTAATGTCTTTCCACTGAACGAGCTGTGGGTGTTATGATAATGCTGCTAGCAATATCCTACAAACTACACATTACATAACTGGCAACAACACACCAGCCCCTCTCCTCCCTCCCTTCTCCCTCACAAGCCATAAAATTTGAATTTAATCTTTAATTTACAGTCAATTTGTGCAAAAGAATTGCAGAAATGCATGACGATGTTAAAGAATCAATAGACTACGTAAAGTTTCTTCTTAAAACTCGTTTGTACTGATAGGAAATGGTATTTTTATGTACATTACAGCATGAGCTAATAATATTCGTCTCCCGTCGCCCTGCGAAGCTCCCACCCAATGGCGCGTGCTACCCACCAAACTTTAACACTTAAAAGCCGAATGCTGGGTACTGAACTGGGGTCGAAGAGAGTATGTTATAGAACAAAATATACTCAAAATTGCATGAGAGATCATTGGTGTAAGTTTTTGTCATACGTCGCGTTACACCCTGAATATATATATATATATATATATATATATATAAAGAGAGAGAGAGAGAGAGAGAGAGAGAGACTTAAATATATAGATAGATATATAGATATAGATATAGATATGGAGCTTCTTTGGTATAATGGTAGAGTTTGCATTTTCGTCCATGGGAGAACCAGAGTTCATGCCCCGCCAGGGTATTAACCCCTACACCGCGGGCATGTTTACCAATGTTTTGCATGTCCCGCGGGGTTATTCGGGCTCCGACACTCTCTCAAAAAATATTTGCCAAAAATCAGTTATTAGTCCTAGAATATTAAAATTAAATATGCTTATGGCACATACCTTCAGCTTTCTCCTGGAATGTTTGTTGAGCCTTCGTCTGTTACCGTAGGACTTGTGGAGATCTCTGAAGTTGGGTAACGAAGTCTCCACTTTACACTTCCCGACAACCCGTAACATCATTACCACAGCCAGATATAAACACAATAAACACTACTCTATGATTTTCAAGTAGTTTGGGATCCATACTCCAAAAAAAAAAAACACTGTGAAAGCAATGGAAATTACGAGCGCGTCTGATCGTCGCACTTGCGCTAGTTCGCTCTTGGTACTCTGTCATTTATTATTCATAAAACCCCTCACACTTTATATTTTTATTACTGTATCACACTTATATATATCTGGAGTTTTTCTCCATAAGTTTCCTTCAGTCGTATTAGTTTATTGTCACTGAAGTAATTCAATTTTTCATTCAGTAAAATATGTAGAGAGCCACGGATTCACTTTCACTGTTATAACATAAATTATTTGTACTCATATTCTTATATTACTAATTACTTACATTACTATTTACATTTTCTATTCTATTTTCAATATTTACCCTTCTATTTTACTTACACTATGTTATTTACTGTCACTTTCAGTAAGATAAAAAACTATAATTTCACTGTTCAATCATAAGTACTGAACATCCATTGCTTTCACCTGCTATTTACACATTATTTACACAGTATTTCCAAATTATTCTGCTTTCACACTTGCACTGTTAGAACTGCTTCTGGCTGTGGTAATTGAAGAAGCAGGTAACACAGAGGGGAACCTGGCACTCAGCGCACAGCCAAGAGGTGCGTTTGTGCTCAGGTGTGCGGCAGGTGGTATGTGCACACACCTGACACCTGCGAATCACAGCCTTCCTTTTCCCTGTGGCAGGCATAAGCTCAAATCTGTGCTGATCCATATACGCCCTCTGCTCAAGTCGGTCGGGAAGTGTTACTGGATGGCACCTTGGAGTTGCTGCTGTCACCCTACCATATCTTTCCAGCAGCTGCTGGACACAAGTCCTGGCGAACAACCTCAGGGAGAAGGACTTGGGTGGCTTGACCTTCATCTTGTACAGGATGAAGGCGTTCAGCATCGTCATATCTATGAGATGCAGAAAAACATTCCTGTACCACCTAGTATTCTTCCTGAGGCAGTTGATCTCACCAATCATCTTGTCGGACTTGTCCACCAGCCACATGTTGATATTGTAGTCCAACACAGCATCAGGTTTCATCACAGGTTCGCCTGTCCTACGGTCGACCTTCCCACTGTCTGTCATCTCCCCCTTATGTACGGTGGTGAGCATGTGCACGACCCTTTTGTCATGCCACCGTATTGCCAGCATCTTCTCAGCTTTGCGTAGGTGCACGTCTCCTCGCTGCGAGGTTCCTGCCTCTGGGAATTTGGGGAAGTGGGCATGATTACTTTTGACAGTGCCGCAGGAGCCAATGCCGTGCTCAGAAAGGTATTTGGCAAGTTTCGATGCTGTATAGTAGTTGTCTGTATACAGCACATGATTCCCACCAAAATACTTTTCTAGGAGCACTTTCACTACACAGCCTGAGAAGCCAAGGGGGTGTGTTTTATCCAGATCGATAGTGCTGGCTGAATATATGAGGAAGTCGAGGATGTACCCCGTATTACAGTCGCACAGTACAAAGAACTTAATTCCAAAGCGATGGCATTTGCTTGGAATGTACTGAACAAACCGAAGACGTCCTCTGAACAAAACCAAGGATTCGTCAATGACAACCTTCTGAAAGGGGTGGAAGAATAACATAAACTTATCCTTCATTCTGCTCAGAATCTCCAGGATCTTCCAGAGTGGGTCGGTTTGGGAAGGTACATCGTTGTCGGCAAAGTGCAGGTTTCCCATGATGTTCCGGAAGCGATCTCTGGCCATGTACTTATTGAAGGTGGGTGAGGGTAGTAAGGGGTCCATGGACCAGTATTCTTCCAACTCATGCTTCTTGGAGTGTGGCATGAGAAGCATGAGGGCAAAGAACACATACAGCTCCTGCACTCCCAGCATGGACCACTGTTGCATCTTGGCTGCACCTGTACCACTTGCAGCATGTTGTGATTCATACCTGTTGGTCTCATCACATATGTGCTGCATGACTTCGTCATCTAGGAAGGCCAAAAGGTAGTCCACACACTCAGCATTTTCGTCAATAGTGAAGGCAGGCTGAACTCCTGAGGAGCTCTCATCAAATACTAAATTTTCAGGCACAAAATCTGACCCTTCCATCCATGCGAAGGCGTCCAGGATTCCCTGTCGTGGTGGTGTAGGGCGGGTGGTGGTGGTGGTGGTGGAGGTTGGCTGTGAGGCAGATTTATCTCGTTCAAGGTCACTCGCACTGACCCTGGGTTGTCGTACAGCACTAGCATTCCTTACCCTACTAACTACACTACTTTTCATTCTCCTTGATTTACCTCTTCCTCTATGGCCTGCCTTCACTGTTGATGCTGGTGGTGACTCCGACAACGAAGACTCCGGAGATAACTCAGCCAACGATGATGAAGAAATGAGTGAAGTGGGGCTTGGGGAATGGGCAGGTGAATGCACTCGTGACTCATGGCGGGCTGGGTCACATGGGGGCATTGTTCTGGGGCTAACATGCCGCCTTTTCACTCCCTTCCCAATTTCCTTGCCTTGTGCACTAAAGGCTCCTTTCCCTTGGAGGTAGAGACTACTTCTGACACTGAAGCACTCATTGTAGCAGTTTCTGGCACAATAACCTCACCCGGCTCATCACACGATTCACCCGAATCGTCAAAATCACTGTCCATCATCACCATGGACAATTCTGCAAGTTCACGTGCCACTGCAGAGTCACTAAATCCTTTCCTGCTTCCCTCACTACTTTTCTTAGGGGTTAGAGGTCACGGGGCCCTTTGCAATGGGCGCAGAAGCGGAAGAAATGGTGGGGCGTGAGTGCGACATGGTTTCACTACAGCGGAGGACAAGGAAGTAAATGCCGCGGCTTATCTGAGATGGGAAGGGTTGACAATGACACTTAGGCTGACTGCTGCTAACTTACATGCTAATTTTGTATAGGTAGAAAATCTTGGCAATACATAAAGAAATAGGTAGTTCCAGGTGAATGTAAATGTCACGTAGGCTTCTCCCTTCCTTTATGATATATATTTTTATTACAGACATTGATTACAAGGCATAATTCAAAGGGGAAATTACCGTGGTAATGTAGTGAATGAATGCACGTGAGGTGTTGTCAGGTGACAATTAGCCAATTCCTGGTGTATAACACTATCACTTACCTGATTTTTTTTTTTTGGTATATATTATTTTGTATAAGTATAGGGCATAGGGCTTATTTCAATGGATGAAATCATGGAAAAATCCAGGGGAAATTTGTGTAGCGCAGCGCGGCGTGGGAGGTGAGAGGACAAGGTAATGGAGGGCAGGTAGGGAGGGGAGTCACGAAGGGGGGAAAATCACTAAAATGTCAACAATGGATGGGAGTACAGATGAGATTTGGAGTGCTGACTAGTGTTGGACATTGGCAGTACTGATAGATGATACAAGCCACCACTTGAGAGCCAGGGATAATTCAAAATAACACAGAATCACAAAAGTGATGCCCCGCGGTATGATCCATTGTGGCCGAGCGTCACGAAAGTGACGCCCCGCGGTTAAGGGGTTAAACTTTGGGAGTATACCCCCGGCCGCATACTGCTTTGGCGGATATAAGTAATGCTGTGGTTGAGCCAGTGTCGCATATTATAAACTATGCTTGTACCCACTCTGCTTGCACTGGCTGATTACATTTGGGTCACAGAATACCCACATACATTCAAAGCAACTTCAACATTATAGTTACACTTATAAGCACTTGTCATCCTACATACAATTTCAACCAGACAGCCTAAGCCACTGATAGAGATACATAGGCTGTATCATCCCCACTTCGGTTGGGATAGGACAGTCCTGGAGTGGATACTCAAACGGCTGCTGCTGCTGCTGATACATATATATATATCATCATCATCATCATCATCAGCCATTATAAGTCCACTGCTGAACAAAGGCCTCCCCCAACCTTCTCCACGAATTCATTGGCTGAGCCAATCTTTGCCACGTTTTCCCTGCAAATTTCTCTATCTCATCTCTCCACCTCCTGTCTGGCCTTTTTCTGCTACGCTTACCATCTCTTGGTGTCCAGTCAGTCAACCTCTTGCTCCATCGATTATCCCTTGTTCTTGCTACATGGCCTGCCCACCTCCATTTCTGTTCTTTTATAAATTCTATAATATCTTAGACTTTAGTCTGCTCCCTCACCCAAGTTGATATTTTCTGTCTCTTAAAGATATTCCCAACACTGACCTTTCCATTGCTCTCTGAGAACGAATTAATTTATTTTCCATCGATTTTGTCAGTTTCCAAGTCTCACAACCATACATCATAGCTGGATTTATACATTCGTTATATACTTTTCGTTTCATACAAACTGGCAAGTTACTTTTCATAATGTCTCTGTGTTTACCGAAAGCTTTCCATCCAATTGTAATGCGTCTTTTTATTTCGTTATCATTATCTTTCGTTAATTTTAGTATTTGTCCCAGGTAATTGTACTCCTCAACTTCTTCAAGAATTTCTCCACTTATTCTTATGACGCTCTTTGGTGTTTGAGGATTAAACATTACTTTAGTTTTACTCCGGTTCATCTTTAGCCCTACTTTGAGACTTTCTCTGTTCAGGTCATTTAACATTTCTTGCAACGTCTCTGCTTTTTCTGAGATTAGGACAATGTCATTTGCAAATCTTAAATGGTTTAGCTTTTCTCCATCTATGTTTACTCCTTTGTTTTCCCAGTCTAGTTTTCTGAAAATACTTTCTAGGCATGCTGTAAATAACTTTGGTGAAATTGTATCTCCCTGACGCACGCCCTTCTCAATCTTAATTTTCTTTGAGTCCTTACGTAATTTAACTGTAGCAGTTCCCTCTTTATATATGTTTTCGAGCAGTTTTACAATGTTCTCATTCACTCCTTGTTCTCGCAATGAATTTCTAATTGCTATGTGCTCCACTGAGTCGAAAGCCTTTTTGTAATCAACAAAACCTAAGCACAGTGGTTTATTATATTCTGTAGTTTTCTCAATCAGCTAATTCATTGTGTGCAGATGATCAGTGGTCGAATACCCGCATCGGAATCCTGCCTGTTCACAAAGTTGGTTTTCCTCCAAATTTGTAGCTATTCTGTTTGTAAGGACTTTAGTGAAAAATTTGTAAATGACTGATAGCAAGCTAATGGGTCGATAGTTACGAAGGTCTTTTGAGTCGCCTATTTTATAAAGTAGAATAACAATTGCATTACATCATGTTTTGGGAATTTTCTTCTGTTTTATACATTGGGTAAATAAGTGAGCAAGCCAATTTTGTAATGCTGCTCCTGCATCCAACAGTAAATCTGCTACTATTCCATCCTCTCCCGGAGCCTTCCCTCTTTTCATATTTTTAAGAGAAATATTTACCTCGTCTGGCGTTATCTCAAGTATTTCACTTGTGTCAACAGAAAAGTTAGCTATTGGTACTACTGTCTTTGATGCATACAGTTCTTTGTAAAATTCTTCAACTCGCTTCAGCATCATATCTCTGCATTTAATGGTTTCACCGTTTTTGTCTTTTAGCGATGTAATTTGTTGCTTTCCAAGTGCCATTTTATTTCGGACCTGTTTCAGACTTTATCCTTTTTTGATGGTTTCTTTGATTTGATCCATGTTTCTCTTTCTTTTTTCTTCTCTTTGTGTTTTGTTGATAAGCTTATTTAATTCCGCTCGTTCTATTTCATCTTTCTTTGTTTTTACTTTCATTACCTTTCTTTTTTTCATAAGCTCAAGTGTCTTCTCTGAATACTTCCTAGCTTTGGCTGTATTAGGTTTTCCTACTACCTCCGGTGATTCTTTTAGGACTTTTGTTAGTCTGTCATTCAACTCATCAATGTCACATTCAGCATAACTGAGAGCCTGAAATCTGTTCCTTATTTCCAACTGGAAAGCTGCTTTGTTTTCGCTGACTTTTATTGGGCATATCTTTTTGTCTTTAATCATCTTCTTTCTCTCACTTTTGAAATTGAATCTTGCTGTGCAACCCACCATTCTATGGTCACTTCCAATATTTACTTTGTTGATAACTGTGACGTTT